>NW_020799091.1:57601836-57663693 GCF_003259725.1 Athene cunicularia | reverse complement strand
TCTTTATATATATATATATATATATATATATATATATATATTCTCTTGGTTTAAAACCACTGTAAAGCAATGAGATATGAAAGCAGGCAGTTTGGTCCATGCATTGAAAGTGTGTCTTGATGATCCATCTGTTTATTGGTATAAAGAAGAAATTATTCGGCTCCATTCAAATGGGAATGCAAGTGAAATTAGAATAAGGAGGTTATCTTTCTTTTAAATGACCCTTTAGATAAACTCATATTCTGTGTAATGCATTTTAAAATGTCTAATAACAGGGGGGGTTTGTGATGACTAATGCAATTGCTATGACTTATTTTTAAAGACGTAATAAAATTTTTCTTCTAATACCCAGTCAAAGAAATATTAAACTTAGCTTTCTTCATCCCAGTATCATTTGGCTGTATCATTTAGCTACAAAGTGAGGACATTCTGTGAAGAAGCAAGGGCAGTGCATCAGAAATGTTAGAGCAGGTACATGATTAAATGTTTGTCTATGTGTTTCCAAAAGAGGGCATGGCCAAGGGGAAAAAAATCACAATTAGGTTAATAATTTACACACGCAAATCAATCCACAGCTGTTTTATAGGAAATATTACAGATATGTTATATACAGTAGGCATAATCCTGCAAGTCTATTGTAGAAGCATCTGGCACACTTCTGGACTGTGTTCTTTCTCTCATAAGAAGAAAGGAAGGCTATAGTATCTTTTGTTTATAAGGTTTATCAATCTAACCAGTACAAAATCTCCATTTATCCAATTTGGTTTTGTGACCTGGAACTGCCTTTTGCCACAGGCCTGGAAGCAAGGTTTTACATTCACTAGGTATGAAGAATCAAGCAGTATGTTTCACTCTCTTACACCTCTTCCTGCTTTACAGTTTATATATCTGAAATTCCTGTCACAGGGAACAAGGTGTAAAATCACAATTTATTAATGCAGCTCTCATTTTCACATATGTGGAATAATAACTGTCTTATTCCTTCTGATCTCATTTTTCTAGTGAGGAAATGAGCCACAAAACAGATCTGCTTGGAGTTACATCACCAGTTACCTCAGCATGAAGAGTAGGGGGAATGTTCAAGCAACATTATAAGAAACAGAATAAAAATTGAAATTAATTTACGTACATGTTCTATTTTGAGTAGTCTTAGTTAATACTTTAAGGTTTATAGCGATAGCACCATTTTGCGTGATAATTTACATTTTAAAGAACCACTGACAGTAGCTGTCTTAGAATATTCTAATGTTTTTCCATAGATACCTTAACAAACAACTTGGATAGCACTTTTTGAAATGCTATGGCTATGTAATCCACACATAAACGCTTAAAATGTTGGAGTTGATTTTTTAAAAAATTCTAACTAGAATTTCAAAATCATCTTACACTTTTTTAAGTTTATAAATTTAAAATGAAAGCAAATTACAAAGTAAAATGCATCAAATATGACATTGCAACCCTCTAAAGAATTGTTCTTCTGTTTATGAATGAGTACCTGAAATACCACAGCTGATCTACAGTATATATAAATCTGCTTATCATGCCATGAAACAAGTCAAAAGCATCTACTGAACCTAGATAAGAGTTTTGATTATCTAATATTTTCTTATTACAGTACTAAATACAAATGGAAGGGAGTCAAGGAAAACTTTGTATCTTTCATTGTTTACACTCTGATTCAGCAGATGAATGTATATGCGAAAAAACACTGATTATAAGATGATTCAGGTCAGCAGTATTCATAAATATAAATAAAACTAGCTATCTGTGCACTCCAGACACCAGGGATGACAAAATGCATATGTGTTAAAATTTAAGAAGATATTCCCGTTAAGCTCTACAGAGTTTAAGGCTTATAAGTATAAATTATAAACTATGATTTCAAGATTAATTTTACATTAAAGATTGTTTATACCGTATCAATACATTTTAGAACTCTGCCTGATATTTTGGTTATCTAAGAGGAGAGCAGCAGCTAGCAGCTTTGGGATGTATGTCTTGTTATTTATCTGCATAGCTTCTATAGAAGTTATGCACGGATGTTTGGTGATTATACTCCCTGAGAACATGGGTTTCAAAAGCTTCCATTTTTAGAAAGAAAGAATCCAGGTTAAGGAAAGTATTGGGTAAGAGAAAAAGCAAGCTACATGGGAAGGGGGAATAATAAAAGTGATTAAATAAATTCATTCAAATTTTTTGCATTCTATTACATGTACTGTAACATTGTATTTTTCCTATTTCAAAATTGTCCTTTCTAAATGAAAACTAGTTTCTAGACCAACAATGGAAATACTTTTTTTTTTTTTTTTTTGATATATAGTTCCCTTATTTCTGAGTCATGTACCTCTTCAAAAATCAGGACCTTGGCACCTAAACCACAGTGTTACAGTTTGGTATTAAAAAGAAATATTTTCCAGCCATTTAAGCAATTTCTCAGTCATGGTTTCACAAAATGTAAACACTTTTGAAACTAAAATGTATGTATCTTTTTTTGCTCTAAAGAATTCAAGGGCTGCCAAATCTACATGTACAAAAAAACAAGAGACTCATATGTAAATAAGTTAGGGAAGTCCCAATAGTTGTGCATCATTCATAACTCAATGTGAATTTCACACTGAGCAGCATTTCACCATTGGAAAATAAAAATAAAATTTTTGTTCATACCACGGCTTTGTTTGTATTTACTGTATTAAAACTTTAATTACTTTGTTGCCATTTTCTGAACATGTTTGGCTGAGACCAGGCTACTGCATAGCACAGCTGATTTTTCAAGTCAGTTGACCTTCAGGCTCCCTATTTCTATAAAAGCAGTTAAATTCAATGAATACTGTGTGTGACAGTGCAATCTGTTCCAAACAGTGATTTCTAATAGCATACAGAATTGTCATCCTAAAAGTTATTAGTGTAACAAATTTTCATTTGCTTTACTTTTAAGAGGACTAAGCAGCTGTACATATATAGAAAACTATGATAAAAGTACATATGAGTTGCAGGATACATATTCAGAACAGGTAATCATACATTTGTACCTTTATTAGTTTCATTCCTTATACTCCTATAGGTTATGCATTTGAAAGTATCGTAACATGTAGACTAGATAACCAACTTACTGACACATTAACCACAGAAACCAAGTTCTCTTGTGGACAAGGGTCTATTCAAACAGTTTTCAGGTAATTGGACCTCAGTTATACAAATACTATGCTCTGACCAAATGAAAAATCAATAGTTTTTGTTATAAGCTTCTTTACGGCTTCTCTCAGTTTATGAGCTGGTGCATAATCAGGATCGTTACAAAGAAAAAAGGGCAAACAATGTATTTGTCAAACACTGAAAAATGGATCAAATTAATTATTTGCCAAACATTCAACTAGTGCTACTTTTCTACAGGAGTATTGTTGCATACTGATATGGAGAGGTGACAACCAAGTAAATAATGCTTAAAAAAAGGCTTTCTTACACTGTTTTCAAAGATTGCTTAGAAAATAGGCATTATGGGTGTAATCTCAGTCCCACTGAATTTACCAAAAAACTCTGGAGAAGTTCCAGAGGGCCAGTATTTTATGACTTCATCTTTTAGAACTTGGACTGTCCTGCTCCCAAGACATTTTATTTTTTTTTCGTTTGGTTTTGTCATGCTTTTCTTTAAGGAGCAGTCCCTCAAATGCGTGTTCTAAAGTATTTGCACCCATATACGTGTGTGTGCACGCACACCCACACCCATACACTGAGTACTTCTGAAATTAAATGTTCTAGCAGCCTAAAGAATAACAACCAAAAAAACCTCCTCAGTCTTTTATGTCCTTTGTTAAGGGTATTCTCTCCCCAACCAGATTTCACAAGCATTTCCATTCCATCCTTCCCAGCACTCACAGTTTCCACAGCTACAAACACCATTGCCTAGAAGAGAATGAATAAAGGGCAATTATCATAATTGAAATGTGCCACATTAAAATGTGTTTTATGGGCAGTAAAAAGCTATGCTAAAGTAGTTGCATTGTTCCTTTATTGTTCCCCCCATCCCTTTTTTTTCCTTTGGAAGGGAGCAATTACTGTTCCATTGCATTAAGAAGCCACCCCAAACCTACACTTCCAAAGCAGTAATAGCATTCTATCAATAATTCCATCAACAGAATTGCAAATATTGTAAATATGCCACCATCATTTGTACCCAGGTGTTGAGGCTCCGTGTTCACACTGTACCTCCAGGTACAAGGAAAAACAAGATTACTTTTAACTATTAGGCAGAAAGAAAAAGAGATAAAAGTTACAAACAGAATAGCAATAAAAACGTCACTTTGAACATGAAAAACTTTAAGTTCTCGGAAATACTATATAAATAAATAAAATCTCAAACTCTCTATTAAATAGATGAAAAATGTGTTGTCCCTATTTTGCAGGGAAGAAACGTTAAGTGCTGAGACCCGTATTTTCACTTTACTTCACTATTTTTGACTTAAGGATGCTCAGCTTGAGACCTCTACAGCCTGGGTTTCCAATGGGAGCTCCTCTTCCTACTGACTTTATGAAGTGTGAATTAACTGCTGCAGCTGAAGATAAGGCTCCTGTTGCTTCTATTCTGGCTACTTGCCCCCAGAAAAGGACCCTTGCTAATAGGGCTAGCTGGTAGATACAATTTACGAGTGTCAGCCCTCCCACTCTTGCTCTAATCAGTTTGCACATTTCCTCCACATCTAATAATTGCTCAGCAAAGACTTTCTAAAATTAAGATTTATAACAGGAAGCAGCCAGTGAGTTAATGTAGCAATTCCCATGTTGCTTCTCGTCACTAGATTTGTCATGAGGGTTTGTTGGCAGCCTGCCCATTTCTATGCGCATCTGCCACCTTAACTCTCAGACAATGTTAAGGTGAAGCTGCTTTAATCACCAGACATCACATCATAAGAAAACCTGTCAGGTATTTCAGCCTCCCACTGAGAACTGTCTGATTGCCAGGTAGCTCTGTTAACCCACACAACTGTGCCTCTCACCTACCAAAGATCATCAGACAAGTGAACTTCATCTATGACTTAAATGTATTATACACATAGAAAGCCCAGTAAGAGAAAAAAAGTTAAAGAAATCTCATGATCACAGTGCTGACACTGTATGTCCTTTTCCAAAAAGCAGTAACCTGTAGACTATTACAGTGAAAACTGTTGATGGATTTCATAGCTGGCTTATTTTTTAAAATCCATACTCCGGTTTTCAACTGTTGTTTTGAAACCTCAAGTTGACTATCACACTGCACAAAGAATCAATTATAGCAGGTTTAAATAACCAATAAATGCACTTCCTCCGTCAGTGGAGAAAGACGAAGTTGCGCTTTCTCTAACATAATTCCCATCAACACGGTTTGTTTCTTAGAGCAATTAAGTGTTAGCCTGTACTGCACCTGTGCAAATGAGACCATCATGTTTGTCACAATCTCTGTCATCGCATTCACAGAAATCGCCCGAAATGTACCACTCCTGTGGTGAACAGATGCACTTTCCACAGTGGCAGGAACCTGAAATCACAAAAATTATTACCCACAGTCAAAGAGCACTGGCATTTTCTGATTAGAAAATAACATCCCCAGACACACACGTGCACACATACACATGTGTGCATACTCACAAAATTGCTGCCTAAGTAGCTATTGCATAAAAGAAAATCATCAAGCTAAAAGCTTTTTGAATAAAGCGATACTTTTGGGGTGAGCTAGAATATGGTGGGACGTTACTACTAATGCTTTGATTCTGCTATTTCACTTAATCAGGACTCACATTCTGAAGCTTTCCTTTGGTTTCAGAGTCCTACAATCAGGGCTGCTCTTCCCAGTAGCTGTTTTTTTGGTGGGTTGGTGTTTTGTTTTGGTGTTTTGTTTTGTTTTTTTTTTTTTACTATAAAAGCTCAAATTGTCCCTGAAACACTGTTACTGAAATCGTAGGCAGGAAGAAAATTACCCTCCTCATCTAAAGCCTTTAGGGATGAGTCCACAAAAGAACAGAGGTGCCAAAGATTAACATTTAGACACCAAAAATCCTCATCACCGCAAATGAAGCTGCTCCACCTTCCATGGAATTACTAAGTATTTGCTCTGGGTCAGAAATATAATAGTTTGTGTACATAGCAGCGGCTCAGCAGTTTGCTCATTCCTGCAGAGTACTGCAGTGCCCTTTGTTGGGATTAGCCACTCTCCTCCTCCTCAGAGATGGCAGGTCACACCCCCACAGGCAAAGGAGCAACTTTATGGTGACATTCAGGTGATGCTGCAACCCACGGAGCACCAAAAATCTCCCTTTAAGGGAATACTACTCAGAGACATCCCTACCTTCGGGAGAGGGTTCATGGCTCTGAATCCTGGAAGGGAGAGTTGCCCCCAAGCTATCATGTGTCAGGAGGCCTGAGAAAGCTGTGAGAGAGGCTGTTCTGCAAGTAGAAATGCCACTGACAGATGGTAATTCCTCCTGGCTGATCCCGACACCCGGCTGAAGAGAGTTGGCTTTCACAGAGCCCATTCTCAGCTGCCTGACCCTATACAGAGTTCAGACGCTTAACACCACGGTGGGACGCTTAGTAACTGCTAAGCAAAAATCGGTTTTGTGGACCTAGCCCTCAGAACTGGTTACAGCACAACTCAATACAAAAATCTCAAAACCCAAATAAATGGTCACAAAGAATATACACATAGTTTCCAATTAAGGGAGCAGCAGTTTACAAAAAAAAAAAAAAAAAAAAAAAAAAACCTTTGACAGAACATGTTTATAAATGAGTTTAGCTGCTGTCGAAAATCCCACCTTCTTGCAGTATTTCCACAATGATTACAGTACAAAGTCACCAATGTGTTTAATGCAATATTAAACAAAAATATATAGAAGAAAGCTTGGTTATGTCAGAACATAACCTATAGAGAACTCACGGGTTACTTAACAGGGTCTGAGCCAAAGTATATAAAATGATGCTTTTCCATCTCTCCATTCCTTTCAGTGACTTCTGAATAAAAACCATAGTAAAAATCTAAATATACATTTTTTTTAAAATGTGGATCTGTCAATACCAACCAATTTTCCCTAGGTTCTTCCCATAAATACTGAAGTGTCCCTGATCACTGAAACATAATTCTTTGAAACTTCAGAACAACCTCAGCAGAGTACATATTTTTTTAAAATTAAAAATGTAAGTTATTTACCGTGCATGGTAAGCTGACAAAAATTAACTCATTGCCTAATTTTAAAGAAATGCTGTTTTAACTTGTAACGTATGGAACATGTAAATATATACAGGAAGAGCTAGTGATGGAAACGTTTGGGGACGGGAGTATTTGGTTAAGCATCTACCTTTTCCATGAGTTCAGAGTATTGTTTACAGAGCCATGGGCACAGAAAATACATTCCCTACAAGGATAAAAAATGCCATTTGTATAAAGAGGCAGTGGAGGATAGCATACATATTGTATGGGTGCTGTATAAGAGATACACTGTCATACTTGAGAGCAATTTAAATCGACTGTCTCTGTCTATAAAAACTACAAGGTACTGACAGCTGAAAATAATGATGAATAGTAAGAGAATTTTAGTGAAATTAAAGCAGTTAATAAGAGCATGACACTGTAGGAAACCTGAAGTGACTGCATAAGCAAGCACTGATGCTGCTACTGATGGATGCCCACGATGTTTAAAACTATTTTTCAGGGGATACAGCAAATTTAACACCAAGTCAACAAAGGTAGATCAGGCTCCATCATGTAAAATCTGTTAAGGAGAACGAATGTATCAAGTTTTTTTCCCTGAACAGAACATGCTGCTCTGGGAGGCTCCTCAGTTTAATTAAAATGGGTCTAATGAGTTGCAGGGTGTTCCCTGGGATTGTAGCCAGTTCCTCTTGGATGGGATTTGGCTCATTACCTAGCCCGGGTCCTGCACTGTTACAGTAGCCATCTGCAGCCCTACATTTACAGCCAGGGAGGCAGCAGCGTGGTGGGTGTTGCTGTTTTCCTTGGGAAGAGCTTTTACTACAGGTGGCATAGTCAGTGAGCCAAGATTTTGAAAACTGCCTAGGAATGTGGATGTCCTGTCCAACTGCATTTATATTAACAGAGTGTAATTTTCTGAAAGTGTTCAGCAGTTATGTGCTGAAATCCAGGACTCCTTAGAGTCTATTAAATTCGACATACAGAAACTCAAGCTCCCTCAGTCTATTGCAGTGCTTGCATATCTTGACTAGTTTTGCACCAAAGATGGAATAAACACCATTACTGCACGGGTTCAAAATTCCCTTATGTTTGACCAGCAATGGTTACTTATTGCTCAGTATAATGGAACAAAAAGAACAATTTGTCATTTTGGTCTCTGGAGAGTGCTGGTCACAGTAGCTATGAACATTTTAAAGTTTGGGTACTCAGAAAGACATGATTTCCAGATACATATTTAACATCAAGAACAGCTTTGCCTATAAAAACCCAAACAAACAGACAAACAAAAAAAAGCTAAGCATAGAAACAAAACTTACAAGCAATTTGACTGTATTTGCCTGTGATCCCCACCCTGCTCAGAGAAGAGATGGGAGACAGTAGTGCTCACTGGCCACACACTTCTGGAAGTTATCTTACATAAGTATTTCTCTGCTTTGACAAGCACGTACATATGACCAGCTGTTCCCACAATAAAGCTGCTATAACATCTAATTTGACACAGCTTTATTATGTTGACTGTCCTCAGGGCAACCTTCCATCACATTGGAAGGTTACATGTGCTTGAAGGCTGAAGAAACTTTAAAAAGCCATCCCACCGGTGTTGCTGAATATGGACTTAAGGTCAGGTTTCTAATTCCCATAGAAAGTAAATGCTGTTCTACTGTATTTGCACTACTACATTAGAAAATCTGGGCCTTTGGAGCTCCCATTCATGCAGCCAGGTTTAAAAGCACTACCTGCCTTCAGCAAGTTACAACCTAGAGCAACTTTCAGGATGCTCCAGCCTATACCAGTGACCAGATCCCAAACCACCCCCTGGGCAGCATACCCAGAAGACAGAAAAAAAAGCTTCAGTGTCTCTGCAAATTCCTGATGGATTGTCTGCTCCCAAAGCCTCAGAGTAAATTGTAGCTTTGCTATATATGCTCAAAGCTAATTGTTCTCAGAGTAAGACCCACAGGCTGGAATAAATAGCTCTCAGCCATCCTTACAAAAAAGGTAGCAGATAATATAAATATTTTTAAATTCAATGTCATTTTTCATGTTTATATTTATTTAGAATCTTATATAGTGCATTTTATTGATTTTAAGCATATTCACTCACCTTCACGATTTATATAAAAAATCACAAGGAGATCAAGACTAAAAGAAGAAAAGTTAACTTCTGCAGTAAAACAGAGTAACTTAATTTCTCCAGTAACTCAGCATCCTCTTACACATACACTAATTTAAAGATAGCCACATCTTCTGGAAACAATAGCAGTTTGTCTTCCTCATTTTCTATGACATTGCAACAACTGGGGAAAAAAAAATAAAATGGTGCAGTGGGGGAGAATTCTGGTAAGTGATAATACAGATGGAAGAAGGCCAGGCTAGAAACCCCTTTTAAAATTTCCTTTGCACTGAAATGAAAGTTACCAAAGGGACAACTGAAAATCTGTCTGATATAGAAGGGTCCTAACCGCTTTTTTCCAGCTAGCAGCTTTTTCCCCTCTCTCTGCAAGGGATACAGGAACAGAGGAAATGGCCATCCAGTCTGGAGTGAGTGCATTCTAGACTCCAGCCAGTTCCACCACCAGTTTTTTGACGATTCTCTTTCAGACATGTTATATACAAAACTAGACAGTTTGCACTATGGGGGAGCTAAAAAGCCCTCTTTCCAGTAATGCAATTTCCTAGCCTGAAAGACTGCAAGGTAAGAACCTCAGAGAACAATTTCAGGTAATTATCAAGATTTCCTAAATTTTATTCCTCCCTGTGGCCTTTTTTTATGGCTGGACTGAAGCTGATGCAATCACCTGAATAAAATTTTGTAAATGAGAGCGTTTGTGAGATTCTGTCGTGAGGGCTGCAGTTATCTTACCTCTCCTCTGCTGCTGTGTTGGGGAGAGGGATGATTAAGTATACCAAATGTTTTTCAGTTAAACACTCATCTCCACGTAATATTGCCTCTGATACTACATCTGCCATCTTGCCCACTGCAGTGTTACTGCAGGTAGTGCCCCTCTCCCTCAAACTGGATGGAGCACTAATGGTTAGTTTATAATGCACAGCTGTTCAATGCAGACCATCAGATAAACACATACAGGAAATTATATGCTATTAACAAATTGCATAGGAGACTAATGCTCCTAAACATGTGTGGTGGGTGTTTGACAAAATGGATGTAAGTGCATTACAGAGCTGAATATAACATCCTTTTAATAGTAGGTGCCTTTGAAAGAAGGGGTTACTAAACAACAACCCTCTGCCGTGCACATTAGTCTTCCTGAACATGATCATTTTCCTCTGGTGGGGCACTGACATGGTGTAGCTCAGCTGCCAGTTCTTACCCTTCCCCGAGCATAATATGCCATCCGCTGACTCGCAGAGACTTCTGCTCTCCTCCTCCGTCATGTTGCACTTCCTTGAATGCTGGCACAACTTTCCAAACCACCCATCCTGGCAAATGCATCGGCCACATGAGCAAATACCACGGCCTGCAACAACACCAAAGTTGGTTATGAGCAAGTCAAGCAGAAAGCAGTGACTAACGGTCTCAACTGAGATCTTCTTCAGACCTCTGCAGTGTGAAGTGTATCCTACGGGAGAGACAGACGGAGAGATGGACAGCACAGCTTCCCAGAAGGGTAGCATTCTTCAGTTCTCTCATTCTTGTGTTAAATAGGGTGCCCAAGTGATGGGCAGAAAAGCACAGGGATGGCTCCCCTCATCAGCTCAACTTTATAGGATGTTCCCTAGTCCACAGTGTACTGAGGGCAGACACAACCTCTTTCCTCCCATGTCTTTAAACTTGCAGCCCAATGCCAAAGTCTCACCTGCATATCCCATACTGTCACCTGAAGAAGCAGACCCCAGCACAGGGCTGAGAGCAGCACAGCACACAGCAGAACAGGCAAGAGATACAAAAGTCACAATCTCCTCCAGCTGCCCACTACTGCTGCTTATCTGCTGCAGTGTATGGAGCTGCTGACGTGCAAAGCCTGGACTCAACATACTCTGCAATTACTGCAGATTAACTCATACAGTACAGGATGAAGATAAATCCCCCAAGTCTCATGCACTCTACTAAAATTGGTTGTATGTAAACTCAGCTGGCAACCTGCAAAGAGTTCCTCTCATCACCCCAACACCTGTTTCTCTTCTGCATCTCTTCTCCAGACATAGCTATCCCAGCTCAGCAGTTTAAAAGGTTTGGTACTTTCACTCCTGATACTGTAGTGAAATGCTGAGGGAGGAGCAGGAAGGAAGAACAGACCAAAGCATTCTCCAGAGTACATGCTTGTATGACCCCAAGGTGGGACTTTTTTTCTTCTAAGAAGAATGGGCAGGCTACCTTGGTGGGTTCTCTCCACAGAAACACACAGATTTCAATTCCCAGATCAAGACAAGAAGCCTGAATGAGAGGGAAGATGGACGGGCAGAAGAATAATACAGTAGTAAGGATATGGCTATCAAAAGACAATTAATAATGAGGAGGAAAAATAAAGGAAAATGAAAGGACAGAGAGAAAAGAGGAATAAGAAATAACAAAATAGGAGGCAAATGAAGAAGACTACACTTTGAAATGTTAGGGAAAGAAGGACGGGAAATACCAAGTGATAGAAAGGTCAAAGAAATCGTAGAATGGGAGTCAATGATAGAGCCTAGAAGATATAATTGATGTTTTTAAAAAAAAAAAGGAATTAAAAAAAAGATGAAATTATTTGTACAAAGAACAATGGAAAAATAAAATATGTTGAATACTAAACTGAGTAGAAAATCTGGCCAGAAAGAAGGGAAAAATGACAACAAATGCAGACAAGAATACAGAAATGGAAAATAGAAAAAAAAAGAAGAAATAAACTCCTAGTCAGAATTTCACTTTTCACTTTTCAACCCTGAATAATATTTCTGCAGCAGAGAAGAACATTCCTCAGCTAATCAGTTTACTGGGCTTAAAAGAAGAAAACTATACATACCAGTGACTTCTGTCCTATCCTACCTGCTATGTAGGGCAAGGCAGTGGAAACAAGGAGACTAAGATAATTTGGTAGCACGGGCTGGGAAGAAGGGTACAAGCAGTAGGAGTGTCTGGCAAAGCAATGAGTTGTAGGATGCAGAGAAGGAAACCAGCAACTTTGCTTTTCTGATTTTTGGACTCCTCATGGGGCAACAGTGCAACTTGACATTGCAAACCGGGTGGCAGCCCAAAGGAGAGACAAATCTTGAGTTTGTTATAAGTGGAATTCCTCAGTGTTTTACTGATGGCCAAATCCTTTACTAATTTAAATTAGAAAATATTTGAAGCTCCAAAGTCTTGGAGATGTCAATTACAGTGATCTAAATGTTCAGAATAATTTTCATACCCTAGATTGTGTATTGATCTTTGGGGTTTTTTGTCTTATTACCTATACAACTTTAAACGCTCACTAACAATGACACAGTCTTATTATGACAGCATTCCTACCCACTTCGGCAAGTGACATTCAGCAATTACAAATTCACGTATATGTATTTAGCATATGTCAAATATTACAAATTGATAACTAGCAACAATAGAAGCTTGATGCTACTTTACCTTCTGTGTTAGACTGGGAAACAAGAACAGCTATGCCACAAACCAGAATAGAAGAGGTAGAAAACAAGCATACATAATTTCCCATATGGTCCTTACAGGTAGACAGCATGCAGTTGTCTACATTTACTCCAGCTAAACTTCTGTCAGAGTGTTTTTATCTGCCTTATTTATTTTTAATTTGTAACATATAGATTAGATTTTGGAATAGCTCAACCACTCAAGAGCAGAATATACCACTCTAGAGCAGAATATGCAACTCGATGTCCGTGTTGGAAAATTATTTGTGGACATACAAATACTTGTACTCATTTTAGCAGCAAATAGTAAGAAATCCATGCTGATTTCACTGAGAAAATAATTTTGTATCATTTTTCTTGTAAAGTCATTATGATTTACAGAATGCAGAGATGATCATGTCTGTAAAGCCTTTACACAAGTCAAATAAAAAGTTAATGAATAATCTATATATTTACAGCAGAGTTTACAGTCTACTACATAAAATTGACATGCATTTTTCTGAAGCGACCATTCGTCTCCTCCTATTTGCCATATAAATCCTCAAAATATAAGGATTTTGTCTCAAGTAATCCATTTTGCCAAAATAATATTTACTCCTAGCTGATATCAGTTTGGGCAGCTGCAGCTCTTTGGATGCCCCATGCATCAGGGTGGTGAGTATGCAAGTGCTTGTTAATTCCAAGCTATCTTCTGTGTGTGCTAACCTGTGAAAAACTGCTTTACATGGTTTAGTTGTGTGTATCCTCCTTGTAGAGGTTCTTCGTCTTTGTGTGTGAATCTGTCCAAACCAGCTGACCAAAAGGAAGGGCCAAAATGTCATAAGTAACAGCTTTTGGTTGAATGCAATATTCAAATTACATTCAAAGTGTCCAAGTTTCATTCCAATGAATC
Organism: Athene cunicularia; assembly: GCF_003259725.1. Classification (NCBI taxonomy): domain Eukaryota; kingdom Metazoa; phylum Chordata; class Aves; order Strigiformes; family Strigidae; genus Athene; species Athene cunicularia. The sequence goes on along the minus strand of NW_020799091.1, from coordinate 57,650,047 downwards.
CCAGACTCTCAAAATTATGAGCAAAAGCAGTAACAAAAAGGTGCTGCTCTTGCTCATAAGTCCTTTTAGATCAGAGTAGAATAAAATTCAAGAATCCAGCAATCATAGAGCAAAGGGGAAAAGAAAAATCTCTAATTGAAGGAGTCCAGCCCAACCGAATTGGCTGACATGATGTAATACTGATTTAACTGTTCAGATTAAGCAGATCTACTGGAAAGTGTTGGTCTATCATCAATTCAGATTTAACATCAAATACTTAAAATCACAAACAAATTGCATATTGCAATGGTTGTGAGACTATAGATCTTAATTCATAAAAATCTATGTTAATGAGCATTTAAATATATAACAGTATGTCTTAAACATTAATCTCCAGTCAGGAAGAAAGACTGTGATGGGTGAGAGGCAAAGGAGAGAAAAAGATGATGTTAAAGATACTGTCACTTTGGTTAGAATTATCAATAAATCAAATAACCACAGGATTTAAATGTGAAATATGAATGCAGCAACAAAGAAAGTTGTGATGCATTACTAGCAGAGGTCCATTATAACCCAAATCAAGCCAAATCAGACTGGACACCAGGATGAATTATTTCATACCATGCCTGGAAATAGAACTGTGTGGCTGTGGAAAACTTCAGTTTAGGACTAATCATGCAACTGTTACCAGAGTTCCCAAAAATCTTGCATGATAAATTTCCAATACAAAAGGCACAACTACATGGGAATTTCAGCATGATGAAAAATGTGAAATAATCATTGCAGAGAAATCTGGTTCTTATTTATAGATCAACATTATAACCAGATGATGTTCATGAAGGGCAAACTGATGCCAGCCCTAAACAAAATTTAGCACCTCAGAACAGGTTTTTCAAACATATCATATTGTATAATATTTATTGCATTTATTGTATTAAGTCTATTATATATTTATTATTTGTATATTTAATAACATAAATATTAACCAGAAATGGAAGAAACAAATCTTCAGCTATAAAAATATTAATTCAACTGTCCTGTATGAAGAATTTTTCTTATAGCCCAACAACAATTTTCCACAGTAAGAGAGAAGTCCACCCAGGTCTAATGGTGGAGAGATGATATGAGTTAGGAATGAGGAAGCTGTATAGCCAAAGAAAGATAGATGAAGTAGATAGCAACCAATATAAATGAGAAATGTCGCTGTGCATAAAATGGACATAATCAGGAAAAAAAACAAACCAAAACAAATATTTATAACTGGAAGAAAAATAGAGTTTTAAAAGTGTACTAGGTATATGAAAAATCTGAGCATAATGCAGGATCCCTGATTTAGAACAAGACAGTAAACCAAACAAATATTTCTCTCTGTATTTAAATAGAAACAGGATTTTCTATTTTTTAATCACAGGACTATGATAAATAACTTTCTATTATATTGTTAACATAAGAGAATATTAAACAACATCTATTTGGGTGAAATATTTCTCAGTGAGCAGTCTTCATAAACCCGCCCAAATATGCTAAAATAGTGGGTAAAAACATTAATGAATCACTGATTCTTATTTTTCTTGAATACCAGGAGAATGTCATGAGACTGGAACAGCTGCAACAACTGCAGTTAGAGAAACTTAATACAGATGTGAAGCAAAATACTGATTGTCTATTGTATTTTCATAATAGGTCACTTAGTATTGTCTAATAAAGGTGGACTGTGGCTCCAGTTTCAGCAACACAGCAGGCAGGCAGTTCAGTAAAACTTTCAGGTGAAACTCTGCAATGAAAAGGGATAATACCATCCTCATATGCATATACCAGGAGAAAGTGAGTAGGAACAGAAGTGAGTAGGAACATTTAGAGCATTGATGAGATGGACATTTAAGTCCTGCAACTCACTGTGATATCCATGTTTGAAGGGATTTTGAAAAATTTGGAAGAGTCCCAAAAAGTTCCGAAGAAAGAATTCAAAGGGCAGAGAAAATGGTTTGTTCAAAGAACTTCAAAGATCTGTATCTGATTAGCCTATTGAAAAGAAAAAAAAAAAAAAAAAAGCTAAGAAGTGTTTTAGTAGGATCTGAACTACCTTCTTTGAAGGTACTAGAATGGGAATTCTCAAACTACCAGAGAAAGACAAAGCAAGAACCAGAGAGAAAAGCTGATACTGACAAATTCATTTGAGACATTTCAAGTGATGTTGGCAGGGGCTGCACATATCTTAGATTCTTCAGAGCATAGCCTTCTCAGAGACAGGCTTTAGTTGCACACAGTGCACAGACATCAACATAGGGGAAGCATGGGTATAGTGTAGTGGCTCTTTGTAGCCTAATATACAAGGTTAAACATATAAGCCCCTTTTGGATTTGCAAATTAATATCTATTGATCAACTTAAATGTTGATGCATTAGCAATTCCTTTACTGCTCATTTTAACAGAAAGATTCAATTAAAACGTTTTTTACAAACCTAAATCATATTTTATGCTAACTGAAAAGCCAAACAAATTATATTCTCTGTGCTTCTATGTAAAGTATCAATTTTCCATTCACCTGCACAAATGTCTGGGTGACCAGGACAGATGTCAATGTCCATTTGACATACCCTAAGATATCAAGGACATCCTCATGATGTAGGCAGCTCTGCAGGCACCCCTGTGTCCTTGTGGAGCCACGCTGGGGTCGGGCAAGAGTAGCCTTGGGCATCAGAAATCCTATAAGGTGCCTAACCTGAGGCAACTGATGACTTTGAAATTATGTCCCATGTAGTCTGAGAAGCCATGGTAAGAGTCAGTATTTGCATTCCTATTGCTAATTTTTCTGACCAGTCAGTGCCAAAAGCTGTCTTTGGCTGGGAGATAGGCTGGTATTATTTCTCTCTCCTAATTTGCATTTTAGGTATATTAGAGAGTTCCATAAATGTCCTATATACTTCTATTTCTGTAAAGCAACATTAGTGCAAGGAATGAGGAAATTGTCTGACAGCAACTGCACCACAATATTAATACTTAACTTTGCTTAATGAAGCGTATCATTAATCATAGATCTCTCATTTTTATTGTTATGATCTTATTGGTCCTCATAAGAACATCCTATCTGAAAATATCATGTTTCTGCTTCACTGAACAGATGACAAAAATAAATGTCATTCATTATTTCTGCAGTATGGACCTAGAACTTTCCTAAAAAGGAACTCACAGTTTCTGTTCTATATATTTATCATATGATAACACATAGTTATATTAAAAAAAAAAAAAAGAAAGAAAGGCAGTACTTCCTCTGAATCAAATTACTTGGCCTTGTGGTGCTGCAATTCTTACCCCTCCCTGCCCTCCTTGTTGGGCTGCTGGGTGCCAGGTGGGATTCCACCCACATCTGCCCCAAACTATACAATAATCTGTGGAGATAAGGACTGCTAACGTTAAGGCGCCCCCTTAACGAGCCTGGCTCCTGCCCCTCCAGATTGCTTGGAAACAGTTATAATGGCCCATCATCTCCTGATGGCATGGCACACCTGTTGCCTGGGATGTGGTCAAATGGAACAATAACAGGGTTGCACGTTGCAACTGTTGGAAGGCACCAGAAGGTATTTGACAAAAGTCAATTATCTTGGACCCTATAAATTGTGACCACCAGGGAGACCTTTGGAGCTCTTCTGGATCGCAGTGGGCCTGTGATCAGCATCACCCCTGAGCTGGGACACCTCTTGGGTACCAAAACCTTTAAGGTGTTGTCTACTCTAGATGGAAGGCCAGGGCAAAGTCCACCCACTCGAGTCTCAACTATCGCCCATTGAGGAATGCCAAGGCATTGTATTTGCTCTAAACTCAAGAGGGAAATTTTCTTTGAGCTAGCTTCTCTTTCACCTGTTCTCTGTTTATTGGGGGGGTGTGTGGTGTGGGTACGTATCCTTGTTCCTGTGTGTGTTTGTCCCTTTTGTGTTCATTTTACTGAATCCAAACATCTTTGCTTCTGTATGCATATGTCTGTTTTGTGTATGTGCGTGTATAAATTAAGGTAGAGAGAATCTTTTCATTTTAGAATCTGTGAATAAGTTGCTTTTCTTTCTGAATTATTTTGTATTGATAAATTGCTGTTACTTATTAATAAATATAGATTTCTTACTAAATCATTACCGTGTCAATACTTTCATCCGCGACAGGCCTGGCTGGACAGTAATGAAAATTTTACAATCAAAGGAGCATGGCAACTAGAAGCAAGTTATACCAGCCTTCTTAGAGGGAGCATTTCCATTGTACATCCTTGTGATGACTATGTGATCCAGAATCCTTCACAAATTATAAGAATGTGATGTGGAAGCTTTTGTGTCTGTTTTAAAAGCTTATAACATCAGAAAGTTGAGAGTTGTGGCTTTAAGTATATATATGCCTTATAAACCATAGCTTTTTCCTTGTTCACTGTCCATACATAGAGGCTTATATTGAAAATCTTAAGACTGGCGTGTATGACATATGAATGGAAATGTGTAGGTAAGCACCAGAAGAAACACCAGAATGAGGTTAAAAATATCACCTGTATTGATAACTAACAACACATTCACAGTATTAAAACTGAGGAAGGTATTATTTTGTCAAAATTGGGTCTGCACTCTCATAAAACAATGGTATGGTGACTTTCATGATGACTTGTCAGCAGAAGACTGTGCTTAACAACAAAGGATGTCAACACAGACACAGCACGTAACTTGTGTCATTCCTTTCCCTGTGAACCCAACAAGAACACCATTGTCCCATTAAAGTAAAAAACAAGGAAGCACAGACAACAGGCACCAGACTTGCCTGAAACTTACAGAGATGAAAGTAAGCAAAATCATGAGGCAAAAGGATCATCCTAATGGAAGGGTCCTAAACGACATAAAAAGTGTGACTAAAAACTAGTTTGTTTTTGTCAGTCAAGATGAAACAAAAAGACCTACTGAGAACTTGGTGGATGGTGTCTCTTGTCCATCTTCAGTGTCACTCAGAAGTGATCCTGACCGAACTACTTAATTAGAGACACTTTGATCCTTGTATGTGGGTTTGAGAATGTAAGTGAATGAAATCAATGAGAGAATGTGTCTGAGTGGTGAAAATTAATTTACTTGGGGATTTTACAAAAAAAAATTAACTTCCCCACCCATAAAGTCTCATGTAGAGTTTTTGCTGTACTGGTTTCCTACAGTTAGAGGGAGATTGGTATGAAGGTAGACCAGAGGGAAATATTAATTACCTCAGCATTTCCTCCAAGAATAAATCAGCTCCTCCAGCTTTTACAAGCACTTATACTACAACCAGAATCTCGAAATAATAAGAACTAATGTCTTTTACCAAAAGGCATTGGTATAAACAAACAAAAAAGATAGCTGCATTTACTCTTTGATTGACATGATATTACACAAATGAATTCCCTACAGTGTTAGGATTATATATTGATGTGATGTGTTGAAAAATAGTTAAAAAGTCACCAAGGCAAATTTACTCACTTGAAAATAAACAAATCAGACTTCTCTATTGTCACCAGTCAAAGTACTGGCTTACTGGGATGACCAAGGCTTAGTTCTTTCTTAATGTTGAGGACAGTGCAAACATCCATGACTAAATATTAAAAGGTCTCATCAAAGCTGATTATCTAATTGGTGGTACACTATATGAAGCACAGACTGAAATACTGACATAAAACATAATGGGAGCATCCCTAGAAATAGTTAAGGGCCTTGCTTATTTATGAGTTTCAACCTTTGCTAGTGGTCCTAATGATTAACTTGCGTGGAGCTTCAACCAATTTTTTACTATTTTTGTTGGGCTTTTTTTACTGTAGTTTTTAAGCAGCATAATCCTGCACCAACCAGTAGCATGGAGAGAACCCAAATGGGCTTCTGTTTCCTTCAATGGTTGCTACTTTGCTGTGACAAGAACTCACAGCTAGGGCCAATAATGGTCCAGAGAACAAATCAAAATGAATGGAGTTAAGAGCATTACCAATTCAATTTCAAATTGATTTTTACTGTAATTCTGAATTTTTGTTGCCTGCCTGTCCTCGATCCTGCAAGAGAACAGAACATAATGGACAACAGTCAACCCAGTGAGGTGGAGCAGCCAGTGATGACAACACTGAAAAACACAGCTGGACACAGTAAGGGAACAAATAACACTTGAAAGATCAGGACACATCTGAAACTAGCAGCATAGCTATAACCTCGGAGGACAGAGAGAAGTATCTCTCACCAGCATCCAGAATAAGTAAATATCAGGCCTGGTATACATCAGTGGCATAGCCATGCCAAGAAAGAACTTGTGCTGGCAAACCTGTGATTCTCCAGTCATGCATGTGCACCAGGAACACTTAACTTGAACATGAAAGATTCAAAGAACCAAGTAAAGCCATAGAAAACATGATGTTAAATATTGCTGTGGATCAACACTGCAATACACCTGGGAATATCACTGAAAAAAACTGAACTGTAGGGAATAGGCCTTTAGATAGAATATATCTATCTCAAAAAGGGCGCATGAAACGCCTCCTCCAGCCTTAGCATATTAAGTCTCTATGCAGAGGCATAGACAAAGGAAAAGGAATACAAAGGAAGGAACCTGGCAAGCAGGTCAAGGGAGGTGAGTCCCCTCATCTTCTCCACTCTCATGAGACCCCACCTGGAGTACTGCATCCAGTTCTGGGGTCCTCAGTACAAGACAGACATGGACCTGCTAGAGTGGGTCCAGAGAAGGGCCACAAAAATGGCTGGAACACCTCTCAAGTAAAGAAAGGCTGTGAGAGTTGGGATTGTTCAGCCTGGAGAAGAGAAGGCTCTGGGGAGATGTTATTGCAGCCTTTCAATATAATAAAGGGGGCTTATAAGAAAGACGGAGAGTTTTCACTAAGGCCTGTAGTGACAGAAAAAGGAGCAATGGTTTTAAACTGAAAGAAGGTAGGTTTAGCCTGGACATAAGGAGGACATTTTTTAATGATGAGGGTGGTGAGACACTGGCACAGGTTGCCCAGAGAAGCTGTGGCTGCCCCCTCCCTGGCAGTGTTCAAGGCCAGGTTGGACGGAGCTTGGAGCAACCTGGGCTAGTGGAAGGTTGTCCCTGCCCATGGCAGGGGGGTTGTAACGTGATGATCTTTAAAGGTCCCTTCCAACCCAAATCATTCTATGATTTTATGATTCTATGAATCCATTTCTAATAGCAGAGTGCTGTGGAATGTCTGACTAGTCCTCATGCAACCTCTGTCTTTGTGAAGACGTAATGTCTCTATCCCTGGCACTAACAATGATGGACAGCTGAATTTTTAAGTGAATGACTCACTACAGTCATGCAGAAACATGGTAATAGGGTCTCACTCAGTTGTACCCTAATTTATCATATCTTTTGCTCATGTCTTTCTACTGTCACATGGACAGCTGGTCTGGAAAGCAGGTTATTAATCAGTCTCTGATGGTCAGAGGAGGCCAGTAACAATTCTTATTCAAATCCTTTAGGTTGTCATTCACATTTCTTATTTCAGCATGTATTTAATCTGAAAACACTGTTCTCCATTCCTTGTGCATACAGGCACTCAGTGCTCACTGTCAGACCCTGCACATTCATAGAGCCCATTTTACAATTATATGAAGCCAACTTTACTAGCAAGGGCTTATGTCCTGACAGTGATTGCCTAGGTAGCAGCAGTGGTAGAAAAATAATATTGAAAAGAGAGGAAGGAAAGAGGAAGGAATAAGCAGTTCAGCAAGAGGTGTCAAGAAGTTCAGGCTAAGATAGAAGCATGGACAAGCCCAAGAGGAAGGGAGAGATGTATGTGAATTAGTACAAAATTAATGAGTGAAGTTCTGTAAATAGGTAAGTTGCAAAAAAGCAGAGAAAATAAGGTTAAAATTGGTAGAATCTCCTAAAAAGGGAGATATGTGAAATACTGTATATCAAAGGAAACATTCAAAGTGTTATCAGGAAAGAAAGTGATAGCCAAGCAAACACCTCACAGTTACTAAAGAGTAGAGATGAAGTTATCACTAACATCAGAGGCTACTGAGGATCTAAAAAGGATAAAAATGACAAAAGTTCCTCCAATTAGTCAGAAACTAGGGGAAGAGACATTTCAATGAAAATGCTGGAAGCCACAGTGAAAGATGAAGTCACAGAAAATTTGTACGTAAATGGCTCATATTATGAGTTTGAAGGTGAGGGAAGGCCAAGGGAATTCACTCACTAAATGGTGAGTTAACAGAAAGATGCAATTGATGGGGACTCTCTGAAGATAAACGTTCCTATACTTAGTAGTTATACCTAAGTATTTCAGGTGCTGCCTTAAGTTATTGGGGGAGAGCCTCTTGAGGTGGGTGGATCAGAAGCACAGATGGGTACTGGATGGTCAAAGAAAATAATGTTTCATGATCTGCCAGTGGTTAAAAAAAAAAAAAGAAGGAAAAAAAAAAAAAAGGAAGGAGCCACTTCAGAGCCCCAGCAGTCAAGAGAAGTAAAAGTGGTGTATGGAAGAGAACTGCATGAATAGTAAGACATCTATGTTAATTTGAATCTCAGCACACTTCACATGGAAGAGCCAGACAAGTGCAAACAAAGAAACAGTTATGAGGCATGAGAACAGAAACAGAGGAAAGGGAAAGTGGTTCTTGGCTGTAAAAGAACAAAAGCAGATGGAATCATACAATAGTGATCACGTAGGAACATGCTTCAAGGAGTAAACTAGAACCAAATCTAGGATAATCTAAAAATATCTCAAATTATATTTAGAATAGACAGAACAAGAAATAAAATAGCAAGAATGTGAAAAAATAATCTACCAATTATTTACCACTGGAATCTGAACAGATCTACTACAAAAATCCAACAGTTTTTAGAGAACAGTATTAGTAATAGCATGACTTCTAACTGGGAAGACTAAAACTCTAGAGATTAGCTTCATCTCACCAAGCTCCAACAGCTGTGAATGAGCAAAGATGGTCTAGCCTCCCTTGCACTTCAAAGGTTTTAGTGAATTTAATCATCACTTTACGCCATGCTTCCTCCTCTTTTACTTATAAGAAAGCCCACGACAACAGGATTTCTGATTTGGCACTTATTCTGTGATTTTGGGTAAAGAATTAGGAATAAACTCAACTCCCTGGAACAGCAAAAATCCCAGAGTGGGCCTTCTGAAGTCCTGTCAACATGCTGTGCAGTGCAATTTCAAATAGGGCAGAGTCACTTAAATTTTCCCATATAATTCCTTTCACCTGCAGGGAATCATTAGTAACTAAACTATCAGTTTGAATGAAAGTGGAAAAGTTGAGCTTGAGACTACATAAATTCATGAGCTGAGTTTCCTTTCTATTTATGGTTTCAGAATTAGGAAGATAAACTTAAAGCATATGGTTTAAAAATTAACTAATTCCTGCCATTCTCTGGGCAAAGCTATTTAGACTAAAGGAGAGAGATTATTCAGGTAATAGTGTGACCTAGAGTGCCTCAAAAACTTCAACCCAGGCTCAGGTGTTGAGGTGATTATTCATTTAAATGTGAGGTTCTCTAGCCAGCAACAAAAACTAAAATTATCACTGTATCCCTCCTAATAAGGTAGAATAGAATTTTTGTCTATAATTTCCAAAATGTGCAATATAATTAGCAATACTAACATGGAAGCATTGTCATCAAATAATGTAAAATATGAATGACATAAACAGAAGAGATATTTTTAACCATGGAAGATGATGAATTTTTGTTCCCAACTACTTAATTTATAACGGATATGACCTAGGGTTTTTTACGCTTTTACGTGCTTTATACAAAATTAAATTTCAAATTATTCTTTAGCTACACATTCATATTACTGAATTACACTAAATATTATAAACTATTATTATGGCTGGTCAGACATTCAAACTAGAATTTTCCATATATGCCTACATTCTGCATGGCAGACACCTTGAAGAAATACTCCCTGTAATCAGCATTTTTTATGGACACAAGGATTATGAAGAAATACGTTTTTTTTCTTACATAGACATAAGGAATATAATAAAATGTGTTGTTGCTCATACAAGCTACTTTGTTAATATTAAGAATCAAAGAGTCATTTTAAATATCAAGCTAATAAAATCTAGAAAGAGGATATTCAGGATGGCTATTACTCACCTGTTTTTAAAATACCATATGGTATACATGCATTTACATATCTAAAACTAATTTGAAATACTGCACTAACACCAACATACATTACTGAAAAAATAATAATTGTGGTTTTCACTGTCAATATTAAAATAAATCATCTGCATGTACAATTACTATGAAAATGCATCTCAAGCATTTTAGATTCTTTTGTAATTTTACTACTTCTTTAGAAAACAGACATATCAGTGTCAGTAAATATGAAATATTCAAAAGTATTGCAAGCTATTATTACCTTTAAGTAAAATACAATATTCTCAGTACAACATCAACTGTACTAAACACAAAGCTAAATTACCTAACTTTTCAGGTTTTCTTTTAAGTGTTTGTATTCTTTAACGAACACTGATGGAATTTGGGGTATACTACAGCACTTATATTTATGCTATTAGGTGTATTTAATCTACTTCACTGTTAGTGTTTCTGAAGTTTTAAAATAAATATTCCCTAACATATCTAATATTTACAGACCTTGTTTCTTACAAGAATCTATAATCTGTTATAATTAATCAATTATGTCAACAGTCTGTAGTGACATTATATCATAAAATCAGGGGGAACAAAGTTATAAACTATCTATATTATATTATATTGTATTGTATCGTATGGTATCACATATCACATCATATAATATATAATATCAATTATATTTATGATTTTATTATTATTATTATTATATAACTTATACCCCCACAGACATTGCCGTCCATATTTTCACACTGTCGATCATCGCATTCACAGTTTTTGCCATGAACTCTGTTGTCTCCGGGAGGGAAACAAGTGCATTGGCCACATTCACATCTCCCTGTAGGAATAAACAATAATTAGAGACATTATTTCAGTAAAGTAAAATAGATGAAAAAAAAAACCCAAACTTATTCTACAACCTGCCCCCCAAAGGCAAACTACCAGCCACTGTATTAATTAAAGTATGCACAAAAAACACTATTAAAAAGAACCAACACAGAACTTTCCCTCCTCCATGGCAACCAGAGCAAAGTGTATCACTGCTATATCTTGGTGGAAACAACAACAATAAGCAATCACTGGCATTGTATGTTTTTCATATCTCAACTTTGCATAACAGATCCATGGCACATGCTTAACTGCATGATTAACCTCTATAATTAATCTAAAATATTTAACACATACCTCAGAAACTCAGAATGAATGTGTTTAGAATTAAATAGTCCATGCGCAGGGCTATCTAAGATACTTTCTATTCATGTAGAAATGTAAGTCCTCAAATACTCTGTCAGGCATTTGGAAAGCAAAAATCCCTAATTTCTCTAGCCTAGATTTGAGGATATAGCAATCAAAAGCACAACCTCTGTCAATCATCCCTTCCATCAGCCTGTTCACAGGAGAACACCCCAGAGCTAAGATCAAGGTCAGCCTTACATTGCATATATATGAGAGAAATTCAGTTCAGGGTAACACTGGTTTTGTTATTTCCTAACTTGTAAGAGTTTGCATCTGTATTTTTAAAATTGTTTTAATGACACTACTGTGAGAATGCTCTAAATATGACACAGACCATCGATCAATGTAATACATTTGATGGGCTTGGGAAAGGATATTGTGTGTAAAAAAAAGGGCCACCAGACACATGGATTAGGACAGAGTAAAGCCTGTTCCTCTTGATCTAATTTAATCACAACATCAGTGAGACTCAACCTGGTCCTGTACACTGCTCTACTGTCTGCAGAACCTCAATTTACAGTAGGAGAAACTATAACTACAAAGCATAAAATCCTCCAACTGCAGCCTTTCATTATGTAACCAAACAGTTCAGCATGTGCAACATTTTTTCACCATTTGATGAAATATTTTACTGAATGGGAAAGGACTGTTAAGGAGAACCTGAGTGGGGCTTTTCTAACTAGGTTTTGTGACAATAAAACCTTTTAGGTCAACATACTGCCAGATCATTCTTAATCTTTTTTTTCTTTTTTTCAATTTCTAACCTAAATTTGTTACATTTGTTTTACAAAAAAAACCCAGTCTAATTAAGTTGGAGTAGAGAAAACCTTATTACTGATGGAAAAAATTTATAGCTGCCATACTCTTCATCTTCCCAAGCATCAATGTTACATTTGCATATGATATTCTGCGTGCCAGGAATCAATCTAGAAGGACATTTTATGATCAACTTAAAGTACAGGTATCTTAAAGAAGACATGCTGATAGAGAGAATTAACAGCAAATACTTCATGACACCTTTATAATTCACAGTGTTAAAACTATGTTGCATTGTCAATTATATGAGGCTATTGGTTCCAGAAAGAAACTTATAGAAAGCTCATTTATCACCTCACAAAATATAGTTGTATTCGGTAATCAGGTCAGCATTTAAGATATCATTGTCTACAGAATGATTGATGTAATCTGTCTGCATTCTCTAAGCTACAATTATTTGCCAAGGACAGCTACATTAGAAACTGGAAAAAAAAATCATTCCTTAGTTCTTAAATATACAGAGATTTTTAATGAGTCCAACTTGCAACTATTTAGGGTTTTCACAGTCTCTTTTTATGCATCCACCTTAGACAACCTGGCTACTTTTACAAAAATGTCACATTGCAGTGTCCCAAAGCACAGTCACCCACAGGCAGATAGGTACCCGATGAACAGGACCCATCTGTTGTGAAGACTCTCTAAAATAAACAAAAGAACCATCTTTAACAGTGGTATCTTGGCCAGCTAATGCTGTAATAAGGAGGATGCCTGAAGGACAATAAAATCAGTTTAAGCAAGTTGCTTTGAAGAGAGGAGTCAGCAGAGATGGAAAATCCTCCAGAGAGATGAGCAAAGGAAGGTTCTGTAATGAGGCTCCTGCATGTTCTGTAATTAAGCACTGCCTTCTGTAATGCTTAATTTAATGTCAGAATGACCTGAGAGCCTAGTGGCTGGGCACTTGCACTGTAATGGGAACAGGTTCCTCTCAGTTCCTGCTGCAATTAGTATTTATTCATTTTAGTTAATATGCAACAGTTTCACTGGGGGAGGGTGTGTGTGTGTGTGTGTGTGTGTGAAGGAATATCCCATCCCTAGGCAGATAGGGTATATTTTTGTCATGTAAGAGATACAAGCTCAGGTTGTCTACTCAAAATCAAGCACAAAGGTGATTTAGGCCCTTCTCACCAACACATACATCCAAAAAGCCCAAAGGCCTTGTTGATATCTGTGCCTCATGTTTTATTTTGGTTGGCTCCCACCTAAAGTCAGGGTATGATTTAGATCATCTGATTGTGGACCTCAGCAGAACTGAGAGTCTTGAAAATGGACAGAAACTTCAGTCATTAAGTGCTCTGGAAAAGGATTTCTCTGAGCTATTTCTTTACTTTTAAATATGCAAAGATACAGTTACAGTAGTTCAGTACACTGCTGCTGAAATTGATACTCACATTACTAGTTCATCATTCCTTTTCTTTTACAAACGTGACAAAATCATCACCATGAACATGAGAAGTGAATTTAATGGTGGCACTATAATTGCAACTTTGTACTGACTTTAAAAGTATATTTTACACCCAAAAGTACTGAGATTTTGGTTAGATTATGTAAAGTGGGCTCAATCTGTGGAGATAAATTAACAGTGAATTAAAGCCCTATTGCTTCTGCACAGCTAATGACATAAGATGTAGTAAATGTAAACTTCAAAGGCTCAGGTTATTCCCATATAGATGAACACAAAAAATAATAGCATTCTGCAGCAATAAATTTCAGATAGCTTTCCTGGGAAAAACAGGATAAGATATTTGAAGGGTAAACTTGCTTCAGCCATACTCTACTTTGCCAGATGTATCTGCTACTGAAATAACAGAAGCCACACCCTATTCTGTGACCTTCTTCTCTTAGTTATTGTGCTAAAATACTTACCATATCAATTCAATCATTCAAAAGTAAGTTGAAGCTCACATTATACTGAAAAGGGATCAGCACTTTACTAAACATACTCTTTCTTTGTCTCGAATAATAGGTTTACCATAGCAACCTGATTATAGAGGGAAAGCTACTGCCAAACACATCCTAAATTCTCTTTAAATTCCAGGGCATACAGAAACAATTAAACACAAGAGGACTGTAATATTCTGCACTTTCTCAGCTGTCTGTGCAAGAGCTACACTTTATAAGTAAAAAGAAACAAGTTCATCTCAGACATTTTATTGCAAGTGGCTTCTTCTCCTCCTCGCTAAACAGGGAGAGTAAATTTCATTGTCTGATGACTTCAGATGAAGGAAGCTTTGTGATGGAGGTTGCATTAGGTATTAGCATTGAAAAGCTTAACCTACTTATCACAATGCAAGATTCCAGAAACAGAATAATTATAGAAGACATTTATTTGTCTACAGTCTTAATATTTCCTTGCACTCTTTCCTCCCATTGAAGTCAATAAGAGTATTAACTTATTACTGATAATTGTTATTACTTGAAGACTGAAAAAAAGACCAGCTTAGGCTGGGTTTTTTGTTTTTAAAAGGAATTAAAGTATCTCATTAAAACACATAAGTTTGTCAGATAACTGACTAGAATTCTAAAAATCTGTGCCTTAAGCATATAGCTTTGGAGTTTATTCAGCACTTACTATACCATTTTTTTATTCCTCTTGTCCAACATTTATGAAAGCATCACTAAAGTAAACAGTGCCTAGACTTATATTAAACCTGCTCCCATGCAAATCGCTGTGATCACTAGCTGCATGCATTCAAGCTGACTGAAAGTTTCTTTTATACAGGTAATATTCATTTTAAAACACTCTGGTAGAAGTATATAATTTGGGTAATAAAACATTTTTTCCCTGCTATTACCAGCAAAAATATCAGGAAGAAACAGTAATAGCTTCCAATGTAAAAATAAACACTAAATATAATAAGAGGTATTTCATTGTCTTTTCCTGGCTGTAACTCTACAACATAAAGAATTCTTCTGTGCATGGTGCTGAGTTTTTATCTTCTAAATGAAAACCAATAAAGAAAATAATTTCTTAATTGTTTCTTTTTGTTCGTTTGTTTTTTTAATGTGTAAGGAATACAGCACCATATTGCACTGATTTACCACAATTGTGGTGAAAGCAAACCAGGTTCACTGGTACTTCTGACAGATGGTGTTTCAAGTTAGTGATAAATAGAAGGGAATATGCCTTTAGGATGGACTTTTCTGCTCCATGGCTGTCCCAGGCTTAACATCTGAAAGCATTACCTATCAGAAATTGCCATTTCTTTGTTATCAAGCAATCTCGGGCAACATGAGCACATACGGTAAAGCTGCTGCGTCTTTCTGACAGCAGAACCCATTTCACACTGAATGGGAACAGATGATCTAGAATGATGTTCAGAAACGGCAAATCAGAGAAGTGGGATGGGAAGATTTGTACTGATGATCACAAAGTTTCAGGGGACATAGTGGGTGTGGGGAAGCAGATGTGACTTAAGGAAGTAATAGATAGGATGTAGCAGCTTCAGGTAAGGAGAATTAAAATTCACTGACTGAATGGTGGAAAGAAGAAAGACCAGTAAAGGGAATAAATAGTACCACAAAATGGGCAAACAAAATGCAGCACTTGCCAAAAATACGGTCGACAATCACATCATGCCTTGCTCAGTCTGAGGCATTAAGAGCAGTGCAATCCAGCTGAGCTGGATCAATGTGGAGAAATTTATAGACTTAAACAGAAAACAACTAAAGACTTCTCAGTGGGCACTCATAGATTTTTTTGTGTATGTCCTTTTCCCAAGATGTCCTGGAATGAGTTCCCACACCTAGAATGGCTTGTCATTTTAAAAAAAATTAAAAATTAATAATAATAATAATAATAATAATAATAATAATAATAATAATAATAATAATAATAGTAAAATTATTGTACTGACTAGACAGAAAGTCATTCTGCCTTACACATTAAGTGATTCCCAGCTTCTAAAATGCTGGTTATTCTTAGACGTGGTTGGTTGGATGGTTTATTAGGTGCCAGAAAATCTTGGAAGCATTTTTAATATGTGCAAAAGTATCCTTGGAACCTCTTTAAACACCTGAATATCTAGCTGATCTCACACAAACTGAAAATTTGGGGATTAGTTTCTTACAAGGCTTTTGGGCAAGCAAGAGCAATGTTCTATTATAATACATGAACAATGTCATCTGCAACCTTTAGTTAAATTGGGAGAAAAAAAAAAGTTTTCCCCTTCTAAAAAAGCTTTATGAACTTGTATCAGTACAGTTATGTTTGTCTCCAATGCTTCAATATGTCTGAAGTTTTGTGACAAAACATCTAGATAGGCCAGCACAACTGGTTCTACCTCTTTAGCAAAAGGAGTTCAACATCTAGACAAAGGAATCCACTCTGCTGGAGCTGGACTTGAACAAGTCTTTCTGCACTGAAGTGCTGTTTTACCATCTCAGAGAAATGAAGAAAGTGCCAGCGCTTAAATGCAGTTTGTCCTCTGTACGCAGTGCTCAGCTGTCACTGCAGAGTGAGGAAGGTGCACAGTGCTGCTCATCACAGCCTGCTGACCTTTATCACAGGTAGCAATGTCAGTTCATTCCTGGTGAGTGGCACGGTGACATGAACGGAGGCGTATATGAGATGTATCCATTCTGGCTCTGCTGTGCTCTGCACCTCCTGAGCCTTTGCAGGAAAGACAGAAAGCCAACAGCCCAGGAGAGGACATCTTTTACAGCAACTTCTTCACATTTGAACCATCAGATGGGAATATTGATGGTTTTGTATTTTAACTGAAGCTAGAAGAACTACAAAGTATTTCTTTTCTTAGTGTGCACAAGATTGCTCTATTAAACTGTTGGTGGGGTTGAGATAGAGGGCTTGGTTTTGTGGAGATCTTCTGGTGAAAACTGGGTGTTACACACCAGGTTCAAGTAACAAGCACTTTTTTTCTGCTGTATATTGTGAAAAATAAAATTGTGCTTTTATTTCTTCACACAAAAGAAAAAAAATGGGCTGCAACTATTACAAGAACAACTACTGTTTGGATTTGGGTTGGAAACTAACTTTCTATTTCTAAATCAATACACAGAAAGCAAACATGCCTTAAGTCTACTCATAAAAAGGGATTATTTGCAGCATGACTGACCCAAGACCTCAGCTAAACATATAAAAGCTCCAGAGAAGAGCTTAGCTGAATCATACAGACATAAAATGAAATGAAAATTGCTTTAATAAATCTAAAGTAATTTCCAAACTTCAGATTTTTGAACTACTTTTTTTCAATAATTTGGTACACTGAAGCAAACTTTTATCATCAAGCTCTGATATTTTTATTTAAACAGCACCAACAGGAGCTAAAGCATGTAATTGGGTTAAATATCTCAATTTTCCTTAGTCTTACTAGGCACCTCTCAACTGCGCTAACTGCATCAGCTACTACATTCAGTACTATCAACGAGGCTGAAGTAACTGCAAACAACTAACCATTATCATATAAATATATCACACACTTAGAAGACTTGTATCCATAGTTGCTAAATTTTTGTTCCAGATTGCCTCATCTCACCTTAGGCCCATATGTGGCTTCAAAAGCCATGATACTTTCAATAATTGCTTATGTTGATATACCTGGTTTTATTTTAATTTCCGTATCTTGCTTGGAAAACCTACTCCAAATCTGTGTTAAGTGCTCAGTGACACTGGGCCATCCCGTGCTACATGGAACATCATGGTCCCAAGTGAAAGGGCTGGGAACGGGTCGAAAGGCTTCAAAAGGTGTGTGCGATGCAGAGAGTGTCACAGTGGCTCTAGGGACTTTGCTGTTTACAGCTTCTCTTACCCTTTTCCTTTAGGAGAAGGTACCTAAAGTCCCATGTCTGCTCATAACTTACACTCAGTGTCTTGCAGTGGCTGTTGGTATAAAAATCTGGCCTAAGGAAAACAGCAGAAATCCACAAATTAAGAAATTATTTTGTTAAAGCTGCCTGAGACTTTCTACTATCATGTGTATGTTTTATGAAGTTATTAGTAGAGAGTACCAAGCTGTCCTTCATATAATAATGTGTGTATGTTTTTCCTCAGACAGAAAATGTATGGGTTTTTTAATGTTTTAAAAATTGAATTGCTTTATAATGTGAAAGACAATTTTAAAAGTCTGATAACTTAGTTTTTCCTTAAGGGAGATTAAAAAAAAAACGCAAAAAATCCAAAAAATCAAAACAAACAAAACAACACAGAAAACATATATCCCTAAAACAAAAACCCTGGAAAAATAAAAGATATGCTATCCCAAACAACAGAACTCTCACAACAGTGGAAGCAACTGAATACCCAGGATTGTAAAAGTAAGCATTATGCAAGAGCAATTGCAAATGGCTGAGACTTGGCCCCGGCTTTAGTACACAGGGCATGTATGACTGGAAGCCTAATTGCACAGTTGGCATATGGCATCTGAAGTAAATGCTCTTCCTTTGTGACAGCCTAATAGTGAAATACTTCTTTAGATAAATCCACTCAACAGCACCACTTTACAGATTTAGCATCAGATAGTCTTTTACAGCTCTTGCTGATCAGCACTAGTGATTTGTACCTTCTTTTCCATGTTGCTTTTCTTTTCCTCTTTTTTTTTTTTTTTTTTTTCTCCTCCCTCTTTAAACATTTAGGTAAGAAGCACTACTGTGTTGCTAGTTTCCTTTTCAGATTGTTAACTTGTTGACATCTGCTATCATCATCAAGCTGGCACGTCTCCTCCATCTGCCTCCTCTCAGAAGCAGCGCTTTGAGGATACACTCCTTGAAGGCTGCTATTGTGTTTCTGCACAGCCAACACAGAATTTCTAGAGGAGTTCTAGGAGAGGAGATGTCAAGAACAGCCCTGCCCATTTTGCAAGAGCAAGATTGTAGCTGTATGCCTCACTTTTCCTGGTGACATCTTCATCAGGTCTCCCATTGGGGGCACGCCCTTGACAATTCACTCACTATATTAAGGGGACAAGTAGGACTATGAAGGCAATTACTTCTCTGTTCAAAAGAAATGTGATAGTCAATGTCACCCCACAAAGGAGATATGTGTGAAGAAGACAAGAAAGAAGGTGGCAAAATGTTTTCTAAAGGATGTGTTGTTAAGGCAGAGAACAGTGGAAATGGAAGAGGAGGAGGAGGAATCCGCTGGGAGAAGAGAGAAAAATGAGACAGCATGGCAAATATCACTCCAAAGATGTAAAATCCTTAGAATTCAGCAAGTCATCATCTGATTTATTTCTACCCTTCCTCCCCTCCTTTCTCACCCCAATAAAAATAGTTCCTCTTTCTTCCATCAGACTTTCTTTTCTGCTTTTCTCTCTACTCTTTTTTCTCTTTCCACTTTGTCCCGTGGCCCCTCCCCTCCTTTAAAATGCTGGGTACTGAACATTTTGTACTTCTACAGATCACCTCATCTTTCAGATCACCCCATGTTATCTTTTCTAGCTTGCACTGAGCTCTATCTTTTCATCTCTTTTTCATTATTTCCCTCCAAAATGCTTTCAATAACTCAAACTATCAAGAAGAACTCCTGTAAAGAGATGCCAATACATCAAGTAAAGGATATGTGGCATTCTACTAAAACTAACATCTTCTCCATAGAACATGAAAAATGAAGTATTGTGTTTGATTTAAAGGACCTGACTAGAGAATGCTTTTCCTTCACCTTGACAGGTATCAGGAAAAATAAGTCTCATTTCCCTTTCAGACTGCCCAACTGTCTGATGCTTACCATAAAGCTGCTATAAAATATTTTCTAGCAAAACACAAATATAATAAAGAGGCACAATCCAACAGCACAAGATATACGAAACACAAAGACATTGTTCAAAGAAGCTGAGATGGCTTTTGAGCCATTTACAGCTTTATACATTTGACTGCCTTATCACCTAGAGGATTGACTGCTTACCCCTTTTTTACATGATCTGCCATGTAATGAGTCATAGCACTAATTCCACAGAGATATTTAATTTGCAGATTAATTTACTAGAAAATGTCAACTGCTTTGTGGAAGTTTAATCACCAAAATGTTAACCTCGTTCACTTCCTGCTGATGCCTGTTGTTTATTAGGTAGTAAATTTCAAGATATTTTAGGGTTGTAATATCCACAAGCCTATCTATTAAAATGTTTAAACTCCTAGAGACACTGCTCTTTGAAGCTTTAGCCAAGATTAAAGAGCTTTATAATGACAAAACAACAATATGAAAAGATTCAACTGCATAGCAACCATCAATATTATTTGCAGATAACAGACTGCTAAATTCAGAAACCATGGCAACAAATGACATCACACTGTATCCACCTTATTGATTAGCTTTCACCCCAAGATTTTTTCCAGAAATGAAAGACATTACCTAGCAACTGCATCATCTACTGAGTTGTTCCAAGTTAAAATGCTCTTACCTTCACTTGTAAGTAAATTTTTCCTTTTTGTTGCCAACTGGCCAGATTGTGCACTAGCCTCTCGTTACAAGGCTCTCTATTTAATCTGTGGTAAAGGCACTGCCTTATGTCTCCTAAAATCTTTGCCCCAAATGTAGTTGCATCTGTGAAATAATGCTTCCCAGTGCCCAAAAAGGTTGGCTTTGAGGAAAAGTATATATGTCTAAAGAAGGAATTAAAGGCATGATCGTAACAGCTTTTAAAATGCAAACTTTATCTTTAGAAAACAATACAATCCTTCATTTTCCCACTCTCTGATTTCAAGTATTAGTAGTAAATTCTTCATTGCAGGTAACTCTGAGTATACTGATTTCAGGAAGAGTGCATAGCAATAATAAAACAGTGAGCCAAGAGTTACCAAAGGAGAGCAGCTAGACACATTATGTATCGCCCTACAGTGTAAACTTTTTGAAAGTAACACTGTCTTTGCTCATCTTGATAGGGCACCATGAGTAGGCAAGGACACTGTTAAGACTGATTTAGAGAGAACAGGTATAACTCTGAGCTTCTCATATTTATACTCAGCCTCCTTTTTTGGAGGACCTGAATAAAACCCAGCAATTAAAGACAGGTAGCAGTTTTGAAGCTAGTCAAAACACATGCAACAAGTAATTAAAGCCTACCAGTGAGGTCGCACTATTCCTGTAATGTCTGACACAGAAAAGATGGATTTGTGATCAGTCTCCAAACCTCCCTGACAAACACAATATTTTGAAACACTAAACTTAAGGTATTCTATTTTGACTCAAGGTATTCTATTATTTATAGGTATTCTATTAGTTAACTCAAGCCACTGTTATGAAGAGCCTAATACTGAAACAACTGCTTATACATTAATATTGTTGCTAATTCTGAGCAAGAAATCAGGTTTATAGTGTGCACTAGGCCCAAAATTTCTAGAAGGATCACCACTAAATAAAACATATGCTCCTGCCAAGATTTCTGCTTTAACTGGAACTGACCTTCATTTTGACAATCAGTCACAAGCAGCAGATTTACCTGTGTGCTTAAGTCGGGGCTACAAAACACAGTGGTCTCACCGTGCAGCCACCTGCCCCTTCTCTACCACCTGCTTTCAGTCCTGACCTGCATTGCCACCAGCTACTCTGTGTTTGCTCTCATTTTCAGCCCACTGAAAATGCTGGCAGCCAGGACACGTGTCTGGAAGAGCCTCGACCCTTGGTCAGTGTCACCCACTGGACAGGAGAAGAGGAAACGTCACTGATGAGCAAAAGAGGTGCCTGAAACTGAATGGAAACTAGGGATCAGGAAAGGATTTTTCACATCAGTTCAGGGACTTCTATACTACCACACAACATGAACTTCTGGGAGTGCCAGGGAAGGTTTATATAACTCACAATTCTTCCTATAATTCTTCTCTCAAAAGAGGGAGGGAGAGAGAAGAAAGAATCCAACATTCCCCAGAAAGCGTTAAAAGCTCTCCAGCTGATGAAGAATTCAAAACATATGACCAGTCGTTAGTCCCTTCAAAATTTCAGTCAATATGATTTTGAGGAAAAATGGTCACATAAAATGTCAGCAATATGCTTGATATTAAATATTGTGCATCTTTTGTTTTAAGGATATGGCTACTCTTCTTTGTCTTTAAAAGGCACTTTAAAAAGTGAGAATTTTATCAACATTAATATAGGGAAAAATTTAAGATGAAAATAAGGATAACAAAATGTCATTTTTTTTATAGCATCGGAAACATTCTGAAGTCAAATGAAGCAAAAATAGAAAAGCTAAGGTCTATTATATAAATCAGAGAGTAAGAGGATCCTTTACAACTGATTAAAAATGTTAAGACTGTAAAGCCTGATAAGCAGTGTAGGGAATTCTATGCTAAATTGAAAACATCTATCCTCTTCTGTTTTGGAAATAAGTATAGATATTACACAAAGTATTGCTTTGTCAATCTCCTCAGTCATCATGTAAGAACACAAGGACAATGCAGATAGCGCTTTCTACAGACCAACTGCTTTATTAAATATTTAAAAATTCATCAGAAATAAGATTGCTGGCTAAAAAAGCAATCCCTTCAAGGAAAAAGCAATACTCACTGCAACAGTTTCTAGCAAAAAATATCTGCTAAGCAAAAGAACAAGAGAAACCTGGACCTAGCCAGTGAACTAAGTGGTTCTGGGTAGAGAAAGAATGCATCAAATCCATCTGCTGTAGCAATTTGTGCCTTTTCTCCCCCAAAATACTTTGTCTAAGCAGGTCCACTAAACTGTAAACTAAAACTACCTAATCCCCACCAATGAATATATGAAGAACATGGTGTTTTCAGAGATAGCAGTCATTATTACAGAAATCTGAAGATTTAGAAGTTTTTTGCAACTTCAGAGCAAGGTTACTCCTGTAGAAAGGAAAGAAAGAACTCAACCCTTCAGATAAACCAGGCTTGTGAAATAAACCCTACAAAAGTCAATTTCAGTACTTTTTTAGCCTTAACAAAAGGTCACTGATAAAATAGCCAGTAACAGTTCAGCAAAGCAGAAACACAGTAAAGATCTCATGTGAATTTAAAGGTGGGAGAGGTTGCTGGGAGCTTTTTCTGTCTTTTTTTTTTGTGCTTTTGCATTTAAAGGCAGGAGTAGGAAAAGTAATCTAAATGATTGCCAAGGCAGCAGAAGATGGGACATGGAGAGAAGAGAAGACCATTATAATGATGAGTTACACTTCGGTAAGCACGCTCTGGAATATGTACATGTAAGAAATGTAATCTAACAGGTTTCACCAAAGAAAAGATCCCAAGACTAAAGTCACAACTGAGGATGAAGGCAAAATTTGATGGTGAATGAAAAGGCATAAGAGAAGAGGGAAAGTCAGATGTACTGAAACTTGCAAATCTGGCAAACAAGAAGATTTTGACAGCAGATTCCTAGATGAGGAGAATGGGAAGCATCTGGCCATGAAGTCAGGATACAAAAGCAAAACCAGTAACAGAAAAGAATCAAAATCACAGGATAAGTTCGAAGAGCTCCAAACACCCTGAAAAAATGAAGAAAAGAAGATGTGAATGGAAGGAAAGAAGAGCAAAGACACCTGCAAATCACAGAATCGTTTAGGTTGGAAAAGACCCTTAAGATCATTGAGTCCAACCATTAACCTGTCAAGTTCACAACTAAACCTTGTCCCTAAGTGTCACATCTACATGTCTTTTAAATACCTCCAGGGATGGTGACTCAACCACTTCCCTGGGCAGCCTGTTGCAACAACTGACAATTCTTTAGGTGAAGAATTTTTTCCTAATACCCCATGTAAACCCCCCCTGGCACAACTTGAGGCCATTTCACTTGTCCTATCACTTGGTACTAGGGAGAAGAGACTGACACCCATCTCTCTACAACCTCCTTTCAGGTAGTTGTAGAGAGCGATAAGGTCTACCTTTATCACCGAGGAACATACAAGGGAGGCAGGTAACTATCAGAGCTCACAGAAGAATAAGTATGTGATGGTGTGAAAACAGGAAGTGAGGTCATCTGCCAAATGAAAGAACAAAGGAAGAAGGAAAACCTGTGACTGACAGTCAGCAGAGTAAGGTGGATTAATCTCAAAAATACAAGGGTATGCAAAAGGGGTGAGCATGAGTATCTCTGAGGAAGATTCTCCAGCAAGTGGAAACTCAGGTGTCCTCGAGAAATTGTGTCCAATTTGCAGAAAAGAAGAGACATTAAAAGAGACAACAGCTAGCTCAAGCAGTGGTATGAAAAGAGAAAAAAGCTGTATTATCCTCTAAAAGCAAAAGAACATCTGTCCAAGTCAAAATGACTTTATCTATGGGAAGAGCCAACACATTTTTCCATAATAATAAATAATCAGACCCCATTTCCAAAGGAAGACAGCTCTGATTAATCAAGACATTCACCTTGCTGTGCTATGAAGAAATGTATCATTTTACAGACTGCTGAGTCTACAGAAACACTATTTCCTGCACCACCATGGTTCAGAACATTGCCAGCTGATTTTTATTGCCTAAGAACAATTTTTCTGTCACTGCTATGGCCACGTTTTCTCTTACACAGTGGCACCAAACCACCCCTGAACTATCTTGGGTCATAAGTATTGAATGGTGGCCATAACATGTGGGAAGCATGGTGGCACAGTTAAGAGATCTTGTGCCGACCTGGAGAAAAGTGTCCCCCTTGGTTGTTCAGTCAAGCTAGATCTTTCCTTCAGTAAAAACAACCATCCCTCTATGCTTACTTGTTATAATTAGAGAGAGCATCAGGGATCATGGTGCGTGGTGCATGGATCATGGTTTCACCATGGATCTGAATTTAGGCAAATCATTAGCAATCCACCTTCTAGTATGCAAGAATGAAGTGGGGTTATGTTGGAGAATGTCTTGCAGAACAAGGCCATGGGTCTGTGCAGGAGCTGATCGCACCCACCTGAGGTAAACAAAGGAAAAAACCCAGGGTACAGTTATGCTAACAAGGAAAGAGATTCAGGGCTCAGTTATGCTAACAAGGACTGTTACGATAACAAAGAGAGAAACTGAGGTACACAATGGCCTTGAGTGTGATGGTAAACAGCCTTGGGAAAGAAAGCAAGCCAGAAGGAGGAAGATGTTGTGACATACCTGAGATGCCACAAGGGGCTGGGATATTTAATGTAGCCTTTTACATGTATCCAATAGATTTGTGAGTAGTATGCATGATTATTGTAGAGTGCTCATATAAGGTGTGATTTCTTTCAATAAAGGTGAAGCTTGCTCTATCATTCATATTGAATCGACTGCTTGCTTCCTCTGCCCGCCGCAGGATACAGCAGCCAAGAGCAGAGCACTAGCAACCAGTGTATTAAAAGCAGTCAGCATGCAAAGTAGTGTTATGAAAAAAAATAAACAGCACCACAGAATTACAGAATAACAGAATCATTCAGGTTGGAAAAGGCCCTTGGGATCACTGAGTCCAACCATCAGCCCTACTCTACAAAGTTCTCCCCTACACCATATCCCCCAACATCTCATTCAAACAACCCTTAAACACACCCAGGGTTGGTGACTCCACCACCTCCCTGGGCAGCCTATTCCCCTGTCTAACCACAACCTATGCCTTGCAAGAAGGGGAAATCTGCAAAGAGCTTCTCCAATGGAGAAAGACAATGGAGGAACTGCCCCTTACAGCTGCAAAATACCCTTTAGCAGCTGACAGAAGCTCTTGTGCTGCTGTCAAAGTCAGGCACATCTTGCCCTTGGCTCTGGCTTCACTCAAAGGAGCCACAAGAGCTAGCAGGTCTTGGTTTGCATGAGAGGTGATGGCTCGCAGAAGCATGGTGCTTGTAAGTCCATCAGCTCTGCTGTTCACAAAGTTATTGCCATGCTTGGAGCAGAAGTCACTCCTGAGCCCTGCTGAGCCCTGAGCTCCAGGGCATCTTTTGACAGCAGCAGGATCCAGTCCTGCTGGAAGGCAGCTGCCCCCAGAGCCAAACTCTGCTGTTGAGCTTGGACCTGTATATCCACAACAAACACTGGAAAGGAAGCAGACAGCTTTGCAGCAAGTGTAAAGTAGCATTTGTTGTTCATGGCTTTCACAGAGAGAGATTAAACTGATAGGACGAAGCAGACAGCAGGCAAATCCCAGTGGTGAGAAACATTGTTCCACATCTAGGATGTCATCTCTGATTTTAGCATGGCATGAATCAATGCTAAAGTCTTGTTTGCTCATACAGATTTTTACAGACTATTAAAAATTCTTCCCAACCCTTTTCCAGGAAATGTCAGAGTTCTGTTTAGGAAAAAAATAAAAATAATTAAAAAAAACCCCAATTACCGCTAACCAGATTGAACACAATGAGTTTGGCAAGATCTGTTATACCTGATTTCAGTGTAAATCAGGCCTAGATGGAGCCTTCCACTCATATAATAAACATCTTATTAGAGAAACAAATTAGGTCTGGTATTACCAGTTTAAATTTGTCAAAATTGCTTTAAACACAGCATGAATGTGGGATTTACTTTTATTGCTGTTTTAGAAAAAAGTACCCCAAATTACTCAGACAAATAAAAGCAAGAGTTTAATGCTACGCTTAAAAAGCAATTAATTCTGTAAGTCTATTTTTTAAGCTAATAAAGGTTTGGGTTTGTTTTGCTTCAGTTTTAACAGCAAGCAATAATGAATTAAACAGCATTTATTTCATTTTTTTTAAAAGTGGATTGGCTCCTCTTTGCTAATATTGTCATAAGAAAATTATATTTAAGCCTTCTCTCAGTAGTTCCATGAAACTGAAAAACTGGTGCATCACTGAATTCCTGTGCCGCAAAATGTAAGGTCCCAGCAACTGCTTGGATTTTAACCCTTCTCCCCAGGAGCCTGAGTTATGGCAGAGCACTGACAGCAGCAAATGAAAGGCTGCCACAGAAGAGTTAGTAATTTTGCTGCTATTTTCATTTCCCCCTCATGGAGTGGGGAGGCTAGTGAGGCTTGGTGCTGAGGAAGTGGGAAGAGATAAGGAAAATAATCAGTAGAACTCATTATTTTTCTGTGAGAAAAAGTGGGAGGCATAAGTTATAGGGGGCGGTAATTGTAGATCAGACAAGGGCAGAAACTGATACTCAGTTGTGAGAGGAAAAAGAGCAGTGGAGACATCAGCTGAAAATAAGCAGCAACCACATGTACTATAACAACAGTAGCATGCAAAACATGTCAAAACTGTTGCAGAGCACGTATGCACACACTCACAGAAATAAAGCATTTATTTTAAAAAGTTGGTCCCTCTTTGCTTCCTTCCCAAGAGAAGCAGTCCTGCCTTCCCCCCAGCAGTGAGACTTCATGTGTCTCAGCACCACTGCTGGAGACATCGGGTCCCTCCGCCTTGCACAGTAGTAGTTCAGCTTTCAGAAGTTACAACAGGAAAAGGGGTCAGCAGGCAGAGCAGCAGTGGGCGGCTGCCAAAGCAGACTGTGTTGCAGCAGCAGCGGGCAGCCTGGGATTGTCGCTCTCAGGATCAGGAGCCTGAGCACAGGCAGATCACAATGACAGAATTTAATATTTTCCTTGAAGCCTTCATTACCAGCACTGCTACTTAAATGAATGAGTCATTCATCTATCCTGTCTCAAAGATCACAACAGGAAACATTACACCCAGCTCTATCTGTTTCTCCACTACTTTATTTATAGCCGCAATTAATGAAAAAGAAATATATTTTCCCAAGAAGTTTCACTACGCAAGTGAAAACTATCTACAAACCAAATAGTTCATACAGTGTAAAAAATACATATAAAACAATACACACAACCCCTTCCTCGTTTTCAGTATCTACCTGAAAGACAAGCTAGGCTTACTCTGGAAGAGCCACCACTGCTAGGCAGAGGTTTGTTTCAGTGTTCAGAAGACCAATAAAATCAGCATTCAAACCCAAACTAACTTGACTACAAATGTCAAGAGACATGCCAAGTGCAACATTTTGATAGGATAAGGGGTACTAAAGGAGGGTAGATTCAGACTAGATATAAGAAAGACATTATATCAGACTAGATATGAGAGACATTTTTTACAATGAGGGTAGTGAAACACTGGAAGAGGTTGCCCCGAGATGTGGTAGATGCCTCCTCCCTGGAAACATTCAAGGTCAGGTGTGATGGGGCTCTGAGTAACATGATCTAGTTGAAGATGTCCCTGCTCACTGCAGGGGAGTTGGACTAGATGACCTTTAACTGTCCCTTCCAACGCAAACCATTCAATGGTTCCATGTTTCTGATTCTATAGTGCAAATGCATGGGCATTTTTCCCCCAAAAGATCTTTATCTGTAAAACTATAGTACAGACTGACAGAGGTATCTTCTATACACAAAACCCATGCAAGACCACACACATGCAAATGTTTCTTAAAGGCGAAAAGTAACAAATGCTGAGCTTTCACAGCAAGTTGTAACAAACCCATCACACACAAACAAATCACACAACTTATCATGACACTGAAGATCAAATAATTCTAAGGAAAATATCCTCACCACCACCCCAAAAAATCAGATTAAAATAACCTCCAGATGGAGGGAAGTTTGGAATGGCAGGTACATGCACACAGATCTGCAACAATGTGAAAGGCACAAGTCTGTGAGACATTACTGAGCAGGACATGACAAAGTCAAACTGTGCAATTCTGTGTTTCATGTAATTTTCAACAAGAACACACACACACACACACACACAAATACAGAACAAGCCCCTGGTTGCTTCTATACTAAAAGCTAAGAAATTACCTATCAGCTTTCGCCACATCCTTCTGCTTCCACTAGGAAGAAGATAAAACCTTTAAGGATTGATCTGTACAGTCTTTCCAAATAAAGCTGGATCCAAAACTCAGTTATCAGCATGAATACAGACGCTTAGCAGAATTTAACAAGTCAAGCATGCTGCTATGCTAATGTGGTTTCACCTCTGGAGCTAGATCTTATATGGCTAACATACTATGAAACACAAGCTCATGACTTTCTGTAGAAGACCCTATGGACAAATCCTTAGCAATGCTGAAGAGTTTTGAGCTGATCCATGGCCTATGTTCCTAATGAAATGATACATTTGCCTGAAGAATCTTATTAACTCTAAGACTGCTGCATATACCCTACTAAGCACTTGATTAGAGGTGATCCATGGTAATTACAGAGATGTGGCTGGAGCTCGGGCTGTGTGGAAGCTCATATATTTGTCTTCTGCAGATAGAGTTTTAATGAAAATAAACTCAATTTTAAGAATGCATGTGGGTGGCTCCAAATAACTCAGTAAAGAGACCCACTAGTTAACACAGTCCGGAGTGAACTGTAAACTAGCCAACAAGGGATGTATTCTTGCAGAACCTGAAACCCAGAAGGAGCAGCTCTCTAAACTATGCCTTTTAGCTCTCCTCTTGTCATCTCTTCCCAGGGAAGCCCAGGCAGTCACAGGGATTGCCTGCTGCAAGGGAATGAGTTACTGAGTAGTTAAGTGTTGAGTGACCCTCCTATTCTCAGGTGCTTGTTACACAAGTGAAAAAGGGAACACAGCGCAACGAAAATTAACACCAATATCTGCACAGATACATAAACCAGAGAAATACACACACTGAGGAGTGTATTAGCTTTTCCTTTTCATTAGAATTATGTGAATGACGCTACTCTCGGGTGTTAGCCTAGTACCATGAAATCACACCATCTCACATTAGCAAGTGTCTAGTACTGCTGTGTCCTACTCCTAAGGGAGTGCAATACATTATCTTTAATTGAAATTAATTCATTTGTATTGATGGGAAAATGAAACTGTTGCCATGAAGCAATGCTGCAAGTGGAAAGTCTTTTAAGCTAACGTGAGTAACAATGTAATCAATGGGGACCACAGAATAGTTCAGGTGGGAAGGCACCCCTGGAGACCATAGAGTCCAACCCCTCTGTTCAGCACAGGGGGACCTACAGTATGCTGTCCAGGACGGTGTCCAGCTGGGTTTTGAATGACTGCATGCATGAAGACAACACAAAATCTCTAGGCAACCTCTTCCAGTGTGTGGCCACCCTCACAGTAAAAAACGTTTTTAAATCTTGATCATTTTCCTCCTCTGACCTACTATGGCACCAGGATATTAATGGATTTCCATTACCCAGAAAAGTCACAGAATTTTAAGATAAATTATTACAATACCTTCCCTGTAGGAGGAGAAGGGGGGAAAAAAAGGTGGTTGATCAGTTAGAGATCACTGAGAATTTGGGGGAAAAACAAATCTAAGTTTCCCAAAAGTTTGTGGTGGAAATGCACAATATACATTTGCACTCAACACTTTCTGATTCATCAAAAATATATAACAATCTGGGAAATGGAATATTTTATAGAACCCAACATCTCCACCCTGAACTCCTTTGAAAATCAAGTTATGTATTTGTCTGCAAAGGCCATATACTATTTTTTACTAATAGATATGCTTTTTCCAAACACCTAAATTGGGACCAAAATCAATATGGCAACACATTTTACTGACTTCTAAGTAACACAAAAATTAAATCTTGAAAGTGTGCTTTTGCCAGCTACCTTTAAAACAGTGATAGATCTCAAATTTCTATAAAGGACATACTTCAAGTAACTCATCTTTCTCGCCCTGCTGGGCGCAGGGTCCTCAGAAAGAACCTCAGAGTTAAAAGTAAAGTGACATTCATTAAAGTAGAAGGAAATACTACACTTTTCAGTCTTAGACTACCAAAACTGGGCTCCACATTTATTGTAAATGTATTTCCTAGGGAAGACAAATGTTCATATGACATCCCATCACCAACAAGTCAAATTTTAAAATAAAACTATGACAGGATTAATCCTCCCAAATGTTCTATAAAGAAATGTCAATTTATTTTTCTGTTTTCTTTGATTAAAGAATCAAATAGCATATATATAAAAAAATAATATTCAGTGTTCTTATCTTTGAGTCAGTCAGTAGCACTGACTATAATACCTGATAGTTTCTCTTAAACTCTAGCACAAGATCTACAGTAAAATCTCAAATGCAGATTAGGCACAAAGGTATTTTGTATCCAAAACAAAACCAAAAGGAAAATGTGACCTACACTGCAGTGAGCAATTCTCAGAAGCAGGCTTTCAATTGGAAAACAAAACTTTACAGAGCATGAAGACTGCCACAAACACTACCATTCTCTTCTGGGAGGACAAGGTGTAGCTCTTTTTCAGTGTCTCCTAACATAAATCATCTAATCACCTCCTCAAAACTAATCACTGTTCCTTTGTGAAAGGGTGGGGAAGAGAGCAAGTCTCAAGTGGTAGCACTCTTCCTTGACAGGCAACTGAAAGTCATTTGGATATGGTGGGGATGTTGTGTAAGAGCATATATAGGTTAGGATCAGTTCCAAACACCACAAAAGGTTACTCAAAGACATTCAAGAGGACAAACAGCCTTTTGGTGCTTAACAAAGCAAGGCAGCAAGCCTGAAAAGCAGATCATCAACTTGAATGCAAAGCTAAGTCAAGGTTTTAACAGGGGAATTCTAATAGATGATCATCATAAACATGGCAGCCTGCAAGGAAAATACATTTAACTAAAACAAATCACATGGATTGAAGACAGTTGTGAAACAACCTCAAGCTGTTGAGATTTCTGGAGCTTTAAAAATAGATTGATCTATATCTTTTAAACAATGCATTTTTCTGTGCTTTGTTGAGAGTAACTCTGATGAATAACAAAGTTCTCAGAATAGCATCATTTCAAGTCTACAACTATGAAGAAACATAAAAAGTCAGTAAAAGTCCATGAGGGTTATCTGTTTTGTACCAAGACAGGTTCAAAGTACATCAATGCACACCTTCTCAAAAAAATAAAATAAACTAAATTGAATTAAACTAAACAAAATGCATTTTAAAAAAAAATAAAATAATGACATATATTCTAGGAGGCACTAATACAATTTCTGGCAAAACAAGTGTGACAGTAGGATAAAGCCACAAAAGTACGAAAGCTTGGCAATTCCAAATTACACAACCCAGGTCCCCTTACCTGGGCCCCTTTCATATAGGAGTATATATTATGGCTAAACACAGAACAAATTATGCAACAGTGCCAACTGACATTGTTACTGTGTTTATTAACTTACATACATGTATGCAGATAACCGTAACTGCTTTGTTTATTACTAATAAACAAACTAAACTAATAAAGTACTAGAAATGGAATATTTATGATCTTAAACCACAGCAGCTCTACTCTCAGAGTTTATCGTGAGACTCTGCAGGTTAAAAACAATAGCCATCTCTCAATCTGCACTAAATTCATTTCATATCCAGTCCGCGTTATCTGGAAAAAAGGGCTGTGAGAAGCTTCATACCCAAATGTCACTTGAATGAAAAGATTTGCTCAGTATGCCTCCATTTTTTAATCCACAGAAGATTATTCAAGAGCATGGGTTAACTCCTGCCAAGTGTTGTTTCTGTGTTACAGTGTGTAGATGAAAGGGCAATAGAAGCTTTTCTCTCCTTCTCTCTTTCAAACAAATCCTTACAGTGAATTATTCTTGTATAATACCAGGATGAATTATAAGTGCTAGCATCAAAAAAGCAATAATAGTCTAAGAATGGGTGTAGGGGCTTCCAAAATACAGCAGTTGAATTACTCGCAGGTAATAGTATGAGTCACCAACATCCATGAACAAATAAAGGGGCTACCACAGCACTGTTTGATGTACTGCGATGAGCACACTGATTCATTACGTCAAACAAGAAGGCAATAAAGAGGGGAGAACGGTGTACTCGAAGCCCACCATTTGTGCTGCGTGGTCTGGGCAAGGCAACTGGCTGGCTCCATCTTCTTTCCAGGAAGCAGGTAATATATCAAAGTGTAGAAAATTACAGGGTCATGGCCTTGCAGCATGCTAAGAAACACAACTGATTCACTGAGAGATGGATCTCATTACACCACCTGTAATAGGCATCAATTAGGCATTGCCCAAACCTATTAACAAGCCCAATGAACAGCTGTATCTCCTGCTGCACACTTCTGTTCTTCCTTAGGGACTTTTCATAATATAGATATTCTAGCCTGAAATTTAGATAAGGGATAGAGGAGGAAGGACAGGAAATTATCTGTTGTTATTCAAACCTCAGGATTTTTGCCCTTGAGCTTTATCTTTTCTTCAAATCGAAGTATTTCTGTGCACTGTCTTTCATGAAGTTATGGTCTTCCTGATATCTGACTCAATAATTAATGTGTAAAGTTATTGCTTGCATGCATAATCTTCCTCTCTCATGAATATGTGAAGGAGGAAAGATTATAAGTTGTCAAATGCTTCCAGAGCCTCTCTCCATGACAGAATGATAGATCCCAATGCTGTATTTAAAACACAGCTGAATAGATAAAAATAGTGTTTAACTTTTATAGTCATTATGAACCACAGTAATTTATTGAACCCTTCAATCAGCTGAGGAAACAAAAGACTGGGAATGGGTGAATGACTCATTTCTTTTCATGCCGTGTGCACTGATGCTCCAGTAACTTGATGATCTGAAGGCTAAATAAGACTGCACAAATGTATCATAGAAATGAAGCAAACAAAACACATCATAAACAAAAACAAATCAGTGGAAAGCACTGAGGGAAACTCCAACCAGTGGTTGGCTCTTAATTAGCTGTATCTGCAGGATGTGTCTGAAATAGTTGGGAAGACAAATGTAGATTTCACAGTGATTCAGAAAAACAAAAAGTAGTTTTAATAGGAACAAGAAGTAAATAGGCTTAGATATTTGTGCTCCCAACAACTTGACTATAGAATACATACATATGTTTTACATCCTCTTTTTCTCTTTTCCCAGAAGTTAGGACCTATCCATGGAATAAATTTGGATGCTACGTTAACATTAGACAGTTTGACTGTAACCTCATAATGTATATTAATGGAAGGCATCATCTATTTATATTTACAGATGACACTGAAAATAGTTTTTTGCTACGCTGTTTATAAGCTGGAAGTTAAGGTACCACCTGTCATGGAATATCCATCCAGGTGATAGTTTGAATAAATCTGTCAAAACACCCAAAAAGATCCTGATGTAACACAGACAAAACAGAACAATGCAGGAATTGCTTTACTGAGGCAAAGCAATAGTATATCTGTTTCTCTATCCCTTCACTGACCATGAAAAGCTTTAGAAGATTCAGATCTGATATACCAAACTTCACATTACAAAGCTCCGCTCCTTTCCGTGAGTATCTCACAGAAAGGCCAGGATCCCTTCAACATTGCCTGTGGATGTACAACGAGACATCATTATCTATAGAGTCAGATGAGAAAAGGCGTATAGCGCTCACGAATTACGGCCATTCTTGCTTGACTCAAGAGTACAGAGAAGCCCATTTCTTTTCAGGTATTAAAGGGGTAAATTCTTAGGACAGCATAATAAAATTTAAAAAAAGAAACAAAAAACCCCCACTCCTTGCATTGTTCCATTCTCAAAATATTTTCACCCCCAAAGGAAATCAAAGAACAATCAGATCTTTTCAGTACCTTAAAATGAAGGTCAAAAATTTGAAAGAGGTGTATGCAGTTCTCACTGACTCCCAAGAATGAAAATACAACCATAAATATGGACAGTGTTATGAATGTAGCCATTAATACGCAATCTTCTATATGATTCTGAATACACTGATGCTGTGGTTGAAATGAATATAATCTTTTCAGCTGCTATCAAATAGCACTTAAAAAAAAAGGAATAATTCTGCAAGTTTGCATTTGGTTTTAAATTTTTCCTGTTCCTCACAGTACCCCAAAGTCCTCTTTGAAGCAGCTGACAGAATCTTTCAAGGTGTGAATAAAAAAATCAGATAGACAGATAGATAGATAGACAGATAGATAGATAGATAGATAAACATGTTGAAATGTCTCATCTGGGTATTAAGTCTGGCCTAATTACTAGAACTGGCTATAAACTTGGATGGCTATAAACTCTTCAGAAGTGATAGGCAAGGAAGGAGAGACGGTGGTGTAGTCCTGCATGTTAGGGAGTGTTTTGACTATCTAGAGCTTAATGATGGTGATGATAGGATTGACAGTTTATGGGCAAGACTCGGGGGGAAGGCCACCAAGGCAGATACCATGGTAGGAGTCTGTTACAGATCACCCAACCAGGACGAAGAGACAGACAAAATATTCTACAACCAGATGGGAGCAGTCTCACAGTCTCTAACCCTTGTTCTCATGGAGGACTTCAACCTACCAGATGTCTGCTGGAAATACAATACAGCAGAGAGGAAACAGTCTAGGAGGCCTGCAGTGTGTAGAAGATAACTTCCTGACACAGCTGGTGAGGGAGCCAACTAGGGAAGGTGCCTCACTGGGCCTTTTGTTTGCAAACAGAGAAAGACTTGTGGGTGATGAGATGGTTGGACGTGTTCTCGGGCATAGTGATCATGAAAGAATTTTCATTTCTCAGAGGAGTAAGGAGGGGGCCAGCTGAACTGCTACTGGGAACTTCTGGAGGGCAGACTTTGACCTGCTTAGGAGCCTGGTTGACAGAGTCCCTTGGGAAGCAGTCCTGAAGAGCAAAGGAGTCCAGAAAGGTTGGACATTCTTCAAGAAGAAAATCTTAAAGTCAGAGGAGCAGGCTGTCCCTGTGTGCTGAAAGATGAACCAGTGAGGAAGACTGACTTGATTGAACAGAGAGCTTTGATTGGAACTCAGGAATAAAAGAAGAGTTTATGACCTTTGGAAGAAGGTGCAGGCAATTCAGGAGGACTACAAGGATGTTGTGAGGTTATTATACAAGGAGAAAATTAGAAGGGCCAAAGTCCAACTAGAACTTAATTTGGCTACTGCCGTAAAAGACAATAAAAAATGTTTCTATAAATACATCAGCAACAAAAAGAGGGCTAAGGAGAATCTCCATCCTTTATTGGATGCTGGAGAGAAACATAGTGATAAGGGATGAGGAAAAGGTTGAGGTGCTTAATGCACCTCAGTCTTTGCCTCAGTCTTTAATAGCAAGACCAGTTGTTCTCTGGGTACCCAGCCCCCTGAGCTGGAAGACAGTGATGGGGACCAGAATGAAATAACCCAAGGGGAAATGGTTAGCGACCTGCTACACCACTTAGACATACACAAGTCTTTGGGACCAGATGAGTTCCTGCCAAGCATACTGAGGGAGTTAGCAGAAGTGTTCATCAAGACACTTGCCATCATTTATCAGCAGTGCTGGCTAACCAGGGAGGTTCCAGCTGGCTGGAGGTTAACAAATGTGATGCTCATCTACCAGAAGGGCTGTAAGGAGGATCTGGGGAACTACATGACTGTCAGTCTGACCTTGGTGACAGGGAAGGTTATAAAGCAGATCATCTTGGTTGCCATCACACAGCACATACAGGACAACCAGGTGATCAGGGACAGTCAGCATGAGTTTATGAAAGGCAGATCCTGCTTGACAAACCTGATCTCCTTCTATGACAAGGTGACCCTCTTAGTAGATGAGGCAGTGGATGTTGTCTACCTGAACACTAGTAAAGCCTTTGACACTATTTCCCACAGCATTCTCCTAGAGAAATTGTCTGCTTATGGATTGAACAGACATACCCTTTGCTGGGTTAAAACTGGCTGGATGGCCCAAAGAGTTGTGGTGAATGGAGTTAAATCCAGTTGGTGGCCGGTCACAACTGGTGTTCCCCAGGGTTCAGTACTGGGGACAGCTCTGTTTAATATCTTTATCAATGATCTGTATGAGGGGATCAAGTGCACCCTCAGTAAGTTTGCAGATAACAACAAGTTTGACAGATGTGTTGATCTGCTTGGGGGTAGGAAGGCTCTACCAAGGGATTTGGACAGGCTGGATTGATGGGCTGAGGCCAATTGCATGAGATTTAATAAGACTCTGTGACAGGTCCTGCACTTGGGTCACAACAACTCCATGAAATGCTACAGGCTTAGGGAAGAGTGGCTGGAAAGATGCCCAGAGGAAAAGGACCTGGAGGTGTTGATTGACAGCCATCTGAATACAATCCAGCAGTGTGCCCAGGTGGCCAAGAAGGCCAATGGCATCCTGGCTTGTGTCAGCAATAGCGTGGCCAGCAGGGACAGGGAAGGGATCTGACCCCTGTACCCGGCACTGGTGAGGCCGCACCTCGATTCTTGTGTTCAGTTTTGGGCCCCTCACTACAAGAAAGACATTGAGGTGCTGGAGCATGTCCAAAGAGCAATGAAGCTGGTGAAGGGTCTAGAGCACAAGTCCTCTGAGGAGCGGCTGAGGGAACTGGGGTTGTTTAGTCTGGAAAAAAGGAGGCTCATCGCTCTCTACAACTACCTGAAATGAAGTCATAGTGAGGTAAGTGTCGGTCTCTTCTCCAAGTAACAAGCAATAGGATGAGAGGAAATGGCCTCAAGTTGCACCAGGGGAGGTTTAGATTGGATATTGGGAAAAATTTCTTCACCGGAAGTGTTGTCAAGCTCTGGAACAGGCTGCCCAGGGAAGTGGTTAAGTCACCATCCCTAGAAGTATTTAAAAGACAAGCAGATAGTGGCGTTTAGGGACATGATTTAGTTGTGGACTTGACAGTGTTAGTTTATGGTTGGACTTACAGTTGATTTTAAAGCTCTTTTCCAACCTATGGTTCTATGAACTGGCCAATATTTCTCTTAGTCAAAAATCTACATACCAATAAATCACTTGCTGAGGCAATCAGCTCCAGTGCAGGCATGTTCCGCAGTGGAGTGGGGTGAACAGGGGAGGTTTCCTGAGTCAGGGAAACCCCAAGAGAACATGGAGACCCAGCAGACGTCAGCAGCTATCATGAGAGTGAACAGCTGATGAGGCATGGGCAGAGCCAGGAGTAACAGTGTCCATGCCCCACTCCCCAAAAGGCAGCCCTAGTGCGTGCTACAAACAGG
Source organism: Athene cunicularia (assembly GCF_003259725.1). Classification (NCBI taxonomy): domain Eukaryota; kingdom Metazoa; phylum Chordata; class Aves; order Strigiformes; family Strigidae; genus Athene; species Athene cunicularia. Next base: position 57,612,171 of record NW_020799091.1, on the reverse strand, counting down.
ACAGGCAAATGGGGCACGGCGCAGCAGTTAGTGCTGCAGTTGATGTGGAGTGACACACAGCAATGGCACCTCTTCAAAGGAGGGATACTCTCCACCAGCTGAGTGGAGTCACTTGAAGTCTACATGTAGACTGAGTAAAACCATATATTTGGGTTAATTCCTAGTCTAACTTGAACACTATTCAAGTTAGAAATTGCAGTATATTTATTTCTAAGTCTTCTAAGTCTTAAGTCTAAGTCTTAAGTCTTCTAAGAAGGACCACCAAGATTTGGCTCTATTGTGTAAGCCTAATACTTTGTATAAACGATGCAGGCCTTGCTAATGACTATGCCCTTGAAGAGGAGCTAAAAGACTGGTAAGATGGGAACATCCTGCCTCAGAAGGTGCCAGAGGCTGGATGATTGCCCAAGCAGCATGATGTCAGTGAAAATCTGTGATAATTAAGGGAAAGGTAAAGGCAGCAGGAGGAGATCATGACCACTGACTCAATTCGAGACCAAAAAGACTTGCCCCACCATGCCTGTAAAGAGCATGCATGCTAATTCACATAGAAAACAAGGCTAATTTAAATATAACTCACCAATAGCAGATAGAATGGTAATTATAGAGCAATGAGCATAAATTTAGATAAGTTTTTACTAATCATGTAACAAAATACATAGGCTGTAGTTCCTTTGTGTGGTGAGCTAGCTTTGTGGAACTACCACATAGCACCCATCTCTGCACAGACATGAAATAAAGAAATACCTTGACCTCGTGTATATTGGCTTGCATACCAGGTGAAAGAACCCTTCTTTTAGGTAACCCAGCAACCAGGCACTGTTCTGTGACCATCTCCACAAGTCAAGAGCACTCATACTACCTGAATCTCAGGGCAAGATGGTGGGCACTTGTCTGAGAGCAAAGTCTGCAGCTCTGGCTGGGGGTCTATTCCACCTACCCCAGCAGTAGCCAATGCCTCCAGCCAGACGAAGCTGCTGGAGAGGCTGCAGTGCAGACCTCCGACTGCAGGAAGTGCCTGGACCTTTCTCCTGGGGCAGGGACAGGTGGCAGAACTGCCCACAAAAGCTGTGCCCAGGTGGAGGAGCTCCTGCAGCAGGTGGCTGAGCTGCAGGAGGCGGTGAGAAGGCTGCACAGTATCAGGGAGGCTGAGAAGGAATTAGATGGTTGGTTCTGAGCTCAGTCTGCAGTGGACACAGCCCATGGCTAAACAGGCAAAAACTCCCCTATTGGCACACAGGGAAGGCAGGGGGACTAACGATGTAGAAGAATGGAAGTTTCCAACAGCAAAGACATGCAGGAGGAAGGGACTTACCCCACAGCCTGAGGTGCCCTTGCAGAGCCAATTCACCACTCTGCAGACTGAAGACCTGTCACACCAGGAGAGATGTTGGAGCTGAGTAATGCAGCCTGGTCTGCTCCCCGTGTAACCAGCACAACTAAGAAGAGGCAACGGGTGATAGTAGTAGTAGACTTTTCTGAGAGGTATGGAGGCACCACCTGATGCACTCTCTAGAGAGGTGTGCTGCTCACTGGGGGGTCATAACAGGGATGTTATGGGAGAGACTACCAAACCTCTTACAGTCAACTGACTATTACCTGCTGCTGTTGTTTCACGTGGGCACTAATGAGAGAGCCAGGAGCAGTCTGAGGAGTGTCAAGAGTGATTACAGAGCCCTGGGAGTGGTGGTAAGGGACTCTGGAGCACAGGTGTTTTTTTCATCAATCCTTCCAGTCAAAGGGAAGTGGTTTGAAAGGGCCAGGTATAAAAGAACATAGGAAAAAATGTAGTCCATCTCCAGAAGGAAACAGAAGACCCGGTTACCCCAGATATGGGGAAGGCTGAGGTACGCAATAACCTTTTCGACTCAGTCTTTGCCAGCAGGTGCTCCAGCCATGCTGCCCATGTCAGAGAAGGCAAAGGCAGGGACTGGGAGAATGAAGAACCATCCACTGTAGAAGATTAGGTTTGAGGCCATCTAAGGAACCTGAGGGTGCACAAATCCATGGGGCCTGATGAGATGCATCTGCAGGTCCTGAGGGAACTGGTGCATGTTGAGACCAGTGCTGTTTAATGTCTTTGTTGGAGACATAGACAATGGGATTGAGTGCACTCTCAGCAACTTTTCCAATGACACCAATCTGTGTGGTGTGGTTGCCACGCTGGAGGGAAGGGACGTGCCATCCAGAGGGACCTGGACAGGCTGGAGAGGTGGGACTGTGAAAACCTCATGACGTTCAACAACGCCAAGTGCAAGGTCCTGCAGATAGGTTGAGGCAATCCCAAGCACAAATACAGGCTGGGAGATGAGTGGATTGAGAGCAGCCCTGCAGAGAAGGACTTTAGGGTAAAAGTGGATGGAAAACAGAATATGAGCCAGCAATGTGTGCTCACAGCCCAGAAAGGCAACCATATCCTTTGGCTAGCAAGTCAAGGTAGGTAATTCTCCCCTTGTACTCTGCTCTTGTGAGACCCCACCTGGAGTGCTGTCTTCAGCTCTGGGGTCCCTAGCACAAGAAGGACATGGACCTGCTCTAGTGGGTGCAGAAGAGAGCCACAAAGATGATCAGGGCTCTGGAGCACCTCCCTTATGAGGACAGGCTGAGAGAGTTGGGGTTGTTCAGTCTGGAGAAGAGAAGGCTCTGGGGAGACCTTATAGCAGCCTTCCAGTATTTAAAGGGGGCTACAGGAAAGATGAGGAGGGGCTCTTTATCAGGGGGTGTAAGGATAGGATGAGGGATAATGCTTCTAAACTGGTTAATGGTTTTAATGGTTTTAAAAGAGGTTAAATGTAGATTAGATATAAGGAAGAAATTCTTTACTGTGAGGGTGGTGAGACACTGGCACAGGTTGCCCAGAGAAGCTGTGGCTGCCCCCTCCCTGGCAGTGTTCAAGGCCAGGCTGGACGGGGCTTTGAGCAACCTGGGCTAGCGGAAGGTGTCCCTGCCCATGGCAGGGGGTGGAACTAGATGATCTTTAAGGTCCCTTCCAACCCAAACCATTCTACAATTCCATGTACTAGAAACCCAAATCATACTAAATAGAAAGCAGTGCAAAAATTCTTGACAGAGTAAATATGAATGTAGCAATAAATATATGGTGCAATCTAATTAATCTGTGTTGTTTTGAAATATTATATTACCCCTGTAATTACTCCTCATTGTTTCGCTAAGGTAGTAAGCAATTAGGAAGGTTGTTGAGCCCCACTATGGGCAGCGAAAGCAGCTGTTACTCAGTATTTTAGACTAAAAGTTAAAAATACTCTTTCATGCCGTTTCTAAGTATATGATTATGTATTTCTTACCAGGGAATATCATGCTTCACAACAAAACATACAGTTTGTGTGATTCTCGAGCCGAGAAAGCGACATTATAATTGATAACACAGAAGACAAGAGAACAATTAAAATCTCAGCTAACACTAATCCTGAGAAGAGAATGTTCCCTTTTGTCTTCCATATGCCATTATTCATTGTCAACAGAACAGAACGGTCCCTCCTTAAACAAGAAGCCTCTTCAGACAAGAGCCATCACTTGTTGCCACATAGGCATACAGTGCTTACACACATACTGCTGCCAACTTCTGAGTGGAGACCAGAGGCACAAAGAGAATACAAATGATCACAGAGTAGTTTAAACTAAGCCTGAGATAGCTGGTGACTTAATGCAGAGCCTAAATATAAACCTGAGTTTGGTTTATTAAACATATACACAAGTAGAATCATCAGCTTGCCATTATGCATCTACTCTCACACAAATAGTACTGTTTAAAAAACTCACCATGCAGTGATTTTATGCTTCCTTAACACTAATGTGGTGTCTTTGAAGGTAAACACTAAGAGGGATCTGAACTATCCCAGTCTGAAGCAAGAGATACCTTGAAGCTACCTGCAAAACTACAAAACTATCCTGTGATGTATTTATCTGTGAAATTCACAGCACTTTACACAGCTGTAAGAAGTGTTAAATTTGTGTAATACACTGTACTACAGGCCTAATTAGAAACACTATATTATTTAGTGCTTTTTAGAATGGAGAACAGGTCTCACTCTTCACATCATTAATATCCCAACATTTTCATATTTTATTAATGAAGTAGATGGTGCTGGGGGTGGGGAAGGATAGACTTTAAGTCTGTTCAACTTTTTCTCCATTACTAAGCCACTGCTTTATCTTGAGATCTGTTGTTACCTGCAAAACCAGTAAAAACTATTTGTTGATGCTTTATTCTAGGATACACAGTTTTACTAACTTCTGTTGTCATAGGTTAAAATAGAAATGCTGAACAAAGGGAGTACATACCTCCAAGTACTGTTTTTAAAAATAATATGAAGTAGATAAGAGGGGAGAGAATTGGAAAGTATCTTCCTTGATACTATTTTTTTTTTCATGATCATGTAAATTTATAGAAATTTATATATTTATGCTTAGTATAGCATCAGCTTTTACAGTTCTTAGAGATGTTGGCCTTAATTTTTTCTTATCTACCATTCCTTCCTAGTCTTGTAGCTATATAGTGTCAATGGTAAAGAAATCCAAACTCAGTACTATTGACCTTGTTTAAAACACACTAGTACTCAAAACCAAGTACAGTGCAATGGCTACACTTCCTGAATTATGACTTTTGGATTGTGTATTTGTACTACCCAGATATTCCTTCTAACGTGACACCAAGTGAAGAGCTAATAACACCATGCAGAACTCAGTTGTAAAGAAATTGTTGTAAAGTAGTGGAAGTTTGTGCTTCTATCTGCCTGGATCATTCAGACCAGGTATTAGTAGTCACTATCCACTCTTAGTACATGACTGCAACACTACTAGTACTCAACATTTCAAGGAATGATATTTGGGCTTGATTTCCTCTTGACTAAGGATAACTACCATTTGATAAATGAATTATTAAAAGACCATATATACACATAATATTATGAATGAAGCTTGGTTTTCCTGAAATTGAGATTTGATGACCATGAACTTTTGATTTTGTGGGAACAGGGAACCATTTTTCCTCTTTCCAAGTGGGCCATCTCCAGAATACATGCTTTATTTTTCAAATTCTTGCAGGAATTATAGGAGACAGTATCAATGACTTGTTGGGTATTTATATTGCAAATGTTTATAGTAATGAAGGTGTTTACATCAAAATACTGTCAGAGAAAAGTGTTGTGTTCACCTTCCAAATCAGGGTCATAGGCCTTTCTTAAAGATATGGTTTTGTTCTTAAAACAAACGGAAACTAATGACCTCAGTAGATGTCTGTATGGAACCTAAACATCTGAATTGTGAACTGTCTTTCCAAAGTTAAATTCAGTGGGCAAAACAGACCTGACTTCGAGAAAATTAATTTTAAATATAATAATAGTAATATTTAATTATTAATAAATATTGAATATCTGAAATTATTAAATCGATATTTAATTACTAATTTGAGTACTGGAAAACAAAAAGAAAAACATTAAAACTGTATTTCTCCTACCCTCTTCCCATGTTTCACTCCTGACTCCTCCCCTGTCATGAGTGGCACAGGGGGATTTGGAAGTAGAAGTTCTGGTCAGTCTGTAACAGCTCCTCATTGCCACTCCTTCCTCCTCACACCTTTCCCTTGCTTCAGTGCAGGTCCTCCATGGGCTGCAGTGGACATCTGCTCTGCCATGGACTGCCTCCTCCTCCTTTCTCTGACCTCAGTGTTCATACTACCCATTTCTCACTTTTTTCCCCTCCTCCCTATCCATCATTTCCTTCCCTTTCTTAAATACGCTTTCCCAGAGGTGCCATTTTCTTGTCTGAGGGCTCAGTCATGCCCTGCGATGGGTTGGTTGGAGCTGGCAGGAACCAGCTGTGTTCGGCATGGGGCAGCCCCAGCCTTTCCTCACAGGGGCTGTCCTGCAGCCCATCCCACTGCCACCACCTTGCTACCTGCACCCAGCAAAGGAGGAAAAAAATGGAAATTTTCCTAGGATTTTTTAATTTCAATTTCTTGAACCGGTTTCAAGGTCCATTTTACATGATTTGGAATTTTTTTTTTTTCTGGTTCACTACTGACCTGTATGTAGATATTCAGATGCAGCAGGAACACTTCACTTTGCCATAAAGGTTTCTACATTCAGCTCCCACTGTCCCCAAAGGAGTTTTAAAAAGCTGAGTGAAGATTTACATGGTAAGTTGATTGTGTGATTTTTTGTTATTGATGACAGTGTCTCACACTGAAACATTTCTGCCATTATCAGGCAAATCATATTATAGAAACATATCATTACTATGGCGATTCAGTAAAAACTACTTGAAGAAATGTAGATTTAATTATCTCCCCACAAGTATTTATTTCAGCAAATGAAGATCCCCCTGAAGGATTCCTATGTGTAAAATCATACAGAAAATCCTCAGCAAAACTCAAGGGCATAAATCACACTGAAATATAAGTCTTGCAAAGTTTTCTGCATGAGACACAAGGTATTTGGGATTTTGACAAAGGGGTTTAGAAACTGTAACATGGTCTCTGTAAAATATACAGAGTGCACTGCCTTCATCAACACACAATCCTTACTAACATTAATTCCATGTAAAGACAGTAATCAGGTCCCTGACTGGCTTATTTACTCTCCTCTGGAAGGAGAATGAAAAATTCTGACAGTCTGCTGAGACAAGCTTTGCCCTAAGTTTAAAAAAAGAGAAGTGTAGCAATTAAAGCACAAATCTTTAAGCTTCTGAACTCAAGATTCACTTTCTGTGAGTGTCTGTGCAAGTAAATCTCACTCAGCTGTTCACAGATATGAATTCTTAAAGAGTCACAAGAAATCTAAAAGAAAATTAAGTTTTAAAATTGGATATTAAAAAATTATGGTGCCTACAGTCATCACCTTTAAGTGTGGCTAAATGGTCCACCATTAGAAATCAAGGCATGTTGATCTCCATAGAAAACCTGCTATTATGAAAGGTGGAACAACCTTTTTCTAGCTCATAAGGGATAGCTGTCAAAAAAATCACCCCTCTGTGATGGGATAAATTTCTAAGATTTTAAGCAGAACAAATCATTATTACACTCCATTATCTAAAGGATCTATTGCTCCACAATCCTTTTAAATGAATCTAGACATGATTATGTCACCTTGCTGACTCAGTTCAGTCAACGTATAACTCTGAAGAGTATAACACTAAGCCACATAGATAACATGAAATAAAACCCTAAAAAGTCACAATATCAAATTTGTGATAATATGAGTCATTCTCATTGAGAAAGAACCACATTTACCACCTCAGAAAGAGCTCTTCAGAAACACAGCTATTCTTGTCCTGACACACTGACAGTCAATATACAATTCCATATCAGTAAACACTATTTATAAGGTCATTTAGTGTGAATTATCATTTACACTTAAACCAGCCTCAGATTTAATTTAGATATTACTTACCACTGCCCATGTTTGCAGGGCCTATTTGCCTTGCAGCTAAGTCTAGCTGACCCAAACACATCACATCAAGTTTCGTAACTATATTCTATAAAGAAAATAAACTGTAATCTTAAGAATTTACAGGTTAAGCATTGAAACAAGAAAAATTGTCAAACAGGAGGATGAACTAGTAGATCAGTACAATGAACAGTAGATCACTTGTTTTGTTCTATAGAGTATCTGATTATTAGATCATCCTTGAAATTTTACACCTGAGAAACGATCTACCTGGTCTCAATAGAAGCTGATACAACCTGCAAATTTACAGAAGAGCAAGCTTCCTACCCAAAAGACTGATGATCTCTTCAAGATGCTTATAAGCCTCCCTATATTCAACATCAGGAATGAGAAATTTTCTCTGAAGTTCCTGTGACCTACTATTAATATATTCACTGAGATGACCCAAGAAGGGAACTGTAATTAATGTCTGAAGTTTGGCTTGCTAGATAATTCTACAAGTGACAGATTTTTGCACATCTTGCTTTGATTTAGATACAACTGCTCATCATTATGCACCTCATTTCAGACCTCAGGAAAACCTGTATTAATGTTAATGAATGCATTTATATTTATATTCGTAATGCTCTTCCTTCTGCCTCTTCAGAGCATTTTTTTTTCCTGTCTTTTGCTTGGTTGCCATTGCCACCAAAGAATTATTAAGGCTTAGGAAATTATAAAGCCATATTTACACTTCTCATGATTTACCTCTATTCATCACTACCCTTTCTTTTTTGCTGTGTTAATTACTTGACATGCTTATAAAATAATCATTGGATGTTTAGTATTCAATTACTATTCATATGTGTCCTCACAACTGGACACTCTTGACCATAACATTACTGTGATATCTCCAGTCAAAAATCAGTCACCTATGACTAACAAGTGTAAGATGCCAATAATAAAATTCAATATATGAGTCCAAGAAACCTCTGAGTTATTGTTTCTTGCAAATATCTATATTAGATGATAATCAATGGTGTATCACATTCAAATTGCTAATGGATCAATAGCAAAGCTCACAGAGAGATAGCTAGAAATATCTTTGAATCTGTGATATGAAATAAAAAGATTATCTAATACAAAATAAATTTCAGGCTGTTCAGACTAACTATTATACCTCATTGTTTCTATATCCAGAAGAGTGAAAAAAGATCAGCATATTTCTTGGTTATGGTAACAGCTTTGAAGTATTAAAACATGCTGAAACTAATAAAACAGAGCTATTACTCATTTGGGTACAAGCCCAAAAAATGTAACTAGAGGTGAAAATTTGAATTAAACGATCCAGAATTTATAACATTTGCATGCCAGCTCAAGTTAATTATCATTTCTATAATGATAAAACAGATTAGCAGCCTGTGCTCTTTGATAAAGGCATGGATTAAGGATAACTAAATCAAATTTATTAATCACAACAAAGATTAAAGTGCACCTCTGGTTTAATATAACATACAAGCAGCAAACAGAATTCCAGTATGCTATAACATATATAAAAACCTAAGTCTGCATATGTTTGTGATATTTATGGTTTCTATTATTTCCTTCTACTTTCAGAGTTCACTTAAATCTTATATGAAACTTTAAAGTGTGGGAGACACTTTGAGCTGCTCTTCAAATATGCTCCAGTGCACATTCTGCATAAAAAACCTGAACCTCTGTGCAGCAAGGGATAAATATCTCACTCCTCAAGCTACAAAAAATTAATGGAATTCCTTGTGTGGTAAGGGAGTATTTAGGAAAAATTCATGTGGCAGCATCTTCCCTAAGTAAGCAGTGATTGTGAAGGACATTTCCAATGAAGATTGGGTAAATGGAATAACTTCTGTATAGTGGAGCATTACTGACAACCTGAATATTCCTTCCATGGGCATTTTGTCCATAATCACTAACATTATTAAAGCACCTTTGCTCTTCCCTAGCTCTCAGCTTGGTCCTGTTAACTACAGGGTCATGACAAGAATCACCACTGCAACCAGTTCACTGCATAAACAACTTCTATGGTCCCAGGAATAATAGTTTGTTTTGTTTTGTTTTGTTTTTCCAGTAAGGAAAAATGTGCAGTAAGGTAAAATTCTATTTTGTTTCCTCAATGCTATAGGGTGTAAGCCTATGCAGGTCAGTTGACCTACATGGACAGAGGGTCCTCTGACTTAGTTATTCAGTTTGACACTGCTGTACACTATTAAGGACTGAAAATCACTGCCATTCAAAGGCTAGGTTTAGAAATAAAGCCATTGTTGATACGAATTCATTAATTAGTACATACAGAATCATCATCACCAATAGTTGTACCTGGCAATTTGGCAGTACCTCCTCCAAAAAGAGAAGGCTCATTTGCCCAGAATCTGTGAGGCTGCTCCTCACACTGATCTCAAGTTCACATCTAGGTAAACAGTGGCTGTACAGGCATAAAGTGATGGACTCAGTTCGCACACAATAGCAAATTGCACCATGTGTATGGTATTCCAGTACCCCAGCTGGGGACATTAGACTTCTAGGGCACACACCCTCAGGGTTATCCAGCTCCTACCTACTGTTTGGTGCCTCTGAAATAAACATTCAGCATATACAGAAGCCACAAGGATCACTATCTGGATTATGCAGTGGAATATGCAATACATTCTGAAATGCAGTGGATCATGAAATATCTTCTACACTTCAGTTGCTCATTTATCATTGCAAAGGTCATGGATTTCAATATGACTAATACACTAAAAATCTTCTGGTTAGCTTCCATCAAAGTATCTTGCTTTGTGAGCAACCCTCTCATTTCAGTATCCATTGAAACAGGTCAAAAAATTTCAGTTGCCAATATACATCTCCTTGTTAACTACAGTGGGGTTTGGATTAAGCGTTCAAAAGGAGAAAAAAAAAAAAAAAAAAAAAA
>NW_020799091.1:57555436-57599773 GCF_003259725.1 Athene cunicularia | reverse complement strand
CCCCCCCGCCCCCCCCCCGCAAAAATCTGACAAAAAAGTTTCAAACTCTTAGTTATTTAGTTAATATAAAGAATGCCATCTACTGGCAATAACAATAAGTAGCACTGTTTCTAAGTTAGGTGTCGAAGGTTGCCACCTTCACACACTGCAAATGAGTCCAAAGGTCATTTAAGAATAGAAATCTCTAAATTTGAAACAAGGTGTTATATTCTAGGTTTCTCTTCAATGTCTATTCTTAATCATTGCCTTATGTTTGGAAACAAGTCCCTAGTAGGAAATAACAAGCTGGGATCATGACCCACTTAGAAAGAAGGAATTTTTGTATGTTCCACAGCATTATAAACACAGACAGTATGGGCATAGTTAGCTACAAAGTGGACATCTTTCATAATGAGAAGAAGGGCATGCGTAGCAAGCAAACAATAGTACTCCAAGCACACAGTTCCAAAGTTTGCCTGTATAAAGGAGGCAGAAGATGCAATCAAAAGATTCATGAGTAAACTGGTAGAGAAAGGAACCCCACTAGGCACATAGAGGCTCATGTTCAGTTCTCTGTCATACACCTTTCCAAAAATACTCATTGTTAAAGTGGTGCCATTTTGAATCAGGTATTTAGGCAATGACTGATTTATGACAAGTAAGTAAAGTAGATAGTAATTATTTATTACAGTACAAATACAAGAAAGAGAGGTTGTACATCATGCACTTTATAAAAAATTAGAAACAGCATGTCTTCAGACACTTGGGCTTTAAAACCATGACTATGACCCATGGAAAAAAAAAAAAAACAAAAACCAAAAAAAACCCTACCAAAACCAACTAAGCAACAAAAAAACCCAAGCCTAAAATAAAACCATTAATGTTTATATCTTTTTCATTGGCCCTTCTCTGCCTCCATGTCTCAGAGGAAGCAGATTCAAAAAGTATTAGTAACTTTATGACAGCAATTTCTTGGATCTGGTATTTCTTTGTCTTTCTGAAACCCTCTATAATTGTAAGAAACTTGTTTTGTTTAGTTTTACCCAACACTAAGCTTTCAGTTTTAGAACTGGACAGCTGAAATTCAAGTACATCTCAAAGAAATTATGATTTAATCAGAAATGTTTTGGGTTTTGGGTCATGTCTTGCTTTATTGGCTTTCTGAAGTGTGATTTGGATGACAAACTAAAGAGAACACGAACAAAGACAAATATCAGACTTCAAGTGTGCCATAAAATAATTTTCCTAACAGAACTGACAAAGCTGTCTGCTGAAAGTATTTTGAGCACTGGACAAATGAAGATGGCAAAGAAAGGGCAGAACATTTGAACCCATGGGCCTTTTACTTAGAAAAATTGCAGCAGTTCCTGTAAAAGAAATGCATTAATGGTATTCAGGAAACAAAGATGACATAATGTATTACAGCAATTTCTAGTTCCTCTTTGTGAAACACTATCTCAGAAAGAGATCTGCAACTTCTGGGAGAAAGACTTTGACTTGAAAGAAGACTCTGTTAGGAATTTCTCAGTAAGAAGACTGGCTTTCAACCTGACTTCTCTTTACTTTGAACCGTCACTAAACTTTGTACTAGTTTTCTCCAACATAAATTGCAGAAACAACTTTATCTTAGAGTTATTTCCCAAGGTTTCATATTGATATTTAGACTTGTATCTAAAAAGATTTCAGAAAGTATTAGTTTCTAACTATACTTCCCGCTTTATACTGATAACTGCAAAAATGGTCAATGAGAGATCAGAAGCCTAAATACTTCCTCCCAGTCTCACTTCTCCCCAGGTTCCTTGCTTGCTTCCATTTAAAAATATCTCTAGAAGCACTTAAAAGTAGGGAAACAATTCCACATCTCTCCCTCTCATGGAACTTATGCTATCATTTCAGTTTCCTGCACAAAACATGGATGCAACTGTTTATACAATCACAGAGAAAATAATTTAGAAGCACTAGCCACATAAAAGATGTTGCCAAGTTTTATCAATAGGTATTTGATAGACCTTTAAAACACTCATGAACTAATTTTCTAAAGAACATCTTTTAAAAGACATTGACAGCACTCATAACATTTCCTTTTTAGTTTCCTCGGAAAATACATTAATGAAATGTTACATGTTTTTGCAAGACACTGTTTTTTTCCTAATAAATCTTATTATTGATCACTGTGCACCTTCACACCAAATAAACCACTTCAAGGAGTAGTATAGTAAGAGTTCAGTTTAAATATCAAGATCATGGTGATTTAAATTCAGCACTTGCTAAAATGTATTAACTTCTTAAAGTTGCTTTGCAAATGAAAGATGGACTTTTGTTCCTGATAGAAAAGCCTACATACTTTGAAAATGAGATTGACTGACTTAATAAATCACTTCTATAGTGTTCTGACTCTTATAAATACCTGCCTCTCTAACGTATCAGTCAGTGCTTCATGCAAATTTGGCAAACAGCACTTCAGAATTTAACTAAAGAACAACATAACTATGGATATAAACATGCAAGGTTATTTTTGCCTATCAGGAAAAAAAAAAAAAAGTTTGCTTAGCTTTTTAATAACTTTATCCCTTACAGAATTTAAAAGTTTTTAATCTTTGTACCTCTATGCTTCAGATACACTGTACTGATACGCAGTTACCATGGGAGAGGAATAACTCATTCTGCACCATAAGCATGACACTGCAAAATGCTTGAAAAGAAATAATGAAGTCCTCAAACAAGAACTGTAACACAGATAAGCAAATAAGCACTGATTAGGCTAGAGCTTGGTCAGGTCTAAATTCAATTAAGAAAAAAGGGTGGGGTGTCATTTTTGTACCAGGAAAAGTTTAAAATTATGCCATGAAGTCCAGGTTTCCTTTCCAAAGAGCAAATTCTGGAAAACAAAGCATCATGGTATTCACCAACAACCTGAACACTGTCAGCTCTTAACAGTATTCAGCTTTAAAAAATGCCATTTGAATTTTCAGGGCCTTTAAGGTATCTTTAAGTAAAAATTTTTATAATAGAAAAGCAAAAGGAAGAAAAAAAAATCAACTACTCAGTCAACCTGGAAATCTATTAATCTTCTGTCACACCATACAAAATCAATTTCGGGACAGCACTGATCCATTTATTTTACACAAGCTGCTGTCTTGAAGAAGGCGCAGAGTAGGTAACAACTTCAGAGGAGGCAATGGGTCCTTGGCAAGGTGCACTGGTAACTTTGCTTTCTTTCACCTTTTCCTGTGGGCCACATAGATACCACACCAACCACAGTGAGGAAAGAAGGTCAATCTTCATTACTGTAACAACAGCACAGTATTTGATATATGTCTCTTTACTAGTCAATTAAACGGGATTGGGACTGTTCCCTGGCTCTGAGGCCAACTGGCGCAGACGAGCTGGCATTCGTACTACCAAGCTGTCTTTCATGAAGCTGACCTCATCCAGACTGCCTAAGGGGACCAGTCACTAATCCACGCTAATTCCTGAACTATAATCAGGAAGTGTTTGGAAAGAATACTAGCTGGCACAGGGCAAAAGTGGGCCAGTGACTGTTCTAACTATCTGACATTATAGGCAAGCAAGCTGCAGTGCCTGGGGATGATCCATAGCACTATTTAATTTACTAGTCTAGATGTCACTGCTAAGGCAGCTCAAAATGTTCCATAAACTACAACAAGATACTCAGAAAAAGGACTCATATCTGCATATCAACAGCAGAAGTTCTTTGCTGCAGCCCACACAGACTTCTATTCATTTTATTTGTACTACAGTAAAACATTACAGTTGGGGTAAATAATTTCATAAACTGGTGGGATTTATAGAACTCAAATGCAAGAACCTAAAGGTTAGCTTGATAGTCATTCTCTTTAAGGACAGTAGGGAAAAGTGACCCATGACAATTCAGAAATATAGAAGTGGGCAAACTGACCTCAATTTAGAGGTACTATCATTCTCCTGAAAACAAAGGCTTGAAGTATCTCACATTTTGATGTCTAGACAAATTCAAGAGATGAACCTCACACAGATTATTCTACTGTGTTTACCACAGCTAGAATATTTTTAACATGACTTCATTTTCCCCCTCTGTAGGCAGCTGTACAGATAAATAAAAATGCTCTGCTGTGCCTATACCAGTCAGTTCTGCATTTCCAAATCCGAGCTGATTCAAGCCGTAATGTTTCAATATATATACATTTATTACGGGGATGAATAAAAAGTTTGGCCTTCATCTCGCTTTTTGCTGCAAAGTACAACTTCATGATTTTATATCAGGTATTTATTCTAGTCAACAAGCTGTGAAATCTAATCAGCTGTCACACATAAACATGTACACACACCTCAATTGCTTCTTTTTTCCCATCAGAGTTTCTTTTGGAACGCCTACTGTTACTGTGATCAAACTACAAATACTTGATATACCAAAGTTAGGAAAGAAAAGGTACTTAAAGGTACTTCCATTTAAATAGCTGCTGTGCTTCTGCAAATATAAAACGAATCTGCATCTCTCTCTCATGTTGTCTGCATTGCATAAACATTCCTTCATACAATTACCCTTGCACATTTCAGTGAATAATTTTTTCAGCAGTGTGAATCCTTCCCATATCTCTGCAAGTACTCAAGACATTGATAAACCCTGACTTCAGGTCAGACGTCATTTTTGAAATGAACCAAAATAGGATGACAACTCAGAGTAGCAAAAACTCTGATCTACTTTAAAAATTATTATTAATTTTAACTGGTTATATCATCTCTGACTGGAATGAACAGCTTAAGTTCTACCTCCTTAAAAACTATTTTGGTATATCAAAACAGTAAGTAAATTTGATGTTTGTTAGGCATCCTTCAGCAGAAACTAAAGAAATTTTACCGCAAACCTCCGACTATCAGGATTTACTGCTTAAGTCTATGCAGTTTCTCCATCTAATATTGACAACAATATATTTCCTTTCTAGACTCTACAAGAACATACTATCCATCAAAGGTGTTCATGTGTTGGAGGTTTATATGCAGCTGACTATCCAGTCAAATGAAAGAGACAGACTAAAGATTTAAAGGAAGCCTAGCACAAATGAGTGTCAGTCCATTCTTTGATTAGGTAATGGCAATTATGATAATTACATCAATCCACAACAGTGAAATGTTCTAAAATTGCATGCCTGCTGCAAAGCGTATCACTTGCAAGAACGCACTTATGCAAAGCTTTGACTGAACTTTTTGAATACTAAGCATGTTCTTTCAGTTGTAAACAGCATGTTAGCCTGATAATTTAAGACTGTGATCTATAACATCTTATTAATATAGGGTGAATTTTTCTAAGATATCTGCATCACCTACAGACACACATCTCACTGGAACGTAGAGAACAGACACTGCTGAAAGTCTAACACAAATTCACATACAACACTATGGAAAAACTATTATTTCTCACATACTCTTTTTCTGGATAACAATTTCAATGCTGAGACTTTTATATTATAAAGACAGAAGGTAAATACATTACCACAGAATCATGGAATGGTTTGGGTTGGAAGGGACCTTAATGATCATCTAGTTCCACCCCCTGCCATGGGCAGGGACACCTTCCACTAGCCCAGGTTGCTCCAAGCCCCGTCCAACCTGGCCTTGAACACTGCCAGGGAGGGGGCAGCCACAGCTTCTATGGGCAACCTGTGCCAGTGCCTCACCACCCTCACAGTGAAGAATTTATTCCTTATATCTAATATAAACCTACACTCTTTCAGTTTAAAACCATTTCCCCTCATCCTATCACTACACTCCCTAATAGAGCCCCTCCTCATCTTTCCTGTAGCCCCCTTTAAGTACTGGAAGGCTGCTATAAGGTCTCCCCAGAGCCTTCTCTTCTCCAGACTGAATAACCCCAACTCTCTCAGCCTGTCCTCATAAGGGAGGTGCTCCAGAGCCCTGATCATCTTTGTGGCTCTCTTCTGCACCCACTAGAGCAGGTCCATGTCCTTCTTGTGCTAGGGACCCCAGAGCTGAAGACAGCACTCCAGGTGGGGTCTCACAAGAGCAGAGTACAAGGGGAGAATCACCTCCCTCAACCTGCTGGCCAAACTTCTACTGATGCAGCCAAAGGATATGGTTGCCTTTCTGGGCTGTGAGCACATATTGCTGGCTCATATTCTGTTTTTCACTCACTTCTATTGTAAAGTCCTTCTCCGCAGGGCTGCTCTCAATCCACTCATCACCAGCCTGTATTTGTGCTTGGGATTGCCCTGACACATGTGCAGGACCTTGTCCTTGGTCCTGTTGAATTTCATGAGGTTTTCACAGGCCCACCTCTCCAGCCTGTCTAGGTTCCTGTGGATGGCATCCCTTCACACAGCTTGGTGTCACTGGCAAAGTTGCTGAGGGTGCACACAATCCCACTGTCCATGTCTCCAACAATGTCTCCAACAAAGACATTAAAGAGCACTGGTCTCAACACTGACCCCTAAGGAACACCACTCATCCCTGCTCTCCACTTGGACATCAAGCCATTGACTGCAAATCTTTGAGTGCGACCATCCAGACAATTCCTTATCCACTGAGTGTCAATCCATCATATCCATGTCTCTCCAATTTAGAGAGAAGGATGTTATGCAGGACAGTGTCAGATACTTGCAAATGTCCAGGTGGGTGATGCCATTGCTCCTCCTTTATCCAACAATGCTGTAACGCTGTTGTTGAAGGCCATCAAAATTGTCAGGCACAATTTGCCCTTAGTGAAGCCATGTTGCTGTCACCAGTCACCTCCTTATTTTCCATATGCCCAAGCACAGTTTCCAGGATCTTGCTGAGCAGAGGTGAGACTGACTGGCCTGTAGTTCCCCGTGTCTTACTTTTTTCCCAGTTTAAAATGGGGTTTTATTTCCCCTTTTCCAGTCAGTAGGAACTTCACTGGAGTGCCACAACTTGTCAGGTATGATGGACAATGGCTTAGCCACTTCATCTGCCAGTTCCCTCAGGACCTGCAGATCTATCTCATCAGGCCTCATGGAGTTGTGAACCTTCAGGTTCCTTAGATGGTCTCAGACCTGATCTTCTTCTACAGTGGGTGGTTCTTCATTCTCCCAGTCCCTGCCTTTGCCTTCTCTGACATGGGCAGCATGGCTGGAGCACTTGCTGGTGAAGACCGAGTCAAAAAAGTCATTGAGTACCTCAGCCTTCTCCATATCCGGGGTAACCAGGTCTCCTGTTTCCTTCTGGAGAGGGCCTACATTTTTCCTATGTTCTTTTATCCCTGACATACCTATAGAAACTTTTCTTGTTGCCCTTGACACCCCTGGTCAGATTTAATTCTCTCAGGGTTCTGGCCTTCCTAATCTGATCCTGGTTACTCATACAGTTTCTCTGTATTCCTCCCAGGTTATCTGTCCTTGCTTCCACTCACTGTAGGCTTCCTTTACATGTTTGAGCTTGTCCAGGAGCTCCTTGTTGATCCATGCAGGCCTCCTAGCAGTCTTACCTGACTTCCCCTTTGTCAGGATGGCTCCTGAGCTTGAAGGAGTTAATCCATGAATGTTAACCAGCTTTCTCAGGACCCTATTCCCTCCAGGGCTTTTTCCCATGCCTTCTACATTATGTTCCCTGCTCTGTTAAACAGGAAGCCAAGCTCAAACAATTTGAAAAAACAAACTTTCCTGAAAAAAAACAACTATGCCAAAAGACACTCTAACAATCACTGAATATTGATAGTTAGAAAACAGCCAAAGAGACTCCCACCAACTGAAAATGCAGGGAAGATGCAGGCTAAGAACAATTAAGCAAGACTGGAATACAGATGAGACTATGTAAAATACTTCAACAAATCCATATCTCTCCAATTTAGAGAAAAGAGAGTCAGGGGGGACAGAAGTCCAGGTAGATGATACCTGTAGCTCTTCCGTTGTCCACTGATGCAGTCACTCCATTAGATTACTCAGCCACGATTTGCCCTTGGTGAAGCCATGTTGGCTGTCTCTCTAACCTCCTAGTCTTCCATATGCTTTGACATATCTCCCAAGAGGAGCTGCTCTATGATCTTGCCAGGCATGGAGGTGAGGCTGACTGGTCAGTAGTTCCCAGGGTCCTCTCCTTTTTACCCTTTTTAAAAATGGGTGTGGTGTTTCCCTCTTCCCATCACTGGGGACTTCATCTGACTCCCATGGCTTTTCAAATATGATTGAGAGTGGCTTGTCAACAACATATGCCAGTCCCTTCAGGACCCTGGGATGCATCTCAATAGGTCCCATGGATTTACGTATGTTCAGGTTCCTCAGGTGATCTTGAACCTGATCTTCTCTTACAATAGGAGGGATTTAATTCCCTCAGTCCCTGCCTTGAGATTCAGGGGCTTGAGATATGTGGGACAAATCTGCTAGATTACTTGTACTGAGCTATCTTGATCTTCCAGCAGATATCAAGGTGACTGAAATTGCTTGTGATTAGGAAGGCTTCCAATCTTGAGGCTTTCTTCAGCTGTCTAAAGAAGGCTTCATTTACATCCTTTCTTGATCAGATGGTCTGTAGCAGACACCTACCACACTCATAATAAAGAATTATATATGAATATATCACATATGAAATTATTTCTATATGATATATTTATGTAATTATTCATAAATATACCATATATAAATAATTGTGCCTGCCTCTTGCATATCCATTTAAACATCAGAAATTCTTTTGTCCTACACTGCTTTTCTTAATGGTGATAATAAAATAAAAGATATTTGAATCAAAAAAAGCTATACTGAAAAAGAGCATGTCAAGTTATTCTCACTGGGAAGGGGCATCTGTGGTTGTTATTCTGTCAGCCACAAATGCCATGGTTTCAAGATTCCTTTGTTATATGGGGCTTATATCACATAGTCCTAATTCCTAAGTATCATCCTAAAACAGATATGTTACTTTTCCTCTGTTTTTCACCTCTTTCAAACTTCTCACTGTGAAAACAAGTGGGAAACTTCAGAGCATTACAAAGTCTATTACAGAAATTTTTGTGAACTACTTCACTCCTACAGTATCACCTACATATCAGAAACAACTTCCAACACACCCTGCTTCTACCAGAACAGATTAAAAAAGCACTTATGCGGAAACAAAGTACTTCTGGAACCATATATTTATTACTGAGTTATAAGCACCACAGGTATGGGTTCACTGCCGATACAAAATGTTCTCTTGATTTGTAGTCCTTCCTTGGTTCCTCTGTCCCTACTTGCTGTCTTCCCCAAAAGACAACAGTAAAAGACAAAAACAATAGCAAGGAGTGCTGTAGGTGGGTCACTGACAAAGAAGTAGATTTTTCTACAGAGAAATACTGAAGTATTGAGCTCCTGAACATTTTCTGATAAAAAAAGAGATAAATATATTTTTAAAAAATCATAAATGGAAAAAGGTGAAATATTCTCAGCAGTTCCAAACTGGCTTTCCTTAAAAAAAAAAAAAAAAAAAAAAAGGCAGGTTCCTGAGGGTCCTGCTTCAATTAACAGAGAGAGGCTCATATGGAGTCTGAATCAGAGAAGCAGTTTAAAATCAGTGATCTAAACTATTTGACAAACAAATCTGGGAGGAGTGTGATGCAACTACTTATCTGTATTTTTCTCTCTTAGACTTCAGCAGATTACAAGGGGAGTTCAGAGTGCCACTCCAGCATATAAGCGCATACCAAATTGTACAGCAAATACTGTTATGCCAGCTCATTCAGCATTAAAGTACCAGTACAGTAGAAGTGCCTCTCTGCTTGAAGCACACAGATGTATAAGGGAGCTCAGTCTCAAAGCTGCTGAGGTGGAAGCTAGAGACATGATGCATGACTTGCATTTATGTTCTGTTGTTGTTACACCAGCTAACAGCATTACTTGCTGCCAGGCTGTCTACTACAGTGCTTTAATTAAGACCTCCTTGAGAATGCAGGGGTCATGCAGAATGAATGAAAACAGCAGGCCAAATTCAGAGATGATGTACATTAGAGTAATTTACACTTCAATTAAATGTTGCAATTTGCATAGTAAGAGGCTGCACTAAAGAGCGGGTAGCAGGGAGAGTAACCTAGATTTTACCTTAGGACTGTTTACATTTTTTTGCTCTAACCCCATCCTGTCACGTATAAAGTACAGTGAATTGCTCAAATGGCAACTTCTACCATCATATTCCTTTATTAAGTCAAAAAGCTTTAGAAACTATGTTTTTCTATAGATATCTAATAGAAATAGGAAATTTTTTTGGTTGATTGGTTTGGGCAATATACTAGAGGGGGATCCCAAAGTCCCTTAATACATAACCGCACTTAGAACAAAAGAACCAGAACTGTGAGGACATAAAATTCTAGTAAATAAGGCTCCAATGGTAATAGCAATGAACTAGTTTTCATGATCTGGCACGTGCCACCAGCAGGCCTTCTGCTCTCTTAAGGCATCATACCTATCTGCAGAGACTTATCTGTTGGGAGAGATGAGCATTACTGCATTACTATATCATCAGATTGGCATTACTATATTACAGTTTGAATAGATTTAAAAATCTTGAAGATACACTGAACAATCTCAATCAAACACTGATATGAAACTTATTTGCACACTGAATATTTTATGTCATATTTATGATCAGTCATGTGAGACTTCACAAAGATCACAAGAGAAACGCATAGTTACACCTGCTTTTATGCACATATTTAGCACATTTATTTTATCTAGTTTCCATCCTCTCTTGTCAGTACACAGATATGATTTATTCCATGTGTTTCGCTTTCCTTCTGCATTATCACGGTGTGTTGTATCAACTGGAATTTACAGCATTTCCTGTATCATCCAAGGCTTGGATGAGCTATGTTTCAGGGCAGCATTAAGTGCATATTATACAATAGTACAGACAAGCTGTCCTAAAAAAGACAGCAGTCACTGGGCAATGGCACTGCTCTTTGGGGTCATCATTGACCCTTATCCCTGATCTTTGTTTCCAGACTCCAGGAGATGGTATCCTGCAGACTAGCAATATGCATTACAGAATCCAGCACTGAACACAAAGGATTGATTCACAGTCTCAGTTCACCACAACAAATCCATACCCATCCATTGAGCACTGTTGCTCTTCCACTAAGTCAGTCAACATCTGAATTTTAAATAGAGAAGTAAAAGCAAAGTTACT
Organism: Athene cunicularia; assembly: GCF_003259725.1. Classification (NCBI taxonomy): domain Eukaryota; kingdom Metazoa; phylum Chordata; class Aves; order Strigiformes; family Strigidae; genus Athene; species Athene cunicularia. The sequence goes on along the minus strand of NW_020799091.1, from coordinate 57,588,673 downwards.
GTAAAGTAACTATGTCGGTAAACATTCAAAATGCCATACAACTTTTGAACTCACAAATTTAATATTTTGAAAATGAGTCTTATGAGAGTTTGATAAAACAACAAAAATCTTTTTCAGTACCCGATAAAAAAACCCTCTTCGTATTTTAGATAGACAATGCTAGAGCACAAGTCTAAGGGGCAATTTCATAGATAAAGAAACAGTTTCATTCCCTCCATATGACAAATAAATAAAAGCAATAATAGAAAAGATTAAAATGGTAAAAGACAATACCAATAAGATGTGTCATTTATCTGTCTTTGGACTACTGCCATGGTATGGTTGCCTTCACTAAGGGTAAGTGATGAGAACAAGATTATTTTAAAAAAAGCTCTCATCTATTATTCTCAAAACCTACTCTTTACTTCCAGTTCTCTTACTGAAGGCTTTTTTTTTATTAAAAATATTTTAAAATCTTTTTTTGCCGTAAGGGGAAACTCAAGTGAGTGATGTGCATTTAAAAGAGAAAAGTGGTTTGTCTTGTCCCTTAACCTTGACAACAATATGTTATCTCTTTATTTTTTACCATAAGGATTTTTTGGTGTGTCTTTTCCTTTATCTCTGACACTGGTCTTGTACAGTGTGTTCTTAAAAGTGACAGACTTTCACTGTGAAAGTATTACATTTATAGTGAAAAGTCATGCAGCAAGCAAAAAAAACACTCTCAGGAATAAAAGTGTAGACTTATTCACTTTATGTGAATGAAGCTGGCTAGAATCTCTCCTTGTCCTCAACATGTTTTTGTTGGGAAAGTAATTTTTTGAAAGTACTTAGCAATAGTGTATTTTAATTCTCAAAATTTTCATTTGATGCTTCTCTCCCATTATATATAACAGGAACTAATAAAGGTAAAGACAGCTTGACTGATGTAACTGATTTATATTTCCTCTGCCTTTATAACATCATTTGAGAACACAGACATTCTCGCTTACTGCTCAACATGTCAATATAAAGCCTTCTCCCTCCTTCACCTACTGAAGCACCTAAGAAATGTAAGACCGTGGTGAAATGTATTTTTGGAAGCATCTCTGCTCTCCCTACATGCTGACCAGCAACCTTGTAAGTGTTTGTTATTCCTTTGAGTGATTGGGGAAAATCAGGAAGGGAATTACAGCCTGGAATAAAAGTTCAGTTTCATTTGCTCTCAAGAGAGCAAAATGCAGATTGAGAAATTGTAATCTATCACATTTTATAAATAGTGATTATCTAATTAGGTCCTGTTCTTCACGACAGCCTTTTAATTCTCTTAAAATTTTTAATACAACAATATGTACCACAATATATTAAACACTTAAAAAAATGCTTCCTATCACTGTTGTTTTTTTTTTCTCTATCTTTTTTCTCTTGCTGAGGTTACATGACATAGTTAAGGGAACCTGGGATTCTCAAAATCTGGGTGGCACAGTGCAATTCTCTTAGTTTGCATTGCTGATGCTTTCTCAATTTCTGCCTATGTAGGAACATAATTTGCCTTAAAGATAACTAATAAAAATTTGGGTATATTTATATAAAAACACCACACTTTACATGAAAATTTAATATCACAAACATATTATGTCGTTGAATCATAAAAAAAGTGAAAAATTAGGCTAACATTCTCTTTTCATTTCCATTCATCATTACCTGTAAAAACAAAGTATAAGGTATAAAATAAGCACCTTACCAAAATTAAGTTCAAAGATTTGGTCCCTCAGACTGATTGAAAATTTTTGAAGAGTACCATTTTGCCATGATTTTTGTGCTAATATTATACAATTTTATGAAGCAAAACAAAGGAGATATATATATTTTTTTAATGTAAGCCCCTACCATCCCAAATCTCTCACACAAAACTATACAAATTCCAAACCTTTTTTTAATGAGGAATTTAGAGGATTTGGTGGCTTCATTTGTTTTTTGATTGTTTTGTTTTTCCTGCTTAATCTTCTGTAATTATTGTTGAAGATTTTAAGGACTGAAGTGGAATTGTTGGGAGTTTTATAGCCTTTCATACCAGAAAGTTTTGCAAAATGCACAAAAACCTAAAAACAGCCAGCCAAATCTTTGAAGGACTCTTTCTTCATTGCTTCCTCAGGCAGCATAGATTTTTTTTTTTCCTACTGCTTAAGTCAAGGATTATCACATTTTGAAATCATACTTAACATTTCAACAAGAAAATATCATCTAAGAAATGTAATTTTTGTTAATCTTGGGAACAGAATATCACAACTGAAGTTTCAGACTCCTCCATCTGAAAATTTGTGTATGTCAGCATTTAGAAAGAGCCTACAGAAAGAGACCGAATTGTACCAGTTCTACCTTTTTCTCACTACAGGTCTCAGCTATCTATATGGTATTAAAAAATCTAAAAATGCTTTGGTTTTCAATGTCTTTGTCCAAGACCATAGAAGTGATTTCAAAAGAGTACATTATCTGTCACAACTGTTGTTGACTAACCTAGAAAGAAAAGGTACAGATGAATAGAAAACATTCTTCAAGGAAACGTAATACATGGTAAGTCAAAGTCATGCACCTGCATCTCTGGGCTGTTCTGCATCCTATTCCATACATGAATTGCTTTACTAAAAGATCCCATTAAATAAGAATGTAAGTACTAAACTTCTCCAGCAGTGCAGTGGATTACTGATCTGTACAAGGACTTACAGTCTTTGTACCACAGCCAGTAGAAGAATACTACAAGGAGGTTACCAAAACAATAATGTTGAAATGGAAAAGGTAACACTTCCACTTCCTTTGGAACTTCCCCTTGTTCACACAAGGACTTCAGAAAAATTGGGACTGCTGTTACAAGGTGTTACATGCTGTTACATAGCCTTTCCCATCCTAGAAGACTTGATAGAGGTTGCAGTTGATTGGAAATCTTTGTTTCATTTGCTTGTGTAACGCTTCTGCCCATGACAAGCTATAATGACAAGTAGTAGGATTTTCAAATGGGACCAAAGAATTTAACTGTGCAAGTCCAATGACAATTTTTCATAGAAACTAAACACCTACATCACTCCAGCAGTACAGGAATTTTCTCACTTTTTTTATAATATCCAAAATATGATGGAAGAAGGGAAATCCAGGGAGTCCAGGGTAAAAAAAAAAAAAAAAACCAAAAAAAACCCACACCACAACAAAAAAAAAACCACTAGCCAGTAAATTAAAGTTGATTAGACTAAAATCTCTTTTCTCCGTTTCTCTCCCAATTACCTAAAATTGCTGATAGAACTAAAACAAGATATCGCATTCCATTTTAAAAGAACAGTTTTCATGGGTACTTTTTTAAGTGTGGAATGCAGAATCTCTTGTGCCTTCATTACAGTATCTGTCCTATCATACTATGTCCTAGATCTACGTCTGCTATTTGCACTACTCATAAACCTTGTTGATCTCTTCTTGTTTGGAACTCAAAGGAAATTCAGTGAAAGCCACTATCAATTAAGCTTTTTGTTACAACAGGTGCAGCTTGCACTTTGTTTGAAAATTTTGACCAAGAGATCATTCAGTCAAATGAATTCACCTGAAAGGGACTTATGTCACTGCCAGTATGACAACAGGAGAACACTGCTAGCAATAATTCTCAGGTGGGTTTTTTTCAGAAAACCAAGAGGACAGAATTACTGCCATTAATATTGAAATCTTTAAACTCATTCTTCTCACTATATTTAATAAATATTTTCAAATTTTAAAATACAAATAGAACAATATGTTCCATAACTTATGACTGTATCTTTATTGAAATTAAACTTGGTTTTATGACTGTCATTCTTTTCTCTGTCATTTGACTCTCATAGTGCACAATGCAATTAAATCATAGAATTGAGTCCAAATGCTCAACAATCACAACTCCTAGTGAAGTAGATGAGAGAAGAGACATTCGGCATCCAGAGAACAGCAACAGAGCCAGCCAGTGTTAAAAAAGAACACAACACAGTAACAAAATAAATCAAATGTCAACACTCCTTTCTTTTAGTTATAATTCTTGCAATCATGAACAATAAAATGCAGTTAATTCTCTACAGAATGTAGAATTATGTTTCACCTAACTTGTAGCCAAAAACTCCTTTGAGAATTTTTATCAAGAAGAGAGATGTAATTCACTGCAGAACTGTAGCTTAATTAAGAAAAAAACAAGCAACAATCTGTTAATACATAATTCTTAAGATACACGTAATGCTGCCTTTACTGTTATGAGCTGCTACACATTTACAGGGAAAGATAAATACAATTACCACAGTACTAACTTGGGTGGACAGCTTACAATTTTTGTCTATGTGAGATAGTATTAGTGAAAGAAGAAATTGCAAATGAAATGACATTTAGGGTCAAATGCAATAATTCAAGAGTAGCTTTAGACCTTTCCCAGCAAATACTTAAGTGGGCAGAATTCACAACAACTTCAATTACCAGTTCTAGCAAAAGTCGGTCTCATATTTACTTCTCTCTCTTTTCTCTGCAGTGACAGATGACAATTAGCAGGTCCTTTTCCTTCTGATAGGTTTCCTTTTGCTTTCAATATGTATTTCAATTGTACGTATGACTTAGGATTTTTTTTTAGTCAAAGCTTTTGAAAAGGCAACAGTGTCACAAAGAAATGCTTTCAAATGAAAAGCCAGTGGCTAGCTAGAAAACTGCAGTGAAGAACAACTGCATTTTAGAAGTCACTCCTGCACTCAGTAGGGCAGGTTCTTAGGCAGTCTAAATCCAAACTCTTACCACAATGATGCCACAATATTTTACACAGGCTGAAAATCTCTGATTTTGTCAAAAAATGCATAGAATAGGTTTATATTTTTAATGTATCTTTAGTAAAAGCGTAACTATAGTAATCTTCAAAGCATCCTTTAAATCCTCCAAAACAAATATTGAGATGTGTAAAATACATACATATACAAAGCAGTAGATGACAGGAAAAATAGTGACCTTTGTATTCTCCTACCTTCTCATAAGTCACCTTATGCAGGTGTGATTCATGCACAGTGAGCCAAGAAAGTTCACATTTTTTTAGTACTAGTAATGCTGGACATCTGTAAAAGTTCTTTTAATGGAAGTACATTTTAAGGGCATGAAACTTCTTCCAGAAATGTGCTTACCTCTTCCAGAGCAGGGTAAATTAGAATTTCCTTGGCATTTCTTAGCACTTTCCTCAGCTGATAATGGACAAGAACGTGGATGTTCACACTTCTTCCCAGTCCATCCTTCTTTACAGTCACACATTCCACAGTTACACTGTCCATGACCTTTACAATCCATACAATTAAAGATTAGTCTCATACTGATGATAGATATTAAAACCTCATGATTAGATGTACTTTATCAAAGCTGTGGTTTCATTAAGTAATCAGATTGGCAAAAAAATACTATCAACTCACTATACCTATTTTTTTCTGAAAATAGAACTGGTCTATCATTCCATTTAAGCCATATTTCCTTTAAATTATTTTTCTTAAGGGATGTTTTGGCACATACTCCTCATGCAGAAGGGTAGAATAGAGGTTACAAATACACATTTCATCACTGTCTGGAAAAGTGGGGTCATCATAAGGGAATATTTCATTTACCTTTACGTTCATATTTTTCTACCACAGTTGTGATATATTCTCTAAGTAATATGTCAATACCATATTTTATCTACTTGCAACCAACATGATCCACTAGAGACAAGCAAAGTTACACCAATTCCAAGTCTCAAATCAGTGCCGCCTTCTAAATAGTGAAATGCAAATAATAAAATACTGGACATAATCAATTCTCATTTCAATAGAGTAGTTGAATGTGGTTTTGGCATCTCATTAGCTAACTTGAGACTTCCTGACCATGTCTGAATGTAGCAACGTAAATGCAACTTCCACTGTGCAAACTGAGGTGAGGAAAAGCAACTTATATACAGAAGGATTTCTGGAAAGTTTCTCAAAAAAAAAGAAAAAAGACAGTCAAGAAGTTAGGGGTGAATCCCTCCTGAGAACTTCACCTGGAAAGCCATTTAAACAATCTATTTCCTCTATATGATTGATAACATATCCAGACCAAGAAAAAACAAGCTATTCACCCAGCTTCCTTCATTGTGAGATTCTTTGCATAAAGCAGTGGGATTCTGGCAATACAAAATGTTCTCTGCACTGGATGACTAAAGCTTGAGCATCAGCAAAAACATTCCTCGCTAGAAAATCAAGTATTTATTTTCATAAACAGAAGGTTAGATCTTCTCTCACAATTTTCACACAGTCATCATTCACTGGACACAGGATCCCAAAGAATTGCTCTGATAGTCCACTTCTCTACCAAGGTTCTTCTTGAAAACTATAGCAACACATATTTTGTATCTCTTTCTAAATGTACTTGCATTTTAAGACTGGCTTATATTAAATTTCTAAAACATATGCATTTATGAGTTCACAAGGAGAAACTGGGAGGAAACAAGCATTCTACAAGTTATCAGAATAGTTCCCAGAATACAAGCCTTATTAATTTCACAATAACTTCTCTTTATATTAGTTATTTGTTTTATTTGAAAAGCATTAAAGGCTTCCTCTTGTTTAGAGGGTAGATTTAGATTAAATATTAGGAAGAAATTCTTCACTGTGAGGGTGCTGAGGCACTGGAAGAGGTTGCCCATAGAAGCTGTGGGTGCCCCCTCCCTCGAAGTGTTCAAGGCCAGGCTGGACGGGGCTTTGAGCAACCTGGGCTAGTGGAAGGTGTCCCTGCCCATGGCAGGGGGGTTGGACTAGATGATCTTTGAAGGTCCCTTCCAACCCAAACCATTATATGATTCTATGATTCTGTCCCTTGCTTTCATGTGTACCTGCTGACAGGCTGCGAATTGCACATATGTTCCCTGATCCAGATAGATATTTATGAGATGATGATGTTCTTTCATATATTTTCTTTGCTAGAGCCACAGCGAAGGAGCTAATGAGATGTGTGAATGTAAGAATTTTCTTACATGAGCCTTTTTTCTATGTCAAGTCATGAAAGCTATTCTCTCTTTAAAGGAAGAGAATCACTTTCATGTTGCAAACACCTGTGAAAGAAAATCATTCAGTAACATACTGAACAGCACTTCAGATGTTAAAAGAAGGCATCCAGTTGCCAATATGAGGTACTGCAAATTGACAGTCAGCCCAAGGCATATGAAGCTTCTGGAGGGAGCTGCTGTTGTGTGATGTTAAATCTTCACAGCAGGGTTGTCAATTCCTGTCATTTGTAGTTTATGAAATAAACATAGCATTTCATTCAGTCACAGTAAAACTCTTTACATATAAAAATGATTTCCTATCATTTCAATCTGCTACTCAGGACAATGCTATTTCCTGTCTCTACATATTAGGTAGGCAGAACAAGACAGGAAAAGTTTTGTATCAGCTCTGTTTGATGTAGGTTTTAAAAGAGCTAGCTTATTCTCCCTAATTTGACTAATCCCTCCTGGATTCATCCTAAATCAATTGACAAATGATTGTGAGGAAAAATGGGATATTTTAAAGACACATTTAACGCATGTACACTCTGTGCACTAAGTAAATTTATTTCATATAGACAAATAAAAAAGATGTCCAATTAAAATTATGTGAGTAAATCTTTGATTTAATTGCAGATTCTGTCTACCCCAGTAAACCAAAATTAATATTTATGCATCTTGTCCATTTCTCAAACAGAACTAAAGAGCAGGACTGTAAGACACTGTTCACATTGCTTAATGTGAAAATGGATTTTCAGCACAACCTATTTGAGGAATGCATACCTGGATGGTCAGCTAATGCCAAATTAGGCTTTTCAAAAACATAATGGTAAAGGAAGGGATAAGAATAAGAAGTAGTACTAAAATTTTTGCTGATTAGATAGAAAAACTAAGCTATACCTCAACGTGAGTTTTAGTTACATTAAGCAAGCCATATGAGTACCTCCTTTTGTATCTCTTGTAAGGTTTGTTCATTTACAGTTATGTCTGTGTAATAAAGAACACTGTACCAGTCCTTGCTCTAATGTCAAACGGCAATATCTTCCCCCCAACTCCTTTGTAACTGTCCATACTTTTTTACACTCTGCTTTCTTACAACCATTAGCACTCTGGGCAGCAGCAGCAGAAATGGTAATAATGTTCCAGAAAGAGGGAGTTCTAGCTCTGTTTCAGTGATGCAACATTAGTTGTAGATGCTCCAGGTTTGCTTTAATCTAAGTAGGTTTGAAACTCTTGTGTTCACCCTCAACTACAGAATACATTTACCATGTTGGCTTTTTAGCCTTGTATTCCTTAGATGATGCTGACATTTTGAACAGTCCCTGAGTGCTAAAAACATACTCAGCAACACAACAATACATTCAAAAATTGACAGCATCCAAAAGTCAATCCTCTTGCTGCTCTCATGACTGCAGTTTTACATCCTTCCAGCTTATTAATTAAATAAGCCTACATAAAACTTGTAGGTGGCTGAAACAGTAACAAGCAAATGAATTCACTGAAGATTTTCAGAAATGCTTCTTTTTTCCCCCCTTGTTTTATTAGTTACTGATTCATCAATATTTATTAAAAAAAAAAAAAACAAAAAAAAAAAACCACACAACCAAACACAATAGCTGAGAAACCTTTCCCCTTGATAACAGGGGAAGAAGATAAAAATTTTATGTATTATAATGTTTGTTTCAGCTTTCTCTCCCTATTACAGACAACTCCTATGATCTTTCTTTGAGGGATGTCTCATTCTAGTAATAAGAGGAGAATATACCACATCATTATTTTCCTCAATGTGACTGCATTCTTCCTATTATTAATTAGGCTAGATTAGATTTCTACAGGACTCATTAGAGCTGACAACCTGTAATCTGTCAAATCCCTTTGAAACTACCCTCATTTATTTTGCAAAGTTCCTGTTTGTACAAATTGCACGCTGTGTATTGATCAAAGTCATTCTCTCCTGCCTAATATTAGCATCTTTATTGGTAACTATACAAAATCGTATGCAAGGTCTTGCTCAGTATCTCAGCTTTTGTTAGTTGATACGTGGAGCAACAATGTAAATAATACACCACAAACCTTGGATGGCTGGATGGCTGTTAACTGATTTGCACAGAATGCTCTGAAGTACAAGTAGAAGAAAAAAGGAAGGTGAAAGTGTGTAAAATGTACAGTCAGTGATGTGCAGCTGGACGACACATTTGTATTTTTCACCTATTGATGCTCTACTTATTCTCAAGTCAACTGGTATTCTCAGGGTACTGTTTTTCATTAACTCATTAATTCATTTTTCCTCTAATTTCTTCCTTTCATTGTTCTCTCCCTGCCATATAACATGAAATAACAAATAAAATTTGATCTAAAAAATTTTCAAATTTAAATTTCCCCAAGGAAGGATATATGTATATATTTTAAAGTTTCAACCATTCTCCAATTTATGTTAGGTTACACTGAAGACAAGAGTATTAAAGGCAGATGGGCACCTGAAAGTATTTCATATTTACAGAATTTTGTTGAAATGCATAGAAAAAAAAAGAGACATGTTTAAGAAAGCTTTAGAACTGGAAACATTTTTAAATAACAGAATTATGTCTTTTAATTTTAAAAGTCCACTCCTAAAAATAGATAGCTAAAGCTTGCTATATTTTAAGCTAGGAAAATGAGAATTGGAGCATTAAGAAAGAACCAAATCAGACCAACTGGATGCTTTTGTTTTAAAACCACATATAGGTTCCTATTATATATACACTACTTACCTGAACAGAAGTCATCAGAATATCTATCATATACTGCTTTGCAGTTTCTTTCATCACACTCACAAGTATCTCCATGAATATCTCCCCAGTCACCAGTTGGGTCCACATCATGGCATGTGCATTCCCCACATACACATGTGCCTAGGAAAGAGTAGGGAAAAAAATTAAAAAAAAAAAAAAAGAGACAGACAGAGGTAGACTATTAACTGAGCAATTTAGAGTAACAGTAGTGAGATTACAGAAATTTACACTTGTGAATTTTCTGCTCTCGCAGGATGCAGTTTCAAAGCTGCTAGTGTTAATCAGAAGTGTATGCTTATCTTCTATGATTATTTAGTAGTAATACTTTATACAAGTTAGCTTCCTGTTCAAGTTTCTTTCTACTGTTAAGCCTTATTAGGAATCAACAGAAAAATGTAGTGCATAGAACTGTTGTAAATCTTTGACATGAACAGCAATTTGCCCTGACACTAATGACAATAAAAATCAGTGCTGTTTAAATGACCTGAGCTTGGGCACAGTGAATAATTAATGATTATTAAGCATAAACATTTAAACTAGAAGGGAATCCAAATTCTAATTGAGCTGAAAATACCTAGGAGGTCATTCTTTACCTAAGAAGAATACCATCACAGATTTACATGAAAATGATACTTTTCTACTTTTCCCAAGTCAATATTCAGGGCCACACCCCGTTGTTTACAATAAGAAGGGAAATAAATATGACAGAAATACTAATTTTGGCACAACCTTATTGATATATAGAGAACACGCATCCTACTTACTTAGGAAAAGTCAGAACAAAATCAGATCATTTCCTTACTCAGAAATCTGAATATGCTTCAGGCCCATACACTCACTACTTTTTCTGAGGTGCCAATGGCCACAAAGAACCAGCTTAACCTTACAGATGTATGCAGTTCATTTCCTTCACCTTCTGCTACTCAACCAAAGCCTTTTTCTTCTTATTCAGATTACTCTGAACAATATAATGCATCTGAGAACAACAGGACAGGGTGACTAAAAAGTACATATAGATATAAGCACATTCTCTAAAAAGAGAAGGTCTACACAATTGTGCATGCATGACAATTACATGAAGTAGAAAAAGCTGCTGCTCTGTTTAGTGCTAAAGCGCCCAAGACAGCCCTCAAGAAATTTGCACTGGATTTTTGATATTTTCACAATTCAGAGACATTACTGAAGGAGAAGGAAAAAACTGTCAACAAAAAAGAAACAAACAAACAAACAAACAAACAAATAAAAAAAGAGAAAGAAAATGAGGAAGTGTCTCTGGAGAGTGATTAATCCTCCCAGAAACAACTTCAAAGTGAATTTGGTTCAGCTGCCCTGAATATCGGAATGCAAAACGGCATCTCACCAAAGTTTAAAAAATATAAAGGTTCACATCTGGTCTCAGCTGGTTGACTAGACAGTTGGTGGAAAGATACTGACAATTTATCTATCTTAGCACTGAAGAAGGCTGGACAGCAAGGTTAGCCTTGATATTTAATTTTTAGAAGGCTCAAGACTGACAAGATGAACTGCACCCATATCGCAAGATGTATAAACACAGAAAACTGGGTAAATAGGACTAAAGAGAGTAGAAATACTGTGTTGGAAAGCAACTTAATGTAGTCAAAAGTGTAAAACATTTTTATGTGGATAAAATTGCAAATACATGATAGGCTAAAAATATAGAAGCATCCCATAAATTTACCTTTGTATAGGGGTTTGTAGCTATTCAGAATATCAGCTATACTATTTATCCTCATTTTCCCCAATTAAAATGTAAATTTAAAGAAATATTTGCACATTAAAATTTTAAATTTGAACAAAAAATTGCTCTGAGAAGAAATTATTTGACAAGAAATTACTTTCTCTGAGCAAACAAAATATCTGATCTGAAGCCACTTTGATATTTACTATTTCCAGAATTACAGAAAAAAAAAAATTTACTGTAATGTCCTGAGACAAAATGAGCCTACATGATCTCTGCATTTGAGCCAATCTTTGAATTTCCTCATAATTACAAGAGGTTTTCTAAATGCTCTTGGGATAATTAGGTGTTCACACTACAGCAGGTTTTGTCAGTAGAGATGTTTTTAAGAGAGGTATCTATGCGACTTGTGCTTATGTTCTACTGTAATTATTCTGGGCTATTGCCAAAAATATTACATGTTTATTTAACTCTTTGTTCAACAAAGCCAAACACAGCAGCCAGTGAAAAGCAGCCTTATTTTGTGGTTTTGGTTTTTTTGGTGTTTTTTTTTTTTTTTTTCCAAATGAGCAAAATTAGACAAAGTATAAGGTAAAATTCAAATTCTGGAACTTTGTGTAAATAAAACCCCATATAGTTAGAAATATAGTGTGAAGTCTACTTTTCCAGCTCTGTATGCATTCCACATCATTGTTACTGAACACTTCTTACTTGTTTTTTCCAGGTGTTTTTATTTTTCTTATTCAATTATGTGTCCTTGGTCTTATTTACAGTGAATGACATACAGCCCTGTTGGCCTTACAGAACCAATACATTCAACGTCAAAAATCTGCTAATATTTTAATTTGTAGGATAAGACTCTCACCAAAGCAGATGTTCTAACAAATTATCCTGCTCAGTCTTACTACAAAAATGAAGGATGAGAACTTGGGTCAGTTTAATCCAAAAATGGGTGTGGATTTGTGTAAGTTTATACCTAAATACAGGTATCTACCCACACACTTGGATACATATATCCAGATTTGAAGTGACAAAAACTATAAACCATCAGCAAACACAATCTACGTTCAACTGCAGAAAATGCATAGTGTAAAATAAAAGCAAGCTATATAAATATGCGTAGAAGGAACGTGTGAATGACACACCTCTGTTGCTGCAGATTTTGCCATCTGGAGATGTGCATCTTTTCTTGATCTCCCAGGGGGTGATGTCACACTGGAATTCACATTTATCTCCATGCCAACCAGCCTCACAGTAACAGTTTCCACAGTAACACTTTCCATGGCCTTAAGCCAAAACAAATTTTGTACAGTGAGAAAGAGGCAAGTTTTTAAAAGGCATTAACAATTTAACTATTTTGATCTTTTCTTTTAAAAACTTTTGGTGCTAGACTCAGAATAGAAACAATTTATAGACCGTATATGCCTACATAAAATAAGAAAAAGGATATCTGAATTATACTTTTCCCCATCTATTTAGAATGGTTTTCATTTAATCACATATTAAATCTAATCCATAAACACTAAGAAAATAATGTCAATGTTTTTATATTTGTAAGCTTAATTTTCGAAACTTTATAGGCAAATGTAATAGTTAAAATTTAAGCACAGCCTTAAATGTTAAGATAGGACACACCCCCCTTACTTGGCATGTCTAAGAAAGCATCGTGTGTTCTTGACTCCTCAGATAATCCCAGCAGAGGGACCTTGATTTACAACTGTCTACATTATATATGGCTTCCCTTCTTACCTCTTAAGATTCTTGAATATGGATAAACCAGTTCATGAAAGATAAGAATTAGTAAAATGAACCTTTTAGATGTTAAAGAATTAGTAAAATGAACCTTTTAGATGTTAACAAACCACACATCTCCCAGAAGGATAGCTGGGTCACCTGAGACTTGATAAAACCAGTTCCTGAACATTTTGATCCACTAATGGACTTCTGCCATGTACTTCAATGACACAAAGCATTTAAATTAAGTAGCTGCAACACTTACTAATCCTAAAGTCATAATTCTTTACTAGAAGGATCAAGTCAGGATCTAGTCCTTCTTTACCTCTAGATACGCTAAGCTTAGTGGACCTGGTTGTCTCTATCACATTCCAGTCAATTTATATCCTTAACTATCAAGAGTGCAAATTTAGACCTGTGGAATACTTTTTTTTCCCCTGTTTTTACAATTACACATGGAATTTTCATAACAATTGTTTGGTTATGTGTCAAAAAATAACACGACAAAAATACCATCTTACTTAGAGAACAACAAAGACAGTCTAAAATAACACTTATTACCAAAAGGTTATTCTTGAACCGGGGACAAGAAATAAAGGGGAAACGGTGAAGGAGTAAATTAATTTGATCTACTAGCAATTTTTGCAGATTAAAACATCACTACTTTGTTCTTCACTCACACTTGTAAAGTCCTCAAATAAATACTAAATAATTGATACAATTTACCACTACCTCTTGCTCTTGACTGAAGGTAAAATCACTCCATTAGAGAAAAAAAGCCTTAGATAAAAAAAGATTAGGATCAGATATCAATTTGCTGGAAACCACAATACTTTATTAAAAATAAGCTGCAACTTAAACTTCCAAAGTTTATTTGACCTCGAATAAAAAGTGATATGGTCAAATGACTGATAAAAATCCAACTGAGGCTGGAAAAGCTTGATGCATCTTTGTAACTCTGCCCTACCTAAGAACTGTTTTGCTTAAAAATGCAGTCCCCTTGTGCAAAGATTAAAATGCATGTTATCAATATCCCAGCATGGCATTGTATGCTTTTCCAGGATAAAATCCCAGTTTACAGCTGCAGGCTTTAGAGACATGTGTGTAAATAGAAGCTTTTTTTCTCATTAGTTTGATCTTCCTGAATTGGCTTGTTTTGAAGACAAAATCTTCAAGTCCTGTCTATACCTTCAAGGGCAGTAAAGGATATGGAGCAACTAAGTAGGTGCTATACAAACTGTGGAAGTACAACAGGCACTGGAGAATGTCCAGGGACCATTGCTAGCTAAGCAGAACTGGGTTGGAACGCTGTTTCTGTATTACTTAATAAACAAACCTAAAAGATTCCTGTAGTGGAAATCCTGTGAAACAAAAGACAGCATAGAGGGTATTAAAGGAGACATTGGGATGAGAGAGAGAATCAGTAACCATATATGCATGTGAAGTCTGCTTTTTCTGTGATGAAATTATGTACCTTTGACCTTGAGTTCATTTGCTGTTCATTTTTCTGCTTAAGGCAGTTATGGTTATGTTCCATAGAGGCATGTTAGAAAAGTAAAGCAAAATCTAACAATTATAACCTAGATGTACAAACCTTTCAGCTTACAACCTTCTAAGTCAAGCACACTGTTAGTTTACACCTTATATTTACTTTAGAAGGCTCCAAAACTTATATAAAGTATCAGGGCTTTTATACTGATGAATCACAGACCTTAGAGACTTGAATCTACCAACATTTTTTTGTCCTTTTATATCAGCATACTTTGATTTCTGCATACACATAAAACCAGATTTTTACAGAGATGCATCTAGTCTGTTCTGGGATATGGCACCACTGGATGAAACAAGAGGAAATAAAATCTAAGAAACACCTAACAATATAAACCAGCAGTGACACAGGTGGGGAAAAAAACCTGACAAAAACAGCAGACAGAATTTACTGGAACTAAAGAAATGGTAAATTTTTATCATATTTGGTACCATATGTAAATGTTACAAGCAAATAAATGTAGATGGAATCACTGACACATAAAAATTATTGCACTCCACTCGTTTTATTTTATGCAGTTACTGGAAATATTGTACCCCTGGATCTGGACTTCAGAGGACCATTCTCTCTACCCTCAGTTAAAATCCCTACCTAATTCTATGAAAAAAAAAAAAAAAAAAAACTTAAGAAAATCAAATTTATTTTATTCTCTGTGTAAGGATAGATAAGTCTATTTTACACAACTACTCTCTTTCTTTATACACAGACACAGACCAAGCACTATTATCAGATTATGACTAGTCTAAGAGCAGTTCTGAACCCTCCTGTATGCATACAGACACAGTATGCATGTGTACAGCTTGAAAAATATTTGTAGCACTTTCCAGCTCAAGGACAAGCCTCCCTAGTAATATAGGTGGCAGCATTTATAATGTCATAAATGGTGTGTATTGTACAATATTTAATTGCCAGCTTTCTATCTTATAATGAAATGAAAGTAGTTATAATTTTGGTTGCTTTTCTATCTATCAGCAGAGTCCACTCCATCTTATTCTCTTGCCTTTCCTATGACAGACGAAATTTTTCTTCATTCATTCCTTTCCTTTTTTATCTCCTGAATTGCTTCTGTGTTCTCATCCCACATTTATTCTTGTTCTTTTTAATTTTTTGCTTCCTTGACAAAATTTTTAATAATCTATTTTTTCTTTTGTTTTTGATATGTCATCCATCTTGCTCTCATCTGTGTCACAAAGCATTCACATTTCTTATATTCTGCCAAAGACAGACACACTAAGCTATGAATTACCTTAGTGAATTACTTTGTATAATTCTCTTTGCCATTCTTTCAAAAAAGGGGAGGGTGTCACAAGATTTCTTCATTCTTTAAACTCCTGCTTAGCTCATGTTTGCATCTGAAATTCCCACTTAAAATTTGCAAGCTAAATTCTTGCAAATATAGTTTCAAGTCATACATTCAGTAAAGACATTTTCTAGGTCCACACTATTAAATTATTTTATAATAGCCTATATTAATCATCACCATTCTTCTGGTACTCACTAAAATACTTACCTGTACAAACCTCTTCCGTCTCATCATCTAGGCATTCTCTATCATCACATTCACAAAATTTACCATAGACCAGTCCATTTCCTTCTGAGTTTGCACATTTACACCTGCCACACTGACATGTGCCTGTAAACATTTAAGACAGTACTCAGTGATTGCAGTTTATGGGAAGAGTTTCATTAGTCCATCAGAGATAGTACATATTTTATTTCTGAGAAGGCTGAAACCTAAAGATCATCTAGCCAAATAAAGACAGACACAAAACCAATCCATATCAACAAAAAGCCTAATCTTATCTGTAAATAGATAAAACATTCATGTGGTTCATTTTTAATAAGGAGAAACATATTTTCCTAAGTAAAATTTACACCTGGAGTTGTCTCTCTGACTTCATATAACTGATGTATTGTGTTGGGTTTGTGTGCGGTGGGGTGTTGGTATCAGGGGAGGGAGATACAAAGGTGGATCCTGTGAGAAGCTTCTAGAAGCTCACCTGGCTCCAAGTCAGAACTGCCTCGGACCAAGACCAATTAGCGACATTCGTCATGCTTCTGTGATAATGTATTTAGGAAGGGGAACCTGGGATGAGGAGTGGGAGTTGTGAGGGATATACCTCCGCAAACACAAAAGTCGGAGCAGTGACCCCCCCGCAGCCCATGGTGAGAGGTCAGGCTGTGCCCCTGCACCCCATGGAGGTCACTGCTGGAGCAGATGCCCCCTGCAGCCCGCGGAGGACCCACGCTGGAGCAGGTGGCTGGGCCTCAAGAGGCCACGACTCCATGGGAAGCCCCCGCTGGAGCAGGCTGTTGCTGGGAGGACTGCAGCCCCCAGGAGGGACCCATGTGGGAGCAGTTCATGAAGAGCTGCAGCCCGTGGGAAGGATCCACATCAGAGAAGTTTATGGAGGACTGACTCCCATGAGAGAGACCCCACGCTGGAACAGAAGAAAAGTTTGAAAAGTCCTGCCCCTGAGGAGGAAGGAGCGGCAGAAATAATGGGTGATGAACTGACCGCAACCCCCATACCTTGTCCCACTGTGCCACTGGGGGGAAGGAACTGGAGAAGTTGGAAGCAAAGTTGAGCCTGGGAAGAAGGGAGGGGTGGGATGAAGGTGTTTTTAATATGTGGTTGTATTTCTCACTGTCCTACTCTGATTGGTAAATTAGTGGTGGTGGTGGTGTTCATATTAAATTGACGTTCTTTTTTTTCTTCCCGATTTCAGTCCGTCTTTCGACCATGACCATAATGGGCGAGTCATCCTTCTCTGTCTCTGTCTCAATCACCAAGCCTTTTGTTTTATTTTCTCCTCCCCATCCCTGAGGGGGAAGGAGTGAGCAAGTGACTGCATGGTGCTCAGTTGCCCTCTGGCTTAAACCATAACACGTATGAAGTGAGCTTTGGAAATTATATCTTCTACCCACTGAAAGGAGAAAATGTAATTTAGTCATCTTCTCAGGAATGAAGTCTGGTTTTATCCAGTTCCACAGCCATGTTACATGAGAGTAACAGGGCATGGCTACCGAGGACCTGAAAAAATGTCTCCCTAAATTCACAAAGTTGCTTTGCACTCTGGTCTCTAGTCCCTTTCCTACAGCTATCATCTGAGGATTAAAATTTTGTAAGCATAGCCTTGGAGAAAAAGCCTGGAATCAAAGGAAGAAAACGTTAGTGAGGAACATCTGCATGAAGACCTTATGATCAGATGTCAGGACAAAAGGACTCAAGCTAGAAAGCAATTACCACAGCAGTACATTAATTCCACGACAGACAAGCTAATTGCAGAGAAATACATTCATAGCATTATTAAACAAACCATAAGTATTATAACAGCATATCAACAATTTTACTGCAAAGTGCATGTTTTTCCAGTGGTGTTGATGTTCACATTGCAAGTTATTTCATTCATTTGAAGAACTGTAGGAACCTCTACAATAATATCTTGTTATTTCAGGACTTTGAGCCAATCTAACTTTAAGCTTTTAGGGCTCATCTTTCATCATTATGTGGGTGATGTCTCATAAAAGAGTAGATCTTGCAAGAACGTTAAGAGCTGTAATAAAGACACTTGCTGATTTGTCAAAAGAAAGATGGGGTTTACCCATGTCAGACCAGCAAGTGGTTTGAGAACACAGGTCTGCCTGAGATTCACCCCCAGTGTATGTGCCAAATGCCCCTTTGGAAGTGTAGAGCTGGTTTTGCCTCACAACATAAACCACAACAGAAAACTTTCTGATGTAAAGAAAAGCCAGAGCACTCAGGTGATGCAAGGAATGGAAATAGGTTTTTAAACAAATCTCTACTCTATTACCTCTGGTCTGGTCACACATTTGCTTCTTGGTCTTTTGAGTAGAGTTGCTCCCTCACCTCAGTGGCTGCCTTTTGCCATGATTCACCCTCCCAAACAGAAAAAGTTTGTTTTGTTGCTCTCAGGGAAGGACAACGCATCCCTTTTCTCTCACAGAATCTATCTCACCTGGAGTGCAGTTGCCAGGGCAAAGCAAACACCTGCTGCCTTCTCCTGAATATTTTCTAGTTTAGAACATAATGATATATATGATAACATATAACAGCCATAAATAAACATATTAAGGAGTTATACAGTCAAATAATTAAAAATACCATAAAATCATGTTGGTCATATAAAAGACACCCCTTTTCCCTACCTCTATCACCTTTATTAAAATTGTAAGGGCAGAAACTTTGTGTAATACCATGTTAACTGGGGGCTTGTGGTCAGTGGGCTTGCATAAGCTGTTTCAGCAGTTACTGGACATCAAGTACAGATTTTTTTAAAAAGGAATTTTTAATTTATAAGACTCCTCATGTTACATCCACACTTATTTTAGAAAACATAGTTATTGACACAAAAGAAGTCCTCCAAAATAGAAGCTTTATGCTGATATTACACAACTAGTTTGCAGAAACAATTTTATATTTAAACATTGCAAGTTTTACTAAAGATCATATTAATCCAAACAAAGAACAGCAGAATGCGGCTCTGTGACATACTTGACCAGTCTAAAAAAGTAAACTTTAAAAA
Organism: Athene cunicularia; assembly: GCF_003259725.1. NCBI lineage: Eukaryota > Metazoa > Chordata > Aves > Strigiformes > Strigidae > Athene > Athene cunicularia. The sequence goes on along the minus strand of NW_020799091.1, from coordinate 57,569,394 downwards.
TATTTGCAATAGCTGATCTAATGAAGTAATACAATATAAGTAACCAACAGAACTATAATTTTTTGCTACAATTACTTGGAAAATAAATACAAATAAAAATTTTGAGAAAACTGTCTTATTTACAGATAACTCCCCAAGAGGGAAAAAAAAAAAAAAAAAAGGTAAATTGATTCATAAATTGGGCATTTAAAGAGGTCAGACAGACTGTGTCCTAAAAGTGTCCATTCCCTCCCACTGACTAGAAGTGGAGATTGCTCATATAGAGAATTTCACTTTAGGTAGGATGCCCTAGTTTCTCTGACAAATTATTAGGAACATTTGAGTCAAAGAAGTTAACTTTTAGGTGGATCTTGATTGGTTCATGAAAATAATTACAATAAATGGTTATCTGTTTGACAGCAGAGGACTGTTTTGCAACAACTCATGTCATCCCTTCCCATCTTTTATTGACAATTGAAAAACAGTACTCAGACCCCAAAGGCAATGTTGGCAGTAGATCAAAAGGCAAACCCATTAAGACAAAATGTGTATGGCTACAGCCCATCAAAGCTACCCCAAGCTCAGCTTGTCCAGTTTCATATCAGGAAAACAAAAACCTTTTATTCTTCTGATCTCACAAACACTCCCCTCTTGGCCACTTTTAGTGGTTGTTCAACTACATTGGTTTTCCTGTAAAGACTCAGTGATAGACAGACTGGGGCTACTCCTAGCCATGGAAAGAAAGAAAAAGAAAGGTCTTAGCATTCTTGTTTAAGTACTTCGACTGATCACAATGAACTATGATTATTTTTGAGTCAGTTTCTCATTTAGGTGTCTCTCACTTGTTAGCTAAACAATCATGAGTTTCATATAATCTATATTATTGTCATAAGTTAAATGTATCATTTATTCAATATGCTGTATGCTTAAGATTTTAAATTGTTTTCATGTCTTGTCGTGAGAGCCTAACTTCTCTGTATCAAGACCACAAATCCTTTGGGTTCTTTGGTCATGTCAGCAACTACCTTGTGTGAAATTTAGTTGTATGAAAATGCATGGACCCAGGCAGAAATTAAAGGCCAGCAATAGTGAGCAGAAGTGGTGTTCTTGAAACATTCTCTCACTCAGAGATCAATGCAATGGAAAAACTGGAAGGCAGTTTCTGGTCTCAAACCGTGACTGGTAGCAAATGTCCTTCAAAATTTTACCATTCAGCAGTGAAGGCTTCTAAAAGGCTGTTTCTTTGTCCTCTGATTTATTTAAGGAAAGGTCTTCCCATTTAATTGAGGATGAGTTGTAAAATTAAAGAATTAGAAAAAAGAGAGTTATCAAATCAGAAAAGTGATGATGGAAGTACCCCATTTAAATGATCCAGCAGATGCCCCACAACGGTTTTTAATAATCATTGTTACAGCTCAAAAGCCTGTACTGCTTATAAATGTCCTGGAAAAAAATATTTGCAAATGCCATTTCTGCATACTATAAATACAAACAAATTGTATCACTTTCTGTGTTAATGCCTTTACCAGAACCTTTTGATGGGCAAAATACATGACACAGCTGTAGCTTCATCAACCTAAATTAGCTATGGATAAACTAGAGTACTAAAGTAGGCATTTTGAATCAGTGCCCACCATATGCACAGGAATGGGCCAATAGGAAAATTCAGAATTTTAGTATACACACAGTTATTTCTCAGTCTCTTGAAACATACTCTACAAAATTCCTAATTAGAAAAGAAATTACAGTGATTCTCAAGATAACACAGGGAGCACATCAAGCCATCAAAAGCAACAAAAGACATCTTACCTGCACCAGAACAGATGATATCTTGAGAATTCTTGCACATTTCATTGCTTTTCTTCCGTGTAAGATTGCAAGTAGTTGGATACTGACAAGCTTCACCATACCAGCCTTCATCACATTTGCACTTCCCACAATCACACTTCCCATGGCCTAGCAATGGAAGGAAAGTGTGTGTCAAGTCCTTTTTTTCATTCAGAAAGTGATATTTTCTAATACAGCTTTTAAAATAGATTCCATCAATTGTCGCTTTAAATTAACAGATTCACTCAACATAGTTCATATGCAGTTAAACCCAGAAATTAATAAATACGACCTAAATATGACGAGACAGTTGAAATCACCATGACTTTGAAATCTGATGTATGTGATTTTGATATGTCTACATGTGAATTCTTAGTTTAAGAAGGAATATAGAACTAGAACATCCTGTATGAACAACAGACTTTCTTATTACTTTCATCTCTTTCTCATTCCCATATATTTGTTTACTGTTAACTACTATCAACACAAAACTCCAAGTGCAGAGATTCCATCCACCTCCTTGCCCAGCTGTAGGCAAAGAACAGGTAGAAACTGCAGCCTGAGGACACAGGAATAAGTCTTACGGTATAAACCCTAAAAAGGAGCATAGATGGAGCCAGCTACAGCAGAAAGCAGTAACTCCATCATGCAGTGGCAGCTGCAGCTCCTACCTCTACTGAAAGGTGCAAATTCTTCTTCCTGAAGCCTCCGCTGGCTACTGGTTCCTCCAGCCCTCTCCCACCCACTTAGACTTTAGTTGGCTGCTGCTGTGAAACTGAATTTTGTCTTTAAATATTGACACAATATTGGCAATGTAGTATATTTTGATACTCAGAGGACTATATTTATTTATGATTATTTGCTAAGTGTGAAGTATCTTAAAGAACCAATGCATCTGCTCAGTCTACCAGGACATGGCATGCTAGCCTTCTGTCAGTTGAATAATACATTGCTTAGAATTTGTAATGTATCTAATAGTATAAAGAATTATAAAAGTAAGGAAAGTTTGTTTCTAAAAATTCTCTAGTTTTCTTGAATATTACCCAAATAGTCAGATGAATTAACAATTTACACTATTTATATTGCACACTAAGCATCACATTCGACACTAAATTACAGGTGCCAATTTTAAAGACTTAATTCTCCAGTATTCCTTTACAATTTTAGGTAGTAAATGAGAAAAAATGAGAAAACAATTGCAAATCTTTTAAACCAGAATATTCAATTTTAAAATAAATACCATTTGAATGTGTATCTGATTGACAGAAGAAGATTCTTTTCCAATCACTACATCTCAAAAATAGAATCTTATTGCAGTCTATTTAAATGCATCTGTTGCCTGTAGTTAGAGTCAACTGCCTGGAAATACAAGCCCAGTCTGCTGCCAATAAGGAATTTAAATCACTATTGTAAATAGAATATTTTAATGAGAAAAAGGAATATCTTCTGTTGCTCAATAAAATTTTGTTTGCCTTCTAAGATGGTTCTAAGACAAGATACAGTTCAATAGCCAAAAAAAAAAAAAAAAAAAAAACCCAAAAAAAAAAACCAACCACAACAGTTCAAAAACGTATGAGAGTCATGTTTTAAAACAGTTGTCACCTTAAAAATTGCTGAATAACTCTCTGTTGGTAAAGGACAAGAAAAAAAAAGTAGGATATAAAACACATAATAAAGACCTACTCTTGTGATTACTCTGCTTCACTGACAGAAGACAGCATAAGCCATTCTGGAAAATGGTGAGAAGTCCTAGAGTAGCTTAAAAAACCTAAAGACAAAACATAACCATCTCTACGTATTTTCCTTCCTTTCCAGGATTACTTATCACAATGACTTTGCATTCTCCATGTCAAGCACTTTTGTGATTTAACAGTTTGAGGTCCGCTGGTGAAGAAAGATGCTCTACTAAAAGGAAGACTGATTTTCCTATTCCCATGTCTAGATGACAGAGTAAGGAAGAAGCCACTGCTGGTTAGTACTGATGGTCCAGCAGCACTAATCTCTCTCAGTTAGAGATGCACTAATCTAACATATGATGCAGGAAGAAAAAAGATAATTTCGCTTGAAATTCATGTAGCCTGCTTAAATAAAATGAATACAAAAATTTCATAAGAGTAGTCCTACAAAGCAGTTTCTTGGCTTTATTTAACAAGAAAATATAAAAACCTGAAATTAATTAGATTAAACTGAGATAAATAATGGAAAATCTCTTGCATGCAACTGAAAAGAACTAGAAGGAATGTAACCAATATGAATTTGCAAGATTGCATTAATGATTTTCATCCTGACCACCCCCCTAAAATATCATTTTGCCAATTGAATTTTTTTTTAATTGTAAAGCAATGGCAATATTCTGCCCAAAAATTTGGGTGAGAGGACTATACTGAAGTGTAGAAGGGCATAAAACTGCCTGCAGTAGCTTGTACAACTCACTGTATCTTCCCTGTCACATAGATGATGCAGTAGATCTGCAAGTCAGTTTGACATCTTCTTGCTTATTTTCTACATCCACATGTACCAATCTCACAGTCTTCCTCATGGCAAAAATAGTGATGTAATGAACTGTAAACCAAGTAAGTGATAAGCTGTAAGAAAATCAGAGAGGGTAAAAATTGTTTTGCATTGGTTTCAGATTCCTTTCAGGAAGGTTTGTGTAAGATTCCTTTCGTTGTATATAAATTTCTGTATTATTTAGAAGGCAAATAATTATTATGAAATAGTAAATAAGGAGTAAACACCACTATGAAAACTGTGAGGTGATATTGTAACTTCCCAGAAAACAAATTCTACCAATAAGGGGTAGACCTGGGTATTTGAAAATGTGACACATTACACAAGAAAACTGAGCTACAAGACCTTGCTAAAGAGTTGATCAGGAAAGCTGTATCTCAGACACATTCATTCCATTTTTCAAAAAATGGCTGTAACATGAATAAATGTTAAACATAAATAAATCAGAATTTCACTTAAAAAAAAAAAAATCAGAAATTAAGGGAAATAATGAAGACTCAAGGAAGTTGCCTTTCCTTTAAGAAAAGGATTGGCTGTGGACTGTGAAAAACTAGCAGCTTCAAACATGTGGAAAAACCTTCTATAACAAAGGGCTCCATTTCCTTCTAGATGAGCAGTCACTATATCTGGAGAATGCAGAAGGCTTGTAGGGTGGAAAATGAAACTAATATGCAAGGAAAACTGTCAGATGTCACAAAATATATGAAGAAAGTGACAACAGAAAATGTTAGGCATGGTCAGATCTTGCAAAATTGGAAGTACTAAAATGTACTTTCAGCATCCAAATAAAAAGAAAACAAAAAAAGTGGCTTCACCAAGCAGCAAAAAGCAGTTAAGATTAAAGATAATTTACAGACAATCCAAAACAAAATTAATATTGGGATGTTGACTACAGTAGCAAATGCAGTGTAGCTAATGATACAGACTGTGGAAATGAAAATTACTCATCTAAGATGAGAGCAAAACAAAGACATAAAACTGTTTTTAAGGAAGTGTCTAGACTAGGAGGGCGAGACCCCATAATTTACACTTGAAAGCACTTACAGTACTTGCACATGAAAGGCCAGTTTAATAACAAAGACTTTTAATGAATCTATCAGGCTGGCAATCAAATGTCTGAAAAATAAAAATCCAGGTTGGTGGGGTTTTTTTTAAGAAAAGGGGATGTACATGATCCAGGCAACATAAAAACAAGTGGCTCTGACTTCATGAGCTGTGCAAGGATTTGAAACAAAATATGAAGCACTGTATAGCTAGAGACACTGAGGTAATGAAAAATGCAATATAACGAATAACAGCTTTATCCCAAAATAGACTATCACTACACCAAATTAACCTGGCATGTGTCTTTATAAGATAATTGATATTTTAAGAAAAGGAACACAGGAAATCTAGCTGATATGATTTTATATATATATATATATATATATATATATATGATACAGTGTCATTTAGGAAAAAAATTATTCTGGATAAGGTACTCCAGAAATGTAAAAGAATCACAACTTGGTTTAAGAGAAGGAAACAACATTAGGATCAAAAGGGATATTACTGGGATATAAGGTAACTGGTGATGTTTCACAGGATGTTTTTGGAACCAAATATGTATTACTGATATTGATACAAAAATTTAGAGTATGCTAACAACATTTGCCAATGATACAAACCCATAAACTCTCAGTAGAAAGGTGAAGATGGAAGATCATACCACATGAACTGGACTGACAGTCTAAAGGACTGAAGTAATAAAAGTGGATTGAAACTAGAAATACAAAGCACAGGATCACATACCAGGGACAAGGAAAGGATGCCATAGGCTAAAGCCTCCCCAGTTGGAAACAAGAGCCTGAGTGTATATTCATGTCAACCCTGGAAAGATGGTGTGGCTGTCTTTAGCTGAAAAGAATCTGAGATGTACCCACTGAAGATACATCAGTAGGGACAGAATATAGTAGCAACCCTGCAGTCGAAATGCTACACACAACATACGTAAAATGGACACAGGCCCAGTTTATGCTGGAAAACTACCATTACATCTCTAAACCTCAGAAGAATCAGTCAAGTTTTCCAGGAAAAAACACTTGTAGAATTTTAGCCACTTGCAAAGTTGCAATAGCCTAAGAATTAAAATATCTCAGCTGAAAGACGGCAATTTAAACCACAATCATTTGGCTCTGATCACATGCTTTTGCTCTTAAAATCTTAACTTCATTCTAAGTGCATTCTAAAAATGTTTTTCTACTACATTTGCATACCTGTAGGTCTGAGAGCAAAGACACAAAGGTAAAGTCTCTGACAAAAAGTTCTGAATCCACATCTGAACCGTATGTATTCAAGGCACAGTGTGAACTGAAGAGCCCTCAGAGGCTGGCTGTCCTTCTCCACTAAACTACTGGGAAGCATACAATGACTCAATAGGATGCGCAGACTTAACTGGTGGGACTTTGGAGTTTGCTGCATCACTAGACACGTATGCATGTAAATAAAGATTCATTCATTTACTTTCTTTTGCTTCACTTACCTATACAATAATTTATGTCAGGTTTTAAATATTCTGACACACTGAATAAAAAAAGGAGAAGGATTTCAGCTTAGTTATAGGCTGAACTCCATCCATTTATGAAAACAATTATATTACATAATTGTTGGGTAAACCAGAAACTGAATTTGAACATTGCTTCAATTTCTATGTGCCTGCAGAAACCGTAGCATTCAGCAGTGATATTGCTATTTCTGTGCCTCCCACTGGAAAAGATTCTCTCCACCTTTGTACCAGTTTGGGTTGATTTTTTTATTTCATTCTAATGTTCACTATGGCTGAAAGCTCTGCTACATCCTTGTGGTTAAACTTTCCATAGGCAATGAAAACAGTCAAAACAAATTACTTGTTCTGTTATCATTGTGCTACTCTTGCCATCTAAGAGCATGTGTGAACATATATATGTCTATTTATCATGATTATCTTTTCTGCGAGCTATGGCAGGGCACAAAAATGCAGACTCCTTAGAAACACTTAGCAGAAAAGAAAAATAAGAAAAGACCGATCTTGAGGTTAAGACTTATAATTAAAAGAAAGGTGACTGGGTTCAACTCCTGAGATGTACCCACTGAAGATACATCTTTCATTTTCTGACACAGGACAGACAACATCACCAGGACTCCAGGAGAGGCTCTTAAATTCTCCACTTTATAAAGTTGGTAATGATAATTAACTCTATCATAGAAATTTTGGTAAGGACAAATTTCTTGGAGTTTCAGAGCTTTCAGATGTTATGTATGATTAGAGACCCCAACACGGCAATGTAGTATCTTTGAAATTACATTCACCTTTTTTCTCAGTAAGATGAAAAGAGTACTCCCTGTCTAGGGGCAACTGTTAAACTATAATCAGGTGCTTGTTAAACTGCAAGGACAAAGCTCTTAAATAAATCCTTGGTTCATTAAGCCAGCACTATTGGAGATAACTGCCTTTGGTAGAACACCTATTGTGGTTGTGTAGCATTAGTTATAGCACAGTAACTCTCACTAGAACAGAAGTCTCTTATTGGAGTACAAAGATCCAGGCTGCTTGACCAGACATTAAAATACACTCAGATGTCCTCACTGTCACTTACTTTTAATAACTAAAGCCCAATTATTCTATGTAAGAACACAATTGGGGGCAGTTCTCATTTTAAAATTGTAATGGAATCAATTTCCTACAACAGTAGGTGAGATACAGCATAAGGATTCCTCTCTACAGCATAAAGTCAGTCATCAGAAGGAAAACAGCAACTGGCATAACTGAATTGGGCTCATTATTATTTATTTTTAGCAACCACTGAGTGATTCATGACGTGCTTTTCAAATCTAAAACACAGTTCATGAAATAGGTGAAGAAATATTAGGAATTTCATGTTATGTATTCCCACTTTAAATTGAGGTGTTAGATAGGAAGGACGATTGAGTTGTAAGAGTTGAAAATTTTTGGAAAGTAAAAAATTAAAACACTGTTCTGCAGTTTCAACCTAGACCAGCACAGTGAAGATGTTTTTAACAGTTCTTTCCAAGTGGATGACTTCCTTTCCTGTAGTTTGTGACGTAGATTCTACTACTTCACACAAATGTAAAGCTAGTGAAAATATTTCAGATTACATTAGGACAAGAATAGTAAGGTGGCCTATTCTGTTTAGTTGCATTTGAGATTCCCAGTAACTATGCCTTGCATTCAGCATATCTCTTGAGTCTCTTTTTTTGAATGGTTGGAGTCACAGTTTCTGAAAAACTTGTGTTTTCTAAAAAAAAAAAAAAAGAAAAAAGTATCGTTACTTTTTTTTTCCCCCCTATGTCAACATGCTTGAAATGAATCTCTCTTTAAGGCTGAGGTCTTGGTTGTTTATGTTGTGCTACTTTTGAAAATCCCTCTAGTTGATATAGAAAAAAAAAAAAAAGTCCTGTGAAGTCCTACGTTCCAGGGACTGCTTAGCACAATGTTTTTGTCAAAAAACATTCTGTAGTGTTCTAAAAGAAGAAAAATCAATCAAAATTCACATTACTGTATAAAAAAAATATACCAGAGGTGGGTATGAGGGGATGACTATTGATGTTATTTAATTTTCAGGTTATAAATCAACTAGCTATAACAGATATTTCTATTATACACACTCTTCAATATTATTTCTATCAATACCCTCTTTGTTCCATGTTGACATAAGGAACTTAATACTTTAGTGTGCTCTCCATCACTTGAGTCAACGTGAATATCTCAGTTTTGAAATCTTCTACCCATATCCCTGTATAAATTGTGCAAACAAGTTGATTTTAAATTAGTATTGCTAGATTGGGAGATCAAAAGTATTAGTCTTTGTAGAAGAATATTTTAAGAAAGTACTCAAGGTTCACATCAGCAGCATACATGATCTGTAAGTAATATACACTCATCAGATAAAAGCTGTTATTTATTACAGTAACAGAAATGAGAAACTATGGATCAGATCAAACAATACTTTAAAATCAGTATCCTTAGAAATGGAAATAGACTAGAAAATTAAACGATTAAAAAAAAGTTGCTCCTGGAGGGTATTTTAGACATTAAAACGAATTAAACAATATCAGTAGGAAACTATTTCTAGAAGATAAAAGCGTAAGACCATTTTACTTAATTTATTTAAGACAGAAAAAAAAAAAAAAAAAAAAGGAAAAAATAAGAGATAATACTCTTCCCTACTGAGACTACAGTTATCTTTCTCTGTCCAAAGAGGTCATCATGCATGATTTTACTTAGTGTTGAAGTTTAAAACTACATTTACTGTCAACTGCAATTCCACTGCCAAGATTAGAATTTAAATTACAGTAATGCTTATAAAAGACTTTAATTGCACATGCTGGTCATAGATTATTTTTAATATATACTACATTAATCCTATATTTCAGAACTTCAAAACAACGATTTCTGAGAGAGGCCATGAAGGATTTTTACTCTTTTACATGGTCTATTACTACGTTTAATTTTTTGAATTTTATCTTCTCACTGTTCTAGTAAGTACTGAAGACCTGTCACAGCAAGGAACAGATCTACGTAAGACTGTCTCTTGTGCTCTTAAAATCTCTCTGCACACAGCTCTGTGTCACGTAATATGGCTACATAGCCCGTTCTATATCTCCATCTATCCACTTCTGCTTATACCCCAAATAATGCATTAGAAGCCAAGTTTTCAGCAAATATGTATTAAAACAGTGTAATACGGAGGATCTAATCCTATAGTGCTTAATGGGGATGTTTAGTTAATCACAGACTTTTAAACTAGAATAGCCTACTGCGGGTATCCAGACTTGCCTTTTTTATCTCTTTTCTCCAACCTGGTCAAAGGAGTTATTTTCAGTTTAAATTACCTAAATTTCCACTTGGTCAGTACTAAATTATCCATCTGCTAAAGCCTAAACTTGCTTTAGTTAAGAGTCTCAAGTTGCAAAAGATCATATAAGGTTTGGCGAGTTCAGTTATTGGGAAGGCAAGTGTTTTTCATTTTACAAACGTTTTACTGAATAATCTAGCTAACTGCAATCTTTGCACTTTACATTTTACATCGCAGTCTTTGAAATATTCATTGCCATATGGTATCAATGATATGTCCATTGGTGTATGTCATGACAAGAGAAAGTCATAAAATAACAGAATCACAGACTGGCGGAGGTTGGAAGGAACCTCTGGAGGTCATCTAGTCCAGCTTCCCTGCTCAAGTCAGGGCACCTAGAGCTGGTTTCCCAGGACCACATCCAGGCAAACTTTTCAATATCTCCAAGGATGGAGACTCCACAATCTCCCTGAGTAACCTGTGCCAGTGCTCAGTCACCCTCACTGTGAAAGTCTTTCCTGACGTTCCGAGGGAACCTCCTGTGTTTCAGTTTGTGCCCATTGCCTCTGGTCCCGTTGCTGGGCACCACTGAGCAGAGCCTGGCTGTGTCCTCTTTGCACCCTCCCTTCAGGTATTTATATACATTGATGACATCACCCTGAGCCTTCTCTTTAGGCTGAACAGGCCCAGCTCTCTCAGTCTTTCCTCACTGAAGAGATTTTCCAGTCCCTTAATCATCTTTGTGGCCCTTCACTTGACTCTGGTAGCTCCATACTTCTCATGTACTGTGGAGTCCAAAATTGAGCACAGTAAGTTAAAACACTTTCAACAGGTTATTTACCAAAACTAAAAAAAGAAAAACAAACAAAAAAACCCACAATACTATATAATATTATATTTATAATATATTTTAATATATAAAAATAATATATCATAATTAAAAATATATTTTAAAAACCCACAAGATTTTGAAAATGTTATTCTAGTTAGTCAGGAAAAGAGGGGATAACATGAATAAGAAACAAAGCTGAAGAATATAAAACATTTTCATTTCAGCTACTTGGTTTAAATCTACTGTGTTGCTTGTGGTTTTGTTAGATTGCTTGCAAAATTACAAAATATAATACATTTCTTTTTTAATATCAAAAAGTTTCAATCAATTTAAAAATATTTTTTTGGAAGTTCATTTCATGGCAAATTCTCAAATCTTTTATTGTTATTGTTTAAAGAAAAAGAGTGTGCAAGACATGAAAGTTGCCAAAACTTTGCTATTCCAACTTCATTTTTCCAACTTCATATTCCAACTTCAGTTGCAACACATAGCAAGGATAATATAAGGTTTTAGCACTTTTATGTAATGGTCAGTGCTCTGAGTCCAAATTATCTTTCATAGCTTAAGGCTTTTACTTGAAAAGTATATAAATCCTACATTTATATACGTAAAAAATTACGCATTTTATTACTGCGTATGTGTATTTAGTATAAATAAGTTTGTGTCTATGTACACATGCACATACCTCAAGAATCAAAGACAACATTCATTTTTCCTCTACCTGTACTAAAAGGGTACAAAATATAAGAAAAAAAAGTACATGGTACTGCCAATTTCCTTTCCCCCCTCTATTGGCTATGAATTCAAATTCCCTGTAAAGTGAACAGACTCAGTTGTAATAAAAATCAATTAGATATTGTGAATTATTAAAATGAAGGAAAGCAACACTCAGTTGAATCAGCTCCAGTTTGTTACCCTGGAGGTGGCACAAGTTGATATAATTTTAAATGTGATTCATGCTGTTTAGACAGATGATATAAATATCTCAGGGAGACAGAGATAAATTAGTTTGATCCATCAAAACAGTCTAGAGTCAAGGTTTCCGTTAATAATTCAACAATTCTGTGAAAAATTCCTTACTTATTTTTAACCAAATGGTTCCTCATTTTTTTTGAGGACCAAAAATAATCAACTTTTAAGTAGGAAGATCTTTTAATAGGCAGCATTAGTATTCTCTGGCTTCTCTAGAAGACCATTTTTCCATATTCTACTTTCCCAGTATAGAGTTTTGTACAGATACTGCACATATCAAACAAAATTATATCCAAGGCATGAACAATTCTTTTCCATGAAATAACTTGCAGAGAAGAAAAAAAATACAAAGAAGCTTCACATATTTAGCTATGTAGACACTAAAACTTGTAGACAATCTAAAAACTACATTCTTGTGGTAAAGAGATTTACAAATCCAGCAGGTTCCCACTTGCATTACTTTGCTCAAGAGCTGAAATATCTGAGTTAAATAAATCACATTTCCTGAGTCTGAGCTGGTTTGGTGTGTGCTCTAGGTTCACTAACAAATGCTGGCCCAGATGCCCTCCTCTGGCTCCTTCCATGGTCTGTGGCTGCACATGACCTGTGATTTCCATGAGCACAAACATGCTGATTCAAAACTGACTGAAGGAGAACTCCTGTTTCTCCATGAGATTAAACAGTTGGTATTTGTCTTCACCACCACCCCATTAAAAAAAAACAAACAACAACAACAAAAAAACACCACCCACCCAAACACAAATGTTGCAGGGTTTTTATTTTTTAAAAAGCAGCAAATTTATTAACAACTGTGCCTCAAAAGGCCTTCCCATCAGCTACTTGATTTAAGACAAATCAAGGGACTTCTAGACTCCCATGCACATGAGAAAGGAACCTGTGAAAACCTGATGGCCTCCTCTTCAGCTGTCTGTCAGTAAACGTGGAAACCTTGGAAACCATGTTTATATCAGAGCTTTCGAGGTTTCTGGCTGTGGACTGTAGTACTAAAGACAGATGAAAGATTCCTAATACTTCCAGTCCCAGATAGCTATGGCACTGACCTGAAAATCGAACACTCAGTGGATATTGTTTGAGAAAATCTGTTTCAAAGAGCTATTTGAAAATAAATTTGCGGAAAGCTTTTTTTCATTCTGAATTCAACAAATGTGAACTTCCTGGTGAAACCCTGTGTTCTATACAAAAATTCCCTGCTTTCTCTACTACTAACAATGCTCTGGTCTACAGCGAGGTGGTTGTATGGCAGCTACTGCCTCTCTCCACCTAGTCAAATGCCATGCTTCCACCCCAACACCCCCTGAACTTTGAGTCTCTGCTCTGATCAAGCATTAGTGACCATGCATACAGCAAAAAACTCTGGGATCCCCTCTCCTGCAATGTTTTTATTTCCTTCAGCAGTTTCGTGAGCCTGTCAGAGTCCTGAGAGCACCACCAACCCTCCCTGTCCATGCACATCCTCCCAGGGCTGCCCCACTCTGCCCGTGACCCAGGTCCCCGTGTCAGCCACCCGAGCCGTCAGCCCTGGCCCCGCTGACGTCGCAGCAGGGCCTGGTCTCCCGCTCCCCACAGCCCTGTCCAGCCCAGACACTGGCCCACATCCCAGCCCACCTTCAGCCCATCCTCATCCCCAATGCTGGGGCTGCTCTGGTGCCCCCAGCTGCCCTGCTCCTGGCTGTTCTTAAAGATAGAGCTGCAGAGAGTGCAAACCACCTGCTGAAGAAATCAGCCATGTAACATCAGCAAGCACTCACTGCAGTGAAGTTAGGGTTTCTAAACTGGATGATGTTTTGGGAACAACTACTTTTAGTTCATCATAGGGTACATGAAGGAAGAACAGCATTAATGGGAAGTTTGTAGCTAAACCTTAAAAGCTTAGTTACTAAACTGAAGAGTTAGATAAAGATGATACAGCTAAAATATATCCAGTTAAGTATAAACTAACTTCAAAAGTTACCAGTGTATGGGATAACTGGGGGGAGATGTGT
>NW_020799091.1:57507285-57555386 GCF_003259725.1 Athene cunicularia | reverse complement strand
AAGTATCAGAAAGTTATTTCGGGGTAAAGTTCCATTATACACATTGCACATTCAAAATGAATGCAGCTGGCACTCCAGACTAAGTAGAGCACAGGTTGACACCACAAACTTTGCTTTAAGGACTGGGTGAGCTCAGATTAGAAGCAGTAACATTTGATTTGCTACATATGAAATATGTGGCCAGGCTCACATGCAATGGCTGGCAAGGATGCCACCTGTGTGTCTCTTTGCCTTTGTCTTAAAGTTCTCAAGTGAACATCCTTTTGTTTGACAGCCAAAATGACCCATGATGTCTACTTCTAAGAAAATCTGGTAAGAAAGAGGTCTACAGGTAATAACACTGGTGAGCCTCAGCACAAACAGGATCCAGGCAGCCTGCCATGCCCTGATTAGAGGTCCATCTGATGCTGTACAACTTAAGGTTGCCGTCATCTGAAGACACGTGAGATTATCCGTGTTATCCCCATCTTCCTTGTGTTATCTCCAATAAAAAGTACTTTAAATAATATTAAGTCTGAGTGCCTTTCTTGCTGGGATCCATAACAAACTCGAGCACAGGTGTGTTGCAATTCTCTGTAGCATTCTATAAAAAAATAACCCTGACCTTCTACAGTTTGCTGGTTAGAAGCTGGACCAAGAAGCTCACAGTAAACATGCTAGTTACATAAATATTACATGGAACAAGTCAGCTGGGTAAGACAGCTCCACAGAGTACAAAAATTAGTCTTAGATATTATTCACAGAATAATGCCCAAAAGGTCAAAATTATAAGCCTGGCACAATCTGTACATGAGCTGCAGATACGAGAACCTACACTTAATACACTTAATACAAGACAACTCACTCCACAGAGCCTGTTCGATGGCTATGTAGTCAGAAGCTAATAAATTTATGATACATCTCCTTTGCATAGTGAGCTGGAGCGAAGAAAAAGGGACACATGCTCATAAAACAACTACAAGCCTCTCATAACGACTACACTTAAGTGAAATTTAGTAGCATCATGAAAATCTATCTTCACTCAGTGCTTGAGGAATGACTAACTGGTGATCTAAGGACCTTTTTCAAACCAAGGATCTCCTAGAAGATATACTTTCTTATCTGAAATAATTACATTTAGTGTTATCTATTAATGATAGTTTAATTTTTAATATTTATCAAAGATGTGTATATGCTTTACAACACATAATTTTTCCGTAACTTCATGATATGTCAGTTAATTGGAATGGATAACCATTTTATTTAATGGTGGGTTTACATATGTAGTGAATTATGGGATATACTTGCACATTCTTCCTACAGCTTTTGTTAAAAAGCTTAGTTTAAAATAAATTCTTTGTGGGTGTGCTTTGCACAGCAGCATCTCAACAAGAAAGCATAAACAAAGTTAAGGAGTTGCCTCAGATTTAAATCAAAAGCGTATTTTTCAGTCTTTTGGTTAAAGAGAAAAGTTCTCTAGTGATTTCTGAATCCCTAAGCCAGATCATAAATATCATTAACCGTCTCCTTTAGTCTTGTTTCTGGTAAGAAATCTGGTTCCATTCTCTCCAAAATAATGCATATGCACACTTGACACAGAAAATATAAATGTGAAACAACAGTTCCATAGCTTGTCACAGCATAGATTTAAACTGTTAAATACCAGCTAGTAATCCCTGAAATTGAGTCACTAACCTCTCCAAAACTTTTGCTAGCATGTGGGTAAAACTCGTTACAAAAAAGAAGGGGTATATAAAACCAGAGTATTCAAGCATGTGTTAGCTTGCAGTAATGTTTAAAAACAAAGTGAGCATTACATATGATTTCAATAGTGCATTATTGGGGGGGAAAACACAGGTGTGTTAAAATCTCATTTTATACATTTTTTGAAATATCTGACCACATAAGAGGGGCATACCCTGTCATTCCAACGAAGAGCACGGGTCAAGAGTCAAATATAATGCTGAACACATTAAATTGTGCCCACATTTATCCACTCTTTTCAGTAGTGCCAAATGTTAAACAAATACTTCTTGAGATTTATTTTGGCTATACTCTTCCCTCACTGTACTGCTAGGTATTAGCTTTTTCCTCCCTTGATTTTTGAACAGTATTCATCTCTTAATACTGTCTAATATTTTCCCTGTGCTTTTAGAAAAGATAAACATTTGCAAACTTTTAACCTGTTCAGAGATTGTGGGGTTTTTTAAAAGCTTTAAGAAGAATCTAAAGTTCAGCAAAATAAAGACAGATCCTGTTTCCTAGAACATGCCTCGGGTTGACAGTTTCTTCTACAGTCCAGCCAAACCTCCTGCAGCACCTCCTCTTGTTATCACAGTCTCCAAAGTACAGACTTGCCAATTTACCAAGTTGTGCACTGGTTCCTCTGTGAAACTAAAATAAGACTTCACTTTCTAAAACATGCTGTATGGTATTTGGCAAGTTTTATCTCTAACCTAACAGAGACAGAAAACTGAAATACATTGCAACTGGAGTCAGTCTTCAAAAAAGGTCAGGTCTGGACTGTAGCATCCTGAATTCTGGAAATGTTCTAAATACCATTACTTGATTCAGTCAGAAGGAAGGCTCAGCACGTGGAATAACAGGAGGATCAGTGAAGAAATAAGGTATCCAACAGGATTCCTTAACAAATTATTGCACCTTCTTTGCAAACAGGAAGACTGGCAGATAAAAGGAGGAGGAAGGTATGAAAAAAAAATAAAATTACTTTTTACCAGATAATGATTTAGAAAGGACTATGAAAGCACTTTAGATTAGCCCAGTATCTGAGCATTATTAATTCTTACAAGGCCCTTCAATTCTTCCCATGGAAAAGAATGTACTTGAGTTCCCTGGTTAAGTTAATGCTGGATCATCCCAAGCTTGTCTGTACTCAAAGAGAGATAGGTGGTTCCAGCAAGTGGCTTGGTTTGATTCAGATCTTAAGCAGGCCTGCTTATTTTCTGTAGAAAAAATGTAGACCAGGATGTACATTATTTTTGCTTTACAGACCCCTGGACATTTTCCAGCTAACACTTTATCCTTTTCAGAATACTCATCTATTTTGTCAAATATATATTAGAACCTGATTTCTTCAATTGCCTTTTGTGAAAACTTTACATATAGTTCATGGACCCTCACAGATCTGCACAGTACAGTCTGAAAAAACAATGTAAGCATTTTAGCAAGACAGACAAGATCCTAACTTAGATGTCTCAGGTACATCACCAAAATGGGGTGGGTGAATATGCTGAGACCTTTCTGTAAAAGGCATGGTCAGACAATGTAGGGAGAGGCACAGTAATGTACGGGTTTTGCAGAGTAGGCACTACTATATTATTTATTCTTTACATCAGATAACTTAAAGAGGAAAATGAAAAACAACTTGCCCAGAGACACAGTGAGAAAATAGCTGGCAGGTGGGAACAGGGCTCCAACTGTGATAGTATGCACAGATTACCATCCATTTAAACAAAGAGTAATCAGCACAGTATTATACGTTTTTAAAATACCGGAGACTGCAATTCATGCCAAACTGAAATTAACTCTATTTTTATTCCTTGGTTTGAAATAAATCAGAGAAATCTCTTAAACTAGAAGAACATAATGGATAAAAGGTGAACAGATTGTTTTATTTGCTTTTAAAACATTGTTTCAAATTCCTAGTGTAAAAAAGATTATTTCTAGGTGTGGGTGGTATAATTGAAATAATCAGTCCCTTTATGCTTGTATTCTTCTGGATGCACATTTAAATGTAGTGCTAATAAGTAATGAGTTTAGCCAAAAAAAACCCAATCAATCTGAACAACTGAAGGACATTTTCCTTTCCTGACAAAGTATAAAGCACAGTGAAAAATATATCTCAAAGTTCTGAAGTAATTTTGGGTGGAGTCATGAATTCTTTTAATTTCAGACATTTATATAGTTTCATTGCTGTATCGTCTTAGCATATCACAGTCTATTAGGTGTTTGGCCATTTACATTCACGATGCCCAAAAACTGGGGGGAAAAAAATTTACTCATGCTTTACAGATATGGAATGAAATGTACTGCCAAACATGTCATAAGACAAGTGAGTTTAGCTAATGTTCCCAAAGTATTCACATGGCAGAGTGAGACAAGCCCTGTGTCTTTACACTCAGGTCATGAAAATCCATGGCCTTTTCCCTACACTTTGCACCGTGCTCTTCCTTTTTAGATTAGGTAGCCGGGAAGGAATGGAAGAGAACATACAGAATGAATACTGTAAACAGAGAAGGAAACAGAAGAGAGTGGCCTGCTAAAGTCAATGGCAAAACTCACATTGATTTTCAGACGTCTGGTTTAAATCTCAAGTCTAATCATTCTGCTCATGACATGGAAGTCCCCTCATCTAATGAAATGATCAGGAAATCTTCAAAAGCTCAATCACAGCAGCAGAAAGGAAGGCTGTTCTAACAAAGGATGTTGGGTAGCTTTTGTAAACACATCTTTCACATACACAGACAAAAAGACAGATTCTCTGTCCACTTGCAAAATAAGAAAAATCCCAAGAACTCTGGTGGTAATAAATTAAAAAAAGCAGAAAACCCCCTCTCCTAAATTAGGGATTCAGTAAACAAGGCTGTTATTGTTCTTTTAAATCTGAGTTTGATATTAAGATGATGAACATTTTAAAGGACACAACAGGAAAAAAAGGAGTCAAACAGCTACAGAAGTTTCACTAAACCAGCTTGATAATACAAGTGTAATTTTCTTCTCTCCCCCCCCGGCCTTCTCCTACTTGTGCACTTTAGAAACATTTTGAGGGGAAAAGTGGGGGTGGAAGGTCTAGAAAAACTAAAAGGAGCCTATTAAGGGAAGTTCAGAAATCAAAAAAAAACACGATGCATTTCTGCTTCTGACTGAGACATGTTAATAGGAACTCTAAGACAACGTGTATTGCACTCCTAATTCTTCTGTTTGTGCTGGTTATTCACGCCTTTTCAAGCGTGACATAATCTTAAACCCATCTAGTTACAGCAAAACCTTGGCTAGTCATAGATTTAAATGGTTATGAAGAGAATTTTGAAGAAAAGACAAAAAGAAAGAAACTAACTTGGAAAAATAACCTACTAGAGTCACAGAAGATAAGAATAATGCAATTAATCATTGTTAAATTAGTCAAAATTCCAAGTTCCCCCATTCCCCATTTTGGTAACAGCTTTTTTTCACAAACTTTTTCCAATGTGTAATCCTGGCTAGCTTTCATGCTCTGTAGAAAATCAATTCTCACTGAAATTACTAATGTCTGCTTATTATGGATATGTTAGTTGTTCTAAGAAGTAGATCAATTTGAAAGATAGATTAGACAAGGTCAACAAATTCATGCCAACACTCTGAAACTTATGAATATGGATAAGCGTAAGATGGCTTAGACCAACAATTGTACGTGAATGACAGATCAACACAACTACTTTGCAAGTGGTACTTAAAATATTAAAATCTAAGAGGAACATATTTCTCCTTAAGTAAATATCCTCAGTCAATGCTCCCCATGGCAAAATAAAAAAAAGGCTGGATGGGGAAGGTATATTATTGGAGAGGGGAGGGAGAAAGGGAGATGAACTGGGTAAAAACGTCAGAGTTGCTTAAGTGCGTAAGGACTATTGCTATAGGGGTAGGCAGAGGACAGTATTAAATAGAGCATGTGTAAGGAACCTAGAAGTAAATGAAGGAGAAATTACAGTGTGAGGGAGTGAATGAAGAAATCAAGGAAAGGGAAAGAGGCAGACACAGGTAAGTAGAAAGGACTGTGGTACAATGTGGAGCACCACAGGACTGCAAAGAGGATTCAGAACAAGGAAAAGAAAATTAAATGGGAAGGTGAGAAAATACAGACAATTGTTAAAACATATACTCAAACTGGAGAAGGAAGTGAAAGAAAGAGGAAGGAAGAAGTGATATGGGGAAGAAAATGAAAAGAAAAAAAAACATTAAAAAATAGCTTGCCAGAAAGAGTCAACCTTGTCAGTCAAAATGATTAAAGGCAATCACATTGAGAATCAATTCTGACCTTGCAGAAGATATTCCCAAACATAATGCAATTTCCCTAAAGGAAATGCCTTTATAATAATAAGAATTAACAAATCAATAGAAGAACTGCTTAATTTTCTTGCCATTAGTTCAAATTCATGTTCCCTGCAAAGAATGTCTGAATGACAATCACTGAGCATAGCAGAACCTCATTTATATTACACTTGCCAATCAAAGTTACAAAGCTACAAACTGTACACAACTGGGATCTTTGGTAGATATGTACAATATATCAGTCCACAAGAGAAAAACGAGTTAGATCATAGTGGAATAAAGGAAATTTTGTTCTTTGATTGAATACAAATTAGTGAAACATTCTCCGCTACAAACATTTTCAAGTAAAGGTGTATGTAATTAAGTGTGACATTCTTGAAAAGGTGTATCTTAATGAATTCAGCAAGAACACCGCTTGGCTTAGTCTCAGTGAGTGGATATTTTATAAATCTTGGAGAGGATTTAAGATCTGACAAATAGAACATATAAATCATCAGACATGTTTCTAATTGCTTCTATTTAGCCCACGCAAATGCACATACAATATTCAAACACAATTTTCTCTCATCTAGAATGACTGATTACTTGCTGGCTTGTTTGTGTTGTTTCGGGAATACCCTGAAGCACGTCTTCCTGTGATCTCTCCAATTTTCAAAATTCATAATACTTTCCCTTTCACTTCAGTGTCCACAGCATGCAACAGAACAGAAGCAAACACTGAACCTACTCAAAATGCTACCTAAATTCCTTTGCCACATCCACACGCCTCCCAATATCATACCCCTTGAATATGGGTGCTGATATTCAAAAGCCAAATTGAGTGCATTACAGAGCAATTCTGAGTTTCATTAATTCCTACTAAAATCAATGGTCTTCAGAGATCCTCAGTACATCCCAGTAAAAAGCTCCCAAAAGATTATTTTTTTTTTCCCCCACACGGAGCTGACAGCCTAAGGAAGGAGCAAGGTTTACATTTTGTGGGCATGAATTATTGGTTAGGAAAAGAAGTTTACATTCATTTCAGAAATACATCATGGGCAAACTGCATCGGAAGCAATTTAGCATTCCTGCTAGTTAAACTGGCAGATCTTTGCAGATTACTTTTAAGTGCTATGTTGGTAGGCACACTTTGCCTAGCAACAAGTGCCAGATTTCATTCCATTTCCTGCACACACAATAGAGATCCATAAATTGCTTCAGCATTTAAGCATTCAGGAATTATAGCTGCTGTTCAGAACATATCTAGTAATAACATTTCTTGCACATAAACACTTTATATAATCTCTTTACATAGATGAACATGTCTGAAGATAAACACTTGAGGGGCTATGGGTTTGTTTAAAGCCGTTGTTTTTTTTTTCTCTAAACACTTGTGTTCTTCCAGAGGCAAAGTTACATTATATATTAGCAAAAATATTTTTATAAACACATATTTAGAATGAGAAGACAATATACTAACATACCTAGTTGTCAAGGAGAGTGTAACAAACAGAAAATTATTTAAAAAGTCAGACGGTAAAGTAAAAAAAATCAGTAATACAGAGATATTATCGGGAGCTAACCAAGTACAAATGCTTACTGGAGGACTGAGAGAGCATAAATCTAGGTGAAAAATACTGTCTGCTAGCACGTACCAAAACCCCTTGACTATTGAAAGCACCAGCAGAAAAAGTATTCATTAATAAAGACAGCATCTACTGATTGTGAAAAGAGAATGTGAAAATTTTTTAGGATATATTCTCCATGAAAGTAGATATTTTGAAAGAATGGCGGTCTGTAAAAGACCTGTAATCAAAGTGAAACTAAAACAACATTTAGAAAATATCACCTAGGTAGACCAGGTGGTCTGGATAATATTAACCTCCATATTACATTGGTAGGTCTTTAGTTGTTCAGTGATAGCAGTGCAAGATCACAGTGGAAAGGATACCATGATATCTGTGTGAAGTGAAAAGGAAGCTCGAACAGATGGTGGAGAATAACATAGGGATAGGAATGGGGAAAGAAATGCTGCAGTTCAAAACAGAAGAGTGCTGCAGCACTGTGCTCCTGCCTGTTACTAGTTTAGCAGAACTTATAATTTTGCCTTCTATACACAACTTTTTATCAGGAATATCATGTGAAATCAAAGGTAGAAAAACATATGTCCTAAAAGAATTTAATATCATTTTACTAATCCCAGATAATGCTGTGACATTTCTCTTGCCTTTAAGAGCTGGTACATCCAATGGGACCTAGAATGGACCAGGATCACTATTTTGAACAGTGTTTCCTCGACAGCTAGTAGGTTGGCATTTCCTTTCACCAGACAAATAACTTTTTTATTCTGAAGTTAAAAGAATTCCAAACCAACAAATAAACTACACTCCCCACCCCCCACCCTGCCAACAGTATTTAGCATTAACTTAAGTGTTTATTATTCTTCAGGTAAAATCTGTTTCACGATAATTTTTTATACCATAAATAAGAATAACAGTTTGCCATATTTCTAAAGATGGCCATATTTCTAAAGTTTGCCCTGTAATAAAAATAAACACCAGCCAGGACAGTGCACAATTTCCCACTTAGCACTTTTAAGTATCTGCTGCTCAATTTCTACATGGATGTCTAAAAGAAAAAACACTATATAGCTACTTTAAAGAAAGAGCTAAATACTATACATTGCTTTTTTGGCATTAAAGAACCCAAAAAGGTTACTCAGCAGTTTTTCCAATGCTTTTTCAGACAACTTCTTTCCACATACAGATGCATTCACCCACACATACACACATATATAAAATA
Organism: Athene cunicularia; assembly: GCF_003259725.1. Lineage (NCBI taxonomy): Eukaryota > Metazoa > Chordata > Aves > Strigiformes > Strigidae > Athene > Athene cunicularia. Next base: position 57,546,578 of record NW_020799091.1, on the reverse strand, counting down.
TAGCTGCATATATACCTATAAAAGTAAAAATACCTTAATTAGCACAAAAATGTATATACCATTTGGGGACTGTATTGCAAGAGGGACAGAACACGATAATAACTAAAATGGAAGTTGAAGAAAAGTTATTTACTGTTGTACATGCTGCCATAAAATGTCAAAATATATCTTATAAAAGTTCAGTAAATAACTGTTAAGAAAATAAACATCAACCACACACCAAAAATAAGAAAAACAAAGAAATGTAGTAGTAGTAGTATTTTAAATAGTTTTGCAATAGGAAGCGGACATTTTTTCAGTACAAATAATCAAGGGCTAGGAACTAGATTTCAAGGAAGGCAAATAGATCAAACTCATTTTTGTTCTCTTTCTTTGCACACTCTCTTTTTCAGTCTTTCACTTCTGCAATGGCTTTTCTTAAACTAGCTTTTCTTCTGAAGGAAATTGAGAGCTCAAATACTAATGGCAACAGGCTCTTATTATGCATACTTTTTTTACTTCTTAATTGAATATAAGAAGCAAAGTATCTTCTTTTCCTTTTTCACACAGAACGGTAGCCTTGGAAGAGCACTGCAACTTTGCTCACTTGGGTTTTATACTGATTTTTCAGCCTCTACACCCTCCAAAACAGAGCTCCATCAAAAACTCAGGAATTTATTGTCCTGTGGTTAGGCCTCACAGTTAGCAGGACTCTGCACATCAAGGAGAATTGCTTGAATTGTAAATGCCCCCTGTGTTTCAGGGACACACATGTAGCACAGATCTGGAATAGGGAAAATTTCCAGCTAGCCATTTGCTCCTGTTCTGGCTGAGGACTGTACAATAAAGCTATTCGGTACAAGAGGTGAAAAGAAAGTGCAAGGAAAAGGCCAACTGGAAGTGATTTGGGTTCCCAGGAATACAATACCACAGAATGGAACAGATTTTATGTTAATTTTTTCCAAAAAGTTCTCTACGGTCTTCTGTAAATCATATACATTTCTTCCTAGTTCTTCCAGTTTCCATCTGTCCTTCTGGAACACCGCCTGCTCTCCCCATCATTTGTCAAATTTGCTACTTTGGAATGGAGTACACAGGTGATTCAAGGGACAATTCGACACTACTATTCCAAGTAAAGGAATTACATAAAATGCTTAAAAATCTATCCTGACCTATTGCTTTATGAACCACACTGGGACAACTGACGCCAAAAATATATGTCAATGAAGATGAAATCTCCCTAACACTCAATTGATAAGCATAATGCAAATTATACTATGAATTTCGTCCTCACATCGCTGGTGGTTTTATACTGAGATTGTCAAATATATGAATAGGACAATTATTTCATTTCAATCTCTACCAGTTTCTTTCTTCATCAGGATTTGGACCAAGCCCTAAACAGCTGCTAAACTTAGGTTCGTTACCTCTTTGGAAGTGATTTTCCTCTATGGCAGTATGAACAGTCTTACAAAATACCTCCAGACCTTCCAGCAATAACATAGAGCAGGTCAGGATGTTTTAGGTTGGATTACACATGGGAATGTCTGTAGGGGTAAGAAATATAGATTTATTTTTTTTTTAATAACAGTAATACCATTATGATTTTTTCAGATTGTAAATTGCAGAGTGCTGAACGTACAGATCTGGATATTCAGTTTGTTTAAAATTCGGTTCAAGGTGAGGCTGTGATGCAGCAGCCAAACACTTCCTGCAAAAGCCATGCACTATATTTGTGGCAGGTAACTGAGTCTCAGTTCTTAATCGTTATATCTTTTTCTGCGTGCTTTGTTTCAGTATGCATTTTCCCTTCCTCTACTTCACAGCCCGAATTTCTCCCTTTCACTATTTCTGTTAAAAAAAGATCAGTGAGAAAATTCCTCCAAACATATTAACCCACTTTGTAGGAAGGGAGCACCAGGATTTGAGTAAAGCTAAAATGCTAGATGTCTGCATGATCTTGAGCTGACCTGAACACAGAAGACTTCCACATGCTATTAAGCTATAAAGCCAAGGGACAGTCAGACTAATACCATGGCTTTAATTTGCAGTGAAAACTACCAAAATGAAAAATAGTTTTGGTGAAATTGGTTTTCATCCTCAAGATCTTGTGTCACCCACAGTCGCAGCACATTCTGTCCTGGTACTCTAACTCAGCATCTCTGTAGCAGACAGAAAGGAAAAAGCACCAGGGAATAAAATTCATGCTATTTTCAGAAGCAGTTTCCACCCTAATTTCAGCAGTGCAGGATAGATACATCTCATACAATACTAGCTTCCCACCTCCATTTCAAGAATTGACTTATCTGATGGTCTGAAACTGCCCTGAGTGTTAATTAATGCACAGGAACTTTACAGGCTTCTGTGAGATGACAGGACATTCTGCAGAGCCTCTTCCTCTACAGAGGCCAGAAAAATTTTGTCTTGAATGAAAAAATGAGGGGTCACTGTTACTTTACATCAGTAAGAAAAGCTAGATGGGCTGTACACACTGACTTGACCCATCATCTGTATTTTGGACATTCTACGAATATTTTGGTTTTAATGTAGGTATTTATTGTACAGATCAGTCATGGATTCTTGTACTTCTACAAAAAGCTGCAGCTGTAAGACATTTCTTGACCTTGCAAACTCTTGTAAGCGCACATGTGGATTTAAGGCTTGCTATGACCCTTCATTGGTTTTTAGTAACAATTCGCAATTTTAGAGACTATTCAATTTTCTAAGTGCTGAACAAGTGAAATAATTCCATTTTAACATGCCATGAAAAAACAAATAAATACAAAATTATGCATGTGTTTTAGACAGGGAAATTTCTCCAGTAAAGTGAGTTTCAATTTCTGTGTAGCCAGGTTTTATTTGACTTTGTTAACCATCAAGTTGTTTTTGTTTGTTGGTATTTCTTTTATAATTTTGTTTTTTCCTACTAAAATTTTAACATAAATACTTATTTACAGAATTATTACTTTTAGACAGACTACTTAGACTATTTCACTATTTATTTATTTTGCAACTTTCTGAATGCACCTGTTAGCAACCTGATATCCTTTGTAACTGGCTTTGTGGAACAACCCATGCAACTCTGATGATGTATTCACTTCTAGTCCCTACTCACACTCCCATTAACTGCAGCTGGACTATAAATTAACAGTATTTCCTATATGAGAGGTAGAAGACAAAAGACTTCACAGTTCTTATAATTCATTTTAATTGAAAGTACTTGGATTGAACAGATAGTCTTATCAGTTATAGATCATGATGTAAACCATATCCACTGATGGAGCCCAATGAACACTGCCAGTGAGACCTGAAAAGCTACATGCTGGAAATAGCAAATGGATGTGTGTGCAGTAACAAGCTTGTTTAGATGGGCATTTGCCAGCAGTTTGCTACACTGGTGCATCTTTCTGAACGTATAATCAGTCAACCTGAGTAAATATAACTGAATATCATTACTCTATTTGGTTTATTACCAGTAAACTTGCTGCTAGACCAGGAGTTTAAGAATGACTTTAAACTCTATTGCCCATCTAGGAGAGAGTTGAGGGCTAATACAGCCCATACCACTCAGCCCATTCACCAACCCATACATTTGTTATAAGGCTAGGTGTTATACAGATGATAGCAAACTGGAAATGAGAAGTTGCCTAGGACAAAATATATAATGACCTAACTGATAGCATCTGCATTCGATGGATCTAGCAATTTTTTCTGTTGTTAAGAAAACAAGACTCTGCCAACTTCCGTCACTAGTACCACGACAAAATGGAAAAGCAAAGTCTCTCTCACACTTCCATATCTAAATAGCTAATACTGGGATTTTCTAAAATGCTGTATGCCAGCATTCAAAGGGATGGGAGGGGAGGAGGGCACCATAGACTACACACATTTCCATTAGCTTTTCTGACTCTCTTCTGGTTGTCTTTGTTCAGAGGGATACAGATATGCAATTAGTTATCATTTAAAATAAACAGTAATTATGAGAGAGAAGATGCAAATCTCCAAGTACCCCAAGAAGGAAGGCAGTAAAACTTTTGTTTTTCTGGAAGCAGAACCCCTGACTGAACATCACAGAGCAAGTCACTGGTAAAACAAGGACCTGAAAGCAGGTCTCGCACCCTGCTCCAGCTGTCTGTCCCCTAAGCTTGATAGTCTGACTTGGTCTCTTTCTTTCTCTGAAAACAGCTTTCATAGGTGAGTTTGTTACGTCCCATCCAATTTGAGAATCTCCTCTGCTGACTGGAATGAACAACGAGAGTAAACTAGAAATCTAGTCTTTTGCATGTCCCATCAGTGGGCATGTCTGCTTGCATATAATTTCCAGCCTTAGAGTGCCAGAGCTCCCCAGGTGTTATTGGTTTAATATGATCCCAGTGAGATTATAACAGGAAAAGGCTAATAAGTGAAAATTTTCTAATGCGACATGCAAAAATGTACTAATCCAAATGTTCTATTTAAAAAACAATATGACTTTGTTCAAAAAAATCCCCCTTTCTTGTTTTACTTTTAAACTTTTTTCCTCTAGTAAGGCTTTCTATATGCCTCTGCTTTGTTATTTTTCCTCTAGAAGTTAAAATAGATTTCCCAGCTTGCTATGGAATTGTACTGTACCAATTCTTGCTGACGCTGAATTGAAACATACAGTATTCTTCTCTACAATCTTCATGGTATAATAATCTACATGGCATACTCCCATCTCAGCAGTCTAATATCAGCGGATATTTCTCTAATAGTCTAAAAATTAGCATTTAAAATGTTAATTGCTTCCTGACTAATGATGAAAATGATGAGTTAAATGTGCAAGAATTATTTATAAAGTGCAATGGCACATTAATTTTCTCTTCATATTTTAAAAATACAGCAGCCAGTGAGGAATTTTAGAGCAATTAGTAAGACAGACCATACAAGTCTGTGCATGTCAAGCTTTTGTAGTTTATACTCCATGCATTTTGGTTCCTAAGGGTAAAGAGCATCTTCACCTAAGATCTATTCTTGCACCTGCCTCGCTTCAACTAAAGTGTAAAAGTTTCCCAAGCAGAAGACAATACACAATGCCTATCAGTAAAATTCTGCTCTCATTGTAGCCAACGTGTGAGATCTGTATGAAATGTAGCAGTGGAATCACGAGAGCTTAAAATACAGTTATTCATGTCAGGATATAAATCTTCAAGCACAGACATTAATTGTGGCCACCTGACCAGAAAAACTACTAGATAAATTAACTTTTGGTGTTTTTTAAAATTCCAAAGTGGATAATTAATTTCTGTAAGGACTCAGTGGGGAAAAAGGCGATAGTTACAGTGGCATCGTTTAACTAACATACACACATTGCCACAAATAGCTGCACAATTTAGCAATACAGACATTTTCTTTCATTCGTTCTTCTAACACTTGGAATTTTTCTTAAGTTCACACACTCTTAGAGGATGGATGAAGCCTCTAAATTTCAGTATGACACAGATTATGCAAGACAGTTTCCCGCAAGTTAAAATATACACATACCTATATAATTTTACTGCATGGTACAGAAAAAAAAAAGAAAAAAAAGTATGAATATATTTTCTGCACCACAGAGAGAAACTGGATTTATAAGAAGGAGTCACTTAAACTGGCCTCTCTGTTTTCACAAAATATTTCTCCTGCAAGCTCCACAGCTGTGGTTCTGGCTCCCTATTCATTGCATTGAAAGCCATGAAAACTTGATCCTTTTCTTCAGCTTTCAGCCTGAGACTCCATCCAAGCAGTACCTGCAGAACTGACCTCTCAGGAATGAATCCTGAGCACTCACACTTCAATATCTTTCAAAATCCAGAGGCAAATTCTTTCTGATTTATCTATTTGTAGAGTCACAGAGGAAAAGCCATTGTCTGATTGTCAGGTTTCTTTAGCTTTATTTGGTGGCCTGTAGAAGAAGAGAGATGTGTCCAAAAACCTAACAACTCCTTCCCAACAATAACAGAGACAACCTAAACATGATAGACTTCTTTTACACGTCTGTGGTAGACTATTTTTTGGGGGGTGGGAAAAAACCAAATCCACCCACAGTTGTGGACACCCCTCCAGATAGAGCACAAGAGGTCTCAACTGCAATTCTAGTAGGCCACAAGAGTAAACTTCAGCTGACCCAAAAAGGAGGGATGGAAAAAACACAATTTATTTCAAAAGAAGAAAATTAAATCAAAGTAAATACCTGTAAAGAGCAATATTAAGGTTAGAGAATAAGATAATTACTGAAAACATGTAAACAAGCTAGTGATACACAATTGGGAGATAAAAGTAGAACACTACAGTGATATTTTACAGTCAGTTTTTAAAAACCAGCTTCATTTTTAGTGTCATACCCTTCTTTTGATAAAAAAACAAGATGAGTGAAGTAATTCACTCTTAGGTACCTCTGCTGGCCTCAAATTATCACATTGGCAAGAAACCGGAGCTTTGTACCATAACCTACTTTTAGCCTAAGCAGATCTACTGTAGACTGAATTAATTCATCATCACTATTCATTTATACTGAAGTGCCTATGCCTAGAAGTGGAACAGGCATTAAAAAAAACCAAAATTAGCCTGGAAAAAAAACAAAGAAAGATAACATAAATGTATTTGTCTACTGTTTTTAAAGAGAGGAAAGTAAATTAAAGCTGCATCTGCTTGTTTGGCTATCACTTTTTGCAGCAGTTATTCTAAGGTCACAGTTATTTTGATAGCACCACAGGGAACTTATTTTCACATGGGTGACATGTTCTTGAATAATTGCTCCAGTGTATTAGGAACAAAAGCATTCAAAAGTGCCTACACAAGGTTACTTTCATCTTTCTGAAATCTATGTTAGACCCTGCTCCAGCATTGCTTTTCTTTCCAACGATAGTTCACTGATATGGCAGCATAGCACACATTTACGTACATAAATAGAATACAGAGATGGCAGTGCTGCCCCACGTGATACCATTCAGACAAATTATGTTTAAATTATAATTCTGGATTCATTTTAAAGGCTAATCAGCTTCAAAACAATAAACTGAGTTTCATTTTAAAAGTCTGTAGGTCCTCACAAAATCTTTTCCAACTTTTCCGCTTCCATCAGTTATTGCAGTTTAGAAACTGTCTCTTACTCAACAGTTTTATTCACAGGCAAACCATGATTTGGGGATCGCAGATGAAACAGGCAGGCAGCCTGTGCACGACTCAGCCCTGATACATGTAGGAACTCTGCATGCTCTGTATAGCAAAATTAGAGAGAATATCAGATGGAGTCATGAAGACTGACATTCAGCGGATGTAACTGGATGAATGGTCTGACTGTAATAACACAGGCTGAAGAATTACATGCAGAAGAAACTGCTTAAAACCCTTATGATCCTATTAATACCTAGCCTTGCCACCTGGTCTTGGCATATGAAGCAGAATTTGCATCAAAAGAGATTAACATTGCCTCTGGGGCTAGTCAAATTTATTCCAGCAAACTAATGTGAAGCAAATAACCCTCCCTAATAGCATTTATATGAATGAGACAAAAGAGATCAAAATTTAAATATCCAACAGGATTATGTTACTCATCTATTGTCTGGGGAAATAAAAAGTCACTATAGAAATCATAATAATAAAAAAGTATGAAAGTAAGCACAACCTAAAATGCCATAATCATCGCTTACTATAAACAGGGAAAGAGCAAATGTGGGCAGAAGGCATCCAACTCCCAGTGTTTTTCCAGAGCCTCCACGTAACAGAACAGTGTAGGTGCACAGAACAAAATTATTTAGAGCATTCTGCCAACAGGCAAATGATCCATTGATAGGGCAGTTGGTTGGAAAATACAAGCAAATTATAATGTTCTGCGATGTTGAAAATGCACAAACATGCGTTGCTTGTCAGTGTGCATAGAGCAGATGATGTTACTGACAGAGCTTGGTACGTTTTACAGGCATTGCATATTATTGTGATGTTCGTTCTTGATCAGCCTTATTCAAACTATTACTATCAGGACTTCCCCACATCTGGTCATTTTTTTGTTTCCCGAAAAGCTATTTTACTTTCTTGGCATACAGGATGCCATAAGAAATGCTGCCAGATACTTGAGGCTTTCTCATGGGCCTTGCTAACTACAATTGCAAAGATATATTTTGTGCAAATACTTTCAGAGCATAATGGTCTCCAGGACTGTATCACAGTTACCAATGTTTGGACAGCACACATTGCCATCCTGACTGGGATTTTGAACTATTTTATGTTCTACATGAAAACACAAAGAGGTTATTTTTATTTTTAACTTAGGTGAACAATTTATACTACCTCCAAACTACTCTTTCCTGACAACTGTGCTCTTTCAGTGATATTCCAAGCAGAATTTCCAGCATATAAACATTCACTCATAAATGTAAAGCCTTTTAATTATTGTCTTTATCATAAAAAAGAAACTCAGAAAAAAATGGCCCTAAGGAAATCAAGTCAATCTGCCAAGAAAAGCCAAATCATGAGGCAAATGAGGAGACAGCTCTCAAGTTAGCAACACATTTGTCTGCAGAATCTGCCAAATAACCAGATGTTTCTGCTAAACAAACTCACCCAGAGCTCAGCACAGGAATCCCACCACAGATAACTACAGTACAAAATTAATGACTAAAGCTTCATTTAGGGAAAAACGTTCATTTCAGACCATGCTGTTGTCAAGGAAGTTTAGAATAATCACAGGAGAAATAAATTTACCCAACAACTAATTGATAAATGCATCTCTAATTCATTGTAATTACTGTCATCCTGTACCAAGTAATTGAAACAGAAATCCATTTCTGCAATATTTTAATAAAGATTCCTGAGATAACTCATAAAAATAACAAAACCAAATTCTGTAGAGTAACAGGACATTTGAATGGACTCTAATCACAATATTTGCATATTAAAAGTAGTTAAGAGGCTGATGACAGAGTATGACTTTACAGTCTTTACAAAACCACAGCATTTAGTGATATCAATGGGAATTATTTTTTAGGCAAAACTGCAAGACACCCTCCTACAGCCAGCCCAATGGAGCAAGATTATAAGTACTGCCCTTAATTTTCATTCTTCTTTTTCTCTGCATTGAAATAGCAGAGGCATTAAAAAATAAAAACTTCTAGTGGTCATTGAAGTGATCCTTCCACTGCTCTCTGTAGCAGTACATGCTGAATATAATTTGTTGACAAAATATAACTAATAATGTTAAGACATCCTAGAGCCTAGCTTGAGTTCCTATGTCTCTAATTACCAAACATCAGTTATGAGATTTTTCTTTCTTTAATGTTTGAACTTGTTAATGTTTTCCAGAGACAAAACTTAAATGGTGGTAAGTACAACAGAAGTGAGTTAAAAGTAAATATAAACATTCGTTTGGATCCCCAATGACCTCAAAAAAATTAAAAACCTAACCTTTGGCATAAACTCTGAAGGTCTATGTGAATAAAATCTCTCTTAGCATTAAAAGGAAAAGAAATATGGGTTTTCAAAGTTCATTGACCAGGACTTTGCTCTTTTAAGGAGCGCAGTACTTTTGCATATGAGATGCACCTGTTACGTTTAAAAGATGTTTAAAACTTATGGAAGTTTATTCCACTTACAAAGATTCTACCAGTTACAGAAATATTCCCCAGTATTGAAGGTTGTGATTAAAATCAAGACAAAGAAAAGGATTACTGAAAGGTATTTCCACATACTCTGGAGACCTAGACCACCATATTACTAAGGCTAATACTATTTCTAAATGTAAACTCTTTTGATGGAGTGTATTTTGTTTTTAAAAGCACTTTTAGGCATTTTACTTCATTTCTAAGAAGGTTCATGAAAACTAGAAGAATAACTGGATCTGTCTGTAAAACTGAGATATACGAATTAAAAGTAAAAGCCTTTCCTCTTCCACCAGTAAGAACAAATAGAAAACCACCTTGGCCCCTAAGATCTTGACCCTCACCCCTGGAGCCATTTAGTCATGCTTGATATACTCCAGGTTTTCCCTGCCTGTACCACATGGAAGAGCAGCAGGGTTAACAGTCTGAGGGCTGGACCAGGCTCAGCAGTCTCTCCACATCTCAAGGTCCACGCCACTGGCCAGCAACAAACCACCCTAGACAGCAGATTAGGACACCAGACTATGACCTCCATTCCCCACCACAGTCATCCCTTTGCTTCTTCCTCCTGGTGTTGTTGTGTGGCTTAGGATGAGCCAGTTCTGTTTCTTCATTGAAAATAGCTCCCAGCCTCTCATCTGCTAACAGGTCTTCTTCTGTGGGTACCAGAAGTCACAAGCTTCCAGCCTTTGTCATCATTTCCCACCCTGAAAGACACAGACTGTGCCTGCCTCTCCTTCAGTACAGCTGGGCACTCAGCCTCCTGTAGCCACATGGTCTTGGAGACTATCTGGCCAACTTCCTTTCGATCCTCTCTGATGCTGTGCATGCTGCTGACCTCCTTCCACAGCTACTTTACTTCAGAATAGACCCTCCACCTGCAGCCAAGGACACCATCTCCCCAGCCCCTACCTCAGTGAGTGTCTCCAGGCACGCTGCATCCCCAGACCTGGTGAGCAGCATATTCTCTTGAGAGTGTTGTCTGACTCAAAGACTTCTGAAGTTCCAGAAATAGTTGCTCTAGTTGGTGCTTAGGTCAACTGTGTCTAATGCTCAGCAAATGGACACTGTTGTCAGCAAAAGTTCTGCCTATCTTTCTTTCTGCTTGGTTTTCACTGCAGTTTGCTGATGGCTCATTATCATGAAAAGGTGTGCTTACCATTCTCTGCAAGCTTGCTGCAAAACCAGCCCTATTACCATCATTCACCTGTGAGCTGATAATTGAATCAATAAATTCATGATTTGCATTAAAAACACCAAGTATATCCTGTATATTCATTAGTAGAATGCCTGTGAGCATCTTCAAGAAAAGTTATAATTCTTTGCTTGTTCTTTTAAACGGTGTCTCTAGTTCATTTCACTGTCTCCATTCATAGCATATACTACTGCAGTTTGTCTTCCCAACTTATGTGAAAAGTTTATTTGCACACCCATTTTCACATAAGGCCTAACTTAAGGCTGGTGGTGTAAAGTATATACCTGGTAAACATAAAAATATACAGAGCATCCAAAACCATGTTTGTTTGTGAAAACCTGGTTTCCATTTTAACTTGTGATTTCCCCAAGTTTGCATCTACCCATGTCATCATCTTATTCAACTAAGAGAGATTCTAAATTGTGCATTTAGAGACAGCATGAAGATGCACATTCTTTCCTTCAGTAACTTAAAAGTTTTTTCATGTTCCTTTCCTTCAGTAACTTAAAAGATTTTTCATGTTCCATTACCCATATAATATCATGCTCTCAGGTAACAGTACTCTAACAACACCTGTTGTGAGAAATTTTGGAGAAATCCAAAAATTCTGCAGAACTGTGAATGGTGCAATCACCTCCAGAGGACCGAGGGGTCTTTCCTCCCTGCCATTCTCAAAGACACACCTTTTCTTCTACCTACATCAGGCAGAGGACTATTGACAAGCTCAAGTTTAACAAGAAAAAAAGATTAACATCTCAAACTCTTGACTGGCCTTTAAGTATTTCACTCCTCATCCAACTGTACTGAAAATAGTATTCCTCACAACAAGAAAAAAGCCCAGTTAAATAGGAGCTGTATTTCTCCAGTTATCTGCATATTCTTGAGTATAATCATTACTCCTTCAGTCCCATGGATCAGACTTTGCTCAGGTCTGAAGTCCAACAGTCAGTAACCATCTGGCTAAATCATTATCTGGGCAACGATTCACATGTATTGTTTAAACAGTTACTCTCATGCATCACCAGCTTTTAGCTTTCCTTCTGTGGCTTCTCTCCTCGCATCAGCATGAAAGGTGCTCTGTTTGAACTCCCTCAAAAGGCAGTCTCAAGCTATTTCCCAGCTGGAACAATATAGGGACAATCCTACAAAAAGCCTCCTGTGGCCACAACCTTGTTGCCTCTTGCCTTTTCATGCCTCACAGAAGTTCAGAAGGGTCAGTATCCTCTCAGTGCTTGGAAGCAAAAGCATTTGCCCTGTACTGCTGAGCACTATACCTGACAATCCTCACTTGAAAAATGCTGACAAAAGGCCTGAGCATTGTCATGGAAACACTTTACCCAATATTGTGCTTTCTTGTAAATCTGTTTGCCAAGGGAAACATGAGTTTGCTAAGCACTAACAAACTCATCTCTTAAATAACCAGAATATATTTTCTGCAAGCAAAATGCTTTGGCCACTGTTTTAAAGCCAATGCCACAAGTTTTTTTCCTTAGGAACCACAAGTGCTGCTTAGACCCAAGCAAGTAGTTCCAGTTTGCACAAGTAGGATTTACTTTCCTTCGCACCTCGATCAGAACCCCCAAATTCATACAGAGGCAAGGCTGTAACACCAGATACTGGTCAAATGCCACCACTGGTGACCTTTACAATACACCTGCTTTTCTTATTGCAGAGAACAAACCTCTAGGATTATTTAAAGCCCAAGCTGAAACATGAGAAAAAGAGAGATGATGATGACACAATGAACCTTCCTGGCAGTCTGTAAGCTCCCTCCCTGCGGCTGGCTCCCCAGCTGTCCTTTCCTTGGTCAGGAAGGGAAGCGATGGCTTTCTACCACAACAGCAAATACCTCCCCAGGCAGTGTCTTCTACTGCCCCTCTTTCCACCACGCCTATGAAATGCACTTAGGACAATGATTTCTGTCTACAGTACATCACTTGTATTCTCCCTCCTGGCCTGTGCTTTGAAACAAGCTTCCTACAAACAGATACCACAGTATATTACTCTATAATCTTACATATTCTTTCACATTTAAGTGCATTGAATAGCATTTGCCATCTATTAACCCATCTATTTAATTTCTCTAAATCCTTCTATAATCTCTCAGATCACTTGTTTTTTCACTGTTTGATAGTGAATCTAATTTAACAGTATCTCAAAAATGCAGAAGTTTATTCACTAGTCTTGTCAAACTAATTAAAGTGCTAAATGAAACCATGAAGGAATAAATAATAATTTTGTTGTTAAATATTGAATTCTACTACCTCAGTATTATTATTCTCATTTCATACATTCAATTTAAGGCTAATTTTTGTTCATTTTTATTCAGTTTTACATTCACTTCTAATTTTCAAATTCAGTAGTTCATCATATTTGTAATTGATTTCCAAGGTGAAACCTTTCTAGATAAACACAGACTGTCTACTGTGAACGGGCAGTACCAATTTCAATCAGTATTTTCTGCTCTGCTCACACAGCCAGTAACTTTCTCAAAGAATCCATAGACAGCACATCAGTAAGATGCAATCATCTCTTCTTGTTACAACAATAATTATTGTTAAATACTATTTTTTCATGGATTCTTTATGAGTTAATCAAAGTAATATCTATGCGTGGGCCACTTTCCATGACAGGCTTGAGAGATACGGTCTTTATTCTACGTATGTCTCTGGAAAGAGAAGTCTATGTGGCAAAAGCTGGACACTCCCTCCTCCCTACTCCAAGTAAGTATTACACATTTAGTGATTAAAAGAAAACTCTGGTGCTTTTTCCACTTTTTTTTTAACATTTGTGAGCTTTTCTGGCCCCTTGGACCTAATCATCAAACAGCAGATCCATTAGCAGAAGATGGATCACGTAAGCATCAGCAGTGTCAGTCAGACATATAACAGTTCTACTGTTATATGCTCTGATTATCATCCTAATATAGACTCACAAAACTTAGGCATCCCATGACAGCAAATAAAACATGAAGAACCCTGGCTGTGTCCAGGCTGATGCTGTAAAGCTGCTTTTGCCCTGTAAAAGGACTCATAGATTTGTAATGGAGACCATTAAGCCTGCAGAGGCCAGATGTAGTTACCCATGCACCGAGCCCAAGGACTTATCCTTGACTGAAGAAGTTCACCTGAGCCAGGATAATTTACCATGCTAGCATGTGTGAGGCACACCCATGCTGATGGCTTGAACTCATGGTTCTGGATTGGCACAATTCTGCCACTATGCCCCAAATATACCTTTGCTAAAGACACTGAAATATAAAAAAAAACCCACATGATTTCCACAGGTGGCTTATTTCACTTGCTACACCTTGTAATATGATTCTTTGAGCCTGACTGCAGATAGAAGGATGCCTCATTTAACACAGAGGTACGGAAGCAGGAACTCTTACATCAGGTATTTCAGCCACAAGGCTGAAAAGGCAAGGAAAGCAACCGCAAATAATAAATCGAGCTAAACGTAGACAGGGAAGCACTGGCAAGACCTGGAATTGTGAACTCCTGTCCCTGGTAGCTCCATACTCATTTCCAGATGCTGTCTTAAATGCCAGCTCGTACTGGGATCTATGACTGGAGCCAATTAAAACCAGAAAAAAGTGGTGCCCCTCTGATGAAGAAAACTTTCTCAGTTCCTCAAAGGGCAGGCAATTTTTGAGCTGTGTGACACTGTCTCCATTAAAAAACATGGCCTTATTTTCCAGTATTAAAATGTTGTCATGTATTCTGTATATGGGAAAGTTTTTTTTAAAAAGTTGTGAATATACTTTAACATAAACAAGTCATATCTTGATCATTTAACAAATTTGAGTACCTCCAGGGAATCAGTCTCTATCCTCCACCATGTGCCTCATTCTTGGTCCTTCTACTCAGTCTCCATTGTATATTCTGTTTGAATTATGAATCACACTAGTTCTATTTATTGCTTCCCGCTTTATGCATTAACACTAATGTTAACAAATATCTTTATTGACCATCTGCCAGTCTCTGTCTTGTAAACTGTAATTTATGTCCAATGCTTTTTTAAATCCACAGGTCACTATGGGAAAATAAGTTGAATAGAGACTGTTATTAGATGTTTTCTCAGCAATAGCAACCTGTAAGAATTTTTTTTTAAATCCTTCCAAAAAATTAAATACATCAATAAAATGTAACTCCATGAAAAATTAAGTGCCTGGTTCTGAGTCTGCTTAATGTAGATCTTAATGATGGTACAATTTTCTTTTAGATTGGGAGAATTTCAATAACAAAATCATTACCACACAAAAATACAGTGTCACAGCTAGGTAACCATTTTTAACAACCAAATTTATAATCTCTTCAAAGAATGACTTCAAGTTAATTTGAAGAAAAGTAATTTTAAAGGAGTAATTTCCATAAAACCTGGTTGACTGTTATAAATTATATTCTTTAATCCTTTATCAACCCAATCCCATATCAGTCCTTCTATTATTTCACCCCAAACTTCGAATACCTTATAAGTGACCTGGATCATTTAATTTGGAGTTAATACTACAGCATCCTTTATTTCTTCTAAAATAACACATAAGATGAGGATTACCTCATAATTCTGGTGTTCAAGTTTTTAATGTTTACATTTTAATTTTTTTTCATTTTAAAAAGTTTTTTCCTATTAACGAATGTTTAATTTTGTCCTTGATAATGAAGGGTTGAGATAGTATTTTGTAATCCTCACATGATGTCAGTATGTCATTCTTTCCAAATACAGAAAATTAAGACCCATTGAACAAATTTGCCTTTTCTGGCAAAGTACTCAGCACTGTTAAGAATCACCACCATGTTCTTAAAAAGAGAATTTTTTAACTACCATAGTCCAAGAACTGGGCACAATACTTGAAGGATGTGTTATTTTCAAATGGTTAACCAAGGCAGTGGTCACAGTGGTAGTGTTCTGTTTAATTATATATGAGACTGTATTAGTGGGGCAGATAAATATAATAGATATAAAACTGTATAGGAATAGGTGTTACTTGTGTTCCCTTTGGACACTTCATGGTAACAGAGATGAACTTTTTCTAAATAAAAAAAACCAACTCTTACAAATTAAACTGCCTAAATTTGTAGTCTTGTATATACCTGCTTTATTTTTTACTTCAGGTATTTTGATTTAGTGTTAATAGATAATTTAACACATCAAAGCTGTTTAAGCTTGCTGGTAATAAGTTTTTCAGTATTTATATTTCATCTTTGCCTCTCCTAACCAAATTCTGTAAAAAATAATATCTTCTAATTAAGGGAAAAGAAGTGGATGATGGAAAAAGGAAATAGAAGGCAGTGAAGAGTCTTAAATTTTTTTTCATTCCCAAGGCATTATTTGTCCCTTGAACTAATTTTTCTCATACTTGCCAACCATTTTGTATTTGATTTTTTAATATTAATAACATCTGTTTTAATTAGACTGTTGACCAATTTTCCTTTTCCCATTCATTTCTATTGGTATCTAATTCTGACTGAAAAGTAATTAGTAGAGAATATTATTTTAGAACAATTTTTCTAAACAGGACTACATTTCACTTCAGATTACAGAAACATCCAATAAGATAAATGGAAGGAAGCTTTAACCAATATAAGCAACCTGGACTTAATCAGCATTAAAAGCCATTAAGCTTGAATTAATAAGCTAAAAATAATTAGAAATGTAACTTTAGAAAAAAACATGGCTTACAAAGTTGAAGTCTAAGTTGGATACATTCTTAGTGGTCTTTATTAGAGTAAAAATAAAAAGAGGCATAATATACAATTCCTTGCATTATCCTAGTCATCACAATGCAAAGTATGTTCACAGTAAAAAGGGCAGTTTTTGAACAAGTAAGGCAACATGTCCCAAGTAAGATGAAAAATATCCTTTTCTAAGAAAACAGGGTGAGTGATAACTAGAAAGAGTCAGAATTTTAATTTAAACATGCTTCAAGAGAACAGACTGACAGCAGTGAGGACAATAAAGTGCTGCTCTGGTGTCAATGCTTACTAAAATAAAGCAGCATCCAAGGAAAATACCTAACTTAAAGGAAAGTAAAACCCAACTTTCTCCTAACAGTTTTAAATGCTGTTGTAGTTCTTAAAAATTTTTTTAAAGTTTATTCATACTTTTCAGTCTGACACATTTTCCAAAAGTGCTATAAACAACTCACACCTGCATATAATTTCATTACATTTCATTCAAGAGCCTGTAGTGATAATTTTGTAAAGCATATTGTTGGCTTTCTCAAAGTACTGTTTCTTCTCAAGTTAGTATCACTAAGTATTTTTTTGTGGGTTTTTTTTTTGTTATTAAAAGTAACATGGATTTTTGAGTATTAGAGGACTACAGAATTTATACTTTCTTCATCAAAGTTGGGGAAAATGTACTACTGTGTTACTCAACCGATTCATATGTACAGTCAGAATTTTTATTAAAAATCTTTTTCTGAAAGAACATTAGGGTAAGGATAAGAAATGGTCCTAAAAGTAATGATTTGGCTTGGCAAGGGTTCTGCTGTATTTTTTCCTGTAACTTTTCAGTACTCTATTTTTAAATCAAAACCTTGTACACAGAAATCCCTGGGAGAATCCTATTAGTTCCGGTACTACATTACAGCATATATCCAATAATGCTAAAGCAAGTTTAGCACTATATCCCAGAAATATTAGAGAAAGAATAGAAAGGTAAAAGCAAATAGAAAAAAAGAAGAAGAAAAAAAAAAGAGACATTAAGCCATTAACTTCCCAGTGAAAAATATATGGCTCAGAACTGAAAAATGAACCAAAAACCTTACACTGAGATCTTGTTCCTCTTTGAACCTGATCATTCCTGCACATACAGGGAGTATAGCAGAAGTCCTTGCTTCTTAGCAGGACAAAACACATGGGGTATCTCAAGACTTGCCGGCTTTTAAAATGTTTACCAGGATAGTGTATTAAGCCAAAAATCTAGATGTGGTGTGTTCTTGTCTGCTTGTGCATAGCCCAGACACTGTCCCTCCAGCTCTTGGTACAGATATGGAAAAACATCTGTATTTCTTCTGGCAGCAGAGACTCTTTGGTTCATCTGGCTTAGGCCCAGAAACTAGCGCTGTCCTCCTAAACCCTCCAGTAGGTGCTACACACTTTCTGACATCTAGCAAACCTGTGAGTCTCCTCGTTTATCACCTGTGGTTTGGGGATATGGAGTAAAACTGTGTGGTCACACAAACAAGTTAGACGTACGCCCAGGAAACCACAGGCACACATGAGCAATATGCTACTCTAGAGAGCAGGTACAGCTGCTCCATGACCCAAGGTAGGCTGCATTCACGTGCTCACCACCTTTGCTTCAGAGTGTGTGATGCAGCCAAATAATCAGCATTACTTTTGGGTCACCTCCATCAACTTCCTTGCATGGTCTTAACGTCTGGACCACTTGGGACAGCCAGCTAGGTCTCCTTTCCTCACATTTAAAGCACAAGGACAAGATGTAAAATGATCAAAACTTTAGAAACACAGCATTTTAAAATTTTGTTTGGTTTGGTTTTTTAAGTTAAAAATCAATCTGGAACTCATAGTAAAGAAACAGTGTCAGAAGCGGTGAGAGCATCTCACTGAAGGAGGACTGCCTCGACTTAGTTTCTTAGTATTGGAGAGGGGCAAGTTTGTGCCTCCTGCTGTTGCTGCCTCCACTTCTTGGTGTTCAGTTTACCCAGGAAATCAGGTTTTAGCTGCTGCCAAACTGGAACCTCACACAGAAAAAAGTTCACAGTGCTATCCAAAACTTAGTAATAAAGCAAATCTTGAGCACCTCTTCATATTTACTGAGCAATGAAATATCACGCCAGAATTAAAGGGTGTTTCTGAAAATAGTTTGAATGTGAATCAGAGGATATTTCAGCAGATCCAATGGAGTAATTACAGGGTAGGAAGAACAAACAGACTGTAATAGATAAGTGAGACAGGCAATCATAGACAAACTGTTTACTTCCCTGCTGATGGATGAATAGAGCAAAGGGTCACCTAGGTGGGGGTTTTTTATTTAACTTTTTGCTGGTAGATTTATTCTTGATGTCAGGTTTAACAGACAAGACCAGACTGACTATTTGGTAGCAATGTACTAGATATTTTTAATACCAAACAGCTCTGCGGAAGTCTGTAACCCCCATTTAAAATAGTGTTTTTTATAAGAGGATGGTAAACACTATGTCCAGCTAGTCAAACTGACCCAGGGCAATGAGACCTTCAAATTCTTAATCCAGTGTTTAAGCAGCATCAAAGCAGCTGGCTTTGCAAGGTTGTAATCAAGTGCTAGAAAAAAAACTTTGTCTGGAGCTCCCAGAAATTGTGAGTCTTGGAGTCATTAAGTCTTCAGTGACCAGTGACAACACGGCTTGATATAGCCATGATGAACCATGTCACTGCTTTTGATTATTAATGGACTCTCACTAGACACAAAGTCTGAGACACAGATATTAGTTTTATGACTGCATCCTATGTTAACAGAGAGATGCACAGACCCAAGCAATAAAAAAAACCCTATTATTTTTTTTAAATTTAAATGGTGAAATTTTCTTGTTCATTCCTTCAGGGTATCTTTGACTGATGAACTTTTACGGTCTTGCAACTTCAAAAATGCTTAACTGCAGAAGTAAGCAAGTCTATCCCTCTGCTTTCTGGCATGTATCATGTACCACCTTTCACTTGTCTTCCAACAGTTCATCACATACTCCATGGAGAAACCCAGGAATAATCAACCCAACCAGTTAGAGTATACTCAGTAGAAAAATCCAAGTCTGTTACCTGCTTCAAAGGTCAGAAAAACGTGAGAACCAGAAAGTAACCTGGGGCAGATGGACTGATTGTGTGCTAATGAAGTACGCAGAACTAACCTAATTAACAGCCCTTCCTTAAATGAAAATCCACAACAATTTTTCTTTTCTGCATTTGTGTTTATCTCAAGGTTTGCTTTTTTTTTTTCTGATTTAAATTACAGAGCTTTTAAAAAACAACTGTCACAATAAAAGTATTATACTTTTAATAAAGAAGATGGCAAAATAAATTGGTTTAGTTTCCTAACCCATCTCTCCTCGTGTCAAAAATTATTTTTAACTGTTTCTAATTTTTGTCAAATGAGTCAGATGAATTAAGCGCTATTTCAGCAGAAGTTTATCGGTACTTCTTTTTATTTTTTTAATCCCGTCACATAGACAGGTTTTGACTTCATGATGACCCTGAGCAACATCGAAGCCAGCCCTCCTTCAGCAGGAAGCTGGACCAGCCGACTTCCACAGGTCCCTTCCAATCCAAATCATTCTCTGATGCTATTCTAATAGGCTGGCTATGAACCAGCCTGTTCTTTCTGTTTTCACGATTGACTAATGCTGCTGAAAAAGATGGTAAAAAGTAAGGGCTCTGAGACTGGACAAGCCTTACTTTGTGATGGCAAAATACATTATCCTAAGTTTGTAATAAGATGTATATAGAAAAGGGGATATGCTTTAGAGGGGGGTTTAACTCATGTGTTCAGTTTTTCCCTGTCAACATTTCTGCTTGACCATGAGAACTAGCACTTTTCACAAAAACAAAACAAAACAAAAAAACCCTGATTCCTTCTGACATGTGATGGATTGCTGGTGGAGAGTACAGCTGGATGTGTCAGCTGAATTTCATAAAGGAGCACTGAAATTCCTCTTTTGATCATGAAGGTAAGTCTGCCTGTAGTGCTGAGTGTGCAACATAATCAAAATTGTGACACAAAGACAGCTGCTGTCAATACCGCTAGTAAAAGGAGACTGAAAATGCTGTCTGAGCACAGCTGATATTAATATTCCTGATACCAATTTTCCTAACCCTGTCATTTCTGCTGCTTGAAAAACAAATGCCTATGCATCCTCTGCTACTTTCACCTAAATCTCTTTTGCATATTTTAATTTCACTACCGCCACTACAAACACTGCAGACAAAGTAACTGAAGTTTTGCAGGCAGAGAAAGTAATGAAGCAAAATGACTGTTGTTTCTAATAGTTAACAGCTTTATCTATGCCTATTTGTTGCTTCCTCATTTCATTGTCTAAGATGAAATCCTCTCTTTCATCCTCTGATGAAATCCTGTTCATCCTCTGGGATGAACAGTTGCCTCTAGGCATCCTCTATCGTATCTGTTTGGACAATAGTGTTTCTGTCAATTCCCTATTCATTTACCAACTGCGCAATTCTTTATGGGAGTCTGAGGACCACATCTCATTACTCAGGAACCAGAAAATATATCTTGAAAGTTCATGACAATACTACCTTAAAACATTTACAGAGAGAAGCCCACAAATCTGTTCAGCAGACTGTACAGCTCCATATCACTTTTCATTCCCCAGGATTTCTAAATCTGCTCTCTGCAAAACAGAAAAAGTGATCAAATTTCCCAGCCATATTAAAACACAGGTGGAAATACATTTAAGAGGAAACACAGAAATTGAGAGTTGGACTGATATAAATGGTATGTAATACACTATCTTCAGAGAGCCGTCTGTAGAACATTCTATCATTAGGTGTTTGGAAAGTAGCAGAAAAGATTAACTGAAATCTGAATACATCACTGGGACATCTTGCAAAAGAAAAAACAAAACCAAAAACGTTTCAAGATTCATTTATAGATCAAGTAACTCCTAACAGACCTAATCTTGTTATATTACCTTGGGAACTGTTTGAATGACAGGTATATCAAAGTGCACCCCTGGCCAACGTACATGCTATACCAACAGAAAAATTGCATACAACAGCAGAACAGATGGTACTGAAAAGCATTATAGATGCTTATATTGCATTTACAATACAAGGAATCTTTGTGTTTAAGGTTTACATCTCAAAACAACAAAATATTCAATATGACTTTGCATTGATTTGTCTCTATAGAAACCAGAAGCATGACTTAGTGTTTAAATGTTGATACTCTGCTCACCATGTCACTGCACTGCATTTGGAGAGCATCTGGTTTGGTTTTCAAGCTTGTAAGTTTTGAAAGCTGTGATGCTTAATTTATATTTTCCAGCATTTTGGGTGGGGAAGGAAATAATATTTTTATTTTAAATTGCATTTCTAGGTATATTTCTTATGACAAAGAGTGTAAAAGTGCTTTTATCATTAAAATGCTACCTTGGAAGAAGACAGTAGTGGGGGGAAAGTAATGAAGACATTGAACTGTGTTTATTTCCCTGCTCATTTCATTTTAGTGCCAAAGCATATCTTGTAATGCCAATACAATATGTTTCAGCACAACATTCAAACAAATCATCGTTTTTGGCGCTCTCCCACATTTTTTCCAGAAATATATCTTGTCTATCCAAGTGTCTAAAACAGGATTTTCCTGCCTAGCTGTTTGCCTGGGAAGGTGTTGGTATTTCCCTATGAGATTTTGGCATCTGCCAGCTTAGTCTTCCCTTTCTATATCACACGCACTATGTCTTCACGCATTTGTCTCCATCAGTTGCAGACTGAATGAAACCACTGGGTTAGGAATTTTATGAATGTTACCATCACAAAATTAATTCAGTGTTTAAAAACCATGGCTGCTGTAACAGACCTACATTTTCCTGTTCTGAGGAACACTTTGTACTGCTTGTAGTCTCATACATTCCAGCTGCCGTATGTATACAAAGTCTTTATATTTGTCTCCAACCTTCCATCCTTTTCTTCTTCTCACTTTCACCACATTAAATTTCCTATGTGCGTTTTGATTCTTTTTTAGCCAAGCAATAAGCCATGGCAGAGTGGAACTCTTGGCTTCTGATACTTGCCAGAAGGTGTTAGGAGGTATGCGGCCAACGTAATGCTCTGATCCATTTTTGAAAAAGGATTTAAAAATTCAAACTGACAGTTCAGAATACAAACAAAAGCTTAAGGTTTTGACTTTGCTATGACCAAAAAAAAAAAAAAAAGTGTGCTTAAGGAAAGCAAGTATTTATTACAAAAGTGTTGAGCAGATGACCACATGAAATGTTAGCTTTTGGGTAGCAGAGTCTCTGTATATAGTGACATTAAAGTAGGGACAGAATTAGCAAAACTGTCCATCAGCAATACTACATGACTCACTGAAAGACATTTAAAACCACTTATGTGACTCACTTTGGGAGGAAAGACAAAGCAAAAGGGGAGGAATAGTACATGGTGGGAATATCCATTATGCCAAAACATTATGGGACACTTCAAAACCAGCTTTCATCACTAGACTTGCAAGGCAACAATTCTGTCACACAGTACAGAGGGAGTAACATCACCCTCTAAAAGAATTGCCTTTCCTTCTGAGGCTAACCTAGCAAAAAATTTTAAGCACCACGGTTACCTGGTTTCATAGAATACACAGTCCAGAAATGCAGATATTCTCCTTAGAGTAGCTTCTGAAATCGTTGCTTCTCAGCAGCAACAATGAATGACACAGTATCAGGCCAAAACAGCTCCATGAAGGACTCGCCTAAAAGGATGTGGGACACACTTAGGCAGCAATGTGTTCATATTTTTTGGATGCAGGAGAAAGGAAGATGACTGAGGAAGACCTCTGTGAGGGTGGAACTCCCCACATCCTTCCTACAAATGTGCACAAGAAGTGGGATGAAGACCACATGCCTACGCTATGTGGGAAGACCAGCAAAGAGGGAAGAAGAAACATTCATACAGACTTGTGCTGTATGCTATATACATAACATTACCCTGTATATAGCTGGGTGTTTTTAAGGTGAAGAAGGGAATAGTGGGAGCAATTCACCGATTCCCAGTGATAGGAAAGAAATGTTTGATATAAGTGTTGCACCCCCACAATGGCAACATCTTTTGACTTGCTATCAATCTAGGCAATGTTTTCAGCTATCAATGCAGAGTTCAGTTCATTGCCATCCAAGAATAATTAACTTTCTGGAGGGCTTAATATTACACTGAGATAATATAGGGAATGTATATCCCCCATAGCAGCACTTAAAAAGTGGCCTGTTTTAATGTTTATTAGCATGTTGTGCTACTTGCTACCCTTTTTTCATTATCTGTCAAAACATTTCTACATATTTACTTCCAGTGAAAAATGCAGAACAGATGTGGTTCCTGCTTACGAAGGAATTATCTTATTTGCTGTTTAATGGAGCCATCAAGGATAAGGAGCTTCTAGAATATAGTCATGATCTATATAGTCATTTGACATGGTCTGTATTACCCTACATCAAACTGCAGGGCAACAATACCCTTTCCCTTCCTGTTTTGTATATTTTTCCAGTTATCCATAAGGTCAGTGGTTGACTAAGAATCCACTTGTTTAAAAAAGCAAATAAAAATTTAAATGTTTCTGTTTAATAAACTAACTGCTAACTTTCCATCAAATTGGAAGGGTTGGATAAAAAAAATATTTTCCATGACTCTGAGCTTGTTACAGAAGTCACAGAACCACAGAATCATCAAGAATGAAAAAGACCTTGTAGATCATCCCATTAACCTAACACTGACAGCTCCCAACTACACCATATCCCCAAGCACTGTCGACCTGACTCTTTAAACACCTCCAGGGATGGGGACTCCACCACCTCCCTGGGCAGCCCTATCCAACACCTCACAACCCATTCTGTAAAGAAATGTTTCCTAATATCCAGTCTAAACTTTCCCTGGTCACAACTTGAGGCGATTCCCTCTTGTCCTATCACTTGTTACTTGGTTAAAGAGACTCATCCCCAGCTCTCTGCACCCTCCTTTCAGGTAGCTGTAGAGGGCGATGAGGTCTCCCCTCAGCCTCCTCTTCTCCAGACTAAACACCCCCAGTTCCCTCAGCCGCTCCCCGTACGACCTGTGCTCCAGACCCTGCACCAGCTCCGTTGCCCTTCTCTGGACACGCTCGAGTCATTCAATGTCCTTTTTGTAGTGAGGGGCCCAAAACTGAACACAGGAATCGAGGGGCGGCCTCACCAGTGCCGAGGACAGGGGTCAGATCCCTTCCCTGTCCCTGCTGGCCACGCTATTGCTGACACAAGCCAGGATGCCATTGGCCTTCTTGGCCCCCTGGGCACACTGCTGGCTCCTGTTCAGCCGGCTGTCAATCAACCCCCCCAGGTCCCTCTCTGACTGGCAGCTCTCCAGCCACTCCTCCCCAAGCCTGTAGCGCTGCTGGGGGTTGTTGTGGCCCAAGGGCAGCCCCCGGCATTTGGCCTTATGGAAACTCCTCCAGTTGGGCTCAGCCCATGGCTCCAGCCTGTCCAGGTCTCTCTGCAGAGCCTCCCTACCCTCGAGCAGATCAACACTCCCACCCAACTGGGTGTCATCTGCAAACTGACTGAGGGTGCACTCGATCCCCTCGTCTAGATCATCAATAAAGATGTTAAACAGGAGTGGCCCCAACACCGAGCCCTGGGGGACACCACTCGTGACCGGCCGCCAACTGGATTTAACTCCGTTCACCACAACTCTCTGGGCCCGGACATCCAGACAGTTTTTTACCCAGCAAAGCGTGTGCCCATCCAAGCCTCGAGCAGCCAGTTTTGCCAGGAGAATGCTGTGGGAAACGGTGTCAAAAGCCTTGCTAAAGTCAAGGTGAACAACATCCACAGCCTTTCCCTCATCCAATAAGCAGGTCACCCTGTCGTAGAAGGAGATCAGGTTTGTCAGGCAGGATCTGCCTTTCATAACCCCATGCTGACTGGGCCTGAGCATCTGGTTGTCCTGCATGTGTTGTGTGATGGTACTCAGGATAAGCTGCTCCATCAGCTTCCCAGGCACCAAAGTAATTTCACGGATCATCCTTCCAACCCTTCTTATAGATGGGTGTCACACTGGCCAATTTCCAGTCTGTCAGGACCTCCCCAGTCAGCCAGGACTGCTGGTAAATGATGGAAAGTGTCTTGGCGAGCACCCCAGCCAGCTCCTTCAGCACCCTCGGGTGTATCCCATCCGGTCCCATAGACCTGTGTGTGTCTGTGTGATGCAGCAGGTCACTGACTGTCTCCTCCTGGACTGCAGGGGGTGTTCTCCCAGTCTCTGTCTTCTGGCTGAGGAGGCTGGATTCCCTCAGTACAACTAGTCTTGTTATTAAAGACTGAAGCAAAGAAGGCATTAAGCACCTCAGCCTTTTCCTCATCACTCATTACCATGTTTCCTCCTGTGTCTAGCAGGGGATGGATGGAGGCTCTCCCTGTTCTTTCTTTTGTTGTTGAGATAGTTATAGAAACATTTCTTGTTATCCTTGACTGTTGAAGCCAGATTAATTTTCAGCTGGACCTGAGACCTCCTGGTTTCCGCCCTGCATAGCCTGACAGCATCTCTGTAATCACTGTGAGTGGTTATCCCCTTCTTCCAAGGGCCATAAACTCTCAGTTTCTCCCTGAGTTACAGCCAAATCTCCCTGTTCAGCCAGAGTGGTCTGCTCTGCTGCTGGCTTCTCTTACAGCACCCGAGCTCCTGTGCCATTAAAACTTCCTTCTTAAAAAGTGCCCAGCCTTCCTGGACCCCTATACCATACAGGACAATCATCCAAGGGATTCTGTCAAGCAATATGAAATTCAATCCACCACTTATCTTTAGAAAGCATTACTTTACATCTCTCTGTTGAAAAGATGCTTAAACTTTAAACAAACAAGATTGTTCCCAGGGTCATTCCTGCTTAGAGACTTGGTAGTGGTCATTTAGAAATGTGGTCATTTAGAAAGTTGAAAGAGACATATTTTGTAAAGTATTATAAATGCTGCAAAGGTGAAAGTTCTTAGTCTTAACAGTTTAAAATCAAGGGTTATGCATCCCTTTCAATAAATTATTATATTTAGAGACATAATAGCATGACAAAAACTATGATTACACTACCACAGAGCCTCCTCAGTAAGGCAGAACCACACCAAGAATTGGTTTCACATCACCATCAAAGAAAATCAGCCTCAAAGAGACTTCTGGAAGAGAACAGCCCACTTCTGTGCCTGGAGGCACAAACAAGTGCCTGACAGATATTTGTCCAATCTGTTCTTGAAACCCCCAGTGACAGAGATTGTATACTATATCTTAAGACAAGCTTTTTCACTATGTTCAAAAACATTCCCTCTCTTGGGAACAAGAAAAACAATGAACAGATAATTCAAATTCAAATTCAAAAAATAAACTGTAAAATTTCAGTGTGCTGTGCTACCTACTCCAGGAAGGAAAAAGGGCTGAAGCCGGAAGAAATGACAATAGAGTAGTGCACAATTGATTTATGCCTATTTTAAAGATTACATGGTTTAGATTCATACCCTACCAGGAGCCTCTACAACTGAACAACGCCTGCATGAATAAAGCATGAGAAGAGAAACAGTATTTAATTTCATACAACTGTGGATAACTTCTACAACGTCAGTGAATACCTAAGGCAGTTCAACTCCTCTTGAGGCAAGCCTCCTCTAAGAAAATATATTCCTGGGACCCAAGTGTGATATCAGAGGTCACTGGTTTGAGAAAGAGCCACCAGGAAATGTAAGGAGAGCCAAGGTGGGTCTAACTTCCACCCAGGTCCTCGTGGAAACTGTTCTTTGATGAGCCAGAGGAATGGATTAGGAAACCTGTGAAGAGCAGTGCCAAGGACTTGGGCCAGATAAAGACTACTTAAAAAGCAGTAAAGTCTCTGAGAACAGTGACTGGAATTAGGAAAAACAATTTGGCAATTGAAGATAATGAAAATGTTCGGAGTGGGGCTGGCAACCACTGCTCATACAGAAAAAGATGGAAGGAAAGCCAAGCCAACACCTGAAACCCTGAAAGACAGAGCACTAAAAGCCCATACAAAGGGCCAGAGGAACTATGTACTTGTTTTGAAAGAGCTTGATAAATTATGTCCCAGGCAGAGTAAGACTATTTTAAAATCCACTGAGTTCCTTTGATAGGCACCCATGAAATAAAATGAAGTCCACAGTCCCTGTATTGTTTAGACATAGTCTCCAAGATATTATCATGAAAGAACTTCATTCTTACGTAATATGCCTCTTTGAAACCACTTACAGAGAAATCATGCTATATTTTCTGGATAATATCTGTAAAAATATCTTATAACCTGCATGTAAGTGCAGCAGACATACATTTAAGTAATTAACAGTTGCATGTAAAATTAAATTTTCTTATTTTTACAAAATAAAATCCCACAAAAATAATATACGAAAGCATTAATATGGTGAGGGGAGAGGGGATTGACACTCACTCTGCTCATTCAATTACAAAATCTAATCTTATTGTGACTTTCCAAATCAGCAGACCATTTAATAAAACTTGGGATAGTTCTGTCAGTGTAACCAATTCCTTAATTAATACAGCAGAGTCTAACTCCTTGAAAGATTTGGTTTCATTTATCAGAATGTTTTCACACAAAAGTCTCATTTCTGCTAAATTCAACCCTGCCAGTCTGATGAAAAATTATTTCGGTGTATGCCCTGTCAAGCTACTGCTGAGTAACATGTAACTCTTTAAAGCAGTACAATACACAGAAGAAAATCAAAACAGAAAATCATGTAAAATGATGTAAAGCTTAAAAGCATTCTAAACTTTGGAGATTTCATTATTATTTTTTTTACTATTAGCTTGTGCAGATAAATGACAGGGTTTGTATGATGTTGCATTTTTGTCTGCTGTTAACTAGAGATTCTAGTCAAACAAGGGAAGGAAATGTTGTGAGACCAATTCTCTGTTGGCATAACAGTATTGATTTCATAAGGCTTATGTCAGCAGAAAACATAGGCTTCTGTTTAGATTTTTAAAAAAGCCACAACATTTGCTTCTATTAAAACATTTTTTTATCCTGAAAGGTAGAGATAGATGAGGGACAGGATCTACTCCTAAATCTAACAAAGTACATGACTGGAGTTTGGTAGTTTTGCCAATCCCATCTCCAATCAAATTTTTATTGTATTTGTTCATAACATACACAAAGCTAGTAGGAAATTAAGCATTAGAAATATTGAAAAGACCTTGGTCAATTGTTTTTTATTGTAATACAGAAATTTATGCCATAGTTAAGCCTCTCTCTTCAGAAGAGGTCACATACAAAGGAAATCAGTTTAGAAGCAGTGCCAATGATATGCTGTAACATTTCTCCTCTGTGCTTCAATTTATTAAGCAGTCTTGGGGAAAAAAAAGGCAGTAGAAATGTACTAGGTCCCTCTCACTCTAAGATGATGCCCTAAAGCCCTGGGAATGAGAAAGAAATATGTTCAGGAAAGTTCTCAGATGGATTTGCTGTAATGGAAGCAGGAAAGACATTGCTCCAAGAACTCTCCAGGGCATGCTAGTCTTAGGTTAAGCTGCAGTGGCTGAATCAGCCAGGTTTAAGAAGCTAAATGAAAGATGGACCAGCTAAAACTGGTTTATTTTTTTCTTTCTTTTCATAAAGAATAATTGTAAAATTAAAACTTGGGCATTTAACCTTAAATAAAAGGATCTCCATAAATGCAGACTATAGACAAACCCATATAAATGGAGAGTAGATGTATTCAATTGCAATTGCTCCTACATTTCTCAATTTCCATTTAGAGAAACTGCCCTTTCTGGAGGTGATAGGCAATTTTCTTCCAGTGATAGCTAGCACCTGGCTCTCTTCCTAAGCACAGACTGGGAGTTCTGCTTCATTACACTTGCTGTGTTTGTGATGAGGATTATCTGTGGCTTGAAACAGAAGCGAGAATGAAATGAAATTCTTTGAAAAGATGGTCATTAGAAGTACTAGTCCTACAACAGTACTCCAATGAAGTGCTTCAAGACCATTTTCTGATATTAAATAAATTTCTTACTGGTTATCTGCTTCCCACAGAATTTACCTGACTAGAAAGGCACCAGACAAAAAGCTAAGTACACACTGGCTTCTATGATTTTGTAACAGAAGGTCTCACCCTTATCACTGCAAGTCAGACTGCAGTTGTACAATTAATTCATTGACGCTATTCTTTCCTGTTTAAAAACTGCTTGAGAAAGAACCAAGTGAGTGCAGATCATTAGGGTAAAAGTGCAGTATGTTCCAAGGGCCCATAAGTGATTTTTTAAATGTAAAGCATATAGTGATTAAAAGGCATAATTCTGCAAAAGCAATTTAGGAGAACCACACCGCAACATGTTCTTAAATGGCTTTTTGTCGTGGCATCACCACTGTTCAGAATGATTTGGACCTTCTGCAAGTATGCTCATAAGATGTAACTGTTAGCCCTTGTCCATTTCAATTCTTCCCTTTTCCTGAAGTGGGAGGTCAGAACTTCTCCAGTAATCCTTCAACACATGACTTTACAAACCACCGTTATGAGGACTGTTCTCTGGAACACAGTCTACCAGGCATGTCACTGCACTTGCAGTTGTCAAAATTTCTTTATAATCTTTTTCTCAGTAAGCTTAAAATATTATGAACTTAAAACCTTCTTTCTGTTTAAAAGTCTATCATTGTGGAACAGCTTTGAACATGATTACTCTTATCTTTAGTAATCAAAATTATTTCAGAATATTCAGAGCAAACTGTTTGTCTGACCAATTCTCTGTGGCATTGACCTGCTACAAATTCACATGTTTATAAGTGGAACACTTTTAAGCTGAAAACATACTGGGTGTTTCCATAAATCAAAGCTGCTTTCACTTGGATAATGATACATAGCACAGACAAGAAATGAGTCTGGGTGTTTCAAGTGAAGAGGAAGAGTGTTTTCTTAAGAAGAGGGGTTTCTGGCTTCTACGACTCAATCAGCTTGGATCATTGAGTTTATTAAATATCCAGTTACTTTCTGAAAAATTATAGTTTAAAACACTTGGAGGGAGGAAATAGGACACGAAGAAATCCACATTACATGAAACAAACTTTTGCCATACGTGTTTCCCACATTTCAGACAAATGAATGGACTAAGGTAAATGATTAACATTTATATCTTGCTTTTAATAGGTTATGAAGTTTGTAAACTAAACCATTTCAAATCTCAGGAAAAAAACATTTCCCTCCTGTCACTGAAGCATAAATCCACTGGAGAAAACCATAATGAATACAAACTTAAAAGATGTATCATGGTTTAAATGCACAGGACTCTTCATTAGAGGTAGAGAGTCAGATTTAGCATTTCTTAACTGCCAACAACACAATTTCAAGATTTAAATAACTTTAATACATCCTTTTAATTAAATAGGAAATTCCATGCAAACCAGGAAAAATACTTTTAAAAGAGCTATTTTTGCACTGAGTAGTCTCTAATGGTGGACCAAGAAAGCTCACATTCCCAATATTTAAAATTACTGACACCATCTGGTTTAAAAGACTGAACTGGAGCTGCTGGAAGCAGAGGACCAGAAGAAGCATGACTGAGGAAGGTGGACTGTTAGTCTGTCTGGGGCACGGGAGGATTCTCCAGCCTCTCACTACCCCCCGCATTGCCCCCAGCAACACCCTACTGTCACCAGGTGATCCAGATAAAACATCTGCTGTTACATGCTGCTCCCAAGGCCATAGTGTTTGGCAGTAACATCTTACAAATCACAAAGTTATTACTCAGCTCACTCCTGCCAGTGTCAGAGTTGGCACTCCCAGTCACCTTCCCCATAAAATGCCCCAGATATGCCACTCCTTAAGTCCCTGGCAAGAAAATGCCCCCAGATGATATCACTGCAGCTACTCAGGTAGACAAGCAGAAGGGCAAAGGAGGTCTTATGAGCTTTATGAAAGTCACTGCTCTTTCAAGAAAGGCAACAAGTGCAATCACAATTAAACTCTCTTGAATCTTTATTCTTCTTCATATGAGAATCTGATCACGTAACTGCCTGAGTTGGTGTTCCAGCCCGCTCCCTATGTACCAACTCACAAACCCCTATCTGTGTATAAAGACTCACTCCATCACTAGGAAAGGAAGCTTTTAAATAGCCTTTTAAAATACAGTTTAAAAGAAGAACATTTTTAAATTATGTACTCAGTGGAACAGAGGAGTATAGGAAAACCTACCTCACTGGGTTTGGATATCTGTCTTTTCAATCTAGACTTACTGTTAGGAGAAGGACTTGCAAGTGGTTTGCGTCAAGACAATCCTTCCTTTCTAGGGAAAAGTAAAAAGAACTTCAAAGAAATGAAAGAAAAAACTCAAAACCTCTCAAATTCTGGCTCCTTCACCTTTGCCTTGTTCTTCACAGTCCTTACAGCTCCAAAGGAAATTTGACTCCAGCAACAGAACTGTGGTTCATCACAAAGTAATGTGGCCTCTGTCCACCACCATATACTCCAGTAAAACACTGTGTACCACATATATACTTGGGGGTCTTTCTTCACATGGCAGCCAAGCACCAGTCCTTTTTAGGGACAAATTGCCCTTTTTTTCCTGGGACATCACTAGCAATCTGTTCTGTCCTCCTAAAAAAGCTCACGGAAACTTTTTAAATCAGTGACATGTTCCTTGTCAGGACAAACTACCTGCGAACACCTACACTGAAAGGTCTATAGTCCAGTGACAGAAATGATGGATGGTTTGAAGCCATTTACAGGACTGGGTATCAATAATAGAACTTTAATAAGCATAGAAAATCTTGTCAAGCCAGTTGGTTTGTCTGACAAAGGCTGTCATAAGAGCACTTACTGAAACCCAGCCACTGAAGCAGGTAAGATCATTAATACACTCTTCTGTAACGTTAAGTACACCATCTATTTTCTATCATCCGTCTTTTCCATATTAATGATAATGAAACAAACATTAATAAAAGGATTCAGTCCGTGAAAGCCATTTTGTCATAAAGGGTATGCTTTCAAATACATAAAAAAAGACTTCAGTTCATTATCAGCCAGTGAATAGCATAAAAATTCAGACATACTTCAGAACACTTATGTACATTGTCAAAACTTGCACAGACGTTTGTTTTTTCTCTGCAACAGATAAGTTTGTCACTTCAGTCTAAAGAAGGGCAAAAGGTGAAGGAGATGCTGCTCCCCCCACCGCTTTGCTGTTGGTGATGGCCCGAGGGGCTGCATTCCAGCTCTGCTAGGTGCTGCAAAAAGCCTCTCCTTCCATGTGCCCAGTGTACTCACTTTTGGTTTTTAAAATAGCACATATTTTACACGAGCAGTATCTGCACATAAAGGTGCTCAAAATGATAGCCGGGCATTTAGCTACAAATAATTTAATGAGACACTTTTAAAATGTTTCCCTTCCAGTAATCCCCCTCGCAGTGCCTCTCTAGGAGCTTCATCCCCGTGCCTCGCTTGCCACTATGAACATACACACTGCACTGGGAACTACAGCAATTGTAGAGGTATCAAAGGCTTCTTGAGCTTACCTAGATCAGGTACCAACAGCACAAGCTGAGAATAATAAAGGCTTTTAGCTTGTACTTTGTAAGTCTGCCAGGACCTCATGCACTCAGCAAGTCAATGAGCCCGCAATGAGGTCTATGCTATCACAATTTCACTTATACTAGAATCTGGGAGACTTGTTTTGAGATGAATATGTATGCTATTATCACACCTACAAATCCCTGCTCCAGGAGGAAATGACACTTAAGACAAGTTCTGAAATCCAGACTAAAGCAAACCAGGTCAGAGAAGAACTGCAACCTTCATTTTCATCATTAGCCTCTGGCCATATTTTTAACTTGGTCTTTTCAGGAGGCTGTGTCTCCAGTGACCACGTGTGCCACAGCTGAAGCTTTGCAAACATGGCCTCTGACAGAGAAGAGGCTTACATCTGTTCTCAAAATCTAAGGTTTTGAATTTCATTTCAGCTCAAACAGTAATCAATGCAGGTCACAGACTGGCTTTTCTTCACGCTTTTATCAAGAAGTGCTGCTCAATAAAAAATGAGCATGTCAGACCTCCCTTCAGTACAAATACAAAGGTGCAGTTGTTAGAGCATTTCCAACTCAACTAAGATAGCTCTGCCTAAAAACACTATTCAGGTTTTGAGCAAAGAGTAATTCTCTGCTCAGAATGTTCTCCAAATTCCATTCTCAATTTCCTAACTCCAGCCTATATATATGGCCCTATATCCAATAAACTC
This sequence comes from Athene cunicularia, assembly GCF_003259725.1. Classification (NCBI taxonomy): domain Eukaryota; kingdom Metazoa; phylum Chordata; class Aves; order Strigiformes; family Strigidae; genus Athene; species Athene cunicularia. Next base: position 57,512,886 of record NW_020799091.1, on the reverse strand, counting down.
ACATGGATACATAGCTACATATTACAGCAATACTTTAATTTGAACTTGTCTTGTATTTCTGCATCTACTACTTGTCAATTTAATTTTCCACTTGTGTTCTCTGCATAGTTTAAAGCCTTACAGAGTGGAAAATAATGGCACTGATATCCTTCTGTCCTTCACGTAACTATGATAACACTTCTGGCTGTGAAAACCTACGACTAACACTGCCATTACATTGCTGAACTAGTCTTAAAATAGGTACAGCACTTACAGCAACTACAGCTTTAGAGAAAGAAAACAGAAAATCTTTCACTGGCCTGAACAGCAGCCACAAAAGTTCCCCAGAAACTGCTTATGGAACTGATAAATCACACAGTGACACTATAATTCAGTAGGTGTAAAAGGTATTTTGGTTTGAAAAAAAAAAAAGTTTATAATAAATCTTACTAACTACGGAAAAACAAAGACAATGAATAAAGGTTTAAGCAAAGAGAAACCTTCTTTATACATTGCTCTCTATGCAGTCGCCAAATCCTATCTGTCCCTTGATCTCACCAACTATGAACAGTGCAATCATACTGTCTTATGGCCCAGCTGGCAATTTCTGTGGTCTATTCTCTAGGAATATCTAGAGTGTTCCCACTCCAGTTGGCCATGGAAGTCTATGTTTAGTTTACTTTTTTATCTTCATTAATCACAGGCACAGTAAAAAAGACTACCTAAAAAAAAAAAAAGTCACAAAAATTGATTTTTTTTCTGTACTGCAAAACCACAGAAAAAATAGGTATCAAGCAGTGATGTGATAGGAATTTAGTGCTGCATTCCACTTTCCTCTGCAGACAACACAGGCTCCACTTATGCTAAGAAAGCCTGAGGCAATATGTGAAACTGTCTGAGGTCAGAACTACTATTTGCAAATAAACAGCAACAAATATATTGTCTGCTCTGAATGAAGCATAAATCCATTGGGGTTTTGATTCAGCGTTTGATTCAGTCCTCCTCCTCTTAGCTTAACTCCTTAAAGACCATCAGCAAATGACAAAATAAAGATGTCACCTACATGCAAAGAGAATGACAGTATTGGGACTCTACTCTTTCCTCTACACACTATCACATGGCTGACAGATAAAAAGGCCATTGAGGAGCACAGGAGACTCAGTGACTCAGACTACAGCACTTCATTTCTCTCTCTTTTTTGTTTCTGATTCCATGAGAGATCATCTATTGCTTTATCAATCTCAGTGGGATAAAAGGCAAAAAAAAATTATCAGAATTCCCTCTAAAGCACAGGGAAACATCACAGAAGGGAAATACAGCAGAGAAGTCTCAAGGGAGAGCAAAAGGACGAAGACATCTGCATCTGTTATTCTTCATTGCTCATAGCATAACCTCTTTCCCACTGCTTATATAAGGTCATAAGAAAAAGCAAATCATAAACAGATGGACATCTCTTCAGAATATGGGTGTCCAATGATGGGTCCAGAAGGTGGATCTGACCCAGAAAGTGCCTTGAAGATAATGAGCTGGCATACTGAGCAACTAAGTATTTTGTTTTGCTTGGGACAGGAGAGGGAAGTGGAGGTATGTCTGAACTGACCGGCAGGGAAACACAGCTACCTTTGGCACTCGTGACTTAACCAAATCTGCCTGTCCAGCTCTGAATATGAACTTCACCAGTGATTAGACATCAATCACTTGAAAAAGACATCACTCTGGCAGCTTGAAAAGTAGCTTGTTTGATACAGCATTAATCACAAATACCATGGCTCTCTAGAGGAATATTCATTTAGTGTCTGGAAGTTCTGCATGTGGTACCAGTTATTGTTGTTGTACTTACCAGGAAAGACCCACAATGAAATAGGACAGCCAATATCAAAATAAAAATAGGCAAAAACATCCCCAAAGGTAAACAGGAATAGAACTGCAGTACGGTATTTTGGCTATTCACCTAGAGGAAATAATTTCATCCCTGAGTCAAAAAATGTGCTCAAAAATGCAAGGAAAGGAAAGTGTCATACATGGAAAATTGCTTGGTGAAATAATGTTAAGAAGCATCAGAAGATGTGGTTCACTGAATGATTGGAGGGGGATGCTATTCATACAACATAAGGACCGTTTCCTGACAGTTATACCTAATCTGACCATCTTTTCTATTCTCCCCTCTTGCCATATACACACAGCTTCGAGTGACTGAAAACATTGAGGGAAAATTAAGAGGGCATGAAACACAGAAGAAATTTTATCATCTGGATCCAGACCCTGTGTGCCAGCTCCAGAGGAGTTACCCAGAGCCACTCTCCTGCAGTGCTGGGTAGCCCTGGACTCCAAAAAGTCAGCTGGACTTTCAGCAAGCAGTGTTGTCAAAAAAAATCCAACAACAACAAAGAAGCAAAAACCCTAGGCCCTTCACAGCTGTTTCCCTCCCCATGACTTTGTCCTGAATTTTTTACTACTTTTTTTCTAGAAAAGTGAATTTAAATTATTTGACATCTCAGTGGTAGCACAGCATCAATACTCCAGCTACAAATGGTGACAACTACAAAAAATACGGTTTTTAAAAAAACATTTAATCACTTAACATTCACATCTTTGAACTGCTGCATGAAGTGCTACACAAAGGCTAAATATTGTTAGAAGTCTCTTGGGTTTGTTTATCCTGTCAGCACTCCTTTCCACCAAAGCACTGGCAAAACTTGCAGCCACTGTTCATGAGATTAACAGGAACATAATAGCGGAGTTTGTAGCAGAATATTAAACTTGAAGGAGCTTTCAGTTTCACTTTATACAATTATCCCAGCAATAATAGCAAGCATATTGAAATCACACCACCAATCAGGATATTCACGTTTGGGAGAGCAAAGCACTGAAATGACTGGTGGACTCCCATTATTTTTTATGTAACTGGATTTAACACTGCTAACTACAGTCTATAAATCAGTTTCTCCATAAAACTCTAAAGTCATAGGTGCCAAATACAAATATTTTTCTCATAATCCCATCCTTGATCTTTTCATGTTATTATTGGACTCCTTATTCTTAGCTACATTTTTGCTAAAATAAGTTGCTCTTTTTTTCCTACAAAATTTGCCAAACCCACTGCTGGAATGCATTTGTATTGTCCTCTTACTAGGAGAACTGCTGTAACATTCCCATTGACCTAATTGCAGTTTTTGGCCTGAAAATATGACACGTTTGTGTGACTCTGGTAAAGCTGTTGAAGAAGGGATTCTAGAAATGAATCACCCTTCTGACCCCTTTCGTCGAGCTCCAGGCTGAATCCCCTTAGGAATGTGATGGCATTTCTTCTCCCTGCTTTTTTTCTAAAATCCTATACTAAGCCGCTTAAAAAAAAAAAAAAGTCCAAAATCTGACCGAAATAGCCCAGAAACTTAAGTAAAGACAGCTGGAAAGATGAAAGAGTGATAATGTTTAGATGCAAACCAAGCAACATGTTCCAACAACTGCTGGAGACTAAATTCTGTCCCAGAAATGTATGTTATTTCATTTGTCATTAAAGAATACAGTGTCAGTGGGGAAATCTCTGAAACCACAATACAGTTAAGTCTCTATTTAGAAAGCATTATCATTACTAGGAGAAAAACAGAGATTTCGTATTTACAGTCCCTCAGTGTGGGGGTACCTGTTACAGCAAACCTTGCTCATAGCAGAAGAAAAAAAATGTAATTACAAGATGAAATTGATTGTTCAGAGATAGTTTAAAGCCTTTGTAGATACTTTATGCCATTATTAGGCAAACTATTCAAATGCAGCAATACAATGTGAAAACCACAAACAATATTGTGTCCTGTATTAGATTCAACGCAAAGTTTGCAGAGCCTGCAACCCAAAGCAACTCCTGCTTTTGCCCCTGCTGCAGATGAAGCTTCTCTGGGCAAAGTCCCATTTTATGGCATAGATGGTGCCTTTGACTTGTATCCTTTAATCCGGTGAAATCCTTGGATGTGCCCACAATCCTGTTTAGAGTCATGGTTCAGGTACACATACATAACTGTATCTCTACTGTATCATTGTGCTGTGTTCCCACCATATTTCTGTTTATAATAGATACTCTTAATTATCTAAGCTTCCGTCACCATAGAGGTTTCCTTACCCGCACAGATCTTCCCATCATAGATCTCGCACACCCAGTCGTGGCACTCGCAGAGCGGACCGTAGTATTTGCCAGACTCAGTCACTTGGCAGATGCAGACTCCACACTCGCATCTGCCTCGGTCACTGCACAGCTTTCCCCCGGGGACGCGGCACCTGAGCTCTGACTCAGTCCGGGACAGCCAGCACGAAGAAGGACCACCCAAACCGCTCCTGTGGAGGTCAGCAAACAGAACAAGCTGTGGTCAAAGCCAGCGGCTGCAGCTCAGAGCTGATGAGAGCCCAGCTTATTGGCAATCATCCTCCTGCCATGGCTTCACATGATCACCATAATATTGGTTTTAATGCCACCACTTCAGTTACGGCTGCAAACTACTACTTGCCTGATATCACCCCATTTTCTTCTATCAGAAATCTCACTGCTACCTGCTGAAATGCTTATAGTGTATTTTAGTTACCTCGTTAACTGCATTAGGCTCATCTTCTTTCACATTATGCATATCTGGTGTGTATATATATATATATATATATATATATGCATATCCATGTATAGTTTGATTATGTATCATGATATATTTTGATCTGAATGGTTTAGAAAAGACATATACATCCAAACACACCATGACAGAAATATATGGTACCAAAAGCAAGGCTATGGTTGATTCTAATAAAATACATTTGCCAAAGAAATCTTTCTGGTTGTCAGATATATAGGATCCATGCTTTCATCGGAAAAGGAAACCAAAGTAATCACTGCTTTCCATGCAAGTGTAGCTTGCGGCTGTGATTTCAGTAAAGTCAGCAGAGTCTGGATGGTAGATCTGAAGATCTGCAGCTCTGCCATGAAATTGTACCATGCGCTGGAGCACACAAAGGTCGGGACTTCCAGGACATACACGGGGAAAATCACACGTTGCCTCATCAGCAGCTGGATTGTAGGAAAAAAGAACAAAGGACTGGCCAAGCCAAAAATCAGTGTTCACAGCTCTAGGAAATACTGCGGTTTCAAGCGGTAGGTACCTGCACTTCTCAGACAGCAGATTTCGCAGACTCTGGAGTGAAGGAGCTGCTGTCTCTAAGGGCAGGTGGGTGCTGGCCCTGGTGGAGTGGGACAGCAAAGGACAGCGTGCCTCGCTGTGCTGCTGCACCAGAGAGCAGGAGCACACAGGGGTTTGTGCTTGGGCGCCTGCTCCACTCGGGCAGCAGAATTGAGAGGGTTGGGTGTAAAGAGCTGTCACTATCCAGCTCTTTCCCCTTCCGTGCTTTTATAAAGTCTGGGGTTTAGGCATGAAATACATCACTGCAAATAACCCCCGCAGTCTGCACGCCTCCTGAGGCTTCCAGCGACCCAGAGCACTTCCCTCAGTGTCACTTTTAAGCAGGCAGAGGAAGAGCTCGCTACCCGCTTCACCGCTCCCTCCGCAACCCCGGCCTCCGAACTCCTGACATCTCGTAAATCGGTCACAACCCCCCCCGGGAGGCTTCAGAGCCGCACTTACCGCAGGGCCG
>NW_020799091.1:57497763-57507235 GCF_003259725.1 Athene cunicularia | reverse complement strand
GGGGGGCCGGCCGGCGGCGCGGGGTGAGCGGCCGGCGGCGAGGGGACCAGCAGCAGCACCACCAGCCCCAGCAGCGCCTGGGCGCACATGGTGCGTGCGGCCGCACCTGGAGCGCTCCCGCAGACAGACAGACGGCCGGACAGAGCGGCCAGGCGTGCCGAGAGCGGCGAGCCGGACAAGCCCAGCTCCAAGGCTGCTCCCCCCGTGCTGCAGTGGCTCTGATTAGCTGCCTGGGAGCAGGATTTGGGCAGCGCTCTGGAAGGGAGGCCGGTGCCAAACCCCGAAGTTTACAGTCTAGGCAGGGAAGTAATTAGAAACAGTTGCGCAGCCAGATGGTTTATTTTGATGTTTTAAAAGTGGCCCGTTCACAGATGTGAACGAACTGTCTCATTCTCCAAGTGCAGGCACCGTAAATATTCGAGGTATGTGTATCCCCCTGTCCTTTGATGGATGGCTGCTTGGGATAATCTGCATAGCGTGGTGGGGAAAAATGCACCGCTGAGAAGACAGGACCAGTGCTCCCCAGCTGCAGCATCCCTGTCTGGCTCCTGAAGCACCTCCTTCCCACATCTCTCCTTCCTCTCCTCTCCTTTCCCCCCAGGGTCACCTGCTCATGGCTTCGCACTGTGCAACATCGTGGGCTGCCAACCTGCACCAGCCAGAGTGACTGCAAATTAAAACCCTATTCGTTAGCCATTTCCTAATGCTACATTAAGACAAACAGTATAGTACTTCATCAGAGCAGTGGGAGATTTTAGAAGTGCTTTAAAACTAAGCTAAAATGAGGGATAGTCTCTGTAAATGAATAAAATTTGGCAGGAATGGCCAAATGTTGCAACACTTTTTGATCCCTCTGGTTGTCCTGGGAAATTGTTGATTGCCTGGTACCTCACTCAGACGGAAAGCTCTTAAAGAAACAAACTTCCACCACAGAAGATGGTAGAATATAGGTGTCCTAGTCTACACACACATGCATGCATTTTTAAAGCATGCAGCTGACAGAAGAAACTTTCACTGCTTCCAGAGCTTATAGTGGAGATTAAAGTGCTCAGTAGCTTCCTCAAAAGGAGTAACTCCTGTTTTATCTTCATATTAAATATCTGGTATACCACAGATTATACTGCTCTAGAAAACATTTTAAGATTTAGATAAAAATCTTGTGACTCAGATACTGCCTTTCCTAAAAGTGTAATTAAATGTCTTACATTTTACAGAGTGAACTCCAGGGTACAATCCCCTGGATTCCTGCTACATAACTAGTTCTGCTAGTGATTTTCCTGGGGGAAAAAAAAAAAAAAAAAATCAAGCATTTGACTTTGCTCTACTGTTCTTATAGACAACAACCTTTAAAGTCCACTTTGGGGCCTGTAAAATCCAGTTTTTACACAAGTACTCAGTTAAAGTATAAACTTTCATTGAAACACAAGAGACTAGACAAAATCCGTTCTAGCATATTTTTAAATATACATTCTTATTCCTTGAAGATATACAGGTTAAAATCAGACATGATTCCAATGGACAAATAAGCCACAAAACTTTTGTCTTATTTTAATAGGGTATCCTGAAGTTGTGAAGTGTAGAATTGCTCTCTACTTGTAGTGTGCTATCCTTTATATGACACATAATTCTGTCCTAAAATATGAGCAAGTAGAATCGGATGTAAAAAAAAATCCAAAAGCCCTGTATATCGCTGTTGCATATTTAATTTTTAACAGTTTTGCTGCCCTTTATAGTATATTTCATATTGCAAATTTGTTACATAATTTTCTCATACAATGCAGCTGGAAAAAATCCTGCATTAGGAGTGATCTGTTGACTTCAGTTTTTTGAATGTTTATAGTTGTGCTAACCTCACACATTTGACACTGATGGATGTAGTGAAAAGGTAAGTAACATTGGCAGGCCTTTATTTCTGACAGTCCTTGAAGTCCATGCTTAATGCAGCACTATGAGTTATATTTGTGTGACAGTTTTTCAAATTTATTTGCTGTGCTACAATTGAAAAAAATAATTAAACCCCTTAGATTAAAAAAGGGAGCACTTTTAAGAACAATGTGATATTCAGAAATGGTACTGCCAGAAGTCTGGAGTTAGAGAAGAATAAATAGAATTTCTGCATTTTAAACAATAGTAATTCCCTTTTGGCACTAAACTTATCTTTAATCCACAAACTAAAATGTTGCCATCTGTTCATCTTCCTCCTTCTTCTCTGTGCAGACTAGTGCTGATAAGTATTCATAAGATATTCAAGCAGCCTGAAAACCATCCTCAGACTTCAAATGTATGAAGAGAAAGCATCCATCATGGTATGTTGACCTTATCACTCCCTTATTTTTTATTTATTTACAGCTGTCAAGTTTTTAAGTAATACCCATCTTTTGGCTGTGTACCTTCTGAATTCGGAGAAGGTGCAGTTACACAGTCCAAGGGTGCAGTATTTAAAATGTGCATCCAAAGCTTAAGTTTAATAATTACTTTCATGTGTATGTGCCTCTAATACCTTACTGGATTTTAACCTTTTCTCACAATTATTATTTAAACACTTAAGCCTAGAATGTTTATATGCACACATGTATATATAGGTATACACACATGATGTGTATATATTTGGGAGCTAAGTGGCTAAACAGACTGTAAATTCCATTTATAAGAAGCCAGTGTCTTTCTAAATGAGATCCTGACATGCTGTCTTGAACACTGCTCACTTCCTTTCAGCCACTCCTGCACATAATCTTAAGGAGCTTTGTTCTCTACTGATAACATACACCTACTTGAAGTAGAGTGCTGGTAAAATGCTACTTTTTCTACATATCAAGTTTCAGACTAAGGCTTCAGACCTGTAGGTGCTTGGTAGGTGTACACTTTACACGTGGTAATGTCGCTACCTGCAGACTTAAAGGTAGAGAAAAGAAAGTCAACAAACACAACGCTGATGAGAGGATGAGAAGCAGGAATATACTACTAATACTGAACAGCCTTTTGAAAAGTAGGCAATAGGTTTAAATAATACTTGTCAGACAAGAAATATCGTCAATTAAAGATGTGGAATCAAGAAAATAAGTGCTGTTTAACACACCTACACTTGAACCTCAGTTTAAGCATATCACTATTAGTGCTCTTATTAAAAGTCTGCAGGATTTGGTATGGTCAGAGATTGGGATAAACCTTTCTCCTGCAATTTTATTTACCAGGAGAAGAATCAGTAGCGTAATTTTCTATTCAAACTGGTGATGGCTATTTTGTGGTTTCATAGCCTTCTGAACTGTGAAGAAATGTGATGTAACATTACGTGTGAAAAACAAGTTGCGAGCCCTAGGGTAGATTAGGTAATTCATAGGCAGTGACTTTTAAAAAATTTTTTTAAAGGCAAGCAATACCTTTACTTTAAATGTGCCAGAATTGTTTTTGTAATAATGAAAATTAGAATAATATTAAAACATAAGAAAAAGCTTTTTTACTCTAAGAGTGGTCTAACAGTGGAACAGACTGCCCAGAGAGCTTATGGAGTCTTCACCCTTGGAGATATTCAGACGCCATCTGGACAGAGTTCTGGGCAACCGGCTCTAGGCAACCCTGCTCTGAGCAGGCGGGTTGGACTAGATGGTCTCCAGAGATCCCTTCCAACCTCAAATATTCCATAATTCTATGACTCTGTTGACATACTGTGTACTGAACAAGATTTGATTTGGTGTGGGAAGGCAGATGGACTCTGCTCTGCCTACTCCTTTATTACATCCTCTTAGTGGCCAGCTTAATTTTGCTGCCACTTTAACAAAGGCATTAGATTTGCCAACTTCATTCCATGCTATTTTTAAGGACTTTTTTTTTTTTTTTTTAACAAAACAAAATGCACATCCAGTGAACAGTTTAAGCTTAAAAAACCTGGAGACCACCAAAATTTGTCAAATAATCCTCCTATGGGTTTCCACAGAAGCCATTTTAGTAACACCAGGGGTTTATATCAGTGGAGACATTGCAGTGGCATTCACTTACAGAGCAATTTTCTAAAATTAAACAGAAGTTAAAAAAGAGGCATTCACTTACAGAGCAATTTTCTAAAATTAAACAGAAGTTGAAAATCCCACATATCAAACAAGTTATTATTTATCCATGGAATGAGGAGAGTAGGAAGCTTCTAGTGATTCTTCATCACTGGACATAAAATCACTAAATGAGATGTCTGTAAAGATCTACGACAAACCACTTCAGCACTCATGGACCAAAGTACTTGATGGAGTTAACTAAAATCTGTCTGAATTAAACAGTTCAGAAATTCATTTGGAGAGTCATTGCTGTGCTAGCTGATGGCATCCTTGAAGGAAGCAAGAGACAGTATACCAGAGCTGTGCAGAACAGAAAACCTTGTGTTAATTTTGCTGACATGACATGGAATCTGGGACAGTTGATGGTATCACAGAGGCAACAGAAATATCTTTTGGAGTTCTAGGATCAAGGTTAGAACAAGATTAAAACTGAGCTGGCCTGAATGTAGCTGGCATGAATAGTAGTGAATATAAGCTACCCAAACAGTTCACACAGGCCAACATTAATCAAGATGTTATTGTGTTATACTCTAGTGTAAAACCTTACCTTACTCTTTCAGATCCCAGCTGAAACTTTAAATAGCAGGTAGGTCTTTAATTTGTTTAATGTTTACTAGTTAATTCCCCTAAACAGCAGTAATACCCTGCTTTTACAGAGGCCTTAAGGAAACATACCATTTTTAATCATGAGCTTGCAAGACAGCTCAGAATGCCAGCATTAATAGTATGTTTTTAAAAAGCATACTACCGCATTCTTAACTGTTTAGCACTTATTTCAGAAAGCTAGTCAAGGTCTGGTGTAATCCAAGCTAGCAGTATTGTTGAAGAGGCCAAGAAAGGAGATAAATGGGCATATCATTTTCCAACATAAATTTGACTCTGGGGTCAAATTGTGCCTTACTTCTCAAAGGGACAATGTTCCTTGCTGCTGAAAAATGTAAAATGGTGGCAAATACAATAATGAAAGTTTGTCATTTTTGTACTTAACTAGTCACCTGAACGAGTTAAATGAAAGATCATTCTTATCCTTTTGACCAAAGAGTTGTTTCTAAGGATAGTAAATTAAAAAAATAGATACTGCTGACTTCTTAGAGGCAAAACTGCAGTAACTCAGGTTGAGTGCCTGAGCTGAACATATGCGCACCAGATTCTCCAGACAACAGCAACCATCTCGTATGGTTTCAATGTTCCGTCTTGCACTGGGTCCTGCTGCTTGTTATTAAACAAAAAATGAAGGAGAGACAGAAATTAAGAAAAAGAAAGGGTGGGGTAACACCGTTATTGTCCCTCTTCTGAGTACTCAGTACTCTTTGAAAGGAAACCAAATATATACATAGTTATAGATTTAGGACCCTCCACAAGGTTTGAAATTTTGGAAACTATACACATGTCCTTTACTCTGGTTCATCAATGTTGATGCTGGTCACAGACACTCAAGAATGACAATTTTGTAATCCATGTCTATCAAAATTACTCATGAACATTAACCGATCTCTTTCAGTCATTGGTCTGATGTTGCTCGGTGACCATTTCTGTTATGGTTATATGCTTCAGAGCAAGACCACCTCTCTGTCTGAGCCAGACAGATCATTCAGATGGAAGAAAGCTGGGCTGCTGGGCTGGTTTGAATCACATGGAGCCCTGGCAAGACCAGGGTGCTGCTCAGTGTGTGCAGGGATGGACTTCAGACTAAGGGAGAACTTCGTAGTAACCACCATTAAGATGACGAAGGACTCTGAATGCCCTGGGGCTAGACAGCAACAAAGCAGGAATAGAGCAGTTTTTGACTTGTTTCCTATGCCTAAATGATTAAATCTTCCTTTGGGTCTGAAGTTTAATTCTAAATTTCTAAATGACATTTTGTGACCTTTTTGAAAAGCTCAAGCATCATTTCAAAATGAATATTTCATGAATTCTTTTACTCATTATAGATTATCTGAAATCTGGTCAAGCAGTGCATTCTCTCCTAAGTGGTAAATCAAACTCCAACAATGGCATTTCCAATAAACTCAGCTCCTTGGGAAGTTTTAAAAATTTATTTACATTACTCTTCATCTCCTTAACATATATTTATGGAAAGTAAGGACAAGAGAGATACAAGTAAAGCTCAATTAAATTGAGAAATAAAAAATTTCATTGTTTCTACTGTGGCCTTACCTCCTTTCAACTACAATAGGATAATTAAAACACACATATTGATATGGAAACGTGTATTTATACACATGTCAACAAATGGGAGAGTAGCAATTGGATTTTATAAGACAGAACACAAGTTGGGGAACTCTTACCCTTCCTCACTAAAAATGGGGAAGATGATGTTCCTTACTTGGCTGCTTTGGCACACTTTAGAAACACTTCACTCTAACTTTTATCCTTTTAATTGCTTGAGTTAACTGCATTCCAGAAAAAAACAAAACAAAAAAACCCCAACAAACACACAAGAGCTTTACAGCTATCCAGATTCTGCAACAAAACATGCAAAACTAAGTAGATGTTTTGCATTCCCTCTTTTTCTTCAGGACCTACCGAGTGAGCAGGTCTAGGAAACGTTGATTTCTTAATTACCTTTTATCTGGGAAGGTCTTACTGTGCTTGCAGATCTTGTTACAGAAATTAAAGTTACAGAATTTAAATGATGAAAATTCTCCCCTTGCATTCTCAATACCAGTCTTCTGGAATTTTCCAAAATTTCCTTTTAAATGGAAGTTGCCCCATGACCAGTTTCAACCATGTGTTGAAGTCTGAAGAACGAATAAAGAAATTCCTTTATCTGTTCTAGATTTATAGAGATGAGAGTTAAGTCCTTACTAAGGCACATCTTTCTTTTTGACCTATTCCGCATTACCATAAAGTAATATTTTAAGATTAACTCCCAAATTCAGTCCTTATCTGTGTGTTTATGACTTGCTCTTTAGGTCAATGAGAATTTTCTAAATCAGAATAAAACCAAACTTCAGCCCTAAATATTAAACATCAGCATGGACTTCAAATGACTGACAGACTCTTTGCAAAATTATATCAGCAATTTTATAAATATCTAAGCTTTCCACTTTATCCTCACATACATGATATATGCCACTCAAGTTCTAAAATGTTCATAATTGCTTCTCAAGTGACAGATGTGAAAGTAAATTTGTGTTGAAATAGCAAAGCAAGAAAAGGCTTTTTCTTGCAAACAGCAGACCTTCACTGTCTGCACAATTCTTTAAATGGGAGACATGACTATTTTTCCTTTGTGCATAGGCAGGTACATCAGGGGCTAAACCCTTCTTCCAGCCTTCGCATCATCTCATGCAAGTTGTGCTCATGGACCAGCTGTCCAAGAGAATCCTACCTTCTGCTGAAAGTGTGGGTCCCCATTAGTAGCCTGCAGTTCACAGAAGCTCAGAATGGGCAGGTAGGGCAAAATTTAACACTGTACTACCAAATAGGATACCATGTACAAGCAGAAGTTTGAAATACATAAGGAAATATGTATTCTATAATACAAAACACATGTAAGGTAATTAATCCCCTTTTATTTGGTACTCATTAACCAGTATTTAAAATACTATATCCAGTTTTGAGCCCTCCCTCCAGTACATGAAAGATGTTACAATACAAGTTCAGTGGCAGGGCACCAAGGTGGTTGGGGCGGCAGCACTTGCCCCTTGAGGAGCAGCTGAAGGAACTGGCTTGTTCAGCCGGGAGGAGGAATGGCTTTGGGATCACCTAAAACCAGTCTGCCAGAGTCTACAAGGAAGCTGTCAAAAGGATGGAGCTGGGCTCCTCCCAAGGGTGCATGGCAGGAAGAGGAGAGACAGCAGACAAGAGAGGGTCCAACCGCATGTCAGAAAAAATGTCCTTCACCGTGAGGACAGTCAAGCACTGGAACAAGTCGCCCAGACTGTGCAGTCTGTGTCTTGGGAGATTTTCAAGACCCAACTGGATAAAGCCCTAAGCAAGCTGGTGTGATCTGATAGCTGAGCCTGGTTGCGGCAGATCAGTAAGACCAGATGGCTTCCCGAGGTCCCTTCCAACCTCCATTGGTCTATCGAGAATTATTTTTCCTAGGCCAGTATATCCACAGAAAAACTGTTGCACAAAGTCACATCTGCTGGAAAATGTAGATTTCTTTCACTTAGATTTAGCTGCAACATTTCACTGTTTGTCGTTTTTCATTTACGAGATGCTATCACCAACAACATAATGCTGCCTAGCAAGCTATCCCAAGAAATAAAATAGAACTGAGGAGGAAAAAGACAAAATGTGAAGAGTATTATTTGTAAACACATTTATTCTTAAACTGATTCCTTTTTTTTCCACGAGATATCAGCTGGCTGATTGCTATCAAAGACACTAGCCCTGAAAACACTAAAGTGAGGTGCTTAAATTTACTGGAATTGCTAATGCTGGCAATGCACATACATAAGCGCTGGCGGGACTGCATCCATAATCCTGAGGCCAGCTCCCTAACTGGCTTATTAGTTTTTGTTATAAGCATCAGATAGATACAATCTAAAGGAACCTAATACAATTTATGCCATATGTTTTCTTTCTGCTTACCGAGGTATTTTGCTAAGGGTTTTTTCAAATCCTATTCCATGTCCTTAATGCCGTTGTAGCAACAACTGCATTTGCAGGATTACCTCTTTAATTTTGCTAATTTTACAAGTGCTAGAAGGCTATGGGCTCACATTATTCCTATCAACTAGTATAATTTAAAAACAAATTATAATTTAGAGAAATTTACTTTTTTTTTTTTTTTTTTTTTTTTTCCCCCGAGAAGGTAGAAATACAGCTTGGAACATGGCAACTTCATTTATTGAAACATTTTTCCAAATATTTACTTATTCATTTATTTATTTATTTGTGGTATCTCTTTACATAAGGTGATGCTATTTCATGGATTTATTTCAATGTGGAGTTCAAGACTCTGCTTTTATTTGGCTCTTCAGCAATTTGAAAACTAACCAGACCACCCAGCTGATACTACCAGAGAAGTAAAGGCTCTGCAGCGGCAAAGAAGTGCGCGACCGCTAAAAAAAAGCTTTGAGGTGCACCAACAGGGTTTCTTACCAAAACAAGAAAATTATCCTTGAAGATCGCCATGAGGAAAAAACCACCCCACACCAAACCCGTTCTGAAGAGCGGCTGCGCCTGCTCAGCCCGAGGGGTGACCCCCGGCGGGCTGCCCCTCACCTCGCTCCCCACTCGCGGGTTTCGGGGCGCCGCGAACACATTTCCAAGTGGCTGTGGGAGTGTTTTGCGTGACGGGACCACCGTCCCGGCCGCACCCCCTGCCTCCCGAGCGGTTAAGCCGTATTCCCTCTCAACCGGGAGCAGCTCGAGGGTGGTGGTTGCTTGGGTTTTTTTTTCGAACTGGCGTGTGTGCGCTCGGTCCCGTCTCCTCCTCACCTGCTCCCTCCCCGCCGCCGGCCCGCAGGCCG
>NW_020799091.1:57296066-57497713 GCF_003259725.1 Athene cunicularia | reverse complement strand
CCCTCCTCATCGCCCGCCCCAACCGTCCTTCCCCCGCCGCGGGAGGGAGGGAGCGCGGCGGGCCGGCCTCGGGGCCTGCTGCCGCAGGGAGCGGGAGGTTGGAGGCCTGCCCCGCCGCCCCGGGCCCCCTCCGCATCCCTCAGTGGTGCGCAAAAAGCGCCTCGCTTCCTTACTGAGGCAGAGCCGGGCCGTGGGGCCAACAGGCCTCTTCGTCCGTCACGGGCCGGGGGTGCCCTAATGGAACGGGGTGGTTGTGGATGGGGCCGAGGCGGGACGGGGTGCTCTGTGGGGAGCTGCCTCCCCGAGGGGAGGTTTTGCCTGGTTCGCCGGGGCCGGTGGCTTCGGGGCTGGGGTGGTTGGAGAGAGCGACGTACCCAGGCCTGAAGTCAGTCTCTAACGTGCATTTTCGGGGGCCTCGACACTGTGCGTTGAGTGGAGAGAGGTGCTTAACGTTGACATAGTTTTATTTTAGCAGTCCCGGTAATGTCAGCGACATGTTTCTAGGAAGGACGGAGGTTTCTGATGGCCTTTATGTGCAGAGACAGCTTTTAAGTCAGCTATGATTTGGTTGGTTACCCATTGTTGCATTCTGAGACACTCATAAGGGAAATAAACATTCACGGTGAGAAAATACTAACTAAATGCTATTTTGAGTCTTTTGTTTTTGTCTTAAGCATCCTTAATTTCCTGTTTCATTTCATTGTCACTCTCTCTTTTCATCGCCTTCCACAGCAGCCGCATCCCACCTGTCCTCTATAAGTAACCAACAGAGAAATACTGTATATTAACAGTGAACTAAGTTTTGTGGCATAAAACAAAAAATTAAGAAACTTTAATTCAGGGAGAAAAAAAAAAATTACATTTCTTTGAGTTCTCTGGCTGCCAGAATACACCAGCTCTGCAAGTTCATGTATAGACCCTTGGGGATTTTCAGGAACACTTGGGGGTATTTTTATTTAACCACTTGAGCTTGGTAGTGTGTTTTAAAATGAATCATAAGAATCAGCATGTTATTTGTGCTTTTGAAATATCGACACATAGTCTGTTTATTTGGGGCATCTGTTTTATTTTGATCTGAAATTTGGTCCATCACAGTTCATTCCCATTTAAGCCCTACTTCGTGGAAATACAGCTTACTCTGATTTGATTTATTTCCAGCTTCCAGACGTTGCTGGTACCAGGGACACTATGTAGACCTATGTGGCATTCATTCATACCCAGGTTTTGAGTCACAGAGGTTTCAGGTCTTACACCGTCACCAGAGGAGATGAGTAGTATCAAGCTGTGTTGCAGGGAGTAACAGGACACAAGACCAAGCTCTGGAAGAGGTGGGCAGTCTTGTATTTTCGCAGATAAGAATGACTTCTTAAGGCGTGGGTATCTCCTGATGAGATAGAACTGTTACTGGCTTCAGGGGATTTTGGTTTCCTCCCCACCCCCCGAGGTATTTAGGAATTCAGGGAGTTGTAAACAAGATTTTTGGTGTGTTTATAAGAGAGGTGTTGCATTTACAAATTACTTTTACTGTGTTATTAATGGAATACTTATATGGTTGGAAAATGACTTGGATGTTCTGTAGATTTTGAGCATGAAATCTTTTTGGAGGTAAAGGGAAAAGTCAGCCTAATATGGGCATTATGGGTGGAACCATATTTTAGTTTCCTTTCAGTCTTTTTCAGTTCTCCCTTTCTTTACTTCCACAGCCTCTTTTATTTCACTTGAAGTTTCCTGTATGGGTTAAGTACTGATAAATGTCTTGCTTTGGGAGATACCACTCCTAGGCTATGGCTGCAAATTGTCTTGGTTCTTACTAGGTAATTTCTTTTTCCTTTCTTTATTTTCTGTGATATTTCCACCTTTCATCTCTTCGCCCCCCCCGGCCCCCCGAGGACAATCAAGCAGTGGAACAGGATGCTCAAAGAAGTTGTACAGTCTGTCACTGGAGGTTTTCAAGACTAGACTGGAGTAATCTGAGTAAACTGCAGTAACCTGGTCTGACACCAGAGCTGACCCTGCTTGAACAGGAGACTGGACTAGAGACCTCCTGAGGTCCTTCCAACCTGAATGAGCTTATGATTCTATGATCCCAGTTTTCCACAATAAAGCCTTTGGGTTTGGCCTTTTCTTCCTGGGATGTTACATTCAATCATTGTGTTTGTGAAGATGGTAGTACCGTACCAGGGGTTACAGCTGCAACTTCTAGGAACTGCTCTGCAGCAATAAGAATGCGTATCACATGTCAGTTTGTTTGTTTTAAAGGAAAGATAAGAGGATAAAAAGAAAGAGTCCTAATTTTGTTTTCAGCATTTCATGTTTAAAATACTTGTGTTAGCTATTTCACTGGTGTTTCCTTAAATGATGGAGAGGGGAGAAGTTGGGAAGCAAAGATGATCTAGAATATTCAAATTTCATAAATAATTATTTTAGCAAAAAATGTTAACAATGCTAAAAGAATATAACCACTGTTTATTTTAATTTTTAATGTATTTAAATTATGAAAAGATGTGTATACAAGGTTCTAGGCACACTAACATGTAATTAGTGGTACAACAAAATCCCAGCAACATTAAAATAATCACTTAAGCAGCAGGCATGCTGCCAGCCATCTGCCTACAGAGAAGCTCCTTTCCACCCCTGCGTCATTCTGGGAAGGATGCCCTCATCCCTTTCTTTAAAACCCTGAAACATAGGTCTGCAGTTGTTCATAGCAGGTTACTGAATGTGGGATATTTCAGGGAGAGGACAGGTTGCCTGATGGCAATATATTCCCTTTACAGTTATATAGCACAGTTTAACAGCTAGATTACTTCAAAAGTTCATTTTGATTATGGGCCACGTACCCACCACTTGCTGCCCTAGGATGAGTCTACTGCAGTGTAATCTATATGAAAATCCTGAAGAGACCCTACCTGACAAAGACTTGCAGCAATGCGCTTAGTAAGGAACATGCTGGAAAAAATACGAGAGCAGTGTTCTGGGATCTACTTTTGTGGTCTGCTCATCTCCAGGTGGAAGTTGTGGTGTAGCCCTCTGTGAAAGCAAAGGGGCAGGCAGCAGCAGGTCATTCATTGAGAGGATTCAGGCAACCCGTCCTCTCCCTGAAATACCCCACGTTCAGTAACCTGCTACAAACACTGCAGATTACTGGGCATTTGGTGGCAATCATTAAATTGTAGCACTTTATCAGCCATTCTGACAGAGTAATGTCTAAGTGTATATTTAAGTTGCAGGGCTTGAACAGCTGTCTTGTTGTCCAATCATGCCAACACCCTGCATGTTGGAGGGATATTGAGAGTGCTCAACATGTTTGTGCTTTGGTTTCCACTGAAAGAAAAAGCTGGTTACTTGTACTGGGAAGTAGCCACTTCATGCTTGCATGTGTCCCTCCTTTCGGGATACTTGGGAAGCTGAGACTGTGAAATGTGAGAGTGTACCTGCTCTTTACTACAGAAGTAGCTTTTGAGTACCTTGATCTCTACTTTTTGTGTAAAAGTGGTGTGGTGAGATGTGTCATGGTGTGGTCTAACAGTGCCATTTGAAAAACTATCTTCAGTTGTTTTTTTTTTTTTCTTTTATTCGACCCAATTTCTTAATTGAAAAATGTTTAAAAGTGCACCAATTCAATTTAAAATTATGAAGTTGATTTTCTGGCTGCATCACAGTACCCCATATATGCATGTGTAGTTTCTTCAAAATTGTATCTTCTGGATGTTAGAAACCTTATAGTAAAAAGGACTTGTGATATGACATTATGTAATAGTAGTGGTAGGCCGTATATCTGGCTTACATGAGATCACCTTTTATATGCAATGCGATACTTGATTCTCTGTGGTGAGTAGGTCTGAATTATTTTGTCTAGGTCTGAGAGGAAGAACTCATATTTAAGAAATAAATACTGTGTGAGCATTGTCGTTAGCCAATAATAAGACAAGACACAGGAGATGTGTTGGGAGCAAAGACATAAAGTTTGGACAGCTGTCTGTTTTCAGACTAGATGTTCTTACAGTGGCAGCCTTAAGCAATTGTTAAGCTTTCTTCAATCCATGAACCCCAGTCTGGTATTTTTGATCTGGGGTCCTGTTAGTAAGTACAAGATGTCACCAGCTGTTCTTTCCTACCTGTTTCCAAATGGTTTGAAAATATGACTGGAACTGATTTTTAGGATATTTCCTTCAGTATACCTTATTTGTGAGGAATCCTGTTTGGTTTTAATAAATACTGAAGTTTGGTCAGCTCTTAGCAGTATACTGTGTTCAAAACAATGAAAAGATCTTTTAGGACATTTTATCAGATGTACTAACAATATCACACAGAACAAATACTGAAGTAAGTTTTTCCTTGAAGCTACTGATGAGTTAGTAACATTCATAGTGTATGTGCTGTGTGATTGTATCCATTGGAATTGTGTCTTTACCCTTTTAAAATTAATATATCTGTACTGTCATGTATATGACTTGCTCTCTTCAGACATTTTGCTGCATGAAAACAAATACTGAAATGCCATTCACCTGTACCTGTACCCAAAAGCAGGGATGTAAGAATATGGAGATGGAGGGAACAGGCATTAGAGAAACTAGTGACAATTTGCTAAGAGGGAAAGAAGGCTGTTGGGATAAAAGAATGAGAACTTAAAATTTTCCTGTAATGATATAATGCATACTATGGTTAAGAGCCATTTCTTCTTTAGGGTAGCCTATGGTTTGGGTTTTTTAAAAATGTATAATATGGAAATGGATTTTTGTCATTCTGCTGTGTGTATGGGTGTTCATGTCCTCTTCCTGTCACCCATTTTAGCTTTCACAGATAGTAAAAATTTCGAAGATGATTATTCTCTTGGTAGTGTAGGTGCCACTATGTGTATCCCAGCTCTGGGAGAAGTTGGAAAGGGACTTGACATTTTCAAAGAAGAGTGAATTGGTGTTGAAGAGAGTGCTTGTAGGTGGCCAGCTCACATGATATCAGGTGACAAAGTCAGTAGGCAATGAGAAGGATGTTGGAAGCCAGACACTGCTGATTCCAAGGATTTTTCTGATTTTTAAACTCGCTCTGGAAGTTGTAGGTAGGACTATCTGCTTTATTTTCCTATCTGTTTTTCTGTGAAGTCATTTTTCAGCTGCCACCTTTGTCTACCAGAGCATTGATAAGCATGTTTTTTGTGACTTTATGACAGATTTCTGGAGCAGATTATGCTGTATACAGTGAGCTTGCTTTATAAATGGACACGGATTTCTCAGCATTTGATGTGGTGTAGGATCAACTACTTTTAAAAATTTGTCTTGATTTGAATAGCAAGTGCAGACTTTCATCTGCAGGAGCATTTTGTGGTTTGTGTGGATGTCACTAACTGAAATTAGACCTTCAGACTTTTTTTTTTTTTCCCAAGTGCACTGTGGGTCTTAAGTTCACCAAGTATTGTGCTAGCATACTTTCATTTTAGCAGAATCTGCAAATTTAGTGGTTGGTGGTGGTTCAGACAGTGTAGTGGTTGCTGAACATTCCCGAAAGTTCAGGGAGAGAGAGAAGAAAAGGCTGACCAAATGGATCTGAAGGGGCTCAGTGTGTGAGTAATTTTTCATTGGTTTTCTTTCTTTATTTTGTCTTTGCTTCTACAAATAGAGGAGAGATTTAAAAGCAAGGATACTACATTCCTCTATGAGAAGATTGACACCTGTACTGTGGATTTTCATTCTACTCCAGAGAAATGGGAAGTGGATGTAGCCCCAAAACTCCATGGGATTTTACTGTCTCAAAACCTGTTTTTGCCCTGCACCCAGTACTTCTTAAAAACTCTGGAGCTAGAAATACATCCTAGAGAACGTATTAAGCTTTTCATGTTAATAACAGGTTGTGATCAAAGAAAGTCCTAATGCTGTGTGTTGGAATCAATGCAAGAACTGCAGGGGTGTATTTCTAGTTGGAGTTAGGGAGGACTACAGCCTCCCCATTAGCAGAGTGTGCTGCTCACTGTGCGTCACGGGCTGGAAGGAGTTCCTGCACAGCTCCCTTCCTCCTCTTCATCTTTCAGCTGCTTCCCCTTGCAGAAACAGGTGCAAAAGGATTGTAGTCCAAGAGTTAAAATTTTTTACACACATGGCAGAGTCCTGAGGCTGCACTTGGCTTTGTGTTGCTCTACAGTAACACACACATGTAGAAGCCTTTTGTGTTCCCTGGAGAAATAATAGTGAGAACAACAAGAAAAAATTGCATAAAAGCTTGAGTGCTATACTTTGAATAACCTTGCTAAAGACCATTTACAGAAGGTTCTTGGCTTGTCATCTTTAATCTGCATCTTTTTGTGGACATTTCTGCTCATTTCAAGTAGCAAAGTTCTTATATTCCATAAACATTTCCTCTTTTCTACTGGATTTATATGCATGGTGATTTGTTTATTCAAGGCCATTCTTAAGAATTCTGAACTCTTTAGTCAACCATTAAGTAGTGAACAGAATCCTGTCTAAAGGTCACAATATTTTCTGTGCCCAGATCAATTTTTTTAAAAAAGGCACTGGGTAAAAAAGGGTGAATGGGAGTTTCATTGGAAGGATATGGCTGATCTTCCTACACAGCAGATGTACACATAAGCAATATTGAGAAAAGCATAAGGATAATTATCAACTTTCTTCCCCAAATGGACATAGCTTGTTATTTAGAGTGTCGTTTATTGGCTTTTCAGTGTTTCATATCCTGGGCCTCTTCTCATAATCATTGATTGTACTTACCTTATTGATTCTCTCTTTACTGGTACATATTTTCTTAGAGTTTACTAGGACCACTGTCATAGCCATTACCAGAAATGATAAACGTAAAATTATTATTTTAATTCACTGATTAGTTTTTGAGTAATAGTTTCCAAAGGAACATATTTGCAAGAAACATTTTAGAAAGTATGGGTTTGGGTTTTTTCCTAAGATCTTGAGAAATGCAGCTCCCAAGACATTGCAGTAAACTTTTTATCACTGTGCTAAATGTAGCCATTTTAAGGCTTCATGACCTCAAAAAGTACACCAACACCTCTGAGGCTTCAAGCGTTTCTGGTTACGCCTTGGTCCAAGTAGAAAAAATAGGTCAATACATTAGGCTTAGGAATACATAGGAGAAAGCAGGAAAAACAGCCAAGGAGGAGGAAGTAGTGAATTCAGTTACAAGAAAGAGGTTGGAGCATGAAGTTTGACCATGAGAATTAAGAGAACATACAACCTTTATGGATATCATTTCAGTCTTCATTTATTAGAGAGACTATTCATTTATAATGTTCAATTTACAATATTTGTATATTTTTAGTGACAGCTTACCAGTTTCACTTATACTAAGATTGCTGTGATTGACCATCCAAAACTAATAAAGGTGTCAGAAGTTGTCCCTTGTTTTGTGCCTTTATATAATTTCTGTTTATTTTAAAAAATCAATTACTGTCAGCCTCCTCCAGCTGGGACCATCAGTCCAACACCTTGACCTTGTTGCTTTATGGTCTATATATAGATAGACCAGTGGTTCAGACTTGTTTTTTAAATACTAGACAGCAGATAAGAGATAGGTGCATATAGGCAGGAAAACATAAGGTCGTACTGATGGAACAGTCATCATGATTGGCAGTTTTAGTTTACTGGCAGATATGAAAGAAGGTACTGAAAAACCTTTGTAGAAGCCTGCAAGGAATTCAGATATGGACCTCATCATGTATGGAGAGACACTGTAGGAGAAACAAGAAAAGCACTTTTCTGAAAAACGTAGTAGAGGAATTACAGAGACAGGAGCTGATCTCTTAAATCTGAAAGAGAGAAAACAGAGGAGGAGTAGACTTCAAGGGACTTGGAAGAAGATGAATAGGTTCTGTTTGCCATAACAGCTGAAAGAAGAGACAGCCAAGGATGCATAGGTGCATAGTGTCTGGACATGAAACAGCAGTCTGTGGTTGAAAAGGCCAGATGAGACCAAGCACGTGGGAACTTAAGCAGTCCTGAGCCCACTGTTTCCTCCAGCTAATTCTTGCATTCATGTAACAGTCATCATTGTGATACTTAGGCCTGTAAGTAGCAGGGCCTGTAGTGACAGGACAAGGGGGCAACAATTTTAAACTGAAAGAGCTGTGGTGGTTTAAGCCCTGCCAGGACTGGAGACCACATTGCCGTTGTCCCTCCCCCACCCTCAGCCGATGGGGCTGGCAGTGAGGCACAAACCCCAGGTTAAAATAAGAAGAAATTTAATACAACAGTGTGATAAACAATCTGAACAACAACAATAGCAATGATAACAACAATAAACAGCAATAACAGTAAGTAAGACAAAAGATATACAGAGAAAGCCCACTGTGTGCTCCCCGCCACCAAGGAAAAAGTTCCCATGTTCGGACCTGATGCCAGCATGGTATGAATAACCCGGCTGGAGATCCCTGCCCCCTCTCTCTCTGCTGGGGAAACTTAACCCTATCCTAGCTGAACCAGGACAAGAGGGAAGATTTAGGTTGCGCATAAGGGAAGGAATTCTTTACAATGAGGATGGTGAGACACTGGAACAGATTGCCCAGAGAAGTTGTGGATGCCCCATCATTGGAAGTGTTCAAAGTCAGGTTGGATGGGACTTCGAGCAACCTGATCTAGTGAAAGATGTCCCTGCTCCTGGCAGGTGGATTAAATTAGGTGATCTTTAAAGGTTCCTTCCAAACCAAACCATTTAATAATTCTATTTTATACTGGTTTTGACAAACTTTTCAAAAGCGTAGTGTTACCTACAAACCATGCTTAGTCCAGAGTAAAGGTCCAGAATAAGGTCTCAAGATCTTGCTTTCTCCTTCCTCCTCACTTTTCAAAAAAAATAAATAAATCCCTAGGGGATTGTATTTCATGAGTGACAGAATTGTATTTCCTGGGCAGTTACTCCTTGAGAGGGTCTATCTTCTTCATCTCTTTGGATTTATTTAGACTCTGGGATCTATGAACTGTGTTTGTGGGAAAGTCAATAATAAGATTTAACCCACCTCCCTGCTGTCTTGGTGCATCCGCTATTTGTGGCTCACATTGCTGAGCATACAGAAGGCTCTGTCAGTGCCACCCATGCAGGAATGTCCATACTTAGCCTAACCTTGTGGAAACGACACATTTTCCCCAGTACTTCTATGTGCCTATACAAGCCCCAGAGACAGCTGACTGTTTGGCTAGTGGAAAATTGCTAAGATTTTAAAAAACGTATTAGAAAAATACATGTTAGTGTTAGTATATAGCAAAAAAGCTCTTCAGATTTCAGTAAAGAACCTTAACGTCTGTTGGCTGCTTAACATCGCCTATTTGCCTTTGGCATGTTGGGCTTTATCTTAGCCTAGTGTAATAAATGGAAATGTCACCATTAAATTAAATGGCTCCAGGTCATATCCATCCAGTGATTACCCTGGGTTTAAGTTCACAGCAATAGCATTCTTTGCATATCAATACAAATTTTCTGCCCATGTTGCTAAGTTTCTGGTAATTGTTTGCATTGCATACCATTGTAAATTTTTGTAAACTAAAGAGAGTCATGTCAGTGATTTATATAGGCAAAGCTTTTTAATAAAATGAGGATCCTATTAATCAGTGGGGACAAAAGCAGTCTGTGTGAAAACAAAGTGCTTTGGGTTATTTGTAAAACTGTTCAAAATGCATTATAACGGGGTTTTAGTCAATTAATGTCTTCTCTTTTTTTCTCTTCAAGGAGGTTTCATGATTATAGATAACAACAGTTAACTTCAGGATGCTAAAAAGGAAACAAAGCTCAAGGGTGGAAGCCCAGCCAGTTACAGATTTTGGTCCGGATGAATCTTTGTCAGACAATGCAGATATTCTGTGGATTAACAAACCAGTAGGTATCTCTTTCCATTGTTACTAATTTTAAGTTAAATGTAACCTGTATTACTGAAATATGACTTCCACAAAAGTTTCTGAAATAGATGTCAGAAACAAGTATTGAGCTGTAGTTGCTAATCCACTAGTTCATTTTTTTGCAAAAAGTCCAAGACTACATAAAAAGGTCTCTTTTGGTTGTTGCAAATTGATGGGGATCATCAAGCAGTGTTTGCCAAACAGTTCATCTACTGATTGTTTTTTTAAACAGCCATCCTTTCAATGTCTCTGGTTCCTAACATATTTATTGAAATTAGCAGTTAAGTTTGTAGAATGAACTTTTGAAAATGATGTTAAAAGGAGTGTTTCATTGCTAAGGTGGTAGCCAGCAGTGGGCACTTTTGGTTTTCAAATCTCTCCTTTTACATCACTTATGAATATAAAAGTTTATTTTGGCTAGTTATTTTGAAATAGGGCTCATGGTTTTCTGGTATCTTTTAACTTACAACATGCCCTATAAAATGTAGATAGCTGTAAGAGTGTCTGTCTGACAACTTAAAACTGGGGAAAGCTTCATTGGGAGTGGAGTTATTAATAGAACACACAGTATTAAGAAAATGCCTTTACCATGTAAATACAATTATTATGATTAAATTATTTATTCAGCAGTCAGTGTGCATACGGGTTGCCTGTATTTTGAATGATTCACGTCTTTGCAGAGAAGGCATTTTTGCATTTCTCTTAAAGTAGTGTATACATTTTTACTTTGCAAAAGCAGAAAGTCAAACATTCTGAAATAATACACATTTGCATTACATTCATTTAATGCGGGAGAGCTGAGCACGCACACAACCAATGTGATCAAGCAATGCCCTTTTATTACAACTAAGAAAGCCCTTTTATAATGTTCTCCCGCACACGTGAGTAACATGCAGTACAAGACCTCAGGATTGGACAGTTAACTTAGCCCGCGCTTTAAACCTTCTTATGATTGGATAAAAAGTGCCACATCAGCCTTGCCAGGCTTCCCGCCTTGTGTAACTTCCTCTTCCATCTCAACCCCTTCCGGGGGTTGTTTGTCTCGTCGAGTTTCTCCCCCCTCATTCAGGGTCACATCCTTATCGCATTCTTGCTCAGGCTGAGGCTCTTATCAGTCTTGTTCTCACTCAGGATTGCTCACATGGCCATTCTGTCACAGAAAGCCCTCTAGAATCCCCACAATTTAATGGAAATCTCATCTCATTTGCAGTATAGATGCTGGATCTCTTCTGCTTTGCTGCTGAGTTTTAACACCTGAATAATTTACAAGACAGCACCCATCTATTAATTCATGCTAAAGAATCTTAGGTATACTTGTATTGACTGCTGTAATAAGGTCAAAATGTCATTGCAGAATTATATGCTGGGTTATTTACCTGTGCTTCTCAACACACAGTACCTGTTTTTTCGATGGAATAATTTTTTTCTTGTCATCCTGATAGACTAGTTGTATATTGCTTAGCATGTATAATGCCAACATTTTACTATGGCAAATAGTTTTTATATCAGCCACACTTTAATATTTATATTAATTTTTTCAGTTGAAACAAGGTTTGAAACAGTAGGTGTTAAACGGACATAGGAGATCATTCATCAGCTTCCTTCCACCTCCAAATTATTAATTTGGGCTCAGAGTATGAAAATGATAGAGCTATTCAATTAAGGTCAAATATCATTTAGGTGCGTGTACAGTCAGTACTAAATTAGGTGAGTGTTCTTAATTCTTCTTGATGTCAAAAGGTCTGAGGTGGTGTAAATGAGTGTAGAATTTTTTCCCAGATGAAAAATTGTTATAAATACACTTTAGTTAGGTGGTTTTTGTTTGGAGAATTTTTTTCTTGCTGAAGTGTCTTTTTTTTAATTCTTGTTTTCATAGACATGACTTTACCATCTTTAATTTATTACACTTATCTGGCTTCAAGATGTTTCAATGGTGTTTTGATTTAAAAGAAAAAAAATCCAACCTTAAACCCCCGTATTGATACATTCTGCTTTTTCATTAGACCTCCCACTGTGACTGGCACTGAATATCAGCCTTATTAATAATGATTGTGGTGAGACCGAGACCTACGTTGTCATAGAAATGAACTGTTCTCTTATAGCAACAAAACTTGGTTGGCACAAAAGTGAATCTTGATGTTTAGAAGCATCTTTCTGTGACACAGTCTCTTTTATATTTATTCTTTTTATAAATGGAAGGATGCTTTTAATCCCTGTGCCTCTCAATTTTTGGAATTGTAAACTAATATAAAAATCAGTTCATCTAAATATGGAACTAAAATTTTCCACAGATATTTTATTTTAATATATTCACCCACTTTATAACATTAACTAATTCCACTTATTGTCTGCACATAAATGTGACAAGTTGTCGTTTGAAAGGAAATTGGATTACAAAAATCACAAAGAAGAAATGCTAGAGTCCTGATTCTCAGTTTTCTGGCTCTTAATTCTTGGTTTCTGAATTATACAACTTCCCTAATTAACTAATATGTGTATATATATAAAACTATAAGTCAGGAGTGCTTATTTTTGAATGAAGATTTTTAATATGTGGATCATGATGTAAAAGAAGAATGCAAATGTGCGTTTACAGAAAGTGCCGGTACAAAGTTATGGAGGCTAAATAATTGAGCTTTTTTTTGAACATCAAAGCAATCTTTCAATGTCTTGGGCTTTTTTGTTTTTTTTTTTTTCAGTGGGTACACTCTTTACTACGAATCTGTGCCATCATCAGTGTTATTTCCGTTTGTATGAACACTCCAAAGACTTTCGAGCATTATCCTCCTCTCCAATATGTGACATTTGCTCTTGATACTCTGTTGATGTTTCTTTACACTGCAGAGATGATAGCAAAAATGCATATCCGTGGGATTGTTAAGGTAAGTGTTTAAACAGTATTCTACATGTTCTTAGGAAAGTGATCTGAGTATATGCTGTTAAGTGTTTAAACAGTATTCTACATGTTCTTAGGAAAGTGATCTGAATATATGCTGGTGACATTTGATCTTTGTTTTTTAACTTCTCAGCTCTTTCTGATATGATTGTTTTTAACTGCAGGAAATACCATGGTGTATAAACTGAAAAGTGACTGACAAAGATGCAGCTTTACTGCATATTTGATCCCACCCAAAATTTAATATCAACATTCATAATAATGGTTTCCTACTGAGAGACAGATAGTTTCATTGGATTAATATAAAGAATGAAAAGAAAAATAAGCTACATATACATCAGCAAGAATATTTTGGAAATGTCTGGAGATCCATATATGGACTTAGAACTTTGATTTTCATTTCAGAAGGCTAGATGTGGTTTTTTGTGGTTATTTTACTTAAGTAAGAACATATGTCTTACTGTGAGGTAAATGAGAAAGTTATCTTGCTTTACTGAATTTTTTCCTTAATATAATGCATGTTGGTAAACAAATGCTTCTGTTATCATATGTTCACTGTTGTTGCTAATTTGTATAAGTAGATATGATACTGGAGAATGTAAATACAGAATTTTCAGTAATCATAATTTTGTAGCATTATTTTACTGATTGTTTCCAATCTTCTATAAAAAAGATACAAATTCAGATTACATATAGAAATTCTATCTGCAGAATTTATTGACAATACAGTTATGTCACTATTGCACAGAGTAGCTAGTCAGCATATTATACTTGGCTTTCACTCCTGAAAGGTCTGGTGTCTCCAGAGACATTCAGGGTTTTACTTAGCTCTTCAATTTGTTCTGAGTTCGCACATAACATTTTTTTGTTCACTGCCAAACGAAGCTATTATGTCATTATACTTACTGAATATTAATAGTAAAAGTTAAAAGTATCATTAATATTAATATTTAGAATATTACTGAAATAAGATCATTCTGAGAAAATCTTCATATGTTGCATAAGGCCAGAGTAATCCGTTGTGAAGTGCTATTTCTGTCCGCTACTTGTATCTCTTATTCAGAGATGTCCATTAAGCAGGTGAAGATGGGGACACAGGATCATAAATGAGGAATTAGTGAGCAGTGTGCACATTCTAACAGTATAGGAGTAACGAGTCACTGTTTTAACCAGAACAGACAGTAAAGAAATAGACACATAGATACCAATACATAGAGAGGGAGGGGTGGTCAGCAGTGTGACTTCTGTACAAAGCTTGATTTCTCAACCTTGTGTGTGGAAATACCAGCTTCACTCACAGTCAATGCCTAGGGGAGCTTTGAATAATATTTTGCTGCATATTCTAATGTCTTTCATTGGGTTGTTTAAATTTCTAGACTAGACTAGAACAGGAATACAATACAACAGAATACAATACAATACAATAGTTGGAAGGGACAGTTGGAAGGGACCTACAGTGACCATGTAGTCCAACTACCTGACCAGTTTGTTAACACATGTTATTAAGGGCATTGTCCAAATGCCTCTTAAACACCGACAGGCTTGGGGGATTGACCACCTCTCTAGGAAGCCTGTTCCAGTGTCTGACCACCCTTTCAGTAAAGAAATGCTTCCGAATGTCTCATCCAAACTTCCCCTGGCACAGCTTTGAACCATTCCCATGTGTCCTATCACTTGGTGCCAGCAAGAAGAGATCAGCACACCCCTCTCCATCGCCCCTGCAGGAACCTGTAGAGAGCAATGACGTCACCCCTTGGCCTGCTTCTTTCCAAACTAGACAAACCCAGAGTCCTCAGCTGCTCCTCATAGCATGAACTTACCTTACATCATCATGTGATGAACTTGTCTTTGAAGTATGTCTGATGAGTCTGTCCACACAGAATCAACAGATGTCTGGAGTTGGTTCCATTGCCTTGATTCATGTTATACATGTGCAGATGGCAATGCAGATTATTTCATTTGCACACTGACATTTTACTCTTTGTTTATTAGATAAAAATACAGTAGGCATAACTACTGTTATGCAAAGAGAGATTGTTTAGTAGAAGATGGCTGCATTTACCATTTGAACAACTGAGGATTTGCTTACATCTTAATGTCATGTAACATTCATCAATGAATATAGTTGCACTGGAATGAAGTGCCTTCATTGACGCTGTCATGGTGTCATAGAATGACTTAGACTGGCAGGGACATCCAGAAGTCATCTAGTCCAACCTGCCACCCCAAGCAGGTCCAGATAGATGAAGTTGCCCATGGCTTGTGTGGTCCAGGTGAATCTCACTCCTCCAAGGATGAAGATTCCACAAGCTCTCTAGACAGTCTGCTCCAGTGCTTGACCAACCTCATGCAAAATTTTTTTTTCCTAATACTTAATCAGAATTTCCATGTTCCAACTTCCATTCCTTGTAGCTTTTCTTACCACTGTGCAATTCCAAGAAGAGTTTGACTCCGTCTTCTCTGTATCCTCTGATTAGGTAGTTGTAGACAGCAACAAGGTCTCCCCTTTACCTTGTCTGCTGAAGGCTGAACAGACCCATGTCTCTCACCCTCTCCTGCCACGTCATGTGACGTCATGTGCTCCAGGTCTCTGACCTTTCTGGTGGCCCCCTCCTCACTCCATTATGTGGTGTTCTTATACTGGCGAGCCCAGAAGTGCACTCAGTGCAAAATTAGGCTTGTGGATGTGGTCTCACAGTTATTGAGTAAAGGAGAAGGATGACTTCACTGCACCTGGTGGCTACACAGTATTCATGTGAATAAGAGAACTTTAGTAAAAGGATATGGGCTTGTGTCATTTATAGCAACTTTCATAAAACTGTTAGAACTGGACTGGCCTTTTCTTCAGCTGTTAAATCAGAGCTTTTTGAATATGTTATCAAATTGGTTTTTGAATGCTAATCAATAAATAATCCTTTTTTAGTGAACTATTTGACTTATTCTTTGGATTATTGACTCTAGGAAAAATATTGGTTAAATATTACAATGCTGCCAAGAACATAATGATCCATGGACTTATAAAGACAGTGACAATCAAAGTAAAATAAGGCACTGTTTAGAAACCTTTTAGCATTTATTAAAGATGTTTGTATATGAAACATCTTCATATAAGGAAGTCTGTTTATGAACTGCTGTCCTAATTTAAGCACATTCAAGACTTTTAGTGAATGTAGGATCAATGAATGTATTGCCATATGGTTCTACTGAACTTTACCATAAATCAGTATTTCTGTAAAGGCCTTAGGAATTGAAATGCTAATTTACTTTTGAACCATGATTGATGCAAAATTTTAGTCCAGAGAGAAACCTAATTTATGAAGGTAGGCCCCATCCACTGAAGTTCCAATTAATAACCATGTAAGTATAGCTGAGCTAAGAAGATTTTGAAAATGTTGTCATGTCTAATTAACACTTTCTGAGGATGAGAAATTTACTTCTTTTGGTTCCCAGGGATTTTTTAGAAAAAGAAAGTAGTTTCTGAAAATCCTAGCCTTTTGTCTGTAAAAAGTTTCCCTTTTCCCTGTTTAAACTAAGTGACAAATAAAGCGATACATCCAAGTGTTTTGTCACCCCAGAAAGAAGTTAAACTGAACTGTTGCTGTATCATTGTGCCTTTTATTACTCATGTTTCCTTCTGAATAATTGTTGCTGTGCTAGTAAAATCCATTCAAAATTTGGGCTGCCTATGCCTTGTGAGTGTTGGTTGTTGCTTGTTCCATTTGCAGACAATACAGAGGACTCTTTGAATTACAAGCACACTGCTCACCTAGATATCCACCACCTACAAAGAAAATAGTCACTGATGTGTTTAGACAAGGAGCACAAAATACAAATAGTAAAGAAACCAGAAGGTGACAGAAAAGGATATATCTACTACAGGGTCTGAGATCCTTTTGTTTTCAAAACAATATATTGCTATTCATTATTATTGCTATCATACACTGTTTGCTTCTGATAGGTGTTATGATAGATTGACTCTTCTGGAAGAATTGAAATGGGTATAAATGTTCAGTGTAACGGATTATATTCAGTACAATGTTGGCTGGCCGCATTGTATAAAATGTGCGTTCAAACAGTAAGACAACTTGTAATGCTTTGTGAAATTTTATATGAGAGAGAGAATTAGACCAAGTCAGTTTGTTTCTTATGACATTTTTTTATGCTTTTATTCTAAATTGTGTTCTAAACTGAGGAATGATGGCCTATGATAGAGCTCACTGTGAAATGACAGAGAGCTCAGGAAAATACTGTGTACACAGTAATAAATCTTTATCAAATAGATTAAGTCAGTAAATATATAATATCACTGACTAGAGAATGACTTTCATGAATACTATCTGGCTTCCAACTGAAGAGTTCGATGACATTAAAAGCTAGGTGTTAATTACTTCATCAAGCAGGTTATTCAAGTAGTTATAAGAGGAACCGTCATGGGTTATTGTTTTGAATTATGTTAAGCCAATTAGGTTTTTATAAACAAATAATTTTGAATATTAATTTCAGTCATGCTGTAATAAGCACAGCAATATTTTAATACTATTTTTAAAAGTATTGCATTTGTAGATGTGCAAGTTTTCAGATATTTTTTCTGCAATGTTTCTATGTAGATCACACATTTTTATGATTTCAAAGCATTGCAAATTCTGTTCTCTGAGTAGCACATGAATTAATGGATGATGTGACATAGACACATCAATATTTTTGTAAGAATAGCTTATGAAGCATGTTAGCAGATGTCTACTAAATTGTGTTACAGACACATCTTAAAAAGACCTAATGTTTTAGAAATTAAAAATTCTGATCTCTTTAAAAGTAATTGAAAAAAATTTAAAATGTTAATGGTAAATATCAGAGACTTTTTACACATTAAGAAAGCTGTGGAGTGTGTAAAATAAAAAAGGCCATTTTAATAAAATGGTAAACGAGGTTCTTTTAATGTTACTACGTACATATTATTTGTCTCAGACCTAGAAATATTAAATGCAAAGTACAGCTCTACTTCAGGGGTGATTGAAGAGACCTCTTGACTTTGACTTGTTAGAACATCAAAACATGGTATGTTGGGAAAGGCTGCATGTTGACACAAATTTTACATGAGATTTAATGACAGCAGAATAGTGTGGATTTTAGGAATAGGAATATTTTAATTGAATGAAATCAAACTTAATTTTTAATTATTTTTGTCAATAGAGTATGAACAATAGCCATCACTTTGTGAACTTAAGTCTTCCAGTCCTAACGTGATGTCCAATCTCATCATTCATTCAGTTCAGTGAATAATTCAGGGGTGTTTCAAGAGATTACTTAATTTTATTTTTTTTTTTCTCCCATGTAAGATGGAAATGCATTAACTTAGACCATCTTCATGGTGTAATGTTTTCCCCGGCTGTACTTAGGTATGTCTGCTCAGCAGTTACAGGCTCAATCATAATATCCTGAAACACAAAGCTCCGGTAGTACCAGGGTGGCTGAGTAGCACAACATAGTATCAGTGATTTAGTAGAAGTCAAGGATCTCTTTTATGTTGGTACAGTGAACAGTGATGGGTTTGTTATCAACTAGACTCTCACAATTCCTTGGCAACCACTTTTTTAAGCTCTAAGTTATATTTTATTAGGTCAGAAATACCCTGTGTTACTTGGGAGTTTATCAGGAAACGTAATAAGGTAGTTGTTAGAATACGTGGAGTATGAAGATTTGCAGACATAGGCAAAAGTCTAGCTAAGTGAGTAACCTCTGATTCACTGGGATCATAAAACTGGAACTTCTGCATTTTGCTGGAAATTACCTTTATTTTACTGCCTGCTGCTGGTGATTTATAATTGTGTAAAGAATCTAAAAGTTTAACATTGTGTGCAAGTATAATATACTACTTTGGTTTTATGAGTGAAGTTATGGCCTTCTAAGAAATAAATGCAATTTTGGCCACCACAGTACAACACCTTGTACTGATGTATAAAATGTAATAAATTTAGCGCAATGGTAAAAGTTACTGAATTGAATTTGATATTGGTATTTTCATGATCTCTTAATTTCAGAAGTCCACTTTCTTCAACTGATCCTAGATTTGCTTTCATGCTCCTTATTTCTCAGAATGTAAATAGAGTTTAGTGACTATTTGGTTCTGATTTCTTTCATGTCTCAGGCTCCTTGGTCAGAAAGAGCTCTGCTGTAATCAGCCACCTCAAGGAAGTATTAAGTCTGTTTAAATGAAAGCAGATCAATCTCCATTGTATTTTGAATAAGATTGAAACTGGTCTCCCAATTACTTGCCGTTTATGTCTACTGCATAACTTACTGATTGACTAGCAGACTTCTGAGAACACGGTGAATTAACTGATGTTTGTGTCTGTTGAAATAATTTATGAGTCAACTTTTTAACCTCACTGACAAGACTTGCAGTCCCTCAGAATCAAAGCTCACATTTACTTTCCCACTCAAGTCACTTAAGAACATGACTGTACGTGCTTGACATAGGTCTGTTCATTGAATCAAGGAGTTTCCAAAATTATTTCCTCATTGAGAAAAGAAGGTGAGGTGGAATTAGAGAAATGAAAGATAACTCTCAAGCCTAAAATAGTATTAGATGAGCATCAGACTTCTGAAAGAAAGCAGGGACCCTAACCTGTGATGGAAGTACCTCGTATTTCTTTTAATCAGTGTGATGCACAAATTACATTCTACTTTATAATAAGGTGTCTGCTGAAGGTCATCTCACATGGGTATAAGCAAGGTAAGGATACCTTACTTTAAAGGTATCTTATCTTTATTAGAAGTTTTTACTTTCAGCCTTGATACTAGGAAGTGGAGTAAGGAGGTAGAGAAATATTCCAGGTAAATTGCTTGTATTAGACACAATTGCACTGGTGGCATTATATAAAATAAAATAAACAAAGAAGAAAATGTGCCAAAATCTGAGATACTTTCAGGAAACTGTGTCCATTATATGAAAGAATTCATATCCACACAACAAAAAGGAACCAAGTAACAGATGTCTCAGGTGAAAATCCAGCCTTTAGGGCATGAGAGATGAATGGATATTGTTTCACTCCATGGACACTTGTCAGGGTATATGAAATTATCTTCATTACACTGCATCCTCATTGTGGCTTCTAATCACAGTCATAATGGTATTAGAAAACCTACATTGAAATGATGTTGTGAAAAGGAGGCATGGTTTATGCTGTTCCTCTGTTAAAAGAGTAGTACTGCAAAATAAAAAGTGTGAAAGTTCTGTTTCCTGTCTGTTAAAAAAGCCTAGCTGACACTTATTTTAGTATCATCATGCTGAAAATCAGATTTTTTTTTATATAGCACAAGTAGTGAACTGAATTTAATAGAAATGTCTTTCTTTTCACTGTGCAGTTGTGACACGTCAGCTAACAAAGGAGATTATACAAAGTCAGAAGTAATGGTCCTTGACATTTCCCCCATTGTTAAATCAACTACATTCACAGCAAAACTTTTGTACTAACTGAAGTAGTTGCGAGTGGATTTGTCAGAGTATTTCAGTAGCACTGAGTGCTATTCACTGACTTCAGTACTTTTGGAAGGGACTGAAGTGAATGGTGGCACCATTAACTTTCATCACTCTCCTGGTGAATTCATGCAGGAATTGAAACAAAGCTTAATCTTGTACCAGTGCAGTCCCAGATGGAAGAGAGCCGTTTCCTTTGCTTCTGTCTGGTACTAAAGGCCAGATGACTTATTTAACTGAAATCAGTGGCTTTCAGCATGTTGGGTGTTCCCAGACAGCATTAGCCCTGTGCAGAGAGCACATTTTCTTTCTCGTTTTTCTGGTAGGTGCTTTGGTTGCTGTGGTTGCTGTCTGTCTGCTCAAGAGGAGAGAATTGAAGATGGAGCAGGCTGGAGCCTTACATGAGCCATGTGGGCTTAACTCTGTACATTCAGTTCTCTGCCAATACAAGGAACTTTCCACCTGGAGTGCAAGCAGTGTGAGGTGGAGGACAGGGTTTTTGTGCTGTAATGAAATACTCAGGTTGCCATGATCTAAACTGGAGTCTGCAGCTGTTTCCAGTGGCAGCTGATGTCCGTTTGCATACTCTGACACTTTTTTGGTCTTTAGTTATATGAAAAAGATTTTTGGGCCTAAAATAGAAACACTTTTAGTGTGATTCGTCAACACTAATTTGAGACAGTTGTCTCTAAATAGTAATTTCTGTCTAAAGTAGGCTCTTCCAAAAGGTAATTTATCTGGCCTGTTTTTCTCCATTGACTGAAAGGGAAGTTTAAGCTACATAGTGTGGCACCTAGCCTTTAGGTGTCTCACAGTCAGCGATTACTCTAACTCCTTATTACAGCTTTGTGGTCAGTGGACAGGTGGGTGCTGTGGCAAGTATAGACAGCTGAATGCCAGCTTCTTCTTTATTGCTTATGACATTAACTCATTTATGCTTAAATGAGTTTCTTCCATAATCATCCCAGTTCAGAAGTTTGTCTTGAGCTGTGGATTACAGAACTGTTGTTTACTGTACCTTATTAGAAGTATCTGGTTTGCCTTCTTTTCTGTACTTTTAATATTAAACGTTCCACCTTCATTTAACAAGAATGGAGAAATTACAAAATGAGTTTAATCCTTCTGATAAATGATGGAAATATTAATTGAATTGCAATGAAACACTGTGAGCTGACTCACCGGCTTTTAGTAGTTTTGTCAAGGGAGTTTCTACTGCGTTACAGCCTGAAAACGGAAGATGGAGATTCTGAAATTACTGTGCTCAGTGACTTTAGATACCCCCATGGCATATAAATGAGTTGAGGATCAGGAACTTGTATTGTTTCCAAAGGTCAGGTAGTAGAACAGAATGTGTGGGTCCTATCATCCTGTGTCCTCATGCTCTGATATGCTCATGATCCCTGCTGGTGAAAGCTCAGTCTTGGGGTGTGCAAGTCACAAAAAGGAGAGAGAAGCTTGACCTTGAGGGCACGAGCATAACCAGCGGAATCAGTGGCTAGGATGAGAAAATGCCAAGATGCTTTGACTACACAGGGTGTAATTATGTGGAGGGAAACAAATAAAAAGAGAAAGCTATTTACCTGTGGTAGTAAGAAGCTCACAGAGCAAACAGGTAAAAAGACCCAGTTGACTTAAGATTTGAGGTTCCCCTTTGTCTCTACTTTTTAGGATTATAAATCGAAACTCATTTGTCCTGTGACAGATTATTTTGCAGGTCTATATTAAGAAATTACAATGTTGTGTGTAATGCTATTGGAAACCTAGATATGTAGTGCAGGTCCCATGCTATTTTGTGTTGGCAAAATGTATATTATCTCAAATTGTCTTAAAAATTAACTTAAAAAATACTGGGGTATTTTGGTGTTGGCAGCTGTGATTGATAGTTTTAAATGTTATTTCATAACAAACAATAATGATATCTGTTATTTGAATAAGACAATCTATGAAAGTTGATTGTTCTGTCTCACCTTTTTCCTCTGTTTTTCTCTTGCTGTTTTGCTAAGTGTGTATGTCCATCGCAAGGACATCTGTTCCCAGCCTATTGGGATCATGTTGCTAGTGAAATGCTCTGATGTTGTTTCCAGTCACAGGAAATTAAAAAAATTAAAACTGATTATCATGAGAATAACAAATATGAAGTTGCCTGCAGCATGCTGCTAGTTGGGTGTTACTGCCTGTAGGCCAGGGAAGGTTACAGACTGTGGCACTAGAATATACGCACTTGTTTCTATGGTTACTTGTGCCTGGTTTTGTTGGAGTGTTTATTACAGGAAAGTAATGACTCATATTACTCAGTGGGGCTTTTTGCACCATTTTTGCATTAGAGTATTAGAAAATCAAAGGCATTTAAATTACTTAGTGAACTTACCTAGGCAGTATTTCTAAAATAAAAATGGTAATTTTTCTAACCAGTCAATGGGTCATAGAAGTTTCTAGTGAGAAGTTATTTTGGGGCATGGATTGAAGTATGTGGCCATATAATACTTAGTGATTTACCATGATGATCAAAATTCAACCTTAAAGTTGCTGAGAAAAAATATACAAAATACTAACTTTCATAATTTAGAAATTGCTCTTTCAATATGCAGAGCAGTTACATGAATAAAGCTTTATTTTTCAGTAATGTTAATTTTTTCCCTTTCTAATAGTACTTCCAAGAGTTACTTTACTATTTTTCTTCATGAAAGCAGCTGTTATTGAGGGATATTTTTAAAGTATCACATCCAAAATTATGCATATACTGGGATAGCAGTGAAATCAACATACTGGATAACATGTTATGTATTCAGGTAGGAAGAGAGGGAGCTTCATCCCTAATGTGCTGTTCTGTGTTGAAACTTGCATTTTCAGGGAAGTCTGCTGTAATTGAACATTATTTTATATTTTATTTTATTTTATTTTATTTTATTTTATTTATTTATTTTTTTAAATTTTATTTTATTTTATTTTTATGCCCATGTTGTCTTCTCTTTTAATTTGAGAGAATAAAAGAAGACACAAGATGATAAAATCTTAACGACATCCAAGTCCCTGTGGAAGGAAATAAGAACATTTTTGTGCAGCTGTATTTTCATGAAAATGACGAAATTTGTGTGGGACCGTTAAGGCAGTAAGCTGTATGTAAAATTTCATTTCAGAGTGCTGTTTCTCCACCACTAATATAAGTGTTGCATTCTTACAGCTGTACCAGGATTGTTG
Source organism: Athene cunicularia (assembly GCF_003259725.1). NCBI lineage: Eukaryota > Metazoa > Chordata > Aves > Strigiformes > Strigidae > Athene > Athene cunicularia. The sequence continues at coordinate 57,474,294 of NW_020799091.1, read as the reverse complement.
TTTCAATAAAATTTTCCTGGTCTCTGTAGTATAAAATGGATTCTTCAGTTTTTAATAATGCTAATAACCAAGTAATAAAGTCGTCTTTCTGAACAGTGCCTCCTTCTTATCTGTTCCAGCTTTCATCATTGTGGCGTTTTTATGTTGAAGGAGAACTGTGAGTGATGATCACAAATCTGAGTTAGATGAGACTGTTTGCATGTCAGATCTCCCTATACAATCTCCAGGCAATATTTGATGCTTCAGAGTGAAGGCTTTCACCTTGAAATGTTTGGATCCAAATCTGCCCGATGCATCCACCATAAACACTGGAGCTGGGGGGGCAGGCAGGGGGGGATATATACTGCTGGATAAAGCGCAGCAGCGTTTAACACACATCACCTTCTCAAGGCTGCAGAGTGCTTCCAGACATGAGCAGGCATCCATGCTTGTGGATCTAGACGTAGAATAGGAGTCAACCCCAATGGACTGGAATCTTGAGGAAATTGTCTTAGAGGCATACAACCAGAGAAAAGTCTGGGTTGGAAGGCACCTATGGAGGTGGTCTGGACCAACCTCTTACTCAAAGCAGGGCCTTAATTTGCTTATCCAGGGTCCTATCAAGCTTAGTCTTGAATAATTCCAGCAAAGGAGATGCTAGCACTTCTCTGGGCAATGTGTTCCAATATTTACTTGTTCTCATGGTGAAGATTCTTTTCCTGTGCATTTCATGGCAACAGTGGGTGCTGTTCCAGGTAGGGGGATCCTATTAATCTGCCTCCTGATCAGCCATTTTTAGATTTGGTGAACCTGTGACACATCCAAGGGAGCCGAGTCAGATAGTAAGGCATTACTTGTGGCACTGAATACAGTTGGCTAATAAGCAGATGAAGAGGGAAATGAAATTCAGCTTTTCAGCGTAGTAACCCATAAAATCTCTCTGCAGGGCATGTTGGCATCCAGCTGCAGTGGTAAAGCAGTGTATCAAGAAAGCAGCCATGTAGTACACCAGAGCAGCTCTTCCCTACATGTTCTGTAGCCACACCTACTTCTGGGTGTTGATAAGAAAGGCATCTGTCCTCTATTGACTATGTATGAAGGCTCTGCCTGCAGCTCTGAATAGTGGACAGTCTGAATTAATTGTCACTCAGCTGAACTGAGATGCTCTACAGTGATTTGGCTGATACAGGATGTGTGTTGAGGCATTTCTTTCCATCATTTTGTCGAAATGGTTATTCCTATTGATACTTTTCGTACTTGAGGAAGGGGGCGTTGTGTAACGTTTTCATGTTTGTTTCTGTTTTGTTTCTAAATTTTCTTCAACAGTAAAATACCATTTTTTATAACTCTCCCAATCCCCCTCCCCTCTTATTTTGCAACAAACACTGTTACAGGAATTTTAGAAAGTAAAATGGTCCTTGTTGCTCTGTTTGAAAGTCTTGATTCATACTTCATGGCCAGGATTGTTTCTTCCTTTACAGACTTTTTGGTGTTTTTTTTCTTTCTGTTAGACACAGCAAATGAGATGGTGCATACTATAGTTTTAAAATCTCCTATTACAATATGAAACATGAAATTGGTGAAGTTTAGTGAAATTAATTTCATAAATTACCAAAAATCTAGTGTGTCTTAAAAATACATTTCTGGCTGTTTTTTAATGAATGAAATAGCCTCACATCTTCATTGGTAATTCCTAAAAAAATCTGAAGATCTCAACAAGTTCACTTAAAAATCTGAGATTTTTTTAATTACTGCAAAAGAGGAAATAGCAGTTCTGTAGTGTTTATAGCTTTTTTGTAATGATAGATTGGAACTGTGTGTGTTGTGTATCTGTAATGCATAGAATCACCCTGTAATCCGAACGACCAGAAAGAGCTGTGTTTCATTTTTTTAATTATAAATAGAGTAACTTTGTTTTGTGTGCTGTTAACATTAAGTGATTTTTTCCAACATTTTTCTAGCATAGACAACAAGATTACTTTAAATATTACATTACATACTATGACAAAGATAAATTATGCACTATGTTATGTGTTACTTGGAAGCATCTGATGATGGAGCAGTTCAGTACAGTACATGAATAGTTACAAATTGAACTTGCTTAACTCGGTGATGATAAAGTGATATTACACCCCCTATAACCGTTTAGAGTTAAGCTTCACACAGCAATTCTAATTCCATTGGCCATTACAAGCCAATTGCTGTTACATGAATATGTTTTAAATAAGTTCATTCACTGTGAATGAAGACACTTTATAATAAGAAGGCATAGAGAAATTAAGAAGCTCTGTGTGTGTCTCCCAATGTTTCTTTTATCCCAAATACAGACTTTTTTTTTTCTTTTAAAAAATATTGATTCATTTTGAAAAAGTTAGTTCATTTTGAAGTGATAGTATCACTGTTGTAAAGGGTTAACTTGGAGATAACCACCCATTTTAAAATATGCTGGATTTTCTTTGGTTATTAACATGGTCTTAGCTAAGCAAGCCACTATTTCCTTCATTTCCTGCATGGATCATCATTTTACAGTTACAGAAGTACTTTGCATTAAATTACAGAGTATGTAATTTGCTGGTTGGATAATAAAATGTTTCAAGTTGAATTTTTTTATGTCACACAGTAGAAGATGGAGTTGAAGTAGGTAGTGTGGCTGAGAGTCATCTGTCTGTCTGAGGTCCCACTTCAGTCACTCCCCAGGGCAGCTGAGGAGTTGCAAAGCTCTGAATAAGGAAGAAGGGGGCTCATGTTTGACACATGAGCACATTTGAGAAATAGTTTTATTTTGGGTTAACAGAAGGGGAGAATTGAGAACAGAAGTCAAAGGCAGCTTGTGTTCTTGATTAGGCTGTATCTCTTCATTCTCTTTGCTGTATGAGAAAAATGTTGAAAGTATTTGACAGGCTGGGAGCCTGACTGGATTGTCCACGTCATTCTGCTACTAAACAGACCTGTAAGCTGAGGTTTTTAAGGAAATAGGGAAGTTGAGCCAGAAACACAAGGGATGTATGTGTATGTGTGACCAAGTAGGAGACACACACTCTCTGTGTGTGTATGTATATCTTCATCTGCATTTGCAGGGGGAGAGAGAGATTAGGCAAGGTGCTCCCTTGAGGTCTGATTTCATTTTCTGTCTGACTCCCACCTCCATGCCCTGCAGTGTTTGTGTGGAGTAAACAAGGGAGGGAGGGAGGGTGAGTCTTGCTTCCCTAACTCAGCTGTCCCCTATTCTAGCTTGCTTTTTTTTTTTTTGCATTATAATGAGCATAGTGAAGGTGGAAAAAAATATACTCCTGGATTCAGATTCCCTTTATTCCTTCTGTTTCCTCCTGTGCATTTATGCTGCTCCTAAAATGCCTGTAAATGTTAGCTTCCACCCCTTAGCTTACTTGTAGTGCTACACAAAGTAGACCACAGGGTGATCTGAAGAATTTGCTAGAGTTGTTTATGTGCTTTATTTACATCCACATGCAGGATCCAGTGACCATGATAGAATAGCAAAGTAGCTGGTTGTTACTGAGTTTGCTGGTCTCTTCACATTTGTACCATCTTTCAGCTATCCCATTTGTCTGAGACTGTGAGGAAAAGTGTGAGACAGACAGACCCAAGACTACAGGACTCCTTTCCAGAGCAGATGATGATACATCTGATTACTCAGAGCACATGTCTTATCACTTCTTTTATTTAGCTTTCCCACAGAGAGAGAGAAGGGAAGGATTCAGAGAACAGGTTGTAGTCAGAGATGAGAGAGAGAATAAATTCCCTGGAGGCAAGCAGGGAGGCAGAGGAGGATTTTCACTTGCAGGGATCCCAAGATGTTCCTGAGATGTTAAGAGATAAGCAGGACAGAAATGACCTAGGAGATGACAGCTATCATCTAGCTAAGCTATCTACCTTACCAATGAGATACTGAAGTTGCTTAACAAAATTAGCAGACATAATCAATCTTCTAGCACATTGCTTTATACAGTGCAATTGTTGATGTCATATTTTGTTTTCAGCAAGGTTGATAATGGAATAAACTTCTATTAAAATATTACAGGCCTTGTAGTCTTCTTTGGTTTAAGTTAAACTGTAATGGCTCTCATGGAGTGACTACCTCAGGTGTTATTACTTCTGTCTGTGGTTCTGTCTGTATGTTGTGTTAGCTCACATTTGCAATGAGTTAGGTCTTATAAAATTGTTTTTTTCTGGGAACTTCTGTAATGACTGTTCAGGGCACCTAATACTGGTAGTTGGTGTTTTATCTTTAATGTGCTGGTTACAGTTGAGAAAGTGTGTCTCCTGGCATCTCAGTGTGCTTATTGGGGTATTAATATTACACATGAAAATAAAAAAAAATGAAGATATGAGCTAATACATTGTACTCAGTTAATATAATGATGTTAAAATTACACAAGAACTGGTGAAATAAAAACAATGTAGGAAGAAGGGAAGAGATTTATTTGTTGGTCCTATTTTCGAAGAGGTAAAGAGACACTAAGATTTTATGCTGAACTTGAGGTATTCTTCCTTAGTTATGGCAACATTACCATAGAAAATTAAGATAATATTTTAATTACAGACCATTATGTCAAGCTTGTCTGTTCTTTCAGATTAATTCAGATTAGCATCTCTAAAAGAGGGGCAGACTTTGGATCCATTCCACATGTGTGGTTTACCAAGAAAGCCATTCCCATGATTGTGTACTAGCCTAACAGTGATGCTGACCTGTTGTAAATAAATATTGAGGCAAAAGGCAGAAGCATATTGGGATAAACTGTTTGGGGATGCTAGGAATAGTATTACAAAATAATGAATAGGCTTCTAATTAACAAAGTAAAGATTGATCCATCTAACAGCTAAGCAGTATTGCTGCTTGGCCTTCTGATTTTTTAGGTATCTTAAAATGTTTCGTGTTCAATAGCTGTTAGTTAGTTAGCTAGTCCACTGAGTTCGAGAAGTGTCCCATAGTTTGCTTGGGAGAGGCATTAAGTGAGGGCATTATTTAATGCATGAAAGTCTTCCAAAGGATGTTCCAAGCCTGCAGTCATGGACTGTGTAAGTGGACTGGCATCCACTGCTCTGTCAGAAGCAAATGATTTTGTTGTCTAGACAGACTAAGTCATGTTGCTGGAGAAGCTTTCAGAATTTGGTGTGCATGTGAAAGAATCTGCTGTCCACTCTAGGCAGTAGGGAGTTAGCAGCTTTAATGACTTTGAGAGGTTTGAATTAGTCTCATAATGAGACTTCTAGTCTACAGTACAACCGTTCATCTTCTACAGATGTTTAGATCACATTTCAAAAACTTATAAACCATATTGTAAATGGTCTGGGATAGTGCATTCACAAAAAAAATGCTAAACAAACCTCATCAATAATTCTCAAATTTCAGCAGACATGATGAAGAAAGGGTGAGGGATTAACACATTGCAATACTTCAGCAATTTTAGGTAAGATGTCACCTAAATGTATTTAAATTTCATGTATCTGTATTCCTTTCCAAGAACAGTCTGCCATTGACCATTAGTGTGGAGTTTCAGCCCAAGGCTTTTTAAAAATGTGAATGAAACTCCCTGTTCATTGCTGTTAGTATGTGAGTGCTAGCCTCGTTTAGTCAGACTTAGATTTTTCATGGAAGTAGCACTACAAGTCAGTGTCCATACTATATATTCTGATTTTTTGCATTAAGCAGGATATGGTCCTGCCTTAAAAATGCTTCCAACAGCAAATAATGTCCTATATGCCAATACACAGTATAAATGCATTAAAGTTTCTCCGCCACATCCACTACCGGTCAAATGACAAACATGAAAAAGATTTAGCCAAAGCTTCCCTACATGCAAAGCATAAAGGGCCAGAATGTCCCCCAAAATGAGTTTTCTACAGATGTCATTCAGGTGCCCTAAGCTTCTATGGGTGATCCACTGAAAGCCTCCCTGACAAGGAGGATGTAGCAGTGGAAGCTGGCCTGATGTGACAGTGAGAGAAGTGACATGCTGGAGCAGCCTGAGTGGTGAGAAAACTGGAAAGGGTCATGACATCTTCCTGTGTCAGGAGGAAACAGCAGAGCTGCTTCAATCATGCCACAAGTATTGTGGAGAGAAAAAGCAATTTCTAAAAAAAAAAAATTTGGCTTTTTGTGAGTACTTGATGGGTTATTCAGAGAAGAGTGAATACAGGAACTCCTGCACACGTTCATGCTCAAATCTGTACAGCAAAACTCGGGGAAAACTTTTTGATTCAGACAAAAGGTGCTTAGGAGAATAAAAGTAAGTTTCAAAGAATTCTTCAGCAGGAGAAAGACCTATCAGCATCTTTGTTCAGAGCCACAATTGAAGGGCTCAAGTTGCATGTTGATACAAATCTCACTGGAGATTTGTTCCCTAAGAGGGAACTGGTGGAGAGGAGAGAGGGGTAAGAGATTTAGGTAGCTGATCTCTGCAGAGCAATATATCTGCTTTACAGTTACTGAACATAACCACTGAAGCCGTGAGTGAAGATTTGCTAATTAGCTCGGACTTTACTTAGGGAAGTAAGTCTACTTTCTTCAGGAAGGACAGGTTAAAAACATGATGCAAAAGTTCCTATTCTGTTGCTTCCCTGATTTGCAGTCTTCCTCCTCTTAATTCTTGGGTTGAGAACTTTACCATCCTTATGTGTTAGAAAATTCTCCATCTGAAGATAGCATTGAAGTTCTTTGTCCGTTATTTCTGATGTGAAAATCACTTACTGTATTTTCCATATATCCTTACTTTGTTCACTTCTGCCCTGAAGAATTTTTACAGCTGCAATAAAGCTTTTTAAAAAAACACTATTTATTCTCTATTTACACAATATATCTTGCTGTCACCTACTGCAGGGAATGATAAATCATTTTTAGGGTAGTATGTGTCATTGAAAATATTAGATCAAAACATCTTGTCTGTTCTTTTAGAATCGATGAAAATGCTGAGACATTTAAAAAAAAATGCAGGTTGACTGACATAACTGACACTGAGATAAGAAACAATGTGTATCAAGCCAGGGATCACATAACAGGCCTCAGTCCAGTAATGTCTTCAGGATTCTTGAGATGTGGCAGTAATTTTTTCCCCAATTATACCTGTGAAAATGGATGTCAAACTCTGTAGTTTGTATCTGGAAGAACACCAAAGAGAGAAAAGGAACCGGAGAATATATATAAGGCAGGGGAGGGTATGTTCAATCCGCTGGGAAAAACCTCATTTGTATAGGGATATTTATGTGCCCTGAGATGCACTGCCAATGTCTGCACATGTTTTTACTTGAAACTGGGATATCTACTTTTCCTTAGGTCTAGTCTTGCCTAGTCTCCCTTTCAACAAACTGCATTTCATCCCCAGCTTTCTCTACACTCCATGTGGTACACAAAACTATATAAATCTCAGCCATAACCTACCCAATAAATGTATATTTTTTCCACTTCAGTGGTTGAAGTAAAGTATGAGGCTTTAGCAGCCCACCAAAGAAGTGTTTTTATAGCTTGCAGTAGAGGGCCTGTGTTTCATGTCATTGAGAATGGTGTGAGACGCGAGGATATCTACGTATGCGAATTGGACCAGTGGTTGAGAATAGTGTAGTAGAGAGAAAACTGAGCTTGTGTGCGGTCTTTTCTATGCTGCCTTTTAGGAGTGATCTCTGGATTGGAATGTCACTGAAACCATGCTTAGGTGTTATTTTAGAGAGCTAATTGAAGAAGTCTAAAGCAGAGCCAGAGGAAGCAAGGCATATGGGTCAGGTAGGAAGCAAGGCATGTGGGTCATCATGCATCCAGTGGTCAGTTCTATTTCTTGAGTTTTTATTCAGTTGTGCAAAGGTATGCTCTGAACCGTTGTGCTAGAAAATTAATGGAGTGCAAATAATACCAGTGTTGAAAAGTTCAGCATACATATTATTAATGAAGTCTAAAAAATGGTCATTTTGAGATGGTAGAGTGTTGCACAGGAAATGTCCAAAGAAACTTGAAAACCTACACTGTGATGAGATGGTCGTTACTGTTTAGTGTTTTGGAAATGTCAAGACTTTTTCTAGAGCATGAAAAATGACTGAAAACTAATGAAAAAATTAATGTAAAATCATATAAATTTCATTGAAACTGTTGAACAATATTGAAGCAGTTGAATGGCACAATACTAGGTTGCTAGGTTTTTACACTTACCTTCATGTGCAAGTATTTTGTAATGGGCAATAGAGTGGAAAAGTGAGTCCAGTGTTCATTTTCTGTGTGTTTTTTGGTTTATATCAAAGTGTATATAACAGGTTTCTTTATAAGTTCTTTTTGATGCAAGCTGAGAAGTATCGCACAAGAATGAAGCTACCATTTATTTACTCAGAAGGTATGTTTATGTTTCCAGCATATTCTAGTCCAGATAGTAGACTTTTGGAGCCTTTCAAAAGTGGCATTTTAAATGTGGTACAGAGAAGACTTTTCCTTCATCCAAGAACTTTAATTTATTTATTCTACATATTTATAAATCCTGACAGTAAAACAGAAGCAATTAACCACTTAGCTTTTCTCTCTCTTGTAGGGTGATAGTTCCTATGTAAAGGATCGTTGGTGTGTGTTTGATGGATTCATGGTCTTTTGTCTTTGGGTGTCACTGGTTTTACAGGTAATTATTTCACTTAACCTTTTTCAAATAATAGTTCCTTAATTGTGAAAAATATATGGCACGACCAAATAATTATGAGTTGTGGAAATATAGCTGTACATGGATCAAATTGTTTTTAAAAAGCTTCTGAATTCAGTACCTCCATAATTGCACATTGCAGCATATCTACATTAGTAGTAGATTTTATCTGGTTTAATTTTTCTTACAGAGAAGTTATACATTAATCTGAAGCTTGTTACTATTAACCCTCTGCATAGCCAGAAGGAGAGAGAAGCATCTTCAGAGAGTCAGTTATCTCTTACTCCATATGAGAATTGTGCTTGTCTCCTTCCACTGAGTCTAGTAGGATGTCATGGTGACTAGGCAACTAAAGGGAGAGTGATTCCAGTGGTAGATGTTTGCTATGCTGTAGGTATTAATACGGTGAGTGGAGGGGTTTCATGTAAGAAGGCCCACACCTAAGACAACCTTTTCCAAAATTCAAGTTAAAGCACAATGGAAAAAATAATAATAAATATATTTGGAAACAATTTGATACATTTTCATAAAGGAGGGAACTTGGACATGGTGCAGAAAAGTATAGCCTGTTAAGATACAGGTCAGATTGTGTCCTGCAAACCATAGCCAGTTTTTTGGCTAAGAACAGATTGAAGACTGTGAGACTGGGCCTGGAATAGTAAAAGGATTGTAAAAGTTCTGTAGTGATTGCTGTTAGTCATAACTTACCCACTTGTGACAAATTTAAAACACATTGTAATTTTCTGCTTTATACACAGGGGAATCCTTGGTTCATCATGTAGAGTGGAGGTTGATCTTTATGGATAAGCACCATAGATTAACCAATTTATGTGTTGCCGGGTTCCTCCTCCATTTTCTTAATACTTTGACCAAATATTAAATGGTTACTCTCAGAGAGTGAGACAAGGATTAAAACAAGACTTTTTCACCCAATCATTAAGCTAAATAGCCTTTATGGAGTGCCTAACCTGTCAGTGTATTAAGGAAATGGTTCCCTGTTCTGTGGCTTGGCTGATACTTGTGTTGTAGGCGGAGTCTAGTAGAAAAATATAGTTTTCTCATGCAGTTGGAATTAAATGGGAATTTATATGCACATTGCAACTCATAAGGCAACCTGTGTATGTGTACTTTGATATCATACTAAAAACTTAGTGCTGTGCAATGTTAACAGATACCGATTTTCATATTTGGAAATGTAAATTATTAACTTTTAATGAAGTTGTGTGAAACTTCTGGGGTAGCACAGAAGTGGGCAGCTGACACAAGCTTGCACAGCCATCTTGAGTTGTTTGAGACAGAAGCATTATGAACAGAGGCAGAGTATATTTTTGGAATTTCATTAGGATAACTTAGAAATGGATTAAAGGATTTACTAAGATTTTCTTTTAAAAAACATGGTTAAAATGAACCATAAAATAAATCAAGAGAAGGTTGAAAATTAAAATAAAAATCATGTATAGTATTGTATATACTATAGTATAGTTTTAAAAGTTCTATAAATGAATACAGGAACAGGACAAGGATTATCAAGAAAAACTCCTGATTCTTTTGTTTGTAGGTGTTTGAAATTGCTGAAATAGTTGACCAGATGTCACCTTGGGGCATGTTACGGATTCCACGACCACTCATTATGATTCGAGCATTCCGGATATATTTTCGTTTTGAGCTGCCAAGAACTAGGATAACAAATATCTTGAAGTAAGTAAGGCTGATGTCTGAAGAACAACACCGAAAATTTCTGTTTTGACTTAGAAGACTGGCTGTGCAGCTCAGAACATGACACTTCAAGCTTAATGGGCATTTTCTTCCTTAGTTTTAGTTTTGGCTAAAAAATTCTTGCTATTTTCCATATTTAAGGAAAGTTTCCTAGAAAATTATTAAAACTGACAAATATTTAAATAAATCTTAAAGCATTTTGCTAATAACTGTAGCCACTGATTTTCAACTGGCAGTAAATTCTGTTCCGTTAATATGGGCACTTAATAATTAAGGTGGACGGTCTTAATAGGGTAATATTCATAAATAAGAGTACATGAGCACATCCCCTAACCATTACAGTTATGAGTGTACATGCAGAGATGCTTACATGCAAGCAGACACACATAAGTATGCTTGGTACAGCATGTCATGGCAAAAGCCATGTAATGGCAATGTGAAAGAGTTTATTGGTCTTTATTTGGTATCAACTTTACTTCATCATCATATCTTCTCTGTATAAATCATTAGATACTATTTTACAAATGCTAGACTTGATACTTATTTTGTTGTTGTTGTTCCATCCTTTGTACTTTACAGCTGGTTTAATTACCCTAATTTATGGATTTAGAAAAAAAAAAACATATCTCCCTTTTCTGTCTCTGCACAGAGTGAGAGATCAGTTTTAAGGACAAACTTTCTTCAGGATGACATGCTACTTTCTCTGTGTGAGCATATTTTCTATCCTGGAGCTTTTCAGAGGAGGCTTTACATTGCCTGTGCATTCAGTGTCATATTTATCTTTTTGCCAGGCGTTCTGGAGAGCAAATCTGGAGCGTTTCAATTTTCCTTCTGTTCTTTCTCCTCCTGTATGGGATCCTGGGAGTGCAGATGTTTGGAACTTTTACATACCATTGTGTGACCGATGACACGCAGCCAGGGTGAGTTAGCCTATGCAGGCATAACATGGGGCTTGTTCTTTCATTGCATATGTATAATTGTAGTTAGTGTCAGTGGGTGTAAAATGGAATAAATAGATGAAAAGTACTCCACCAAATTGCATTAAGATAAATTGGGGAAACATAAATATTAGGAATTTAGCTACTTGCAGCTGGTTTGGGTCACTGATGATTCATCAGCTTTCACTGTATTCTCCTATCTTTTCCCAGACATCAGGGTATGGGGCCAGACCTAAAATACAGGGAGGAACTACCCCTAGAATCTCATGCCCTTTATGGATTAAGAGGTTGCTGGGATGTGATGCTCAGATTTAAAGACCCTTTTCACCCATCCTTTGGAAAACACTCATGATTAATATTTTACACTGGTGATCGAGTATGCATCGTGGTTTTGATTTGAGCACATACTTAAACACAAGATTAACTCGAAGTACAGTATAGCCTCTTGTCAGTGGGATGGTTTATAAAATTACAGATAAATACAGACTTATATGTTGTGCTAAATTGTGGACTTGACTGTATGCTTGACCATGCTTACATTGTGACAGTCCCTTATATCTATTTCTTCATTTTGTCCTGGTTTCTTTGAAGAGGGAAATGTTAGCTCTGTAGTTGTAGCCTTTGCTTTAGACAAAATTGGATCCTTTTATTCCTGTTCTGAAATAGTCAGAACATAAAATAAATAGAATAGACAAGAAAACAAAATACCACTTAATCTGCTACTGTGCTGAATAAAAAGTCTGATTATCACAAAACTCCTGTGTTAAAGATTTTTCTGAACTAGGGCCTATAAGCTATCAAATATAAAAAGGTTATCAAAAATGGCAAATACAAAAAAGGTTACAAAATTATTTGAGAATATGCTGGACATTATATGGTATTTTGTTCAGTGAAAAACAAAACAAAACAACTTTTGGATATTTTCTTATTTATTTAATCAATACTATAGTAAAATACAGGGCTCATCTTCACCGAGACCAAAAATGAGGTTTCATTCTGACTTTTCCTCTTTTTTAAGAGAAAATCTTCATAGCACAGATTTTTTTTACAGTTTCCCATAGACATGGGGGAAAAAGCTCTTTGTGAAAAATTTGGTTGTGGCAATGATAAGATCTGTGATTTACCTGTGATTTTTGGAAAAACAAGAAGTGGAATATACAACACAAAGATTTGGCATCATATAGTTGCTTGTGTCACTGAATAAAGCTTTTCCCTGAAATCAGAGGAAGAGGATGAAGTGGAACAGAATAATGTTTGCAATATGGAAAGTTTAAGTTTATAATAGAAATAAAAACAACTCTGAAGTGGGTTAAAGTTGGAAAAGTCAAGTATGCAGAATTAAGGGAATTTTAGATTTGAGGTTGAACATCTAGCCTTAACTACTTTTTCTTTCAGTATCATCAAGTATATATATTTTTAGCTGTTTAAAAATTAGAAATCTAATTAAGTTACTTTTTAGGTGCCTGGCATAGGCACCTACAGAAAGTCATTAATCACTTTCACTATCTCCAAACCAGACTTGTAACTTTTAATGGCTCCCATGGTTGGGGATGAGGTTGTGCAAGTTACGCCGAAAAACACTTTTTCCTTAGAAAAGCTGCATCATTTATTCTGACAAATGGTGCTCACACATAGAATAATATATATTTTTTCTTTGTTGCTTGGCATGGGGATTTATACCTTACTTTTGTTATACTGCTCATTCCTACTCTGAAAACACTTACTTCCTCATCCTGTCTGTAACATTCATCATCATACCTTGTGAACACTTACACATACCTGATCTTTTTTTAATTTTTGAGGAATGCAGTGCAGAGGCTCTCAATGGAGTTAGGCTGTGCCTTCTTTACATAGGTCAGGGTTGACCTTCCCAGAGCTGGCTGCAGAATTTATAAGAAAAACCACCATGGAATTGGAAAATAAATGTAGAGAAAGAAATAACAGTTCTGGTGCCAAAAGAGGACAATTTGGAGGCAGACATTGGTCCAAAATTTAGTTAGAATGGAGGCAACATGCCACTTCTGAATCCAGGAGAGTTTATTAGCTGAGATGTATTAGAGCACAAAAGCACAAAAATTGCCTAGACAAATTTTACTTTTGTCTTTGAGGTTCAGTTTCTCAACTTTATAATGAGGATTAAACATGCCTCAGAAGTTGAGTCAGTCTGTCTGTCTCAGGTAGTTCTGTTCCAGCTAATGGAGAGTGGCCAAAGTTGGCTGTCCTTGGCCTTAAATAACTTGGGAGTCTTTAATGAGTCACATCTGTAAATACTCAGTATTTCTGCAAACGAGATCCCAAGCCTCCCAAATCAAGATTAGAAAATTAAAAACATCAAATTAATGGCCACCTGTGAGAACTTCCATTTTAGATGATTTGCCTTGTATTATGCAGAATTCTATGGCAAGTGGCAAGGGTAAAATCTTATTATTGAGATCAAGACTTCATCTATTTCAGAAATTTTAGAAATCACTCTTTTTAAGTCTACTGCGTTATGAATTATAAGGGAGTCAAGTGTCTTTTGAAAACAGCATCTTAAAATCTTGCTATTCTTTTTTGTTTGGAAGGACGGCAGCAGCCTCATCAGATGCTCACTGCCTCTTTGACTGCTGCAAGTTCTTTTATCTTTCCATCCGTCTTGACGCCCACACTGCCTGACCTCCTGTCTTCCCACCTCCTCAGTCATTTTCTAATGTTAACTTTGGCAAACAGAAATACTAAAAGTGAGCTGACTGTGGTGTGAGTTTTTCATTCTATCCATGAAATCAGCAAACTGACTTCCTTCCAAAGACTGAAAAGGGTTTTTTTGCTGTTTGATCAGAAGTCTTTTTCTCGCTTATTCTTATAATCTTTATTTTGCCAGACTTTTTTCCCCTACGGGGACACTGTCTTCTTCCTAAACAATTTTCTCACTCTGTATTCCCTTGTGATTATTACTTATCTTTTGTACAACTAAGCTGTCACAGCTTTTCCCTCATGATTTTTCCAACCAGTATATCTTTTTTCTGCCAACAAGTGGTATATTACACAAATTTCCTTACGAATCTTTAGTGGCTTGAAAGACACAATGATATGGTTGGAATGTAATGTATATTTAATCCAGTTATCTAAGTAAGTCCATACATTAGAAGCAGTTTGACAGTTTGTTTTGTTACATCTGAGATTAATTTTGAAGAATTGAACAAATATGGTGAAAATAGGTTGTGTTCCCAAATCTACTGTAATTTACTCTTGGGCACCCCTAGTATGCAAAAGGTACTTTCACAGGACAGGCGAGAGAAATTATTTCCAAACCATTGCTCTGGCTGTTAGAATATTTTATCCTCACACACTAGCTACTGAATGTGTTCCTTATATTTATTGCCACGATATGTTTGACTACACAAAAATACTTTCATACTTCTTGGTTAGATTACGATCATTCCACAACAGTAAATTTTCCTTTTGTACTTCTCAGTTTGCACTGGAACTAAGGGAAAGGAAGTCTCATCAAAGAAAGAAAGCTAGTATGAATAACTGCCATAAAATGTAGTACTTATCTATTTCATCTCCCAACGTCATTATTTAAGAGCCTTCTTTTTAACACTTTCAGTAGGGTATAGACTGAGTATTTCTGTAGACCTGTCTGCCTTGTCACCATGGCAGTCAATTTAAAATCCATCTTTGCAAGGTTTCTTGTTTAAAGTAGGAACTGCCCAGGAAAATAGATAAGAAAAATAATTACCGAGTAATAGAAAGATCTAAGAGGTTCTTGGTCATCTTTCCATCTGTCTATGGATAGGCCCTGAAAATGTCAGAAAACAGCTTCAAAGACTCTGGAGCTGAAAGTTCACCAGAATATCTAATAGAGGCAATAAATATGATTAAAAAGAACAAAAAAGATTTGAGACACTGTCTTACATCAGCAGTGGGAAAATAAGAATAAGTAATTGGATTTCTGAGAAAGGGAAGAAATCAAAGACCAAGCTTGAAAAATCAACATACAGGACTTCTTTAACAGGGCACATTAATTTACTTATTCTGGTTGAACAACCACCACTGCTTTAAGATTGCCTTTGGGATTTATTCACAGCCTCTCTTAATAGTGATATGTCTCTGGGTATAAACTCCTCAGGGAGAAGAGGAATGGAAGAAATCTTACTTTTCCAGGCCTGATATTGTTTAGACCCCAACCAGAATCAAGAAAAATAGAGTATCAGTCTAAAAGAGAAGTAATTCAGTCCAAATGGGTTCCTGTCACAAGGGTGGAAGAGTGCTGAGGTAATGGCCAGTAGTGATGACCAAAGGAAGTGATCTTCAGGAGTGGGACTCCTCTCTCTCAGAGGGCATGTGATTTCTGAGCAGAAATCCGAATTTTGTCTAGAATTGTTACACAGACAGTTATCCAAAGCAATTAGACCATTAATTAATTTCACACAGGCTTTCCAGTGGTTTTGTTTGTCCAGCTACATTTTGAGCAGGAAGGTGACCTTTTAATGACGGTCTAGAACAGAGTGATGGGAACCCAATAGCCTTGGCTCTTGATGGCTCAGTAATGACATCGCTAGAAATGATGGCTCAGTAATGAATCGCTAGAAAAACAGAATTCTAAGAGTGATCTCCACTGAACCTGCCAGGTGGGTGATCGGGTGTTGTTTGCTTTTTTGAATAGAAAGGAAGCTGGGAAAGTTCTGTTCTTTATAGCGCAAGAGGAAGCCAGACAACTAATGGAGAAGGCTGTGGATGTCCTGACATTCACAGGTTAGACAGCAGTTATTACTGAGCAGTACATCTCCCTTAGCCTCGAAATGCAGAGTCATATCTGGTTATGCAAGCAGTTACAGAAAAAAGTTCTGAAGGAGACTTCAGCTCTGTTTCCATGAGTGATCTATCTCATATGTTGTTTTGAACACCAGGTGACTGGTTTCAGTTTTGTGCTGCTTTCTGGAAGATGAATGTGATGTCTAAATTTGATTCCTGTCCCAATCTTTTGGATTACTTAAATTCAAAAAGATCTTGGAAATGCTGGAATATTCATCCTGAGATACTTGTGAGAAGACTGAAGCTATTGATTGTCTCAGTTATTTCATTGTTTCTAAGAACTTGTGGAGGGTGGGTGAGGAGCAGGGAGACAGGAAAACCAGTGGAAGTTTAAAAAGGAGGAAGGGATAAGAGACAGGGCAAGAAAAGCCAAGGATTTATGGCTGGAATACTGGTGAGGTTAACTTCTATTCCTCAAAGAATTCTGTAGTGAATAAACAAACAAAAATTTATAAGCAGCTGGAAGGTAACAAGGAAATGAGTAGCAGCTAATATGGATTTGTCAAGAATAAACCATGTCAAACCAATATAATTATCTATGGCAGGGTAACAGCCACGTGAATTGGAGAGAAGATTGGATGTAATATATCTTTATTTTGGGAAGGCTTTGTAACATTCTCACAGGAGATTTTTGTAAGCTGGCAAGGGAAACATGGTTAATGTGTAAATAATCATAGAATAGGTGCAAAACTGCTTGGAAAACATGCTCAGTGACTGAAAATTAATGGCTTGTCAGAACGGAATGAGCGGGGATCCACATAAGTCTGTCTTGTGCTATTTGGAGGTTTCATTAACATCCTGGATGGTGCAGATAGAATATACTTACTGCTCTGAGGCTGACATGAGGTTGGGAGGGACTGCAGGTATTTTGGAAGGCAAGATTAGAATGAAAATGATCTTGACAAATTGAAGACATGCTCTAGAAAAACCGGATGAAATTCAGCAGGGAGAATATACTGTACTTGGGAAAAATGAGCTGTACAAATACAACATTTTGAATGACTGTTTAGGAGGTAGTTCTCTGTAAAGTGATTTGGGAGCATAATGGAGGAACAGAGATTAACAGAACTGTGCTCTTGTAAAAATGTATAAATTGTAGTATCAGGCAACATATAGGCATTATTTGGAGAGAGTGTAAAGGAGGTGAAAAAGGTATGGGCTTAGATCTATAGAACAGAGATGACAAGCATTTGGCAGTTTCTTAGCTCAACTGAAAAGAAGTACTGGACACAGTGGTTTTTGTGTGGATAAAAACTCTTGCACAGGGAAAAGAAATCTGGTCTCTGTTTCTGTACTACGAGGATAAGAAGTACACGTATTAAATTTCAGTAAGAAAATTTTATGTTAGAAGGATATCAAGAAAAAAAGTTTGTCAGGGATAAGGGATAAGGCTGCATCGGTGTCCCTTCATTAGGTTCTGAATTTGCCTACTGGGGATCTTTAAAACAGGCTATGTGAACTTCTCTTAGGAAAGGTAGAAATAGTCTGGGACAGGGAACTCTATTTATAATGTCCCACTGAGGGTTCATATCCAACTTTATTTTTCTATGATTCTATATGGTCCTTCTTGACACAAGAAAAGTCAGGTATCATTATCCTCAGCATCTGAAGAGCTGTTTGCCTTTGTACATCTTTTAAAGGGGGACACACTGGAAGTGGGGAGGATTGGATGTAGGAGTGCAACTATTGTGTGTTAGGGAAGAGGTGAGAGTGGCTTGCAGCATCTTGTTTTCCCTATCTTTGTGTATAAACTTCAGAGTTGGGGTGAGAGTGTGTTCTTGAATGTTCCAACTTCATTTTTCACCCTACCTCACATGGCATATCCAATTCTCTCACCAAAACAGGCTTCTTATTATCAGAGGTGTTATTATTCATAATTGTTTTACAGTAACATAAAATATGTTTCTACTCAATCTTTACATACATCCCCCTCCCCCACCACTGCTTTTCCAGCTTCTTACCTATTCAGTCCTTCTGTCACCTGCCCTCTCTCTCATGTAAGATAGAGGAGTTTAAAATAAATTTCCAGAAAACCCCCCAAATCCATCATCACTCCCTATCTCCTTAGCATAGAACAGGCTCATCAGCTGCCTTTGTACTCAGTGAACCATATTGTTTGTATTTGACACAAATGCATCACAATCCCTCTTTTCCAGTGCCTAAAATACTGGCTACCTTTCTGTCCCTGCTGTAGCAGGCTCAGCTAGGCTCACTGATGCCTGATTGAACCAGTTCTCTTCACAGATGCATAGTTTACTGCCCACCCTCTCCCTTCCAGCTCTTTGTCTTCATCCCTGTCCTCCTGGCTCACCACAAATGAAGGCTTAGCTTCCTCACACTATCTCCTTATGTGGGACACCTGCCCAGGCAGCAGGAACAAGAGTTTTTAACCTGTTACAGCTTGATCTTGCATGCTGCCTGCCTCTCTTGATTATCATGGCCATTGCCTAGAGGCAGTATTAAAAATAGAGTCCAGATCAACTTACTGTACACTTTTTACCTGGCAGGTTAATGAGAAGGGCTCTTCAGATGGTAGTTGAAGACAAGACTTTAGATACAGACAGTCAGTGACTCATTTAGTTTTCTCTGTTGAGCTGAATGTAGCGTGTAGGCTTGAAGGCTAGATGAATTTTGGCTTTTACATTTGGGTTTCTTGGAGCCCCAGCAATGTTTCAGATCCCTCATTGACAAAATTATCTGACCTTACTGGAGCTCTGTAGCTGCATATTTTAGTTATACTGTTCTCTGTAATGTCCTGTCAGTGAAGCCCTTTCTCCAGATAAAACACTGATCTAGTTTTGGCAGTAAGTCTTCCTGTTCACCTTGTGTACCAGTTAGGCTATAAAATGGAGAGATCAAGCTGCTTTATCCTAGGTAAATGAGAGCTTTGGTAGAATGGCTGGTTCCATTTGATGGAAAAACAGCCAGTCTTCAAATGCTAAATAGTTTCCATTTGGAGATAGCTGGGTGATGTTGAAAATTTGTTCTTAGGTGCTCAGTGATAGCAGCCCCATTCTTTTGCTATGCTGAGTCACATCTCCTGCCAGTTTAGATGTTAGTGACTGGCCAGTGTAAATGCATTTGATGAAGGCATCCTTTTACGGTCTTGACGCTTTGCAGTACAAGCTTTAGGAAGGAGTTTGTTTTGCATGTAGTGAGGGTTACCCTGTCTTATGCCTAAGCAGAAAGTTTGTTGAGATAAAACTGCATGGTGCAGTGATCCAAAGAGAGAGCCAGGAAAGCCTGCCCTGCCTCACTAGTTGTAGCTAACTCTGCTGTTGTGGGTGATGGGTCCAAAAATGCTTGTGAGCTTTGATAAAAGTGATTCCCAGATGAACTTTGGGCTTACGATTTTCAAATCCTACAGTGCAGTTTAGTGACCTTGCGTTTTCCCTATAGTTGGTAAACAGCTACTCAGAAGGTGTCTTTCTGTATTTATTCCAGGTAAGTCTGATATGCAAACTTAGTTTCTTTAACTGATCCTGAACATACTTCAGAATCAAAATGGATAGTCTTCAGTTTAGATTGTTTCATTTTAGTTCATGACCTTGCAATTTAAAAGACAACAGAGGCGTTTTTCACTCTTTTAAAAGAAATTGTTAACAAAATACTTTATTGAATTGTAATAGGCACTATAGGCGTGATATCACTTCAACTTGTAAATAAGTCTAATTTGATACACCTTTTCGAAATGTAGATTTATGCAAGCTAACTGGAATGGGTTTTAACTGTTCCGGTTTATTTCCTGTGTATTAGAACCTATAGCAACAGCCCCCTTTGTTGTGCTAATGCCATTAATTCATATTGGTTTGATTCTCATGAAACAAGTCTTGCATTAGCAGACATATCACGCAATTGCTATTTGAATTCAGGTCCCTCATGACTGATTGTAGCAGTCACAAAAATGGTCTGTCATAGAGTTGTTATGCCACATGGCATTTGATAAAATCTCAAAATAGTACTGTTCATGCATACAGCTTTAAGAACAAATCCATACTAGAACTTCTGAAAATTTTCTTCTTTGAGCTTTGCTTTCTAGTGCCTGGGTGTACATTCTAGCACTGTCCATAAGAAAGATTTCTTCTTTTGCTCATTTCTCTGTGGTCAGCTTCAGTGGCTTTATTACTCTGAGGGATAATGGCAGAGTGCTTTGAATTTAATTCCCTTTAATGCCTGTAACTAACAATCAAACCAGTAGATTGTCAAAACTGTTAAGTAGCCACAGCCATCCTGTTTTCATTTGGACAATGAGAGCATTGGCTTTATGTAACATAAGTGATCTGCCATGAGTAAAGTCATCTGGTTTTGATGTTAGCACCTGTGTTAGGAATCTAAATGCCTTGAATTCCCCTTCTGGCTAGCAGAGAAAGGTGCTTCTGGAGTGTGGCTGAACCCACTGGCCTCCAAACCTAGGGAGATGAATTACTCCTCTCTCTGTTGCCTAAAATGAGGTGGGCTAAGTCAGGACAGCAGAGCTGCAGCCTTTTATTGTGCAGCTCCTTCTAGTGATTCAGCCAAGAGATGCTGACTCTTTGAATTTACGCTTTCTGAAGTTTGAGATAAGGCTGGTGATTTCATTTGAGTCTTTTCAAAATTCCTGAGCAGTGAGTAGGAATAGATGGAACATCAAAGGCACATTTTGTAGACCCTAATTTGGGTCATGTATGAAATGACAAAAAGGTACAATCAAAATCAAAACAAACTTTACCTAGTATTACTGCCTCATGTAACAGACAGTCTAATTTAATCATGCCTTATTTACTGAGTATGGGTGGGAGCAGAAAGGGAGTAAGACCACTACTTTTCTTAATTTGTTGAATAAACATGTAAACAATTTTCTTCTTGAAAACTGACCAAAAAAGTAAGAATCTCCAAGTTCTGTCCACAATGGATCGAGTTTAGACACTGAAGGACTGTGAAAACTGTCAAAAAACCCTGATACTGGAACCTGAAACTGAACATATAAATAATGAATAAAAGATCTGAACTGATTGGTAAGATATAAAAATCTATGTACCTTCAGTCAAATATATGGAAAGACAATATATTAGCAGTAGTAAAATATTACAGTATCTATATATTGAATTTAGAGTCAAAAGAAATAATTGTATCATCTAGTCAGACTTAATTTTGTTTCCACTCTACGAAACTTTATAGCTTGTGTCTGACTCCGGTGTGTCTCCTAGATATGTATCTATTCTCAATTAGTTGGCAAAAGAAAAATTTATAAGCATGGGAACTTTTTGTTTATACCAAAAACCTTTTCAGTACTAAAAATATGTTCTTAATTCATCATCTTAATTTGTCTGGCTTCAACTTTTAGCTTTCTATTATTGTTACACTTTTTAATGCTAGATTACACAGAACCTTAATTCCCAGTATTTTCTCTGTGTGAATCCACTTACACAGAACAGTTGAGTCACCTTTCAATATGTTTTTTTAATAAACTAACATTATTTAGCTCTTTAAATATCTTGCTGCGAAGTATGTTATCCAGTGTTTCTCATTTTCATGTTTTTGTATGATTTCCTCAATTTTTCAAATATTAAAAAATATGTAATATCATAATTTGTATGAGTGCCATACAGAGAGAGTCATTAATTCATTGCTGTTCTGGTTTTACAGTCTGGGAAAGCACTGTCTCTTTCTTACAATGATGTTACTGGGAGAAATATGACAGGATGTTCTATTATATCCCCTCATCTCAAACTCTACTGTAGCATCTATGTTCTATAATGTAGTATTTCCATCCTCTTTTATCCCTTTTATTGCATGGGCCATAGGCCATAAGGTTTGCTTTCAGTGATCTCACCTCTATAAGTTTGCATTTGGCTGTTTTAAAGCACTTTTCTTTTTATTGGATCCAGGTAACCAAATGATGCTGATAACTTGTCAGATTGCCCTGTCCTCACTGTTATTTATGTTTCTATCCTTTCTCCCTCACTGATTATGGTAGATCATGATGATCATTTCACTGGCAAGTATTTTTCTGACATGTCAGTTAATCAATTTTCAGCCCAATTAGTCTGTGCTTTATTGATATTATATAGTGCCAACTTTTTAATCAGTCATGTTTTATTGAATGAATTGCTTTACAAAGTCTAAGCTACGCAATTTTATTGGATTAATCTGTAATCTTATCAAAAAATCATGTTAGTATGATGAAAATTATTTTCTCTAAATGCATACTGCCTACAATGAATTACATTACTATTCTTTACTCTTTATCAATTATACTTTGTATCAGCTCACTCTTTCTTTTGTCTTGCTGTATGTCAGGCTAACCGGTTATGCTGCTTATTCTTTAAAAATTAATGTCACATTAGCCTTCTTCCGGAATTTCCCTGCTATTTTAAAATTTATTAAAAATTAATAGAAGAGATGAGAGATGCCCTCAGTTATTTGGGCCTGTTGATTTGAATATAATTATCCCTAGCAGATGCTGTCTGATACTTTCCTCAGTTACTAATTATTGAGTAGTGAAATCTGTGTTTGCCAAGTTAAAATGTAAAACATGAAATGTTGCCAAAGCTTAAGCTTTGTGTTTGTAGTGTTCCTAAAGTCATGAGCCCTTTAAGCATGCCCTATCTTATCTTTTAATGTGATAAAAATAATAAATAGATATCAGAGACAATCTGTTACCAGAAAGGTTTGAAAGCTTTATAGTTATAATTACAGATATAATTATGAGAAACATTAAATATGGATGAAGTTTTCACACTTACAGTTTAAAAGAGAAAACAGATTTTGTTCTCAGATAAAAAACGGGAAACTGGTTCTACAAGTATGGTACATGATGACTTTAGACCTAAGTTTTTCTAAAACAAAAACATAACATTTAAAAATGAACCTTGGCAATGCTAAGATTATAAAATATCAGAGGAAGAATTGTGCCTAGACATATCTGTAATCCTTAAACCAGAGAGGTACTCTCTGAAATTTCTTTAAATATCACCAGTGATTTTGGATGATGCTGTTATTGGATCATCTAGAACCTGTAATGACTCTTAACAGCAGCATTGTCCTAAATTGCAATCTCTTTCTGCACAAACTATAAGACCTATAAATAGAGCTCAATTACAGTATGACTCCCTTTCACTGAAGTTACATTATATATGTGTCTGACTTCACTGACAGGAGAGTTAGCTGACAGTGAGTACACATTGAAAAAAATATGCCCAATAATAATGATAAACTACTACTTCAAATTTTAGAAAAACTATCACTGATTTATATATCAGTATCATCCTTGTTAAGCTGAGGTCATAATGTGATAATAATTATGAAAATGATCAGTAGAAAACTTCATGATAGTAACAAAGTTCTTATAATTACTATAAAACAATATTCTTATTCTAACAATTGTGCAGGAGCAGCTGTTGTTATTGTTAGGTCTTTCTATAAAAAGAGCAGTAGAGTAAGGAAGTAGTCTAGGAACCATCTGTTAATAGCAGTTGTATGTTCAAAGCTTCTCACTGGAGAAAATGTACTTTATTGGATTAGCACAGTAAGAATTAAGATACAGATTTGGAATAAAAGACACATTTAAAAGAGCAAATTAAGGGAAGTTTGCCTAGGCGCTTTCATGGTCACCAAGCGATAAATAAACTTTTACCCTTCTCCTTTTTACTTTTTACAAGGAACTGGATAAAAAGCAAGCACTTTTCCATCTAGGCTTCCTGTCTTTTAAATTCCCAGACTCTGAAAACAAGCGTAACTTGGAATATGAAAGAAGTATTTTTAACTACCTAGTGATATCGGCAGCTGTATAGTAGTTGGCATGAGCTATCTGAGTTTTAAGAGGACATATTCTAAATAAAAAAGTATTTAAAACTTCCCTTCTGCACAGTGTTACTGGTAGAATGCTGTCACAGGAACCTTAATTTCAGACTTCCCGATATTTTTATTGGTACAAAATTACAGCCATTAATTATGGATATGCCAGGAATATGTTTTTTTTCTTTTTAATTTCTGTAAATTATCTTCTTTAATGAAAGTCTCTTGATTGGAAAACAAGGTTCTGTGCTCTAAAACTGGACAGAAGTATAGGGGGGAAGCAAACTAAGACTGTTGACTTGGCTTACATACCATAGGAACCATCATTTTTTAATTTGAGGGACCTAATGCAATTATGCATGTCTAGGCATTCAGTACTACTTGAAATAACTAACGTATCCAGGACACTCAGGTATGACACAGAGCTCTCAGATGTGGCACAGGACCTACAGAAGCCTGTGACCTCCTAGATTAACATTTAAAGGTTAAAAGGGTTACCATCAGGCATCCCAAATTGCACTAGCAATCTGTGTGAGGAACATCAAATTGAGTTACAAGTTTTAGATATTTGCATGGACTCAATTGCAGGAGGGGGCTTTAAATCTAGAGTGCAGAGTGTTTGTGACTAAATAGAGCTTATTCTGCATTTGATGTGAAAATTTGCTCTTTTGTACGATTAAATGTATGCATAGGAAATTAGCAAGAAAGAAGTTAGTATTTACTACCCTCGAAGTTAGTATTTGCTATATCAGAACTGTGACCTGGGAGGTTCCATTATCATTAATCTGCCATTCTATACATATCTTGCATTTACATTTTGGTGCTTCAAAGAAAGGTCTAAAAACGTTGTTAAAATCAGGATGCACATGACACAGCTGACCTTATTTTCCCACTATGAATCCAGCTTGTAAATTGCATCTCACTTCATAAAGTATTGATATAATACATAATTTAAAGCTTAAAAAAATGTTCATGGGCTCTAATAATTGTCTAGAATGGTGCAGTGAAGGTGCTTCACAGAAGTAGATCATCCCAGTTTTCAGAATAAAAACTAATTAGATATTCACTTATATAATGTAAGAGAGCAGTATTGATAATACTCATGAGATAACTTGTCTAAAGTCAGTGTAGAACCACAGTATTACTTAATCAGAAAATGTTTATTGAGTAATTCTGGACCAGAATCAATTTAATTTGAGCATCAGGAACTTCCTCTCTGCAGCATGGAGCTCTGTGCTGTCTTCCAGGTTTATTTTAGGTTTATTGCTATATTCTCAGTAGCTTGGTGCTTTTGCCTTGTGTTCTGGCAATATGGCAAAACAGAAGTGTCTTTTAGAAAAATGTATGGGAATGGAGATCTTTTTTCCAAAATTGCATGCTCAGAGTTAGACATCTTAAGTTCATATAGCAGAAGAGATAACTGAATTCTTGATATTTTACAGAGAAATCTATCTCTTATCAATCATCTGATCCAAGCCTTTTCAATATTAGTACTTTCTATACAGCAGTGTCCATTTACCGATTAGGTTCTATCACTTTCTGAATTCATTACTTGACATTAAATCACAGTTATTGAGAATAACCTTTAAGCTCTTCAGAACTACATAATCTTTCTTTATTCTCAAAGGTTTTTGTCATCCTTCAGCATATGCTTTGTGTGATTTTGATGAAGCGAGGTTCACACAGTCCCCCGGGTCACTAATGAAAATGAATAGCAACAGAACCCAGCGCTCTGAGATCCCAGTTAATGTATTGCTCCCTATTTGGAAGCTGTACAGTTGCTACTTACTTGCATCATGATCCGCCAGTCATTTTTTATGTCTGCTATGGTATTTTTACCAACACAGTAGTTCTTCACTCTGCAGTTCCAGAGTGCCTGGTTTTGGGGCAAAGACAAACGTAGCGTTCCTTTCAAAATCCTTCAGCTTCAGCTAATTCATTTTTAGTTATTGTCTTCTTTACCTAATTGACTATTTTGAATGTTTTTTTAATACCTTATCAATAAATATCCTACTTCATTTTTTCTGTAATTTTCTGGGCCTGGAAACTACACGGTAGTTTTGGATGGCCTTCTGGTGATATCTTAGAAAATGAATAAAATACCATAATATAAAAATTTCATTTGTTTTTCTCCATTTCTATTTTCAGCAGAGAAAGTCAGGCTAACAGAAAATAGGAATTTAGGAGCTACATCAGGTAATCTATCTCTTAAGTTGTCAAAACCTTTCTTTGAAGAATGGCCCTAATAAAGAGATGGTGCTCAAGGAGAGATTCTACTCACGTGAGCACACAGTGGTTGGATTTGCTACAGATGGCATGGAAAACAGGCGTGTGTACTGCCAAGACACATCAATTCAGGTTCTTCTTGTGGTGTACATATGTATGTATGTAGTCAGACCATTCTTCAGGCAGTTAAAAATATGTCAGAGTAGCACTCCTAAGTCTTTTGCAGTAATCTTACTATTGAAGGATTCTTATCAGGTGATGTGGAGTCAGTTATAATATCTCCTTCTGCATCCTTTGCATTTCTGTGCAGAACTTACTTCTCAGCTCACCTGTTGTATTGATGCTGTGCTCCATACACATAGAGTACTCTGCACAGAAAAATTCAGTTGGTTTGTTGGGATGAATTATTTATTTGGTCATGTTGCAAGAATTAGTAATTTTATCAAAGCACCCTATTAAGCAATATATTTAAGCACATAGCCTAATTAAACTTTTGAGATGCTTAAAACTTGTTAAATACTGAATCATCATCTCAGTACTTAATTATTGTTGAGTATGGCCTATGAAGGAATAAAACTATTTAAATCATCTTATATTGAAAACATCTGGTGATATTCTAGCCACTTCTAGCCTAGATGTCTAATATTGTCTGGCCCATGTAGATTAGTCTATGTTATTTACTCTCCTAAGGCAGAACGCAAATTACCTAGTAACATTGGTCCAAAACCAGCCTATATCTGTACAAGTACAGGTACTATAAGCAGAGATTTTTTCCTTTTTAGCCTAAATCACTCAGCTTTTCTTCTTCAGAAGGAGGATTGATGTGATATAAGAATGTCCTACGTTTAAATAAAACACTTAAAATGAGTGCTTTACATTGTAGTGATTGAGCCAGCTATACGTGTAATAATATGCCCTGACACTGCTAGCCTCTTGGGTCTGAGGGATTTTCTAATGCAAACCATAATGTAAAATTCACTAGCTACCAGTAGCCAGCGTTCTGAATCTGCTTGAGCCAATGAATTAAATTTAATTTCTGAAAATATTAATGAAATGTTGTCTTATGATAATCCTATATATTATAATAGCTTTTAGATGGCAGTATCATAAATCTAATGTGCTTAAAGCATGCAACTGGGCATGAATTAGCATATTGTAGTATAAAGGAATTAAGGTGCCCAGATGAATTTTTAAATCCTTGAGTGACATGTGCTGAGTATGTTTATAAAAAGTGAAATGAGTACACATGTGCTTGTATATCTGTCTTTCTAGCTATGCACATAACTGAATTTCACAGTGTTCTTCAAAACTTCTTCATACGTGTCTATGTGTGCATCCATGCAGATATGTATGGCTCTCTGGCATCATGAAGAAATTACTACAAGATGGGTGCAACTACAGTTCTTTCTCTGCATTTATAAATGTCTAGGAGAAATTCTGTAGGAAGTTTTAGTTTCACACTGACACATTAAGACTAATCTATTGCTATTGCATGCAGTGGATAAAAGGAAGAAAAATAGTCATTAAAGCTTCTGTTCACCCAATTTAGTTGTCAAAATGCATCTGTGAGTTAGATTTTAAAAAGAGGACTTTCAGAAGAACAATAAGATATTAATTAAACCAAAGGGCAGACTGAAAGTTTTCACCTTTTCTGTGGACAAGCAAGATGAATTAAAATGATTAATTTTAAGGCACTGGTCTGAAGCCTCAGGATAACAGGGTGAATACTACAAGATTTTCTTTGTAACTTTCAGCATTTCATTTTCGGTGTTTCTATATGAAAAGTCTGTGCTGTGACCAGAAAGTCAGAATCAACCTAAACATGAATGGAGAAATGCTATCAGCTGTTTTTTTTCTCAGACCAGAACTCACCATGATTGGCTTTTAAAGTCTGATCTGAAATTGCCCTAGGACTGAACCACAAAATGGGATTTTTGTTTGCTGGATCAGAGAATACAAGGAAGGAGAAAAATGGATGTTGCTTAGCTGTGTCCCTGTTCAGCACAGTTGAAGTTATCTCAAAATGCAGCCTTTCTTGTCTTTGGTTTACCCATCTGACTCATAGTAGAAGTAACATGAATCCTCACTTCTGCGCTGTAACACTGTTTTGTGTTGCTTTGTAGACCCTAACAGGGACCTGCTCAGGATGGAAGGGGGCAGTTTGCTAAGGCTACCTACATCTTAACTAAACCACTTCTTGGGAAATGGGGTGACCAGTGTTTGATTTTGGCAAATGACTATGTATTGCAATTAATAACTGGGTGCTGTAAATGCTGAGGGGGAACTGGCTGCCTGAGCTTCTCCTTACCAAGGTCTGGGAGTACTTGGGTACCTATCTTCATGTGCACATGCCACAGGCACAGATTTAACAGGACAGGTAGCGACAACATGTCCTCCCTGTCCTTCTGGCTTCTACGTCCCTTAGTGCTGGACCTACTTGAATTCCCAGTTTGGTGCAGCATGACAGGGCCTCTTCAGCAGCTCAGCCTCAGGGACCAGAAGAGCTTGGAAGACAAGTGATGCTCAGCCTCTAGCAACAACTAAAAATGGTCAACACACTGCGTTGCGGTGTTGCCCCTTGTCTCGTGATCTTCTATTTTTCAGTGTTAAATTTGCCAACATAAATCAGCATGAACCAGTTCAGAGAATCACAGAATCAACTAGGTTGGAAAGGACCTTGAAGATCATCCAGTCCAACCATTAACCTAGCACTGACAGTTCCCAACTACACCGGATCCCTCAGCGCTATGTCAACCTGACTCTTAAACATCTCCAGGGATGGGGAATCCACCACCTCCCTGGGCAGCCCATTCCAACACCTCACAACCCATTCTGGAAAGAAATGCTTCCTAATATCCAGTCTAAACCTTCCCTGGTGCAACTTGAGGCCATTACCTCTTGTCCTATTGCTTGTTACTTGGTTAAAGATGCTCATCCCCAGCTCTTTGCAATCTCCTTTCAGGTAGCTGTAGAGGGCGATGCGGTCTCCCCTCAGCCTCCTCTTCTCCAGACTAAACACCCCCAGTTCCCTCAGCCGCTCCCCGTACGACCTGTGCTCCAGACCCTGCACCAGCTCCGTTGCCCTTCTCTGGACACGCTCGAGTCATTCAATGTCCTTTTTGTAGTGAGGGGCCCAAAACTGAACACAGGAATCGAGGGGCAGCCTCACCAGTGCCGAGGACAGGGGTCAGCTCCCTTCCCCGTCCCTGCTGGCCACGCTAGTGCTGACACAAGCCAGGATGCCATTGGCCTTCTTGGCCCCCTGGGCACACTGCTGGCTCCTGTTCAGCCGGCTGTCAATCAACCCCCCCAGGTCCCTCTCTGACTGGCAGCTCTCCAGCCACTCCTCCCCAAGCCTGTAGCGCTGCTGGGGGTTGTTGTGGCCCAAGGGCAGCCCCCGGCATTTGGCCTTATGGAAACTCCTCCAGTTGGGCTCAGCCCATGGCTCCAGCCTGTCCAGGTCTCTCTGCAGAGCCTCCCTGCCCTCGAGCAGATCAACACTCCCACCCAACTGGGTGTCATCTGCAAACTGACTGAGGGTGCACTCGATCCCCTCATCTAGATCATCAATAAAGGTGTTAAACAGGAGTGGCCCCAAAACCAAGCCCTGCGGGACACCGCTTGTGACCAGCCACTGGGCCCGGCCATCCATACATTTTTTTTACCCAGCAAGTGTGTGATTTTCCAGTTTTGCCAGGAGAAAGCTGTGAAAAATGGTGTCACAGGCCTTGCTGAAGTCAAGGTAGACAACATCTACAGCCTTTCCCTCATCCAATAAGCAGGTCGCCCTGTCGTAGAAGGAGATCAGTTTTGTCAGGCAGGACCTGCCTTTCATAACCCCATGCTGACTGAGCCTGAGCATCTGGTTGTCCCGCATGTGTTGTGTGATGGCACTCAGGATGAGCTGCTCCATCAGCTTCCCGGGCACCAAAGTCAAGCAGACAGGCCTGTAATTTCCCAGACCATCCTTCTGACCCTTCTTATAGTGGGCATCATATTGGCCAATTTTCAAATCAGTTGGGACCTCCCCGGTCAGCCAGGACTGCTGGTAAATGATGGAAAGCAGCTTGGCAAGCACCCCAGCCAGCTCCTTCAGCACCCTCGGGTGTATCCCATCTGGTCCCAGAGACTTGTGTGTGTCTGTGTGATGCAGCAGGTCACTGACTGTCTCCTGGATTGCGGGGGTTCAAACCAGTTCAGATTTTTTCATGTATTCTACCAAATCATTACTGGACTGATCAGGTCTGTTTCAGTCACAGCAATACCTAGATACTAATTGCACTAAACGTGATGATTTGACTTCTTGCCTGTGACTGTGACTATTCATCTGTGGTGGAAAAATGGCCGGACCAAGGTACAAGAAGCTGAATGCATACTGAGGTGACTGATAAGTCTGGCTGACAAGAACGAATACTGAGGTGGCTGACATCCACAGTGATCCTTTTGAAGAGTGTCAAAGCTAGCTCAACTAATATCTGTGGAAGTCAAAGTCACAATATTGAATGCAGTTGAACACAGTCTTGGGATTTGCAAAGGATCCTGAAGCAGTAAGTGTTCAAATTGCATTAAAGAGCGATTGGAGCAGCTGAATGTTAACTCCTCTGTGTCTTGGAGAGTCTATATTTTTGATGGGGTCTCTAGGCATTAGTATGAAACTTCTGCTGGTAGTATTTGTACTGTCATTAAATAAGGCTGAAGTCTTCGGAGACTGTTAGCTTGCCCTTTACAATAAGTGCTTAATTAATGAAAATAACATGTACCAAAGAACATCAGATAGCAAAAATAATAGCTGGTTTCACTTTAGTCCTCTCGCTTTCAAGTATTTAGTGTTGCTATGAGCTGAATTTATGTAACACCTTAATTTTGTATTTTTCACAGAAATGTAACCTGGAATAATTTAGCTATCCCAGACACCCACTGTTCCAGAGAACTAGAAGAAGGTTACCAGTGCCCACCTGGATTTAAATGCATGGACCTTGAAGATCTGGGACTAAGCAGGCAAGAGCTGGGCTACAGTGGCTTTAATGAGATAGGTCTGTCCTACTGGTAAAATCCATTTCAGTATCCATTTAAAAATGTTTATGAAATGAATAGAATGGATAACTCATGTCTGTGCTGAAAACATATCAAGTGCAATCAGTATTCTGCTCAAGTAGAGCACATGCCAGAAAGAGAAACTGTGCTATTTGCTTTGGAATTATGAAGTTATCATCTATTTTTACATTGCCTGGGATCCCAGGATTTAAATAACTTTAAAACAATGTCTTTATTTAAGAAGAGTCAACCGTTGATTATCACCAGTATGCAAATGTGATGACTAATTTCTGGTTTTTATTTATGATTCGTTTTAGAGTATATAATTCATCCTATTCGTCTAATTTTAGTAGTTCCCATGAGAAAAAAAAAACCACCCAGGATTACTTTGATAATCATCTTGGTACTAAAGACAAGGGGGGAGAGAAAATGAGATCATGTATATCTTTGGAAATCTCAATCCAAACTGTGTAAATCAGAACATCATCCAGTAAAACATTTGAGAGTCAGGCAGATTCTCCAATACAGGTGCAATGTGTTCTGTGAAGAACACTGCAGAGTCACCAAGAGAAAACATTTGCTGCTAGCTGCCAATGTGTCGTGCTATCCCCTCAGGGAAGCGAGTGTAGAACAATAATTCAGGAAAGGTGACAAGAGCATGGGCAGCTGTGGCAAGATCCATATCCAAATGGAAAATATGCAGTTACCCTGACAGAACATTATGGTTATCTCGCATTTATTTAACAGACAAAGGTCCAACAGGAGCCTGCAACTGTAATTTTTCATTTCATCACAGGTAGGGAAGTCCCTTCAAAAGATAAAGCATGCCTGCAGGCTGTATTCTTTCTCATGCATTTATCTGACTCTGATAAGCTTTTTTTTTTTTTTATATTTTTCCTGGACTGAGCTCCAGACTGTTATCCTGGCCCCAGATGAACTTGAAGGTAATGAAAAGATTTAATGACTGAATGACTGCAATCCAAAATTTTTTTTGAATATTGAAAGCCTTTGCAGCTGAAATCACTGCAGTTGGTTCCCAGGCTGCTGAATACACACAATGAGCGAGAGAGTTACAGGAAATGGTCTGAGTCCTGTTACAACAAGTACTCTGTGATACCAAATGCTTTCTGAACAAAAACTGTTATTTGTGTCCTTTCTTTTTCTTGTGGGAAAGGGAGAAAAATCTGATTTCAGCCAGACTCTATTCTGTTTCCTCTGGGAGTCAGAAGCTTACCAGTTGTACCAGTACTGCTAGCTGAATAGTACTATTGATAGTATCTATCTTTTACATAATTCTTTTCTTCAGTAGATCTCAAAGGGTAACTCTGATCTCTCAGACAACCTTCAGATTCCTAAGTGAATGGCATACTGCCATGCCTGGGTGAACATGAGCTGAGTTCACACTAGAAGCTAAAAACATCCACATGCAAGTTCTCTAGTTCGAGATGGTTTGGGAGAGGAGCGTGGGATAGGTGTATCACCAGAAGAATTATGCCTCAGATTGGAATCACCCTTCTTACCTTGACATGCAAAATTATTTGTGGCATTGAAGGCTGTTATTCTATCTGCCTAACTGACCACTGGGAAGAGTAGCTGCAATGCCTTAGACAAGCTTAGTTGGGTGGGTGATCTGAACGAGGCTCTGAGTGCGTAATAAAGGAGGCCAGTATGTTTTTAATGATGGGAACAAGTTGGCAAAGACAGGTGAAATAGTTTGTCAAAGGGTGCCTGCAAAGCTGGTTATACAAACAAGGCTCAAGCTCCAGTCTCCTAAGTTGCAGTCCTATACTTTATCAATATTTCATTCTGAGTGCTGCATTTTAAAGATTAAAGATTGCTAACAGACTTAGGAGACTTGTCATTGATATATTGGTTTTGTCTAGAAATAGGTAACCAGGATATATCACCTCTTGGTACAGCAGCCAGAAGTTAAGTTGAATATCAATTGAAAGCTGATTACTAAACTTTAAAATACTGGGTAAGACGCAGCAGCTTTGCTACAAAATGTTAAATAAGCATCCTCAAATTAGGAATGTTATAAACAGGGTTATAACTATCATAAATCTCCATTTTGTGACGCACCTTTGTATGTAGTTAACAGGTAAATAATGCAGTAGATCTTTTCTGTGTATTTGTACTATTTTATTGTATACATTCACTGATATTTTACTTGCAGATATTATTATGCATCCTGTCCTGTGGGTTCCTGAAATCTGTCATTACAAAAATCACAAGAGATAGCAGTGTGGCAGCTACTGTATAATTAGCACCACTTAATTTGCGGTCTATAAGTACACACTATGCATATTTGGATTTGGTAATTTCAGTTATTTTTCTTCTCTTTAAAGTAAAAGGGAGGGTTTTTAAAGATTTTATTACTGGGTGAAAACCAAACTGTCCTAATCATATAGAAGTTAATAGACTGTTTTATACTCTGAGGGCTATGCCAAGTAGGTAGTTGCATATTTAGAAAATCCCTTCATTTTGGCCATACCCTGCTCCCACTTTTAAAAATGTCTTTGATTTTAAAAGGAAGAAAATCAGAAAGGTGATAGTGTAAGTTTTTGTACTTGACAATATATTTATTTCTCAAGTTTTGTATTTTTAGTTTTGAGGTGTTCTGTTCATCTGTTTTATGCATGCTTCTGTGCAAGTATGTATGTGTTGTTTAAGGAAGAACATAGTTATAGACTACTGATAAATATGGTTGTAGTCCTCTTGTCAAGATAATCCAGGCTATCCCCCTTCTGATGTGGAGCAGACTTCACAATCCCTGCAGGCAATCCACTGCACTGCTTCATTGTCTGTACTTTTAGGAAGATTTTCCTAAATTATAACCTGAATCTTCTTTATTTTTTTTCAGTCTAAGATCATAATTTCTCACCTTATTCACAACTGACATGAAGAAAACTTTAAAAAAGCTTTTCTGCATCTTTCAAGATTATCATTATGCCTCTTCTACCCTCTATGGCCCTGCTGGGCTATATATCTCCAAACGTTTCCGACTTTCGCTATAGGATTTACATTTTCTACCTTAAATTATTCTTATTGTCCTTCTCTAGACTTTATCCTGCTGATTCACCTCTTTGTTGAAGTGCAATACTGACAGCATACCACAGTTAGAGACATTATTTTATGTGGTTTTAAGCTCTATTATAGTTTCTGTATCCCAGTGAGATGTTTTCCGTTTTCAGAACAGCATGTTGTGGGTGATTCATGCATTCTTCTGATTTGTTACAGCCCTTGTGTCCTTTTGAAAGAGCTACCATCACTGCTTCCTACCCTTTATTAGTTTACTTGATTATTTCTTTTTAAATGTAGACCCTTACATTCATCTCTGTTGAATAGCTTTCTTCTTTTTTCTGACTATTTCTTCAGTGTCCAAAGATCTGGAATTTTTATGTTTTCCTCCTGAATACTTTCAGTGCCTCTTATCTTACTTTTATCTGAAATTTGATGAGTATAGTTTATTTTCTATCAACCTGGTCAAGAGCAGAAAAATAAATAGAAACAGACCAAGAACTGACTCTGTTGGAACCTCATTTGACAGTCTTCCTTTCTGATGATGTTGCATTGATAGCTGCTCATAAAGACACTTAACAAATGGTTCTGCACCCATCACAGAGTAGTTTCACCTAGCCATGTTGTCATGGTGAGACAGTGTTAAAAGTCTTAAAATCAAGAGGTGTACCATCAAGTTCTCCTCTCCTTATGAAAATGCTTCCATTCTGCATTTGTACAGCAGTAATACAAGAAGATTTGTGCCATAGGTGCCTGCACCCTTTCAATATGTATTAATAGTATAATACTTAAACCTGATGTTTGTGAAGGTATTATTTCAAACATGGGATGCATCATCATATATCTACAGCTAATGCCTCTGTTCCTCATTGTATGTATTTCTAGATTGGACATAGAATGAAATTAGCATCAATTATTTTTCCAGCTTTACCAGTATCATCTCTAATGAGAGTGAAGTTACTAAAATCTGGGGCAGTTCTGTCTGTCTATACCTCTAGGACAGTTACAAGCAACCGTCACAGAGATCTGTCTTAGAACTGTTTGTGAAACTGGAGAACTAATGAAACATTGAGTGGAGAACCAATTAACTAAGGTCCCAGTATCTCAAATCTATTTCTCTGTGAAGTTCTGAAATGGGAGGAGGGAATAGTAGAGAAAGAATAATCTGGCTCCCTAGATGAGGTGACTTCAGATGTTTCAGATTTCAGCTGATGAGGGGCTAGAAGAAGTTACTGCTTTCTTCTGGTAAGTTGATCATAAATTTGGTAGAAACCTGAGTACTCTTTCCAACAGAGTGACACAGAACTTTACTTCTTAAGGAGGTGTTGTTCTTACACAGTGGGTGCCCCCGTATTAATTGAAGTCTTTTATCCATCAGGATGCCTGAAAGATTTTTCAAATACTACCTGTGGGGCTGAGTGGGAGTAAGAGAAAGGATATGAATGAAAGGCTTGGCTGGCTGTGGATGTGGGTGGCAAAGCTCCTTACTATTGACTATACCTGTATGGTACTGTCAAGCTCTTATCTTTCTCAGACTTCTTAGCTGATTTTGATTCAGGCTCCTATAAAAACATTGATGTTTCCTTCATATTAGAAAGGCCTTCAGCCTTGTTTCCCACTGAGAGCATCAGGTACATTCACAGCTGGCCTGTTTCTTCTTTTTGATTTTATTTTCTTCTTCTCTATGTTTTTCCTAGCTGTGTTTAATTCCATAGGATATAGCTGACGGCATGACAGTATCATGAAGTGTGCAAAAAAAATTGAACTAAATATTGAGAAAAATGACCTTTGTTTTGTGAATAAACCCCAGCAATGGTACAACTCATTAGGCATATGGTTGTATTTGCATAAGTATTTGCATCTGATATATCTAAAAAGCATAACTAATTGCTGAATTGAATAAGAGCGTTCAAGACTTGGCAAATGGAGAACTATAACAAGTACTTCTGTCTTCCATGTCACTGTTTATCTGGGTGTGCATCTACCTTTAGTCAATATTTAACATGACAGTAATTGCTGTCAGGGCCACACTAAGGTTGTTGGTAGAGCTGTCTGTGTGGGTGCTGCTGGAAAGGGTTTCACATAGACACAAATGTGCCAGAACCCCCACTGTTGCTGGATCCTAGGCAGTTTTCCTCCTTACCTGTACTTTTCACGCAGTACAGATCCTTTTACAATTCAGGTTTTTGTAACATCTGGCTAGTAATCATTCCACATGCCTCGTGGGTGCCATTATCTGTAATCATCTACAGATGTACACTTGCAGCTACATTACTGATTTTACTCTTCACGTAATCCTAGAGAACCTTTTTTTTTGGTGATTTACAGTTCTACATATTGATTCAGATAGTCTCCAGAGAAAAAGGAAGTCCCAAATGAAAGATACCTAAAAGTTTAAAAATAGTCTACAAAGCGAGAGTTTTATGCCATGAAAGATCATTCTGAAAGGAGGAGATCTTACTCTATGCTGTATCATCAACCCATCTGTCAATTGCTAGGGCCAATAGCCTATTAAATTATACTAATTACATGGTGTACCTGCAGAGAGTGTTTGACAGACTGTCATATTAATGTCCATTTTACCTATAATAGATAAACACACACATGTTGTATCTTGGAGACAAATAATGAAATTTCAGTGGTAAGGAGTGCTTCAAAGCACATACATAAAAATTACATCTGTATTAAAACATACTTGCCTTACAGTAGAAGTGAACACTGTTCAATGGCACAGTGAGCAGCAAAATCATCTCATTTCATGAGCTGTAAAACAGTAACAAAGATTTAGGTCTCAGATGTTTCCCACTTTTATTATAAGGCCATTTCCCTTATAATATATGACCCAGAATTTAAATATTCATGGCATGCCTAGAGTTGAGAGCCTTTTTTTAAATTGGTAATCAGAAGAAAAATGTTATATGTCACTGTGAAAAACGTCTGCCACAATTAGATCAAAAATGAACCTAATTTAATGTTTGTAAAAAGGAATATCACAGTGGGGCCAAAGTCAACTTCCTCATTTCATTCATAGGTATTGTTTTAATAAAAGACTTGTACAGGGATTAAAACAGCCCCTTTGTTTACCCTTAAATTGAAAATTTATCTATCAAATATGGGAGTTACATTGTCTCTCTTAGGAATTCTTTTATGATGGGGAAAATACTTTCAAGTGCTCAACCAGTTTGAATTGCAAAGGTGCTGCTGTTAGGCTGGAAGAATATTGGGGTGGCATTAGGTCCATTGTTCAGAAGGAAGGAATTAAGGTTAAGATCGTATGCTGTGAACCTGAATTTTGTGCCTCAGTGTCACAATCCTTAAGTACATTTTCCATGAGAGATGTAATGTTGCCTAGAGGTTGGGTACCTGTCTCTAGGATTAGAATTCATAGTGGCAGAGTAGTGTGTTGAGTGGTGAGGTGTGATGGACACATGAAAGTTCAAACAACTGGAAAGGGAGAAAGGATGCTTATAGCAGTCTGGAATAAAAGCTGAAAAGTCAGCCTGAATCAGTTCCCAAATTAGGTACTCCTAGAAACAACAAGCATTGAGAGCTACAAATCCATTTGCTTATGTGGACACCTATATCATGAACTTGGCTACAAGAGACTGATATAGGTTCTTAAAGAGAAAACAGAAGTGACCCATGTTTTTATATAGTAGTGCAGAAGTCAAAGTGAGAGACCTGCATTCTGGAAGGATGCCCTACTCACGTCCATGCAGGGGCTGGGGCAAATTATGTTCCCTTCCACCTCCCTCCCTCTGAGTATGCAGCAGCAGAAATTCCTGGCCCCAGAGGAAAGCGAGCAACACCAAACTGGTGACTAGAGGTGACAAAGACCCACCCTTTTCATTCTGTGAAATTATTTTCAATTTTTCTCCATGGTCTGCCTATCACAAAAATGTATAGTCACCTTTAACATTTAGGAGGCTGAACAGTAACAAGACATACCATCATAAGACACTTGAAAATCCAACTTGCTGTTCCTGCTGCCACTGGATGAAGAAAAGAGCCTGTCACTGATGGCAGAGGCTGACCTTTTAATTTCTCTGTCACTCCACACACCCACTTGACACAGCCTGCTTGTCTCTTGGTGGCAGTATTAGCAGCTACTTGGTCTTTCCAGGTCTCTGGCATGGGCAAGAAAGGCAGGTGGATTATGGCTGATTAGTTGTCCTAGGCAACTGCCTTCTTTGCCAGCCCTGAGACTTCAAGGTTTATGAGGAACAGAGAATTATGAGTTGATGAACAGAATAAAAATTATATTTGCAGGTTTTTTCTTCAAAGTAGGAGATATGACTGATAGTGAAAAAGATTGCAAGGGCGTTTTCAGCTTCCTAATACACCTCCTTCCTCCCCCCACTGCCCTTTCACACAGTTATCTCCACCTGAATGAAGTCAGTGTAGTTTTGCACATAGATGCTCCAAAATGCAGATCAGCATCACCACCACAGCCTGAATCCCTTGGGTCTGAGTCATTTGGTATCTGGGACAGTAGAAAGCAATGAAAGAATGTAATTGTTAAATCAGAGCCTCCATTTAATTGTACCAGTTAAAGGCTGAGAGATTGAGCTCTTATTGAAGAAGCATTGGTTCAGTAAAGATTTCATCAAAATTTGTGGTTAGACTCTTTTATTCTACAGATGATATGTACACTTGATATACATACTGAGTCTTAATGTTTTGTTCATCCTAGTAAGTGCATCATAGTATTAAATACTTTGATACACAGGTCTAATCTTATTCCACCTATACAGCTTTTGGATTCAGGGACTTGCATGCAAAGTGCCTAATAAGGCAGCCTTCATCCATGACTGCGGCCTGTGGAGTTATCATGGTAACATGACAAGTGATAATGATATTAATGTGTGAAGGTGTCAGAATGAAATTAGAGAAACCATTCAGACTGTCTAGTGATAAAACTCATATTTTATAAATGTGAGACAAAATGCCCCATTAGTCCAATGACTGAGAAACCAGTGAAAATAATTTTTTCAAAAAGGTGATAGATTTTTGTTTTTCTCACTGCAATTCCTTCCTTGGCCTTGCAGATGGAGAGCCTTAGGGCCTTGATCCCAACTGATGTACTGTTATGGGCAAAAGTGTCTCCACTCAGAGGATGTCACTTACTTGTTTTACTGCTAATTAACATAAACCTGTAATCACTTATTCAGGTATTAAGATACAAGGAAGAGAGTTAAAGAGACAGGGAAAACACCTTTCCTGCTTCACCTGTCTCAACTT
Organism: Athene cunicularia; assembly: GCF_003259725.1. Taxonomy (NCBI): domain Eukaryota; kingdom Metazoa; phylum Chordata; class Aves; order Strigiformes; family Strigidae; genus Athene; species Athene cunicularia. The sequence goes on along the minus strand of NW_020799091.1, from coordinate 57,434,939 downwards.
CAGTCCACACACCTCTTCTCCCCATGTCTTGGTTGCCAGTACTGTTTTTGCAGCATGTGAGGCAGGGACTGGCACAGACAGCTGGGTTGGTGAGTGGATTCTTTTTTTCACTGCTTCTCATTTCTTACACTTCTGCTGCTGCTCCTTCCTTCTTAATCATCTTCTCTGCTCTAGAATAGCCTTTCCATGGACTGCAGACATCTGTTGCCCAGTGCAACCACCTAAATAAACCTAGGCATGACAGCTGAGACTGGCTTTATATATAGGTACCTTATGGAACGTTACACAGGTTTTTGGTGAGCACAGAGGAGTGAAGAAAAAGGTTCACATGCCCTGTGCAGGTGAGAACAGTTTGCAGTCCTCACTGTGTTGTTCCTTTTGGGAAATAATTCTAGTTATGAAGGATGTGAACACTGTGATGAGTGAAGCATGGCTATGTGAATAAGATAATTAAGTTCAGTTTGTTCCTTAGATATAATGAATAAGTTGAAAGGGAGTCAACTGTTTGGGCTTAAGGCACAGTAGTGTTTTCACTGGTTGCAGCTTCTTAAGGCCTTGCTTACAAGGCCATGTTTAGTTTCTCATCAGAAAGACTTTAATAACAAAAGGATTCGGGAGTTTTGTTTTTTTCTTTGGGATATCTTGTTATTTGGCAGGAAGAAGGGAGGGGTGGGGGGCAATGTTTTAAGGTATGATAATACTTCTCATCATCCCATTCTGTCTGTCTCTGTTGGGTTTGTTAGTATTTGAATCAAAGTGATATTCTTTTCTTCCATTAAAGAGCCTGTCTTTTGCCTCTGATTATTAAATGAGTGAGTGACCCCTCCTTGTCCTTACCTCAATTCCTGAGCCTTTTGATTAACTTTTTTTTCTCCTTCCCAGTGCTGGGGGTTAAGGAGAAAGTGAAGGTTTAAGCCTCTGGGCTCAAACCTTGACATATGGTCAATGTGTTAATATTTTCTTTCATAGTAAATATCTGTGTTGTATTATTTTAGCATTTGTGTTCTTAAGTGTCGTTTGACTTCACTCATGATTTTACATTTTCCTGTTCTCCAAACATTTCTAATGATTCTAAACCTGTTCTTCCTCCCTGTACTGAAAAAATGAAGATCTACAATATATTCAGTTTTTGCAGAATGCAAAAAAACCATTTTTTGACATGATATTCCTCTCTCTTGATGCTCACCTTTAATTCCACTCACTGTTAGCTGCTCTTTCCTTTGAGGTTCCAAATGACAGTTCGTGTAGAGACAGCTTCAGAAAGCACAGTAATGACCATCTTTCTATAAGAGTTTTACTCATAGACACCCTTTCCCATTTCATCAGAATATGTAATTTTTGCCATCAGATGAGTCTGAAGTATTGGAAGCTCTGTACAATCTTACATTACTCTTGTATATCTTGTACAGGGGTATCTTTTTGATTTTCCTCTCACTGAAATTTTCTTGAGACATCAAGTAGAAACAAGATTTTAGGGACTCTTGTCATTATCCAAATCAATAAAGGTAGCTTTTTCTTGCCTGTTTTTTTCTCATAAATTCTAGATTTTTATTCTGTTTGCCAAGTCATGACTTTTTTGATGCCTTGTTCATGTGCTGCCTCTTATACTTTTATGTCACCTAGGTGGCTGAGTTATCACTTCTTCCTTTCCTCAAGAAAGCTTCTCTTTTGACTGCCTTATCCACCATGTGCAATTAATATAATTATTAACTTACTAATTGAGCAATTAAAACAGTTTCAGGCATTCTGGTCTATCCTTCCCCCTCTTGAACTGACAGAACTGAGAGATTTGGCAATGCAGTATGTAGAAAATTAATTTTGCTATTAGAGAATTACTCAGGCTTGTCTAAGAAACAAGGTGATACAATTTAATTCTCAGATTGGTGTACCAAGAAAGTACTGTTGCTTATGAGCAGAAACAGAAATGAAGAAGACTAGGCAAACTTAAGTTATCAAAATGTACTTACATGGCACAAATATTTCTAGTGTTGGCAGTGTCCGTGGGAAGTACATATCTTGCATTGCACAGTAAAGCCAAGTCCAGTAAACCAACACCTTGCAGACAAGACAAAACAGTAAGTTTTTCCCTTTGACCTATCTCCACATTCTGCAAAGCAGACTTTATATTTTGATCCTATTTCTGAACCTTTTGAATAAGAAATACTAGCAAGAACTTTAAAATTAGCCACATAATTTTCTACGTAGGTCACCACTTCTGTAGTTCCCATGACTGTGGTGTTGTGGTGTTGGTCCTCTGTTTCTACAGCTTGGCAAGGATAGTCCACCTTATGCTTGTCAGTTGTTCCCCTTAAATGAATGCTTACAGTTTATTGCTACGTGTACTTTAGCTCTGCTCCAAAAGGAGGTATCTCTCTTTTGTTCAGATGCAACACTCTTGGAACTTTTGTGCCGCTGCATTAGGTTGTCTCAAAAACACTCATACTGGGTTGATGCCTCTGCAAAGTTATTTTTTGATTTGGAGATAGTCCTGTCCTTATTATACCCATTTTCTCCATTTAGATACAAGTTTATTCGAGGGTTCATAAACCTTATAATCACCATAACAGTTTTTAAGCCATTTCCCAGGATGACTGGCTAGCAGCAGACTGCTTTTAGAAATGCTGATATCCTCAGTATGAAGTTTTCTCCTGAGTAGACACTGAGTGATTGGCCATTGTTTACTGACTTTCTTTGATCATAAATACACTGTTTCTCCTTTGTAAATCACTTGCTCCCTCAGCCTGACAAGACAGGGTTTATAACCCTGAATTAACTCTATAAATGAGTGAATATCACTGTACGTTATGCTTTGAAAATACAGTTTTATTTACTTAAAAGTTACACAGTAAGGTTTATAAAAAGCAGACAAATGCACATAATTCACTGTTACTTCCTAGCAGAGATGAGATATGGCAGTACCAGACAGTTTGGAGGTTATAGTGGTTTTAAGGTGAGTGCCAGTTAGCTCTGTTTAGCAAAAATTCTGTGGCACATGGGAGAATTTTTACTATAAAAGGACTGAACATATCTTTCAAACATGAGGTCTTGATGAGCCTTTTGCTGAAGAGGTATAGGTTGCCAGACATCTTCAGATTATTTCGGTTTTGTTCTTTAGTATGACTTCTTTAGAAATCCACCTTAACAAGCAGAATAATTTTTAAGTGGGGGTTCTCTAACATAAGGCAGTATTTAGTCAGTGAGTTTGCATGGTTTGGGGATGTATGTGGAAAGAAGAAGACAGGTCATTTCTCGGTTTGCAGGTACCACAAAGCCAAAATGATCAAACTCTGGCAGGGAGCATGTTTCTTCAAAATTTTAAGTCTCTTCAAGCTCTCTGAATTCAGCAACAGTAAGTTGCTGAAGGGAGTCACATCTGTTACATCGTTGTGTGGATGATGTAAATTAAGTTATACTGGATAACGTATTATCAAAGAGCCTCCATGAGAAGTTTTTGGCAGATTAGAAACAACTGTGTCTTAAATATATTATGTAAGGCCTTGAATTTTCAGTGGAAAGCTGATGGACTTTATCTAAAGTCTACAACTGAACTGATGGACCTGCATGTCTGAGGTCCTGGTTTTGTATACCCTGGCTGTGTCACAATCTTATATTAGAGAGATACTTCATTGCTACTTCTTTGTTCCCGCTGGGTTTTTGTGGGAGAAGGAACCCTGATATGTGGACCAGAAGGCAGTTCCAGTCTCCTTTCCCCAGGGCTGAGGCACCAGTGTCCTGGCACTTCACAGCATATACCTGCTGTTTAAACTGGTTGTACTATGTGGGTCCAAGGGCATGACTGGGATGTAAATATTGGCTGTTACTGATGGTCACAGTGAGTGTACTCTTTGTATTTCTGTCTTGGAAGAGTAACACAGAGATATTTAAATCCACAGATTTGAAAAAAAGGATACTAAGACAATGCTTCTGATTTTAGACAACTAAGTGGCCTGTATTTAAAAAAAAAAAAAAAAGTGGGATGCTCCAGATAACTCCCTTAGCTATTTGATGTTTCTGTGGTCTCAGTGAGGCCTTTTGAGTTGCCTAGTTAATTAAGACTTTTTCTTTTTTAAGCAATGATATAGACACAAAAATATGCACACATAATGTCCACTGAATTAGCTCTGATACACTAACAAATGGTATGTGGGAAGTTGTAGAGTTTTGGAAACTTAGAGTAATTTGAGTAGCCTTCCAGAATTTTAATTTATTGCTGTGTTAATCTCATTGTAATTGAGTCTTGCATTAAACCAGGCAATCAGGTGAAACTAATGTGAATAGATTAGTACAATTGTCTTGTACTGACAGTCAAAGAAGACTTTACAGCTGCTGAGAGAATTCAGTGGAACATACTTTCCTCTGCCATTTCAGGGTGTTCTGTGTTAGTTTCAGCAGCTAAATAGTTGGATCTGTAATAGAAGAAAACACCCTTCCAGAGAGCCTTACCTTTTTTTTTTATCCCCTCAATTTTGTTTGTAATTGTGGATTTTTCCTAATGGCCATCTTTCCCTGCTATGTCTAGTTTGATATATCACTGTGTCATTATACTGTGCTGCAGAGAATTTAATGACCTGTCTGACATCTGTGCTGTGCACTTCCTCCTATCTCTTTTTCATTCCCATCTGTGTCTGGGAACACAGAAAGAATGGTTTACACACTGGACCAGTATGTTTTGGTTGGATTTTATTTTGAAAGTAAGTATTTTTACGTTTTCCTTCTAATATAGATACTGATAAGTACTTGCATGGTAGGGAAGTTAATGTTAAAAAAAGTAAAATTCAGGCTTGCTGATATAAGTAAAAGGCCCATATACTGATCATAAACTGAAGAGATCGAAGAGAAAAGTGTGGCAGTCTTATTAGAAGGGTATAAGAAAATGAAAGTTGAGGTAGGTCAAACGCGACCTTTAATTGCATCTCATTATGCTTTTTTGTACTGTAAGCTATATCACCTCAGACATGTCAATCCCTTATTGACATAAAACTTCACGTATTGTTCCTTAGTTTATCTCATAGCATAGTCTTAAATGCTATGTAAGTTTCCCCCCGTGATTAGTATGAGATCACAAGCACAGTAACAAAAAAAATTGAAAATTCATTAGAGCTCACTGGCACTAGCACAACGGTTGGCTTCTTACTGAACGACTAAAATATTCCCACCCCTTGCTCCCTCCTGCTTCTTGTCTTAAGAGGAGGGCTTATTTGTTCCAGTTTAGGAGTTTAAGGAGTCCAGGAATGGAGCTTGCTGGGGAATGTGGTGCTGGAGATGTTGCAGCTTGCTCTGCAAGACCCAGGCTTCCACAGGGCACCCCTAGGAAATCTTTGTACTGCACCCCCCTGAGAATCTGCAGTGTGTCAGTGCCCACTGCTGCAGATGTAACTGAGTTAAATGCAGCGTAAGTACTATTTCCACAGATGACCTTCTCATGCTTACTTCGTGCTGCCCCTGCTCCAGCATAGCAAGGCCTCCCAGCATGATTTTCAGATGATACAGGCTCTGTGAAAGCAAAGGAGGAAATTTGCTTTTGTACTGCTGCTACTGTTTACTTATAATTCCTATGGGAAGCATGAGTTAAAACACTGGGGTCTATTATCTACAGTGACATTTCTTTTTCCTCTAATGCAGAATGCTAACCAAAGGGTCAGATAACTTTGAAAGGCTAAGTAAAGCAGTCAGGGGACATATGCATGCTAGAAATGCCATGGTCAAAGGGAAATAAATGCACATTAGATCATCTCCTTAATGAGGATTTACTAAGAAAATTAGTAGAAAGAGCTGCTTCAAGCAAAACCAACCTCCCAGCCCGCCAGTTTGCGCTCTGCATGAGAATTGCAGAAAGGCTTATGTCAAAGACAGTGACTATTTGTGTGGATATCTACTCAACAACTCACAGTCTGACAAGGAACAGAAAACAATGTGAAAAAGTGGAAAGAGGAGTTAATGCTGTGACGATAGTGTGAACACCCCTGAAACAAAAGGTGTGACTAATTTCAGCCACTCTAAGGAGCAGGAAACTCTTAGCCAATAGGCAAAGCATGAAGTTAGGCAATTAGAAACCTGTCATTCCATACCAAGAAAATTAGATCCTATTGGTTTAATTATCAGTTAGTGCCATTAAGGCAATATAGCTCTGCATAATGAAAGCTGCAGTTACTGGGTAATAGAGGTAATTGTTTTCACAGTGGAAGATTTTCACTTTCAGACAAGAGCTTCAGTATGTGACCAGTTTACAGGCTTTGACCTTCAACACTAGAATAATGCGTGGGACACATTGCTTTTATCTTGTTGCCTGAAATTTGGTTATTTTATCCTAAACAGCATTTTCATAAAGTTGGTGGAAATGAGCAAAACCACCCACTACAAAATACAATCTACAATAGTCATGCAACATGCCCTCTGTTACTGTAATTAGAGCAGCTTAGCAAATCATCTTTGATTTAAGACCTTTGATTTGATACTACAAGGCCAGCTTGCAGCTTGGCTTTACCACTTCTGCTGGGGAAAAAGAGGGCATAATGCTATTCAGAAAATCTAGATCACAGATGGTCACTCTAGGGGGGGATAGCACACACAGAGCAGAAGCTTAGGTGTGACTCTCCAGCACATCAGCTCATCTGTAGTAACTGACTTAATACATGCTGCTACCCTTGCAGTACCCTGTGGCAAATGTGTAATGGCATACTCCTTCTTCATTAAATAGTGCACAGTCTCACTTTATTATATTGTTACTCAAATATTTAAATACTGAATTACTCTTTTCCTAAGTGTCTTTTCCCTACTGTTCCTAGGGAGTTTCAGTAGTTACTGTGTTCTTCTCCAGGGTCAATGTTGTGACATTGGCACGTGAAGAAATTCTTATACAGTATCTAGTATGCACTGAGTGGTCTTAGAAAAGAGCTGGGTTACAAGCTAAAAGAATAGTAGTTTCTTAGATCCCCTGTGTACTACTGAAATACTTCTTAAATATCTGGTTTAAAGTTACTGTCTTTCCCATAGCAACTGAGAGTAGAAATACTTGAAAGACCAAAAGTTTTGTCTAAGAACATTAAATACTTTATTCTTTGCTCTGATTATAAATTTTGGTTGTGATCACTGGGAGCCAAAGTATCTAGTGTTAAAGTATCTAGTGAGTGATCTGAAAAAGTCTTCAACACATCTAATGAATAGTTACACTTCAGTATTTTTCTGTACTTAGGACACAGTGAGGGGAAATATATCTTGATTTCTTTGCCACAGGGGCATTTTTGTTGTATGAATTACTTCAATATGCAGATAATCGCTATCTTTCCTAAAATCTCAACAGATACTTCCACTGGGCAGACTCTTTAATGGTACAAGCTGCTTTGGAGGTTCTCATAAATACTCAGCAGAATTTAAGACTTTTTGAAGACATACTATTCCATCTCCAGGGAAGGTGTAACTGGTCATTTTGGGAAGTGTCAAGATACATATTGCATCCTACAGTCAGCATTTTCCACTCTCATCCAAAAACTCCTTTAGGTTATCCTCTACCTTTCTAACAAATCTGTACTACTGTCACCTTGCAGTAGAGAGTACCATGATGATTGGCACTTTGCCTCATTTCAGTAAAAGATTTGGACCGCAGTTTATGCCTCCTAAGATTAAGTAGTTAGCGTGAACCCTCAAGTTAAGAGTCTCAGTTCACATCTGAAAAGGAGCAAACCATCACAACAGTTATCACCTTTTTTTTTTTTTTTCCACTGTGCAGAAGATTGCAGTAACTAAGCTCCCAATTTTGACATTTAAACAGCTACGATGAGGTTGGATGACTTTGGGCCTGTGTTTCCATATAAGCTGTACACTATTTAAATTAGTGATACAGAAAGAATGAGTTATTTATTGCATAAAATTCAAAAGAAGTTTAAACGGTTAACAAATTTTCTGTCAGAAGACCTCGTCAGTCACCAGTGAGGCAGGGACATCTAACTGTTCATAGAGCATAGATGTGCTGTTGTAATGTGTACAAGATTAAAAACTTCATAAATCTGTTCTATTTCTCGAGGAGCTGACTCTGTGCATAGCTGATTCATCTTGACAGAAGTTACCCAGGGGCTGACAAATTCAAATAAAATAGATTAGTCACAACAGGACTTCTGCATGTCTATTCTGATAAACTGTGGTATTATTTTCTCCTAATTACCTGCCTATGGCAGGTTTTGCCTGGTTTTTATACTAGTATGTGTACTACTTAAATATCCTTCTGTATTAGCCAACTTTTCTGTATTCTACATATGAATATTTTTCTTACATTTGTTTTTTATCTGCTGTTTTTAAGCATTTTACTTAGAATTCTGAGGTTAAGTGACAATTAATTATGTCTATCATCATCTCTCAAACAAAAAAAGCTTCTATTGTAATGCTGTTTGTCTTGGTTTCAGCTGGGATAGAATTATTTTTTTTCCTAGTAGCTGGTACAGTGTTGTGTTTTGGATTCAGTGGGAGAACAATGTTGATAACACACTGCTGTTATAGTTGTTGCTAAGTAGTGCTTATCCTAAGTTAAGGATTTTTCAGTTCCCATATCTTGCAAGCGAGCAGGTGCACAAGAAGCTGAGAGGGAGCATGGCCAGGACAGCTGAACTAGTCAAAGGGATATTCCATACCACAGAACATCATGTTCAGTATATAACCTGGGGGGAGTTGGCTGGGAGGGGCAGATTACTGCTCCAGCATCAGCCAGTGGGTGGTGAGCAACTGCACTGTGCATCACTTGTCTTTTCTTGGGTTTTATTTCTCACTCTTTTTGTTATATTCATTTTCATTATAATAATTATTGTAATATCCTACTGTTATTATTGAGATTATTATATTTCATTTCATTTTAGTTCTTAAAAAGTTCTTATTTCAGCCATGAGCTTTACTCTTTTTTTCTGGTCTTCCCATCCCACTGGAAGGGGGTAGGAGTGAGCAAGTGTCTGTGTGGTGCTTAACTGCTGGCTGGAGTTAAACCACAACACTATTTAATCCTCTTCTCTAGAACAAACTCTATCTGTTTTCTTTTTCCTATTTTCATTTTTTGCATTTCATGTAGAATCAGAATTCTGTCATTGCCTGGATGTTTTTGTTTTTTCCTCAGTATCTGACACAGAACTATAGAGCAGTAATGGTGATCATGGAGGGGCAGTGGCAGTGAATGGAAGCTGCATACTGTGAAAGCCGTTTGAAAAGTCAGCATTGTACCTTTATTATACCATAGCCACAGATATTTATTTCAGTAACATTCACATATTGGGATGGTAAATGCCCTGGAAATAGCTAAGGATATTGACTGCAGTCATTGAGGCACTAAGAGAAATTCTGAAGTTTGGAGTATCAGGAGAATACTGGTTTTGAATAGTTGCTCTGGGAAGCTTGTAGAATTAATTTAATAGATGTCTGTATGGTTATTTCACAATCAAATTAGTCTTTGCAGTCTTTCACTTGGTCATTTTATCCAGTGAAGAATGCTACTTCTACTGAGCATTTACTCAGACTGTGGTTAGCCTGTTGTTTACAGTAATTTTGCAAGGGTCTTAACCTAATCAAAATAGACTGTGATGTTAGTTGCTTCACACCTGTTTCTTACCTGTTCTCTTCTCAAATATTTTGCCAGAGTTGTCAGATATGATGCTTTATGATATACCAAACTAACTAGTCTCCATCAGCTTGTCTTTCTCCAGATGCTTTCTGATTTCATTCATTCCTTAGAAGTTATATGAAATCCATAACACATATGCTTTCATGAATCTGCAGTATCTCCAAGAACTATGACTTCCTTTTTTTCTAAATGCATATTTACTACTTCTGGTCCTTAAGCAGTCATTCATTTCGGTTTAATATTAGGGTCATCAATAGATTTGACCCACTATGCTGAGAGCAGTTTTTAGAGTGTTCAAATGGTTAGTGCTGCTGTAGTGAACATTTTTGACCAAAGTATGGGGATATTGTTGGTTTTGTATGCAATTCACTTAATCACAGACAGATGCAGGATTACAGCTGTGTCCACAGTGTCCTCAGGCACAATGGGAAAGGTGCAATTTAGGAAGAGTTTTCACTGGAGAATTTCAGTGCAGTTCAGAGTAAGCAAATATTTTGTAACAAAACCAGACTGTACCAAAGAATGACCTTCCCCAGCTGTTGTGCAGTACTTTATTAAATCAGCCACATTGCTGAGAACTTCTGAACAGTGCACAGTGTTAATCCTTTCTACATAACTTCATTAGAAGCATACTTAGAAATTTCTTCTGTCAGGAAGCCAATGAAAATGGAGTAATTAACATTTTTATATTATTTTCTAATTGAGGATTAAGCTTGTGTTATTTAAAGCAGCTGGACTCTATCTGATTTAGTGAGGTTTTATTTGGGGCCTATATCTTCTCATTTACTAGTGAATCCTTATTTTTCAGCTGGAAGGAAACTTTATGATGCTCCTGTCCACTCCTTCTTGTGATCATAGGGAACTGTGCCATATCCATTGTTCATAGAAACCTTAGGAATGGGAGAGGCAAAACAAGATTAAAAACTCTTTCAGGACTTCATTTCTCTGATGATAACACCTAAAAGCAGCCTACCTTATGGTCATAGCCACTTGTTTTAATGCCCGTATTAGCTTTTGTCTTTTTTTATGGTCAGAGACAAGTGATTAGTGATATTTATCCTCTATATTTTCCATTTTTTGGCAACCCGAACTGGGGAACTTTCTATTACCAGAGGTTGTATTTGCAATTAGATGTTTGGCCGTGTATCTTTCTTCTGTGTAGCGCCACTGAGCCATATGCTGGGAAAACGTGTGAACTATGGAATTGAGTCAGAGGCAGGATTTGCACTAATGAAATCATCTGCTTGGCACTGATCTTTGATCTACAAACAAAGTGATATAGATTGACTTGTATTCACGCTGCTCAAGCCAGGTCCCTTCTAGAGCAGAGTGGTCGAGTACAGTGCTTGGTTTTGATCTCCACGGGACCCCATGAGTCACCCCTGTTGCCTCAAAAAATAATTTTAAAATGTTGTGGGATTTTCTGTGAGCATTGTATCACATCCCTGGTGTCCCAGCCCACCAGGGATGTGACTTTATAACCTAGTATTGAAGGTATGTATTGCATGAGGGAATGTCAGCCTGTGGAAGATGTTGGGGGTGTGAGCATATTTGGAATAGTATTGAAGGTGTGTATGGGTTGGAGGGAGCTATGCTTGGTGCAGGCACATCCATGGGAACAGGAGCTTCAGTATTTGACTACATAAGTGCTTGCAGGAGTGCTGCTTTGCAGAAGGCTCAGGCTGTGGTTTGACATGTATTAAGACCCACAGTAGGAATTGCTCAGGATGAAGCAGGATAAATGAATGTGTTACTGTTGGAGTCACTGGAGGAGGCACACAATACTGAATTCATACCAGCTTAATGCCTTTGTGCCAACTTTATGCTGGAGGTAGGAGACCAGACAGTACCTGCTGTGGCACAAGTTGGAGTGCAGACGGACAATGCATGATGCAACATACAACCTGCCAGTGAAACCCCCAAAAAAGGGCATTTTTGAGTTGACAGAGTCATCTTACAGCAAATCAGTACTTTGTGTCATATGGCTGTGATGCTTTTGACATAGCGTTCAGTCTTACAGTCAGAATTAAGTTATCATCAAATCATGTCCTGAGTGACATTTTATTTATTCACAGTGTTACTTTACAGAAGTTAGAGCTACAACCGATGACTCACTTATGCTTCCTTTATGGAAGAAAAAGGAAAAAGGGCATTTTGCTGAAGAATATGGTTTAGCTGGTTCAGAAGCAGTTGAAGTTGGTTCTGTGCCTCCTACAACAGTTTTCCAGGCAAAACTCTAATGCAGGGTGCTTTTTGCACTTCGAACTCAGTGTTTCTTTGTAACCTTGACATGCTACATTTGGAAAAGGTAGTGTCTGTGTGCAGCCTAAACACACAGAGATTACTATATGCATGGTAATACCATTCTTTTTGTAACTAGTAAGGATGAGACACTGTACTGGCTTTACATAACTATAAAACAGAGGATTTAAGAGGATTTCTTCTCACATTCTTTCCCAGCTTTAATTTTCATAGTTTGTTTTTTGGTTGTGATAGATCAGTAGAAGATGGCCTTGCAAATCTTCCTTTGCTCTTTGCACAATAAATAAAGGGATGTTAGACAAGAAAGCCATGTGGTTACCAGGCCAAATAATTTGTACTGTCAATGCTATAGAAAGAAAATGAGTGGTTGTTTGATGCTCTTAGCTGTAATATATAGGGGGAAAAATATCTTAGGATGTTTTTAGTCAGTGAAATTCTTTATTACTAGGTTTTCCTACAAATGCAGGTTTTGTCACATACCTTGCCCACCTCATATTATTAATTTTCTCCTTGTATGATTTCTCTTACATTGCTGTGTTTTGTTTGTCTTTTTTTTAAACTTGATCAGTGATTTACTGTTAGGATTCCTTTCTCTGGAACGTGATTGTTTACCTTTCTGTTCATTATACAGATGGTAACTCAGACTATTACCTAGTGGCTGGCAATAAATACATTCTTCTTTCTGGTTTTGAATGTTGTTGTTAGGATTGAGTATATTTGTCTAGGAGTAAATCAGATCATTTAGACAGTAAAATCAAGGAAAATAAGACTTGCAGGTAATGTGTTCTTTCTGACACAGAATATTTAATGCTGTAAAATTGGAGAAAACCAGTATGTCTCAAAAGGATTATGTTTGAACGTCCAGCTCACTGCCTGGTCACTCCAAGATTGAGTCACCTCTACTTATGTCATTCCTTATAGATGCTTGTCCGATGTATTCTCAAATCCCACAGAGGAGACAAATTCTGCAGCCTTCTCCGATATCCCAGTGCTTGCTATTGCCTGCTAGCAGTTGTTTCCCCTCTATTACAATTATTTCTGACCTGAGCACATGAATCCTGCTAAAAGCATTTAGTTGTTACTTTACAAATTCCTTAGGAGAGTCACTGAAAAGAGTTTTAATGCCAGGGCACCACAGATCTGCCTCACGGTCAGTTTTGAAAGCAGACATTTTTTAAAATTCTCTGTTGCATTTGTCTTTATTTAGGAAGCCCATTTCCCAGATGCTATAAAATGGATGGGTCTGGAAACAGTTGTGTTTCCTTCTCTTGACCACATCTTATCGTATCAATCTCTAGCTTTATTTTTGATCTGGCAGGCAGTTTAATAAGTGTTTTGAAAACAATGTATTGATCGAATGTACTGTTTTCCCAATGTTTTTTATGTTTTGTGGGGACTCCTGTGGTAGAATCTCAGAACCATAGATCTAGCTGTTTCTACTACAGAAATGATAAAATTCCCTTTGGCCTCAAGCACTAGCTTTCAGGCCAGGATTGAAAATTTTATACTTGTCTTCTTCAGCATCTCAAAGAATCAGGCTACATCCAGCAATCTGAACATCAGCTCACATGCCTGACCTTGGGCAGTGTGATTTAAAAATTGTGAACACAGTTTTCTCTTCAAAAATATTAATTAAATGTGCTGGCAGAGCTCCCATGTTAGGATCAGAATTTGCTTCCTGTTCTAAAAAATATGGGGACATAATGTATCAATATAAACTTCTACCTAAGCCATGGTAGGACCTATGGACACGTTACTGAGGATAGCGATATAAAGTTCAGCAGTAACTGTCCTTATTTCCTTATTTTATCCCTGAGTAAGTGATATTAATTAGAGGTGCCTTTGACTTCAGAGAAGGGAGTGGATAGACTTCCAAAGGTCTTTTTTAAGATGAAGAGTAGGCAGAGGTAGTGAGTTACTGTGAAGTAAATGGTATGCAGAAAGTCATCCCTGAATATATGCATGTCACTTGTTTGCTCCTTGAGATCTAAAAGCTCTGATTTCATTTCACCAACTGAAAATTATTTTCATATGGAAGATGAGGTCTGTTTAGCTCATCCTTTGATAAAAAAATAATGGAGGTAGATCTGATCTGTATTTCTTAGGAAACTGCTTCACTGAGCAATGCCAAAACTCCTTCTTTTTCAGACCACATGTTCATGTGGCTCAGTACAAAATGCCACATTTTCTACTTTAGCGAAAAGCTTTGAAGAAAATCTGTTAAATATCATAGATCTATAAGAAATTAAAGCAGCTTTGAGTCAAAGTGAAGAGCTGACACGCACTTACACAAATAATAAACATCTTTGCAGGTAAACTTCATCCTGAGGAGAAAAAAAAAAAAAAAAAAAAGAATATCTGAGAAAAAAAAACACATTGATTTGACAGTGAGAAATCCAGGAAATTTCTGTTACGAGTGTGTGATACTATTTTCAGTAGTACATAAGGATCAGAAAGGATTTCTGCAGAATGAGATAATATTGAAAACAAGGTTTAAACAGAGTGTATTAAAACTTTGAACATTCTCTCTCCCCAGAAATATCTGGCAGTTCATACAGCCTTTCTTGCCAAAGGTTTTGATTTTCATCTCCAAATAAACCTGCCAGCTGCTTAGTCTATTATTGCTAGTCTTCCAATAATTCTTTTGATAACCAGTAGATCTCTAGTCGTGCAAACACTTTCTTTTAAGACAGTCAAGAATAAAAGAAGTCAGATGTTACAAGAATTGGTTTTCTTTTCAACTCAACCTTTCATTTTCTGAAGGAGAGAAAAAAAAAAAAGTTGTTGTCTGTTCTTTCTGACATCCGTGTATGTTTTTAATTTAAAAAAAAAAAAAAAACAACAAACCAAACAAGATTCTTCTGACACCCAGCTCTTAAAATCAGAAATTTTTAAGTCTCACCTTAGACATTGATTGTGTTGCTGTTTGAGGAAAGTCTCAGAGTCTCTAACTTAATACAGCCATCTCTGAAACACAACAATATACTTATCTCACAAAGGTGCTGTGGGATTTAGTGAGGTGTCAGCACACTAAACCACTTTTCTCTGTCTCTGCCTTCTTCCTGACTGTACATGTTAGGCTAGTGGGCAAACCTCTCCCTCAGAGCAGCAAAGTAGGTAAATTATTTCACTTCTGGTGGCATGTAACAGGTATCGGGGAGTACTTATTAATAGCTAAACAGGTCATTGAGTGAGTGTCATTTGGGTTTTCTTCTAACAATCATAGAGCTCCTTTCTCCCATTTAGGAAAGGAAGATTGTGCCTCTTCATTTAGACTTGTCTCTCAAGATATATTTGGCACTGTATATTTGCTCCTGTTTTTCAGATGTGTGGAGGATAATGAGATTTCTAACATGTATTTGTTTTATAATGTCTCCTTGGCCAGCTTTACTGTCTGTTTTTTCTTCTTAGATTGAGCTAAAATTGTGCTGCTGTCTTATTTCTGGTCACTGAATACTCAACAAGTCTTGCTATTTGGGATTTTCTACTGTTGTCTTTAGGTGAGACTTTTATACAAAAAAGAGTGAAGTCTTTTTCAGACATACATTATAGGTGGAGGAAATTAAATTAGGATGCTTTGGGGAGGGATTTCTAAAAACATCTTATTTAAGGTTACATCAGTTTTACTAGTGATTGCAGGAGGGATAAAATTTCATGCAACTGCTTTTGAAAATGTTATCCATGAAAGAGGAAAGAGTTGATCTCTTAATTTTGTGAAAGAGCACGCATCCTCAGAGAGGTGCCTACAATTCACAGGTGATGCCCCGAGGAACTGAATGAAGCTGAGATGGAGCATTAGAGCAGAGTAGCAGGGACCTTTGTCTAGGTTCACTTAAACTGTTTCTTCTCCTACCCTACAGTAAGAAACAATATAAATATAGCCTTCATAAACTATTGAAATTATATACTGTAGAATTTCCTCCTTGAATATCTTCCTGTCTACCAGCATACCTACTCTGCTGTTCTTTGTCATACTGGGCAACCACTTCCGACACACAGTCACCATCATGGGTTCTTGTAGAACTTCTTTCTTCTTCTATCTCTTAAAACTATGCTGGGGGTGAGAAGGTTCAACCCTTTGTTAAATATTTGTGCTGTTACTTTTTTTTAATTACCGATTGATTGGACTTAGGATGAAAGAGTTGCACTGCAACTGGAAATAAGGAAATGCATTGTTGTGTAGGACAAATAAAATATTCTGCTGTAGGTTTGAAAATCCCTTGCAAGATATTTTTTAGCACTTTCTGATCTTTTTTTTTATTTATGGACTCTGTTAACCTGTGTTTTCCTGTAAGGTTTTTTGTCTTGAACTTCTCTGTTCAATTCTTGATAATATAAATATCACACTGGAAATGCTCCATTTAGGTCACACAGTCTCTTATAATCCATATTTCCTAAATATGCACACAATTCTAAGGTCTCTGTGCATCTCCAGGGCCCCCAGTTTTACTTCTGTTTAGCTGAATCATTAATACATGTTTTCATTAGCTCCTACATCTTTTCTTTTAGTGCAATTTTTCTGCCTCCACATATTTTCAGGCTTTTGAGACAGCTGCTACTAGCTGATGAGACTCAAGATTTGATGAAATAATCTCTCATGGTAAAGTTTACAGTCATGCTACTTATTTAACTCTTACTTTTGGGTAAAGTACCATGATGGTTACTCTAGATACGGAAATGTTACTATGTGAATATGTTATGTGGTTTCATTCTTCCATACTTCTTTTATCTTACAAAGCAGATACATTTTCTATTAATTAAGCAAATTAGTTGACGCCTTGATGCATGCTAGCTTTGCTGTTTCATGACTGCACTTAAAATCAATTAGAGTGCTCTGTCTATGACTATTGGGAAAGTTGATGCAACAAGTGAATAGTTTTGATTGACAGTGTAAGAAAGTCAATGCTGAATTTACATGCCTTGTGTCAAGATTTGCATACTTCCTTTCTCTCTAACAAAGGGATACATTACTACCTTGATTTTAATAGTCATTCCCAGTGTAATATATGGCTGAATTAAAATCCAAAAACATAATATCTGTACTGAAAACCTGCCTTAAATTTGTCTTTTAAATATGATAACCTTTAAAGGGTTCATTAAATTTTAAATGTAAGAATTTGTGTGAAGAATTTGGTTTCTGGACTGTCACTTTTACTGTATGGTTTTAAAGGCATCTACATACATAATGTATTTTAAAACAGGAAGTAAATCCTGGCTCATTTTCAAAGGAATAAGTTAATATAAATTACAGAGTTTCTTCTGTTTAACGTTTTTTATGTTACACAGTTTTGTCAATAACATTTACTGTAGCAGTCATTTACTATGACTGTACATTAAATCAGAGATGTTTAATTGGAAAGACTGAGATGGTGGCAGGCCCATTTTCACAGCATTTGTCGATCTTAAAACCAAGGCCTAAGGATTTTTTATTCTTGATTTCTAGATCTGAAAAGTTAGTATTATTACAGTTTGATTCTCTGATAGGGAAAAGCACAACTATGGCAGTGTCCTACATCAAGGCTCCAACCTGAAGCTCTGCATATTCTGCTGAGGATTGGAGCCCAGAGATCTGAGAAAAGTTGCATCCTTGAAAATACACTCTACAGAGAAGGAGAGGTGGGAGTTGTTGACTGTGCTGCAGAGCTTCCAGGTAGTGGTTTGCAAGGTGTGAACAATTCACACCAGTGATTATAATACAGAGTTGTATATTAACACTACAGCTGCATAATTGCAAAAAGGGAAAAGCAGACAGTATTTTTGCACATAAAGCAGTTTATGAGCTCCCCTAACATTTTGGATCCCTATTTGCCAAGTTACTTGGGAACATATAACTGAGGAGTATTTTAATCAAAAAAGTATTAAGGAAAAGCAAATATAAATGCTAGTCTGTCTAAATATCCATAAGTGTGTACACCTAAAGTAATTTCAAAGAATGTTTGTCTCTGTTTACACCATGGACTTGTTCATAAATGTAAAACAGATTTATCTGTTTAAAGCATGAAATATTACATCAGGGAGCACAAGCACTATCACATGTAAGACACTAATGTTATGGCTAAAGATGAACTGCCATGCTCCCGTTTGTCCTGTGCAGTCAATACATATGCCAGCATTCCTACATTCATATTGGTAAGCTAACACTTCTGACTAGTGAACAGATTTCTAAAGTACTTGCAAACAGTTCAACTAAGTCCATCAACAATTTTTCTGAAAGTTAGCTGACTTTCCATCTTCCACTACTAAGTCTGTAGAACAAATTACACTGATCTTAGCACTTAACATGTGCAGTATATCTTCTTATTGGTGGCTTTATGCATATGGTCTCTGTACATAGTCTATTCTCATTTGTTTTATCTTCTCATAAGGAAACAGATTTTCAAATTTGAGAATCAGTAACATCACTACTGTATGTTTGAAGTCAGAATCACAGAATTAACTAGGTTGGAAAAGACCTTGAAAGACCATCAAGTCCAACCGTTAACCTAGCACTGACAGTTCCCAACTACACCAGATCCCTCAGCGCTATGTCAACCCGACTCTTAAACACCTCCAGGGATGGGGAATCCACCACCTCCCTGGGCAGCCCATTCCAACGCCTAACAACCCATTCTGGAAAGAAATGCTTCCTAATATCCAGTCTAAACCTTCCCTGGTACAACTTGAGGCCATTACCTCTTGTCCTATCGCTTGTTACTTGGTTAAAGAGACTCATCCCCAGCTCTCTGCAACCTCCTTTCAGGGAGCTGTAGAGGGCGATGAGGTCTCCCCTCAGCCTCCTCTTCTCCAGACTAAACACCCCCAGTTCCCTCAGCTGCTCCCCGTACGACCTGTGCTCCAGACCCTGCACCAGCTCCGTTGCCCTTCTCTGGACACGCTCGAGTCATTCAATGTCCTTTTTGTAGTGAGGGGCCCAAAACTGAACACAGGAATCGAGGGGCGGCCTCACCAGTGCCGAGGACAGGGGTCAGATCCCTTCCCTGTCCCTGCTGGCCACGCTATTGCTGACACAAGCCAGGATGCCATTGGCCTTCTTGGCCCCCTGGGCACACTGCTGGCTCCTGTTCAGCCGGCTGTCAATCAGCACCCCCAGGTCCCTCTCTGACTGGCAGCTCTCCAGCCACTCCTCCCCAAGCCTGTAGCGCTGCTGGGGGTTGTTGTGGCCCAAGGGCAGCCCCCGGCATTTGGCCTTATGGAAACTCCTCCAGTTGGGCTCAGCCCATGGCTCCAGCCTGTCCAGGTCTCTCTGCAGAGCCTCCCTACCCTCGAGCAGATCAACACTCCCACCCAACTGGGTGTCATCTGCAAACTGACTGAGGGTGCACTCGATCCCCTCGTCTAGATCATCAATAAAGATGTTAAACAGGAGTGGCCCCAAAACCGAGCCCTGGGGGACACCACTCGTGACGGGCTGCCAACTGGATTTAACTCCGTTCACCACACCTCTTTGGACCGGCCATCCAGTTTTTACCCAGCAAAGCGTGTGCCCATCCAAGCCACGAGCAACCAGTTTCACCAGGAGAATATGGGAAACGGTGTCAAAGGCCTTGCTAAAGTCAAGGTAGACAACATCCACAGCCTTTCCCTCATCCAATAAGCAGGTCACCCTGTCGTAGAAGGAGATCAGGTTTGTCAGGCAGGACCTGCCTTTCATAACCCCATGCTGACTGGGCCTGAGCATCTGGTTGTCCCGCATGTGTTGTGTGATGTTACTCAGGATGAGCTGCTCCATCAGCTTCCCAGGCACCGAAGTCAAGTGACAGGCCCGTAATTTGCCGTTAAGTGTAGTAAGTCAGTACACTTAACAAGGGTTAAAATCTTACGTACAGACTGGCATTGTGTTTTTTCTGCTGTTGTAAATCAGTGCTCTGCACAGTTTCTGCTTTGCCATCTTTTCCACAGCTCAGTCACAGGAAAATGGTACTGAGGTTTGAGGTTTCAGCAGAGGAGCAGAGCATAGGCATGTTTCATTTTTCTTCTTTTCCTCCCTGTTTCTGCTGGCTGGCAAACTGGCTGATGTGAATTGGTTTGGGAGAGTAAAATAGAGTGGATTGCTCACTCAGAGACAAGCAAAAAACCCCATGAAGCCATTCAGGATTTGATATTTTTGTTGATTTCAGTCCTGTCTGCCAGCTGCTTCCCAGAAGTGCTAACAACTTTGTCCTTGCATTTCTGGATGATTTTTATTCCCTTCTAGTTTCACCAAAGCAACAGTGTAAGACAGCTGGAAAATCCTGACTGCATGCAGTGTTATTACAAATGCTTTGATACTGAAAGAGAAGTCATAAATGAAAATCTGACTGGTCAGTGGGAATATCCATGCCTTGCAGGAACATTTGGCTTCATGATTTTATCAGTGAAGGTGAGAAGGGACAGAAACATGTTTGATAAAATTTCTATAACATAAGTCAGAGGTCATTTTTTCATGGACATAACATTCACAAAACCATCTTAAGGAAGACTACCTTTCAGTGTTCAGCGCAACAAATACAGTTAAATTAGACAGCAGCACCTGCTAGAAGGCTGCTTAGTTTTGACGAAAAATAGAAAAGTCAATCCTTTTGCCTGCGCACCGGGAGGTTATCAGCCTGCTTCCTCTGCTGCCTGATGTTCCAGATGTGCCCGAGGCGCACGATCGACATCTAGTGGCTACTGTAAAGTGAGGAAGAGGAGCCTGTTACTGGCTGGCACCTAAGGCATTTTTGGGGTGACAATGTGTAGTATTTTAAGCTTTTAATAACAATGCATGCCCTTTTACTTGCCTGAAGAATTCCTGAATAAAAAGAAAAAAAGTATAAAATCAAACTTTTGTCATGTTTTTTTACATAAACGGGCCCTCCTGTAGATTTTCTTCAGCATCTTCACAGGAGACACAAGAAAACAAAGAACCATGATGTGGTAAGACAGGGTAGGCAATAAACATAATTTCCACAGTCACTGGCATACCTAAGCTTAGATTTTTGTTTCTCACTTGGAATAGCTACAAATCACATTGCACAAAGATATGAATAAAAGACAATACCCCAATACCATGCATTCTCTTTCTCTAATAATACGGATTTTGAATTGAGAAGCAAGGGCATAACAGAGGTAGAAGGAAAGGGTTCTGTTTCCAGGTTTATTGAATTTTCCATGTGACTCTTTAGCTCTCCTCCTTTAATTGTGTGGTTATAAAATTACAGCATTATTCAGTGCACTCCCTTTTTCATATGTCCATTCACAGAATGAGCTGATTATAGCAAGAGCTGATGTCACAGAGCATGCTGGTGTCACAGAGACAAGCAGAAAATCCTGTGTTTACAAAATATGCATAAGTACAAAATATGCTGTGTAAAATAGCATTCCTGCATAGCGATAATTGTTATTCTGTCAACTATGGGTCCTTTTTTAAAATAAAAACCAGTATTTCTCAGGTATTTAAGAGTTATGTCAAATAGGTTTTGGCAGGATAGGTGTCTTCACTCCCCTGTGGAAAATCATTACCTACGTGCTCTGGCTCTTTTAATTCTTTTTTTTCCTGGTACTCTATTGTACTTCTGTGTAGTATGGAAGAGCCAGGTGACCTTGCTCCCTGATTAAGCATGGAAACCAGTAGAATTTTCTTCTATTATAATGATTTAGGTGTTGAAGCAACTGTTTCCTCCATGTCCTGTCAGACTGATGCTCCTAGATGGTAGATCTGAAAGAAACATATTGAAGAAGACATAAGACCCATGCATTTCCATGCTGAATGCCCATTTACCTTAACATTCATTATTAACAGGGATGCAGTTTGTCTCTGATTGCTGTCTTTTCTTCTATACAGTGTGAATTAAGTGAAAATGTTGCATAAGTTTAGCAAGATTCAGTCTCTTTTCCTGTACTTCACAAAATCTTTCATTTTCTGGACCTTTTTTTCTTTTCTTTTTGGTAATGACCATGTGCAGTTGTAAAACATTTCCAAAGCTAGAAGTGTTTATTGGTTGCATAAAAACAGTCTTTTGAGACTGATACGGATTATGATACTGATTTATTTAGTTTTAATTTGTGTACTGAGAAATGTTTTCCTCTCTTGTTTTGATAAACCATCAGAGTAGTTAAAGGACTTGTTTTAGTGTAAGGTAAAAATGTGGAACTTATTACACCGGTTCATACAAAAACACTGAAAAAAAAATTTCAAAGTGTATTCCTTTACCTCTGTTGTCATCAGAAAGTTCCTCCTAAATGACTTTAATCTTTCATGCCACTAAGGTTTAGCCATCTACTGAAACAAATAGGAAAATTATAAATATTTTCTAGATGTTTTTATTTACTAAGATTTAACAATGTTCTAGGTACAGGTGTTGAAATCCTACTCCTAAATTCAGCAAGTTACCCATGCCAACGTGCTTAAACTGAGTAATCTCATTATAATCACATTTAACCCTCGTCATGGTTCAAAGCTTTTTCATGACTGAAATGTCTCACTGATGCCTGTAGTTAGATTACATGAATCTTGACCTAAATGTTCAAGACATTGACTGTATTTTGAAGTTTATGGGGCCTGTTGTTTATCTAAATAATCAGGTTCTGCAGGGTTTCAAGCCTTCCTTCCCCTGCCACCCATATTCCTGCTTTTCTTACACAAACTACAGAAGGTCCTGTGTTCTCATGTGCCCTAACCATGGGACTCCTAGCACTATGTGGTCAGGACTTAAGCCCTCTGAACTAGTACAGGAAGAACTATGTCACTGATAGACAGAATACTGAAACCTGTGGAAAAGGAGAATTTTGCTATTTGATCTAAGGGGCATAAGTTAGGTTTCATACATGGCAGCATTGCCATGTCAGGTGATGTATCTGACCATTGCTTAACATTGTGATACTTCCTCTTCCTCTGTGTGGCTTTGAACATAGTGAGAAAAATAGAGCATGATGCTCTGAAAGGAGAGTATTTTTAATAATTTACACATGGCTTTAGGAAGATGTAGTCAGATATTAAAGAAATTCTCAGAACAAAAAAGAATTGGTTGCTAATTGTCTTTAAATGTAAGTTTTAGAAGAGCAAAAATATGCAGTAAGGCAGATGTTAACACTAAGAATTACTCTCCTTTTTGAAAGCAAAATGTTTCATGGTCTTGGATCCCTTACTGTCATGCTTTTATTTTGTATCCACTCGAAACAGTGTTTACAGAGATAGTTAACAGCATGGCTCCTGGCATCGGTATTGAAAGCTTTATTACATTCTAGTCACATATGTTAAGTAAGAATGTATATTCTTAGTGGTGATTGCTTTCTAATAGACTTAGGAACACCTGCACCAGTCATGTGCAAGACATTTTTACTTTCATGTCACAGACAAACACATATTATTTTAATAGGTTTAACTGTGCATTTTTGTCCATTCACAGTATTGCTTTACTGTGGCAGATGGCCCAGTGTGTGTGTTATAAATACTTTGCATGACATCTCCTCGATTTTACTAATCTTCACTGTGACTTTCCCATTGGTAATGACTAATGACAGCGTCCTAGCCAGCAACTTTTAATAGATTCCTCTTTTCCCTTAATCTCTGCCTGTCCTCAACAGCACTGTTTTGTTCAATAATTTAATCAGTTCAGCAATAGTATAATATTAGATAATTGAACCATTGCTTTATGAATTTTTGAAATACAAAATACCTATGAAGTAATCACTGATGGATATTTCAGTATTGATAGAGACCACTCTCTTTTCTGAAGAAATACAAAGAGTTTTGCTCTCATGCTTGAATGCTTTTTTCTTTCCACTTATTTCTGACTCTTGGTACTGAGAACCATATTAAGTAAATAGGAAGGAATCCAATAACCAGAAAAATTAACAATGGATTAACATTTTTGCCTACACACCATGACCTTGTTAACCATTCAACACCTACATATCAAAGGAGTGAGTTTATATGGAAAAAATTCCATTCATCCCTGTCTCCTCTTAGTGAAGATTTATCTGCAAAAGGGACTCCCTAAGGCAAAAGCAGTTCTTCCCATCTGTGTTAGCAGGCAAAAGGATGTAGATGCTGCAGATTCAGTGGGAGAATAATAGTGCAGAGCTCCTTATAGGCTAGTGTGAATTTTGGAAAACTCTTGGACCCAGGAATTTTTGACTGGAGCTGCTCCATTCTTTGTGAACAGGATCAGATAGTCACTTGCTATCTGTATTGCTAGCAGCTTTCTATGTTTTGCTAAAGGCAGTACTCCTCACACTCCCTTTGTTTTATCCAAGGTGTTTTGTGAAATGAAGCAGTAGTGGAGCGGAGCTTGCAGGTGGCTGTAGGACAATTCTGTGATTTCACAGCAGTTTGTGAGATTTCACAGTTTAATTTCGCAGTTTAATTGTGTTCCTTCTCAGAACAAAAAAATTGCTTCAGACAAGAATGCTGCACAAACCCTAACCCCAGTCTGCATTTCGAAGCTTTCATTGCAGAGATAAGGGGGAAGGAGGAGCTGGCTGAAGCATATTATCACTCAGACATTAGGATGAGTTTGGATCTTAAGTTTAAAAGTAGTAACGTCATAGCTTTTATTCAAAAGTGGTTTCTGCACACATAAACCCCTCATAACTTTTCTTTCATCTTCTCCCCACCTCCCCAGAGTGATAGAGAAAGTTCAGCTTAAAATTGCTTTAACATTTTTTAAAGCAACATATGTGTGTTAATGCAGCTACCCTGGATACCTGACTGAAAACTGTTCAGTAGCTTATTGTAGACGCCTAACTGCACTTGCTAGTGTCAGGCACCTTCTTCTTGTATTGCTGTGTACTCAGTGTTGCTGATATTAATAGTAATGCCTTTCGCCTACTGAATGTTGATCCTGATAGTTTTAATTAAATCTGCTTTTTCTTACAAATACTACTGAAGTCACATGATGGGACAAAATCTGCCTTTGGAAACATTTGCATACTGGCAGTGAACCCATCTAAGGGATTATGCATGTGTGCCCAGGGAGAGAAGGGAGTCGGTCTGGTCTGATACAAAACCAATTGATGTTCAGTTGCAAAAGGAAGAAACATGGAAATGCATCTGAAAAACTTCTCTTTGAAGGAGGAGAGCAGAGCTGATAACCTTTAGAGAAAAGGAAAATGGAATAGGTAAAAGATTATTGTTTGCTGATAGTGAAAACTTTCAGACTTAATGCCAAACATTTTCATTTTTCCTCTTACAGGCACAAGCATATTTACTGTTTACGAAGCTGCTTCTCAGGAAGGCTGGGTGTTCCTTATGTACCGAGCAATCGACAGTTTTCCCCGATGGCGTTCATATTTCTATTTCATCACCTTAATTTTCTTTCTGGCCTGGCTCGTTAAGGTACTGAAAAATGTGTTCCTTTAAACCTGTCTGAAATGTAGATAATATTAGAATGAATTTCTTCTCTTTTCTGCTTGCTGAGCTTTGTGTCAGCCATTCTTTCTTGTTCTTTTTTCAGAATGTTTTCATTGCAGTTATCATTGAAACGTTTGCAGAAATTAGAGTGCAGTTCCAGCAGATGTGGGGGTCCAGGAGCAGTACTACTTCAACTGCCACCACCCAGGTGAAACACCTGAGATGCTGAGATTCTCTGGGGGCTTGACTGGGTTTAGTTTATGAATGAATAATAAGCCAAAAATTCCTGTTAATTATTATTTTATCTGATTTATTGGACTTTGCATGTTACTACATATATTTTAAGTTGGTCTATGAATTTTCATATAAAATTAAATTCAGTGTTATGTTATCCAACTAGGCTTTCTTCAAAAAGAGTAATAGAAAAGACTGTAATATGGTTCCCTGTATTTCTGTGTATGTTATCACTGTTTTAATTTTCTTTTAATGAAGTAGGATAATGCTTTTTTATCATGTCATTGGTGGGCTTGGAATTAGGGTTGCTATTGAATATCACTTTCTGTGCTAAGGAAGAAAAGCTGAAAATGCAAGCTGTAGCTGTAAGAAGAGAGGTCAGAGGTTAGCTGAAGTGTTTGGGGAAGCTGGTCCTGGAGCTGATAAGGGCATGTTGAGGCCAAGGAGGAGTGAGGTGCTGAGGCAATGAAAGAGCCATGCTAATAATTGGATAGCCAGAGAAAGTGAAACCCTGAATGTGAAATAATGGGTAGGAAGAAGCCATGATAGGAAAGGTGCTATGAGTGGGCTGGGTAGTGTGAAAGACCCCATATGAAAAACAAGGGCTAACGGGTTGAGATTTAAATTTTCCCACACATTATTGTAACTGTCATATTATGTATCCTGAATGTACAAAAGGTCAGGCTTTTTTGGGGTAGTGCAGTTTGCCATCTGTAACAGGGACCAGTACCGGCTGCCTGCCAAAAGCCTTTAGGAAGACAGATACGAGAACCACACCCATGAGGGAAATTTCTCTAACCTCTGTAGCTAGAGATTATTTCTTTTCTTAAGCCAGAGAATTTAAGTGTTTCAGAATTATTTATTAAATATTTTCTGATATTCCTCTGGATATTCTTATAACTGTATGGAACTCTAGTCCTTTTGTGCCTGCTGCTACATTTTTTTGCCTCAAATAGACTTTGTGGCAATAATTTCTACTTTATATATGTCTTTGTCAAAGCAGACTTGGTGATATCAATTTAAAATTTAAGAAAAAAAAAAAAAAGGACCTTTCCACATGACACATACTTAGCCTGAGGAATGTAATGTTTGTTTCATCTCTGATGGGACAAATTCCTGAGCCATATAAGCTTAACTGATGTACTCTGAACTAAAAGCTGGAACAGAGAGATTATTTTGTAGGGAAACTCAATAAGCAACTGACATTAAGGAATTTCAAGGATAGAAGAAATCCCCAAAATAATGTCATCATGCCAGAGAATATGTACATGTTGAATATAAATTGCATCATGCAGAATAAAATAATGTGTTGGCTGCAGACAAATGTATGGGTACTTTGCTCCTTGAGTCACTGGCATGATGGGACATAAAGGGAGTCCATTTTATCAAACTAGAAAAACGTTGTATCTTTTTCTGTAGAAAGGCAGAAAATTTCTTGTAATTTCTTGTTCAAACCACCAGACAAAAGTTAAAAACCTTGCTTGTTTTGTGCATGAAATAACCTTGAGAAAAAGCAACAATATCCTTCATTTGCCCACTTCATAAATCATTAAACTGGTCCCGAAACTTAGTCCTATAGAAAAGAGAATGAGCGTCAGAGAGTCAAAGTCAAGGGAGCGATCTCTGGAGAAGGGTAAAAGGAGGTTCTTGTAAAGCACTTTATCACTGCATATTAAACCATGGTACAAGGAAGAATAACCCAGTGCTGCTCTGCATTGGCAACTCTTCCTGGTGCAGAGATGCTACATAAGGACTCAGCAGCATTACAACCATATTTGTGTGACACTGTCCCCAGTCTAATGAGCACTTCTCTCAGGATGGCCTTTAAGCTTCAACCATGCCGCTGTGGCTGTGTTCTCCAGGTGACTTGTTTGGGTGCTGGGTATCAGGGAAAGGTAGGAGTGAGGTGGGAACTTTGCCACACTTCATTACATAGAATATGATGCCTAGGTGGCAATTCAAACTGCTAGAGCCATTAATTTTCTTTCAAGGATATTTTCAAGGACAGTGTTAATCACGTCCAGGCATGGTTTCTCACTGTCCATTAGCAGTCCGCATCTTTTTATGTCCTAATTTCTGAGGGGAAAAAAAAAAAGCCAGAATGCTTACACCTGTGCTTCCAGAGATTAGTGGTAAAATGTGAATACTACTGTGGTCAAGAGAGCCTTTTCCATTGACATCATTAGAGCCAGAATATCATTCAGCTGTTTGCAGGAATTATAAACTCTGGATAACAGTACAGAAGGACTGTACAGCTACTCTTGATATACATCAGTTCAACAAAAATAAAGTCTGATCCTTGGAGTAAAATAATTTTACCAGTAAAAAAGATGAGGTTGTCTATTATTTCCTGATGCACCATGAAGCTTATTGTTTGGTCACAGTGTACTTGTGTTTCCTCATGATAAGCTTACCTTAGTAAAGAATTTATTCTGAACAGGTACCACCCTCTAATGATACTGATCAGAGATTCATTGAAGCAGTTTCTACATTAGGACTAATAGAGACACATTGTATTTGTTGTTATCTGAGTAAAATTCAGAATCTATTAATGTTGGAAAAAGCACATTGCTTTTTTTCTGTAGCAGTAAGAACCATTTCCCTCTTATTTTAAACTAGTGATCATCAAAATGTATGTAGAGCCTTAAGGGGACTGTATTAGATTTTACTCATATTTATTGTCATGTAAAACATTTCTGACAATTTTCCCTTTCAAGATGTTTCATGAAGATGCTGCTGGAGGTTGGCAGCTTGTGGCTGTTGATGTGAATAAACCCCAAGGCAGAGCTCCTGCATGTCTACAGGTATGACATTACTTTTTAATAAATCATTGTGTGTAACCAGCTAACCAGCAACACTCAAATGTTCATATAAGGAGACTCTGGTGAGCAATAGCTGCAATAGTTTTAGTCATAAATTTCTTTACATCTATTGCTTTCTGCAGTGTAGACTTGTTCTTGAAAATTGCCGATCAACAAAAAAAGATACACCACACCCAAAGGGAGAAGATTAGAAGGCCCTGTTTTGCATGCTCATGAAGGAAAGATTTTAGATTTTGTAAATATAAAGTAACATAAGTAATCAATCATCCTTTATCTCTCAGATTTCACATACAGACTGATTCCACTCCTAGGTTATTCACAACAGAAATGCTTGGTTATTTACTGCAAATTACAGTAACATATGCCAAGAAGCTTGACTAATGATAAACACAGAAGTACCTAATTTCTCTTGTTCTATCTTGAAAGTAGTCACAAGAAGGGGGAAGAGGCATGTAGGTAGTAAGCCATTACAGTAATATTCTCATTTAATATTCTCATTTGGATATAGGTGAGTTTGTAAAACTCTGTCCTCATTGTTTAAATAAATCCAGACTAAGAGAAGTAATATTTTTATAAATCCCTTTTCATTACAGCACATAGTACAGCAGCTCAAATTTTTATTTGCAACTTAAATAATGTCAGTTCTTGGTGAAACAAACCTGCTTCAGAGTAGAAAGCCAAATCTACTGTAGCAATCCAATACCATGATGTTTACTGGCAGTTTTGGTTATATTTGGTTTAATGTGTAAACTAAAATACATGTACTTGTTGGCAATGTGTACACTGCTGAACACTAAGCTGGCAAGCACCTTTCTTCCCCTCCACAAGCTGTTCATTCTAAACTACCTCTGCTTAGTCAAACCACTGCCATATATTGAATTATATGATATGCCTTAACTGATAATTCCTCTTCCCAAATTTAATTCTTGATTTTGACAGCAACAGGAACATCATTTATGGTGTTCTCAAGCAACAGTCTCGGGTATGTGGATAAAATATAGTTGAACTCACAGTGAAAACTCCTCCAGATGAAAGTTAAGATAGCATCTGACTTACCTGATCTGCCTTTGTCTGTATTATTGCATTCTTGCCCTGCTTAGGAGTCCTGTGAACACAAGGATTATGTTCCAGGGAACATAAACTTCATGGATCAGTGGCTGCTACAACTTTTTATGATTCCAACTCAGCTAGCAGTTTTCTTCGCATTCTTCATCCCTTTGTGCAGCATCTGCGAGGTTTCCAGTAATCTGTGACCTTGCTGGATATAAATCCAAGGAAAGCAATCCAAAGGAAAGTAATGTGTTAAAATATTATTTTATTAGGATAGTGCCCAAAATAGGCTTTGTTCTTATTAAACATAGGCTAAAATACAGCCAAACAAAAGCAAAATCTCAAAGTCTGGATAAACACATGCACCTTTTTTCATCTTACTATGCATTATTGTTTCAGTTCAAGCAATCCAAGGTAAAAAGAAAATAGACATCATAAAAAATTAATGTATTTAAAGCCTTTGCGATGTATTAGAAGCATTCTTTATGCATTAAGTCCCTAGTGAGAGATGTGATAGTTATTTTCTAACAGTTTGGGTGGGTTTTGTTCTTAAGAGGAACATGGCACATAAATCTGAATCTAGGGAAGAGTTAATCAGATTGTAGAGTATATACCCTGCCTTTAGGACACATACAATTAATATGCATTCTTCTGACCTTTTTTAGCTAAGTACATTGCCATTCAATATCCTGTGAAGGATAGAGTTTTTAGAAAAAGGTAGTGAGGACTCTCTATCGCTCTGTATCATTTTAATTAAAGTTTGCAGTTTGGTTTTATTAATTCCTGTCTGGGCTCTGTACATAATTATTGCTCCAAATATGAATGGGAACATTATTAAAAGTTCTGTTTCATTACATAGGTCTGGCCTGTGCTTTGGTGAAACTGCATTTACTCAGTGTACTGAGTTATTTAGAATTTACTTCCTCAACAAACTATACTGTGGATCAGGAGAGGAAGTATCATAGTGGCTAAGGGAATGGAAAGGAACTCTGGAGATCTAGGTTCAATTTATTGGCCAAGCACAAATTTCCTGTAGACCTTGAGAAAACTACTTAATAGATATCTTCGCTTTAGTTCACATTCCTTATGGTAGAAAAGTGGATCCCTCCCAGATTTGGCTACTGTAGTGTTTAAATCTACTAATTACTTGAGAGGCACTCCAGTAAGATGGGCTTGTGCTATCTAAGTTGGCAAAGAGATACATCCAGCTCTCTAAAGCAGGGAGTGATGGAGGAAAGAATAACATGATTTATGTGTTGTGTGTAACATAAAAACATCTCTAATACAGGTTTTGAAAGACACTTCACATGGGCTAGCTGGATCTGTTGTGTTTTACTAGTTCGGCTTCTGTACAGCTATGCTTACTCCCACAGGCCAGGTAGAACATTGCAATGGCATGTAAAGCAATGCAGGTCTGGAAACAATAATTCAGGCAGAGATACCGTACTGTCTCTCTTCAGAGCCTTTGTAACTCTCTTTGTCTCACACAAACATGTCATTGTTGCACTGAACTGCTCAATTATGTAAAATGAATGAGCAGGCTAACCATGTCTTTACACTTTCGTCACAAACAGGATTACAAAGGTGTTTCAGAATCCCATCTAGTGAGTAGTGCGCCTTGGTGTGTCTAAACTGCTGGGCAGGTGAGTGCCACTGTGCTTGACAGGGTACCCCTTCTTGTCTCTCCCAAGAGCCCACCTGCCTTTCCACTGGCTGCATGGCATATGGGCAGAACAGAACCAGCAGGTACATACAGGTCTGGGATCTGCAATGTGCTCTTGTATACGTAGTTAGAAGTAGATAAGACTAAACCATGAGAGATGGGCAAGAAAGACTGGCATTAATCTGGTGGTTTTGGAGAACTTTAATTCAGACATCTAACTAAGTTTTCATTAGTTTTTTTAGAAGTGGCTGGAAGATTAGTATCAGTATAGTTTCTGATTTTGACTTGCAAATCTATCCTAATGTGGGGCAGAGAGGCTTTTATTTTGGTATAATGGTTTTATATTTATTGCATTTTTCTTTTGAGTGTTCCCAAAGGTGCTTTGTGGTCTTTTGTTACTTATTCTCACTGTTCCCCATGACTGGCATTGATTTTAAATATTGATTTTCTTTTGTCACTGAAAAATAATCTTTGTGTTTTCCATTTCAACATGAACCATTTGGCATGAATGCATGCTGAGGCTCCTGCATTGCCATATTATTTTGCTGTTGTTGATATTACTTTAACACATTGTAGTGTGTTAGAACTTCCTCCCTACCGTGATTTACTCCTACAAGCACAGTAGGAAACTCTCAGTTCATAAATAAAGAAAAACTGAGCACCAAGTTCCAGAAAAAAATCCTTCAAAAAACTCTTTGAGCCTGTATTTACCCCTTTAATCCCATGTTAAAGACACATTGTGTTTCTTATTATTCCTTTCCTATTAATTTTAGAGGTTGTTGATGTTTTTATTGCTCATTCCTTCTCTTTGTCTTCCTGTCTGGAAAGACTTGTAAAATACATATGCTCATATAAAGTTGAAAAGGAAAGATTCAACTCAGTGTCTTCCATGAAATTCTGGTTGGTATTACTAACACCAAATAATGACATCTTCAGTCTTCTCAATACATAGCTTTGTAATAAGCAGAGAAAGTCTGGAGCTGTGATTCCTGTGGGAAATAATGAGCCAGACAGCAATTCCCTGTTCATGTTAATATTTTGGGGTTGTATGTCCAGCAGATATGAAATGCACAACTAGAGATGGAATGATGTTTAGGAAGAGTTTGGGAACACTTTGTGTGATGTGTCAGCATGGATGGAAGTGGTCACTTACTCACAAACTGTATGTGCACTCATAGTCTGATAGTAAAGTCTTCAACAGACTGGAAATACTATATTCACTTTTAATCATATGTGCTTCATCTAAGGAAGAAATACAAGGTCAGAAAGCTATGATCTGAGCAAGCACATGACTTCATGCTAATGTATTATGTTTTACAAATTCTGTACAATTACAGAATTTTAGAGAAACTTGAGTCAAAACTATCAAGTAATTTCAAAAGACAGAAAACATATGGAAGGTGGAGGAGAGATGGCCAAAGAAGCAGAAATTTAGTGGTTTAGCAGTTTCATAAGGATATATTGAATGACAGAGGGAGAGAGAAATGAGACAAAACAGTACTTAGGGATTTTCACTGCGGGAGTAACAGATGAGGGCATAAGTGGGTTTTCTCCTTTTCTCTTTCACTGGAAGTAATTATTGGTGAACCAGAAAAGTGTGATAGTCTATTTTTATACTAATTTGCCCTTTAGTGTACCTTCAGAATCAAGCAGAAGGTATGCCTGCTCAGTCCTATTCTCTTCTTACCTACAGTGTCTTTTATTAAATTAAATACATATATAATATATTTCTTCCAATTAACTGAAATCTTCTGTTACATTGAAAGAAAAATCTTCTTTCAGTTGTCTAAAAGTTTTGATTTGAATTATTTTATTATTTGAGTGTATTATATGAGTTTATTCACAAGCAGATTAAATTATTCCAAATCCTGAACTTCTGAGGCTGTCATTAAAAAAAAAAAACAACCTACCTTTTTTTGGTTTATGCCCTTTTCTTGTTTAGAAAGCCTAGAATGTCATCAGTTAACAGAAGCTTGGGTAGTTCAGTGATGTACTTGTCACTGAAACAGTAGTGAAAACCAACCATATTAATTTTTATTGAGGAGACTCTGGAGCAGAGTATGCAAAGTATAATGTAAAAGCAAGCTGTTAGCTTTGGTGAGATAAAAACAGTGAAAAAAATGAGGGGGAATGGAAGACTACAGAGAAACTAAACATACTGGCAACAGAATAGCATGCACAATAAAGTCCAGCCCCATCCAACCTTCCTATCCTCAGATGTATATGGCAAGATAGCAAATGCTGGATATTATGAAAAGAACAAAAAAAAGACTTCCAATATTTTCCACGTACATAGGGTACATAGGGTATGGAAAGAAATGGTGAAGGCGTGGTGAATGGAGTAAAGAGGTAGAAACTCCACCATCTGGCTAACTCTGAGAGTCTGGATGGGGATTCACAAAATGATCCATCATTAAATGTATGCTCAGTTTCAGCTCTATGCTATTTCAGATGAGGAAGACAAAGCTTTTACCATCCTCTGCTATCTGGTCGCCCCCTTTTGTCAGGGTCTTTAACCACAGTAACAATGCCAATTGAAGAGGCAGTGAGTTTATTCCAAGGACACCTCAGCTCACTGTCTCATCTGGTAATGAAAACTGGTGTTCAGTTTATGTTATTAAAAGAAGTCATGAGTTCAGACAGCTGAAATTATTTATTATAGTCCATTTAACTGGAGGAAGGAGGGGACAGGGCAGCTGTAATGTAAATGAGCTGTTGATGTGGTGTGGAGAACCACTGTCTTTTTCTGATATGAATTTAAAAAATAATCTTATAGAACTGGAGGACCAAACATATTTTGTCCATATACATTTTTTATATATTTAAATTCAACATTTTTTACTAAAAGGGACTTGAAAATTAATAAGCCCCATGATGTAGCTATTGGAGTATACATAAAACTAGCAGACAAACAAGGCATTTGCTGTGTCTCCAAGATCAGCCAGTACCAGAAATAGGCATATATAGATCATCCTTCTCTGAGCTTCTGGATATCCATTTATGCCCTCATTCTCTGTCTTGGACTCCAGCAGTCATTCATTTAGGGGCTTTCTGAAGTGGATGTTAAATTTAGGCCATTATATTTAGTATCCATTGATGGATTTATCACCCATCAATTTGTCTAGCCTATTTTTTGAACCCATTTATTGTTTCAGCCTCCAGAACATCTTGTAGGAACAAGTTACATAAAGTAACTATGTAGCATTTTAACTGATTACAACTGAGGAATTAATTTTCTGATTTTCCTGAGATAACTCAGAAATTGCAAAAAACATAATGCAAACATTATTGGTCTAATTTTGAGATGGATGCCCCTTTTCAATAAAAAATAATTTGTAAAAACAAAACGACAATGAAGGGATCGCAAGCTATTGTAACATGAAGTCAGTAACAAGAAGAGGGCAGACATGAGTGTCTGAGAACGATAAACACCAATTATGGTGGTTGGTTGATGTTTGTGCTTGTGTATACAAATAGAGTTATGAGTAAGGAGGAAACTTTGGAAAGGGAAATAAATGTTGAATATCAGAAAGGACTGTTAGAAAAGATTAGTGTATTTAGTGACGAGGCTGTAATTTGTAAGAGAACTTTCAAATCTCCCATAGGTAACATTGTGACATTAACAAACATTATCGTAGTAATTATTAGATGCCTACTGTAATTTTGTCTATGCTCCTACCTCTCTGTTATTTTATACAGACATCTAAAAGAAAAGTTATTTCAAGGGAATGCAGAACTGCATGCATATTTCCAGTCTGCAAGGCATACAACCAACCTCCCTCCCTCCCTCTCCTCCCTCTCCTCCCTCTCCTCCCTCTCCTCCCTTCCTCCCTTCCTCCCTTCCTCCCTTCCTCCCTTCCTCCCTTCCTTCCTTCCTTCCTTCCTTCCTTCCTTCCTTCCTTCCTTCCTTCCTTCCCTCCTTCCCTCCTTCCTTCTCGCTTCCCTTTGTCACTTTCTCCCACTTCTCACCCTCTTGCTTGCCTGCCTGTCTTCTTTTCTTTTATAACCATTATGCCAAAGCACGTATGTTAACAGTGAGTTTGACATAGTTCTTTTATTTTCATAGTTTCTTCTCCATACTTTTTCATTTACTTGATGACCTGTCAGTTCTTGTTCCTTACAGTAAGATTTCTAGCCACAGTTTGTAGCAATTCAGCCACAGAAACTAAACAAAAAAAACCCCATATTGTTGATTTCACTGTTTTGCATTTGAACAAACAGATTTCAGCTTGAACATATAATTTTCCTACAGACTTAAAGTATCAGAATCCCATCACAAAGACAAAACGGAGAGGTGTTAAACTATGATTAAGCTTATAAAAGGGTAGCGGTTTTCCCTGGCAGTATTCTTTATTAGAGGACAGCCTGCTGCAGCAGAAAACATTGTCACATCAGGCCCTTGGCATCTCTTGGGAGATTTAGGAACAAGTATTTGGAATTTGACTGAGGTAGTAGGTTTTCAAAAATCTTTGTATGTCAGTTATGGAAGCCTTGGCTGACACTAATAATCAGTCAAGATCTCTGAACTTCCCCTTACTTTTGGACAAGCTGAAAGTAACTCCTAACTTTCAAAGGAGGTCACAGAAAAACTTTCTTCTCCACAAGTAATGAGTTTTGCATAAGAAATTTTTATAAATCTTGACCCTCTTTCACACAGGCCTGTACAGTTCACCAATAAATGTCATTAAGTAGTAACATTCAGTTCTTCCAACACTGTGGTCAAATTAATAAACTAAAAATCTTCCATGATAAAAATATGCATCTTGTTTTAAAAGACCATTTCAGCTATGTGTATTTTTTGTTACTCTCAGTCTTTTGCTGTTATCTGAACAGACAGAGCGGACCATTTTTCTAGCATTCTTTTCAGCAGTGGACTTCAATACAGCTTGTACTAATAATTTGCACTTGGAAATTTTGGGGCACACCACGGTCAGTGGATTATAGAAGCTATTCAGTAATGCCACTAAAATTAAAATTCATCTGAGTTTCCTTTAGAAATTTTTATTTCTGGGGTTAAATATGTCCAGTGTTTCAAATCCCATCAAACTGAAAACAGGTATTTAAATTGTCGTGCAGCTTTTTTGTGTTTAGCACAATTACAGCAATCAAAGCGTTGGAAGCAGCAGCAGCAGCATGACTTCCTTTAGAGCTGTAACTTGGATGACAAATCTGAGCAAAGTGGAAGACTGCAGAGTCTTAGAATAAAACTAGCAGGGATTTTTTTTTTTCTTCGTGTGAGTTGTTTTCCCTCCAATATTTTCTATATTTCTAGTGTTTTTCAAAAAAAGATTTCTTTTCACTAGGACTGCAAAGAACATAATGTACTACAACTCTGTATGTTATTAGATTGTTCTTTTTATATGCTCTTTCTAGATTTTGAAACTTAAAATAATCACTTCATAATATCTTTTTGTTACCATTCAGATTTCTAATCCTCTCTAATCCTTTGGATTCCACAGTAGTCAGTGGAGAGAGTGATTCCCATCATGAATCTGAAGATAATTCACATGTTGGGGATGTTGAATTGCCTCTTGCATTGTCTGTATTTCTTCATTGTCATGGGGAGGCTACATAAACTGTGTGGCCTTCTCAGCACCTCAGTGAAGTTCGTAAGAGTAAGTGGGATGAGTCTGTGCTAATAGGTATTTAAACAGCTTTTACTAAATTCTGAAATTTTTAAGTGGCTATTTCATATTCAGATTAAAATTGTTACTTTCAATTATTCATAAATATATCTCATAAAAAAATTATGAAAAAAAGCCTTTGCCTTTTTTTATTGTATTCTTGGTATTCTGAAATCTGTCTCATAATTTTTCTGAGAATCAGTGTGGTCCTGGTTCATATCACATGTCTTTAAGCCCTTAGTGGGTTTCAGTTGTAGGATCATAGTACACAGAGCCAACAGAAAGAGATGAGCATTGCCAGAGGGCAGCTGAAGATCTGAATCTGGTGTTGCCCATCACTCTAAAGACTGCATCAGAGTGCAGGGTGTTCACTTTCCTATTTTATGTGTGCCAGTTCTTTTGGGGTGAATCTCTAAAGCCAGTCTTACTTCCTCTTTCTCCAGTAGGCTATAATAATCTATATTATATATTTTTGATGTGCAGATTTAAAGCAGAATTAAGTCTCACTTCAGCAAGCATGCATACTGAATTTTAAGTATTTTGCATTTATTAAATCCTACTGATTTCAGTAGAAGGTACCTAAAGCTTTGAGAATCAGGTTTTTGTCTGAGTGATTTCATTGACATAAATGCATTTGTTATACAAGGAGTATTTGCACTGTCATGTCAAAGTCTACATCCTTTATGTTTTGTGAATTTTTAAAGTGTCATCAAGAGAGGAGGATCTTCAGCTGACCTATGCATTTTAACAAGTTGAAGGCTGCAGTGCAGTACAGTAAACTCTTATTCTCAAGCTGCTTCTCTCACAATTTTGCTTCCCCTTCTTAGGATTCCCTTTCTTTCCTATACTTGCCTCAGACCTTTGTAAAGAGGGTCTTTGATGCCTGCAGGAGTGAAAAGCTAGCAATGTAGTATATGGAGGAAGGACACAAAGTTTCTTTGTGTTTAATGTATGTGAACTGATAGCACATGTATGCAACCCTTCTTTGGCATAGATGCACTTTGATTTCTAGCCTGAGATTTAGTTTGGTATTCAGGGTGAGTATTTTGCAGTTTGAGTTTGTTGGGGTTTTTTTGTTGGTTTTTTTTTTCTGTCTTGTTATTTTAATTCTTCTATACAAAAAAAAAAATGTTCTTGTCTCAGAGCTTTCAGACAATGTAGAAAACTGAGCTGTCACAGTAAGAGTGTGCATTCCCTTTTATAGACTTGTTATCTTTATTTTTCTAGCTAAAGAAGGCCAGGATGGATATCCAGCCCAGAGGCCATCTAACATGGACTGTGGCCTTTCATACATTCTTCTCCAGAACAGATCAATCATGCCCAGTTTACACAGTGCTTGGTCATTTATCTCTTCTGTGTCCCTGTGGCATCCCTGTGTCCTTCAGGCACAATTATTTCTCTGTGTTTTTTTCAGTTCTGAGTATCCAAAATAATGTGAGAGTTGTTACATGGTCTGATGCTGAGATCACGCATACATGCTCTCAGGTTTGATACCAGGGTGAATGAGGTTGTTCAAGGGTGCAAAGACTGTTGTGATGTTAAATGTGGCTTAAGCGCAGAGGGCAACTGAGCACCGTGCAGCTGTTCACTCACTTCTTTCCCCTGCAGGGATGGGGGGAAAATAAAACAAAGGCTTGGAGATCAAGACAAGGACAGGAAGGGATGACTCACCAATTATGGCCATGGGCAAAAGACAGACTCCTTAAGGACTGAAAAACAACATCAAAAACTAGACAAGTGAAAAACACCACCACCACCAATAATTTACCAATCAAACAGATCGGGACAGTGAGAAATACAACCACATCTTACAAACACCTCCTCCCCACCCCTACTTTTTTCCCAGGCTCAGCTTTGCTTCTGATTTCTCTAGCTCCTCCCCTCCAACAGCTCAGTGGAGCAGGGGATAGGAGTTGTAGTCAATTCATTACCTGTTCTTTCTGCCACTCCTTCCTCCTTAGGGGGAGGACTCCTCACACTCTTCCTCTGCTCCAGCATGGGGTCCCTCCCATGGGAGACAGTCCTCCATGAAATTCTCCAATGTGAGTCCTTCTCACAGGGCTGCAGTTCTTCAAGAACTGCTCCAGTGTGGGTCCCTCCGGGGGGCTGCAGTCCTCCCAGCAACAGCCTGCTCCAGCACGAGCTTCCCTCAGAGTCCCAGACCTCTTTGGGCACAGCTACCTGCTCCAGCGTGGGGTCCTCCACGGGCTGCAGGTGGAGATTTGCTCCACCAGTGACCTCCGTGGGCTGCAGGGGAGTCTCTGCTCTGGCTCACCTTCCCACCCCCGCTCCTCCCTCTTCACTGACCTTGGTGTCTGTGTAGGTGTTTCCCTCACTCCTACCTTTCTGCCTCCACTGCAGGTTCCCCTTCTTAAATATGTTACCACAGATGCACTACCACTATCACTGATGAGCTCAGCCTTGGCTGGCGGCGAGTCCAACTTGACACCAGGGAAACTTGTAGCAGCTTTTCATCACAGGGACTTCTGTAGTCCGCTCCCCCTCTACCAAAACCCCAACATGCAAACCCAGTGCATCAGAGGATTGTACGGAATGGAGGGATCCATGCTTGGGTGTTATTTTAAGGAGCACTAACTGAAGAGGTCCAAACCAGACCTGTGCAGCCAGCTAGCAATTAAGTAGACTGGCTTTGATGATCAGGTTTTTTAGTTGCTTGTTGGCTTTCATTCTTCTAACAGAGTACAAGTACCAGATGGTACCAGAGAATGAATTTTCCTCGAGTGAAAAGTTTTCAACAAATTCTTTCAAAACACAGGGGCAAAAAGGGTATAGTACAATATTTAGACACAGAAAACAAACATGCCTTGTTGTTAATGCTAACTATTTTAAAGGAGTGAGTAGAGAGACAGAAAACTAGGGTAGGGTAGAGCAGGGTGTACATTATATGGTACAAGCAAGTATGACTAAGACTAATGGGATAAAATTAAGAAAAAGAGGATTTCTGGCCAACAGTGAACATTGTAGATTCTGTGGAAGTATTTGCATGGTAGCGGGGAAATGCCCTCCAATGCAGCCATTGCCAGGCCAGGCTGGACAAAAGGCTAGAAAATAATTCTGCGTTGGTACGATAAGCATGTGGTGCAATAGATACTTCTTTTACTTTCTTCTAAAGAAAGACAAAAATGAATCGCAACTGAAAAACTGGCACTCAGCTACACTGGGTTCTTTCCCCAGCTTTGCCTTTTTTCTACACAAGGAACTTTGACCTTTCCACCTCAGCTCAGTGCAGAACTGTTATAGGGGTTTCCTTTTCTCAGGACAATTGGCAAAACACTAGCATATTCTTTCCTAGTACACAATAACCAGTTGTTCCTATGTGCATTAATGGACATTAAACTTACTTTAGATACTTAAAATTTAGTTATCCAACTGAGGCACAGAAGGTTATACTTAGTGGAGAGAAGCAGGTACCTTCAGCAGACACTTTTTTTGCTAGTTGTGACATAGATTTTTTATTACATTTTTATAGGCCTAGACCCACAGCATGCTATTTCATATTTAAATTGCAGTGTTTCAGGATTTTTCATAATTGCTTTCCACAATCCGTCATTTTCACTTAATCTTCACCTCATCCTTTGAATAGTAGCTTGAGACATCATACTTTAAGTTCTGTACATGACTTTGCTATTAATGCCCCCTGGTGTATATAATCAGTGTGGTGACATTTTATTAATTGCACAGTACCCAAAGTGTATATAAATCATTTTCTCTTCTCTATCATAAACTGTTCAGAAAAGTTCAGCTGAGGAAAGCAAATACATACACTAGTGGGCTTGATTTGAGAAGGTATTTTACTACAGACATTGCTAATATAGCAGTGTTGGCAGTACATGTGCTGTGATCCTCTCTTCATTTCTGGCCTCCGCTTCCCTCTGTAGGATTCTGGAAAACTTGGAGGAACTGGAACACTAATTAGTGAAAACTGACTGTACACCCAATCCTCTCCCTCATGCTCTCTTTATCTGCATACAGTTTTGCCATCCAGTCTGTTACTCTGTTGGCTCAGAATTATCATCTTGGATATCTTCTTAGTTTTCTTTGGTATCTTCTAAGCCATTTCTCTTTTACTGTCAAACTGCCTTTCACTGACTGTTCATGGTTGTTTGCAAGAGAATTCTTACTATTTTTACCCTCAGTCACTCCATTTCATCCCATGCCCAAAGTAAAATTTCCCAATACTGCATAGGTTAGAAGCTACCACCAGTAGATCCATTCACAGATCCTTAATTTCTAAGGTTCAGCAACTTTTGGTCTTTACTGTCTGTCCATAGCCAAGGCTGATAAACCTTCACAGTTCAGACCTACTCTCCCTCATCCATTTAGTTCCTACCACTCAATCAGAACCATAAACATGCTTCTTCACTCATATGCATACATAAATATATACCTTCATGCATATCAGTTACTGAAACAGGGCAGAAACAAACCAAACAACTGTAAGAGCCCTCTAAGAAAGTTTGTTATGGCTGAGCAATCCCATGCTCTGTCCCTGGAAGATAATAATCTGAACTGTTTATTCTGGTGGGGGTCTTGATTTTCTGCTGAGTGCACGCCTGTTGTATGCTTTGTGGAGCCAGACAGCTCCAGCACTGCTCTTTTTTTGCATACATCAAATCTTTTCCTGTTAAAGCAAACAGTAATTTGTGCACTGCTAGGTACCAGGTAGACTTTAGCCATATCCACCCACACTATAAGTGTTTTCTGAGATCAGGGTATGGCTGTTTGGTTGGTATTTGTTCCATCACACCCTCACAGTAATCATTCGACTAAGCAAAGATAAGGTTGTTTGAAAGGCAAAATTTTGTAACCGTAACCGTAACCGGTTTTGTAACCGTAAATTCTACAAACCAACCCATTTTTCTCATATTTGTACATTAACTCTTAAGTTAAAAGTTCCCATTTTTTCTGTACATTGCACACTTCCTTTAAAGTGATTTTGTCAAATACAAGTTTGAAATACCAGTAGCACTGAATTTAAAGTAAAAAAAAAAAAAAAAGAGAGAGAAATATGCTATGGCAACAGTAAGGCATAACTGTAAAGCACAACCACCTAAGACTCAGTACTCAGCTACACCTTTGAATAGTATGGCAGGAAATGGCAGGCAACACACCGGAAATTCACACATTTCCACCCTAAAGTCAGATACCTTTAAAATGAGAAACACTCTAGTAATGACTGGCTAGGAAGAGTTTTCAGACAGCTTGGTTAGCATCAGTTTTCAGCAGAGGTAGATGTCAAATACAGTTCTCCAAGGAAGTATTTGGCTGCATTAACTGCCATCCTTCTCCCTATGCCATTCTCTGCCTTACTCACACTACACAGGATATTTCATCTACTCATGTGCATCCCACAGCCCCTTGAAGTTCAATGAAAAGTTCAGCACTTTGGTGACTGTGTTATTAAAGGCTGTATTATAGCATGCACATGCCAGACACAGATTCCCTTAATTCCAGCATTTTGTAATTCATAGCTCTGCAGATGTAGTAACGTTATGTTGTTACCAGATTTACTTTTAACAAGAAGTAATTTTCAACTAAGAAGCTATAAAGCATATAGGTCCTTATTTTATTTCCTGAATACCAGTAGTTTATTCAGAAAAAAATCCAGTTTAGCAAGCATAGGCATATATATGAGTCTCATTGAAGTAATTGAAATTTGTAAGGATTTTGTGCCCCAGTCCTCTTATTGATGCCATTGGCAATATATGTGGAAAGGTAAGGGTGCAGGTATGGATGGGAGTCTGATTTACACTATAACTTGTTGTGGATGGTATTTGTTTTATTTGTGTGCTCCCAGTCAGAAGGATTCCTGTGAGAGAAGGGAGCACTCTTCCTTTTTCAAGGATGCTACAGAGCATGCTGCATGTGGAGATGGTTGCAAAGGATGTGGATGAAGTCAGGCAAGGTGTAGCTATGTTGCAACATTTAGATTCTTACAGTTTATGCCAGGAGACTTCAAAGTGGCAGTGAGTAGGCATCCTTCAAGAGGTGATAGGAGTAACTTCCTGGGGGATAGAGGAGACAGAGCAGAGTTTATTGCAGCTGAGAATGCCATTAACTAAAACCAAACCTGGAGCAGTGATCTGTCTGCAAGGATACTTGGGCAAAGAGTTGTGTATGATACAGAAATACAAACTTCAGCTTGCCAGTCTTTCAGGTGACTGTTCTGAGGCAGGTTGTTATTCACCAATGGAGCTGCAAAAGAGGATGATCCACTGCTCTCAGATTAGGTTTCTGAAATAAGGTTGGTGGGGGGTTCTCAGTGTTCTTCAGAGCTAAGTAGAGCCAAGCACTGTTGCTTAGAGACCTTCTGCCTGTGCCTCAGAGAAGAGGTGAAGAGGAAAGGGCATGTGACAAGTCCAGGTTTTTTCACCCTCTGTTC
The DNA here is from genome assembly GCF_003259725.1 of Athene cunicularia. Lineage (NCBI taxonomy): Eukaryota > Metazoa > Chordata > Aves > Strigiformes > Strigidae > Athene > Athene cunicularia. Next base: position 57,391,974 of record NW_020799091.1, on the reverse strand, counting down.
CTCCAGATTTTCTCTCTTTTGGGGGAATTACAGAAGGGAAACAATAGAACACTGACACTGTCAAACTCAGAAAGCATTTCACTGCTGGCTGTACCAGAGAAGGATTTAATCTTTGTTGTTGTGAATATACAATATTGGTTTTGCAGTCAGTAAAAATGGCACATTGAAACAAATCTAAATGCCAGTCTTGAAACAAATCAAAAAACCCATGAGGCAAAATCGACATGCTCTTGCTAAGCATTCCTCCTTAAAAACATGCAGATACAGGGATTTATGGGAGAAACTGTTTATTTTTTCCGGTTTTAAATATAATAGAAAAAGGGAGTTCCTTAAATTTACTCTAGCTGTAAGAAATTTAATTTACTGCTTAAGTTTAACATTGAACACAGTTCTAGAATACTGCATAGTTCTCAGAATTAATGATGTACTGTGCTTCAGCAATTCCAAGAATTGTTTTGTACCTATTTCAGTCCTTCAGTAGAATTTACATGTCTAAATCCACTTGATTGCTTTGAAAATCTTGATCTCTAAGAAGACTGTGCCACATGTGAGTGTCCTGTGTTTTCATAAACCCATAAGGAGCAGTATTGGGACAGATAAGTGTTTGTACAAGGCATAACGAATGCTACAAATTTACTAATTTTTGTGGATTGTGATTGTGCAAATGCGTTAAACTAAAAATATTAGTAACTGGCATTATCTTTTAAGTGAAAGGACAGTAATACCAGTGGGTATATAGGAACCACTGTGGTTACTTTTGCAGATCATTTGGAAAATTGTCTGTAGTAATGCTGGCACTTAACATTCCTTTTTCAAATTAAAAAACCCCATATTATAAATCAATGTAGAATTTATGCTGTATACACCATTTCAGTTCAGCATTAATCATGAATATATAACCAGTAAGGTTAATCCTACTGGTTGGTTAAGAGAAGAGTAAGATATGGTATGCAAAGGGTGAATAATTGAATATGGTTTAGAAGGGGATGTATGGCAGTGATGAATGCAGTTTTAATTTAAATGTTTTTACTCTTTGCACAGGTGGGATAGCAACATTAACTAGAAATTAATTTAAAAATTACTTAAAAGCCTTAGGGGTGGGAATGAGGGCAAGAATAGATATTTATGCATAAGTGTTTGTACAGACATAGACATAGAAGGAAAGGAATTTATTTAGCTGTCTTAGGAGTCTGGCAATTAAATGTGCTGATAGGAGTTGATCACTTTAGGCACTTCATAATCAGAAGAAAGAGACATCAACAGGAGGTGATTCGTATAATTTTAAGACAGTCATTGATGTTAGCTCAAAGCCTAGGTCATTTAAACATTCAAGACTTCAGCTAAATTCACAATGCAAATACTGAATCACGTATTGTGGTAGTGCATTTTCAGTAGACCCTACTCCAAGTAGGGATAAAAACCCATAACAATAATAATGAGCAGCATTTGGGGGACACATTCTAGTTTACAGACACACAAATTTCATCTGCTAAAAATCAAACTAATTAGCCAAAATTGGACATACAGGTCTAAAGAGTTTCTACTTCATTGGTATTTAGAATAGCATATTAATTCAGTATACTGCCGTATGTCAGTGATAACGGTTCCCTTTAAAGAATTTGTGCAGGATAAAAATACACTGGGAGTGTATGTCTCATGATGTCTTACAAATAGGTCTTCAGTTTTGGATGTATTTCAGTGGCCATAATTAAAGAGATGTTTCTCAGTAAAGGCAAATAAATTTCTTAATACCCGATATAATCAAAATCATATAAACCTAACACTTATATCTGGAATTTCTGTTTTCCTGTTTTTCAGGGATGACTGTATAAATGGGAATATTACTTCATGATGTATATTAATGTGACCATTTTTAAAACTGAAGTAGATCTTCCTTGGAAAAATAAAATCAGCTGAATTATTTTAAAATGAGAAAACATCTAAATTTGCAGAACTTGCATCAATATTGTCAGACTTATGTTATTAGTTTGCTTTATCATTTAATTACAGCATCCTTCTTTCCTCAAGTCTTATGAGATACCTTATAATTCCATTGAGAATTATCAAATAAGAATTATATATTACAAATATAGGACAACAGCATTTTCCTATCAAAGGATATTCCTTTGTTGTTAAAAAAAAAAATGTTTGATGCTCATATTTTTAAAGAAATCCTTTGAAGTTAACTTCAATAGAAACTCTAACCATACAGACCAGAAGAGATTTCGTTTTCTAATTAGCTGCTTCATTTTGATTTAGTATATATCAAAATCAATTCACAATTATAGATTTTTCATTAATTAAACCTTTAAAAACAGCTGTGTATGTGCTGATGGCAAACTTTTAACCTGCCTTTTTCTTTTATTTAATTTTCTTCTCAATTCCCAACTTGATTTAATGTTCTATGTTTTTAAGCAAACACTGCACTCACCAGTTGAAGAACAGGGACTAGAAGTGAGCCTCATGTAAATCCTTATCCTAGAATGAGTTTCACAGTCCATGAATGGCAATTCCTTTGTCATTGCCACCCACGGCTCTGCCAACTACTCTTACACCATGGTACTAAAGACTTTGTTCTCCTTTGTGCCTGTTCTGCTTTTCTGTCCTTCCCCTGCCATGAAGATAAGATTTCTTAATTCCCACCCTCTGTGCTTTCACATCAGGTAAGTATTTCTGAAGTGAAAATTCATAAGGGCCATATAGGAATAATTTTTGAAAGGATGGGTCATAGGGAGAAGAGCATCATGAGAGTTCAAGAATTTGTGGGAGGGGGAAGTTGCATATTTTATTTCCTCTCCCTTACTTAATCAACTTCTTTATATCCATGTTGCTTCTCAGTATTGACAGCATGCCCCAAAATTTATCATTTTCATCCAGAATCACACATTACCTCATGTATCTTTACTGCTTTCTCATTCCCATGTATTTTGCTGTAATCCCATCTGTCTCTGGCAGAATTCAGCGAAGCAGCTCTCAATTAGGTGGTGTTAAAGCCATCAGTGTTGCAAATCAGCTCTACTGGCAGCTAAACTGCTCTTCTGGTTTGCTGGATATCGATGAGCAGAAGCTGACACAGCTCTAGCAAGTTGTGATGGGGAAAGGAATGAAAAAAATGCAGTTGTACCCCCTTACACACAATCTCACAGCCTTTGAAAGAAGACTGTAGTATCTGCACTTAGTGCATCTGTTGATTTGCCTTTTGAAGGACCTTCTAGGTTTTATGACCTAAGTATGCCATAGCTATGAACGCTATGCTTATCTCTCGTCATATGACATCTACATTTTTAACTCTTTTGAATCCTGTTTGGAAAAACAGTCAAATGAATAGAAATGATGTGCAGGTTTCTAAAAGATTCTTTGTGGTTTGGTTGGGCTTTTTTTGAGGAGGGGTGGAATGGTTTTCAAAGAGGACTGAAATTTGGATTAATGTTGCATTTAGGCTTGAGACAGCCTGTCTGTCTTAGGGCTCTTGCTTTAAATAAATTTCTTAAAATAATATCTTATAAAAGAAAGCTGGCAATGTTGAATTATGAACTTGCTGAAAATGACCGTTACAAGTCACCTTTGTGTGTGGTTATGAAAGTGAAGAGCTATTGTGTTGCTCATGCAATTACCCAATTAAGTTTGAATTTAACTAAATTTGGAAAGGTGAGCTTCCAAATAACTAGAAGGCTGCAGTCTCCTGTATCCTATGACTCCAGCCTCTCCAAGAAGTTTACACAGCAGGATTCCTGTGTGGTCCAGTCCAAATCCAACGTTAATTTTATGACCATTTTTGAAAGTGGGAAAATAATTTTTTTCTGCTACTTCCTGTGAGAGGAAAGCAATTAAAAATGTACAAACCTTTGACTTTAGAATCAACTTATTTTCATTCTGAAATGCTGTATTTAATCCAAGCCACATTAGTTTGAGTTTTTCCATATCCCTTACTTTAGACTTGTATACACTGCTGGTTCTACCTTAGTGAAGGGAAGAGGGATATCACAGCTTGACTGCAGAAAAATAGTCTAGCTGGTGAAGTTGGAGATGCTCTTTTTAAAAAAAGGGAGTACATAGGCAATTACTGCCCCTTGCCCTCAAAAATAAAAGCAATCAAAGTCACTGATTAGCTTTACTATCCCCGTGCTTAAGGCAATAGAACCCGTAAGTTGTCAGCAGTTTCCAGAGCTGTTTCAGTTAGGAGGAAATAGTCCAATGATTCTATTCTGTGTGTTTTGTTTGAAGGAAAACTGCTTTACTAGAAAGTAAAATTTGAGTCTATGTTCAAAAAGTCTTTTTTTGCCCTTCTAATTGTTTATCTGATCACTTCTTTAGTGGGGCATTTGATTTATTTCAAAGTAATTTCTGCTTTTATATGTAAATCACAAGTTTTAGTGTGGTAATTCAATTATGCAAGGAAAATGCAAGGAAAAACTGTTCTAATCAAAAGGTGGAAATTCCATTAAAATGTTTGATATTTATTTATTTGGCCAAGTAACTCATGTTAGAAAAACATTTTTTCTAAAAATTAGATTTTGTCTAGTGTACCACTATGGACATGTTCCTAATGTTTCCCATCACATACCTGGCTTGCTGTTTCTGAATAGTCTAAGCCTTTTGGTATGAAGCGAAATCTTTATTGCCTCATTCAGGTACATAAAACTGTAAGAATGATAAAGACCAGAAGCGAAAGTATTCTGAGGGAGGTAGCTATTGCCAGTCTGAACTATATTGTACACTGTTCCTGGGACAAGTACAGCACATATGATAACCATGAAGATCAATGTACTCTGTTAGGCAAGTCATTGCAATCAGAAACCAATAATCAATACAGATGACCATTCTGACCCAGAAAAAGATTTTCATTAATTCTGGATAGAGTTGCCTTATTTGCCTAAAGCACACATTTGAAAGTTTTTAGTTTGGAAGGGGAGTTATCAAAGAATGAAAGTATTCTACTACTTCCAATGCTGATCAAATACTTCTCTAAGTTTTAAACAGCTCAACAAAACAAGAGCTGGGAAAAAGCACTGAAATTCAGCTCAGCCTTCTGAAGAATTTCAAAGCCTATATGATATATTAATTGTACTAAAATAAAAAGCTGGAATGAGAACTAAGAGAAGATAGGGAGCCCTAGTTGAGTATACAACTTTTCCATGATGGAGGATTTTATTCCTAACTGTCTATGGCTGGGAAATACAATAATAGTAAAAAGAAAACCCACTAAATAAAACGTTTATTTCCTTAAGTAATTAATGTCTTAGAACCTAATTTTTCAAGTTTTCATGACATTTGGAAATACTGACAGCAGGTGACCAAAGAGAGAATTGATTGCTTTCAGGTGCATATTTTGATCTTAGAAATTAAATTATTTAGAGGGACATATTTTTTGCTGTTTCCGTGTCAGACAACCCTTGAAGCATTTGGATTTCATTTTTGTTTTTTTCACCATCATTTCTTCAAAATAAAGAGAATTGTTCCCCCTCTGTTTAATTATTTTTTTCTTTTGTTCTTTTCTGTTAAAATGTGTTCTTGTTAGTGCTTTCTCAGTATGTAAGAAGCAAGAAGTAGTTGGGAATTCCAAATGGTTCTTCATCCTTGTACAAGAGGTTACTGGCAAATAGAGACTGAATTTCTGCTTATCCTGAATTGTTCTGCATGTTCTTTTCTCATGAGCTTAAAGGAACTAGAAGATATGCCCTGAGTCATCCTAGCAGCAGAATTTATGTTTCCAGTCCTCCAACTCAGTTTTTTGAGTATTGTGAGCTCTCTTCTGCCCTTTGCCACTTTAAACTCAGCAAAACACCCACATAAGTTGCTCATGGTACCTGAACACTGTTGTGAGGAGGGGTGAGTTAAAGCACATAACATACAGCACTGAGTTTGGGTTCCCCCTGAAGAGCCATTTCCTCTACAGAGTCTATGCAGAATGAGGAGACACAAACTTTAATATGAGCAGCTTGCTCATTGGAGTTGACACAGCAACACAGTCATGCTGAAACTAAATCCAGGCTAAATATTTAAGAAAATTATTTAAACTGTCAGAGGACAAAAAAGGAAGAGCGAGCAGTGTATTTAACTCCTCTCTAGCTCAGCTGTACCTGTCTTGGTACATGGGTAATGCCATATCCTAAAAATAATAACAAGAATTCTGAAGGATTTAATGATGATCCTGAGTAAGTACCAATTGAAGGGTGTGCTGCAATACTTATGGTCTGTTGTCCTTCCAGCTCATCAGCTACTCATTATAATAAGAGCAATGTTTGCCTTCATATTTATAAAGCAGTTAGTAAATCTACACTACTGCAATAACATAAAACCAAAAAGAAACACTTTTCTAATTAATCAAGAAATAAAAGGCCAAATAAAACAGAGACAATTAAAATGCCTGATTCATATCTGGTTCATAAATGACATTTCAAAGACATAGTTCTTGAACTGAATTGTAAGTGAAAGAGTAAGTAGCCTATTGAAGCAATTTCAAGGAGGCATGCCAGGTGAGGTCTTCAGAGGAACCAGTGTTAATAGAAAATTGTTGGAAGTGAGGGTTCTGGAGTTGTAAAATGTAAAAGGTATGGAAATTTTGAAGGCATGGGAAAAAAAATAAGTACAGGTAGGTTCCAAATTCCTTCTCTCCTCATTCACCTTCCCTGAAATTTGGGAGAAAGTTGAAGCTCATATAGTAATCCATGACTTGTCAAAATTATATTTAATGTGTTTCTGAAGGAGTGAGCAATATATTGTTTGCCACAGCTCATACATGGTACAGCTTTGGAATAATGGCAAGCAGATTTAGTATTAGAGATGGAGCTGTCCTGCTTCACAGTAAGCACAACATTATTATGGTTTTTTCCCTTTTTGGTTAACATAGTTTCAAAATAAAAATATACAATATATAGGAAATGTCAACATTGTTGACATAACTAAAATAGAAGATTACATCTAGAGGATTCAGAAACAATATGTAAATACAGAAGCTGTTATAGTGGAGATAGTGAGGAAACTTGAGTTTTAAGAGAAAAACTTAGAAAATAGAGATTGATAATGTCAAATGCATCCATTATAATGTGACAGACAGAGCACAGCATCACAAATCAGCTATAAATTTTGCCTACCCCATAACTGTGTACATATATTCAACAAGGCTAAGTGACAGGTCCTGCACTGGGGTCACAACAACCCCGTGCAAGGGTTGGGGCTGGAAAGCTGCCTGATGGGAAGGACCTGAGGGTGTTGATTGACAGCCGGCTGAACATGAACCAACAGAGTGCCCAGGTGGCCAAGAAGGCTAATAGCATCCTGGCTTGTATCAGAAATATTGTGGCCAGTAGGACTTGGGAAGTGATCATCCCCTTCTACTTGGTACTGGTGAGGCTGTACCACGAATACTGTGTTCAGTTTTGGACCCCTTACTGAAAGAAAGACATTGAGATGCTGGAGTATGTCCAAGAAAGACCAGCAAAGCTGGTGAAGGGTCTAGAGCACAAGTCTTATGAGTAGTGGTTGAGGGGACTGGGGTTGTTTAGTCTGGAGAAAAGGCTCAGGATTGCTCTCTACCATGGCCTGAAACAAGGTTGTGGCAGTGTGGGTGCCTGTCTATCTCTACTCCAAGTAACAAGCGATAGGATGAGAGGAAACAGCCTCAAATTGTGCCTGGGGAGGTTAAGATTGGATATTAGGAAAAAATCTTCACTGAAGAGGTTATCAAGCACTGGAACAGGCTGCCCACAGGAGTGATTGAGTCACCATCCCTGAAGGTGTTTAAAAGATGTGTAGATGTTAGCAGTTAGGGATGTGGTTTAGTGGTAGACTTGACAGTGTTATGTTTATGGTTGGACTTCATGGTCTTAAAGGTACTTTCCAACCTAAATGGTTCTGTGATTCTATATATATACATACACATATGTGTATACATGTATGTACATATATGTATGTACAATGTAAGGCTGGATGGGACTTTGAGAAACATGATCTATTGAAAGATGTCCCTGCCTATGGTAGGGGAGTTGAACTAGATGATATTTTAAGGTGCCTTCCAATCTAAACCATTCTATGATTCTGTGGGGGTTTTATATGTTTATGTATATATGTGGTGTATAATATGACCATCTGGAAGTGTTAAATTGGGTCTATACCACTTCCTGTGCCTGAGGTTAAATTTATCATTTATCATTTATCACCGTGCTTTGAAACTAGTTCAGACACCTAGTTTGCTGCTAAGAGATCAGTGATAATTTGCAGATTTAGAATATTTTTTATTGTGAAAGGAAAAGTACTTTTCATTTTGAAAGTACTGTAGTGTGAGGGAGTATACTAATCCACATAGGACTGGTAGGTGATTAATTACACCTTAGTAAAGTACAGGGTCCACTTCAACCCTACAGCTTAGATGAAGTCACTAGATATAAACCAAAAATTAATTTGGCCTATTTAATTTCAGGTTTTATACAATAATTATTTTGTCTCATTGTATTTTCTGAATTGAACTGTGTTGCAATGTTTATGAAAAAGAGTTAAATCTGTATTCATATTATTTGGGTTCTATTTTGCATTTCATAGTATGTAGCTTTAAGAAAATTACTGCTGAGGTGATAATATACTTACTAACAGTTCTAAAATCTGAGGGGAAGGTAACAATCTCTATGCATTATTGTTATCATGAACAATTTAAGTAGTATTTTTAGGTTTCTTTTATGTTGCAGCTGCTGCTCTCCATTTCTCCAAGTCAGATTGCAGTCACTGAAAGGCTGCTTACTTCCTCTCTATCTTTTTGCAAAGAAAATGACATATCTGTGCTAGCTGATTTATAAACTCGTGAGGAGGAGGTTCATTTAGTTTCAAAGAAGACATTATTGCATGGATTTTTAGGGCAGAAGAGTCACCATTTCTCTTTTTGATTGTTCTCTTGGAAGTTTGTAGGAGGAGAGAAGTGACTACTGTTAGTAAGAGGCGTACAGGAGTGTACCTGTACTACTGCTTTATTCTGTTATTGCAGGGTATGAATTAACAGGATGCAGCTAGTCTGAAGGAGGCATATGCAACACTTACTCTTTAGTGCTAAAGCAGAAATAAGACTTTGGCTATCAAATGTAGGATGTAAGGGAAAAAAAAAAGTATCTAATTTCTGATGGAAACTTTTACCTTTAAAGTTTGCTTGCTTGAAAAGTCAAATCTTACAGTTTTTAATTACTCTTCAGTAAGCTTTTCATCATTATTTCAATTAATTTGCTTCCTAACTGTGTATTTCGTCATTCTTCTGTGTTACTAACTTTACTTTGTTTCTTTGATCAAAATTCAGTTTGCCTTTTTTTAGTAATTCTTTCATTTTTAAATCAAAATCTGCTATGCAAAAAGGCAGGAGTATCAGGTACAACATGACAGGTTCATTAGTTGCTTGTATTTTCAAATACTACAGAGACTTTAAGACTACTGGAAGATAGTCTTTGGCAGTTGCTGATATCTTTATGATTTTAGGCATAAATAATCTGAAAATGACATTTGCTTTAAAAATTGTATTGTGATAGCACAAAAAGCAGGACTCTGATTACATATCAGAGCACGTTTGCATGTCTTGAAATATTGCCATTATTCAGTAATAGTCCCATTTCCAGTTTATTTTGAGGCTGTGTAGTAGGAGACCCTGTAAAAACTGATAGTTCAATACAGTGCTTACCTTGAGTTTTACATACGAATCACATGAGGTAGAAGGTGGAAACAGAAGCACAGTAAAATGAAATGCACAGAATATTTTTCAAGCCAGGATAGTTTACTGTCTGTGCTGCTCTTTCTGCCAGATCAGTGTCACCAGAAGGGTTTCCAACTTCATATTCTAAAACTTGCGAGAATTAGTATGTCACTTGGTTTTGGGGAGCATTGTGTTTCCTTAAATATCATCATACCCTCTGTATTATCCCCTGCTACTCATAACAAGAGTTCTCAATGCTAAAGTGATCTTAAAGTAACCAGAGTTTCCAAGGAGATTTTTCATTGGACTATGAATCTTTAAAAAGTCTTTACATTCATTTCTATTTCATTACTACCCTGAGAAGTTCCTCTGCCATTATAAAGAATGTTAAAAGAAGTCTATAGCTTAAACTGGTGAAGAATCACACTATTCTCAGTGCACTGGGACAGGCAGCCTGTACTGGAAAGCTGAGACTGCCTCCCTGCTGTCACCAAAGTTAATAATATCTGAGCTGAAATTACTGCCTCATTTTCTTTGCAGTGTCTATAAGCCACCCCTTTCAGCATCTAATTAAAAACTCCCCCTTCACCTTGTTTCCTCAGTGAAGTTGCATTACGTGAATTCGTCTAGCATCTGGAAGTTCCTCTCAAATATAGTAGATGATATCTTAGATTTACAACATTTTTTAAAGTCCCACACCGATATATAACTGCATCAATGTAAGATATTAAAAAGCCTGTTCCCTTAAAATTTGTGGTTAATGCTTAATAATTTTGAGAAATGTTCAGATTGCAGAGCATGAGAATAATTTGCTAAATTCTCCTTACAAGCATATCTTTGTCAGGCAGTCATAAAGTTGAAAGCAAAATGGCTTATAGAAAATTAGTTACACAGCTTGTAAAATGCTCTACAATGTTCTGCAAACAAAAGGGAAAATTTCCTGCAATTTCACAATTTTATACTTGCTCAGATGGCCATTAACCAACAACATGAAAATCAAATTTATCCTATTCATGCTATGAATTATCTATGATTAGCAGTGTATAGAATGTGATTTTCTAAAGCTGCTTTCATAGTCAAGGTATCTTCAAGCACTTTGTAGGAAGAAAAAAAAAAAAAGACAAAATAGCACCACAAGTATACTAAACCTGTATGGGATCAAAAAACTGGCCCCTTTTTTTAGGCCAAGACTGAATCTTTATGCAGTGGCTTTTAGAAATCATGTTGCATAGAATGCTAAAAGTCAAGTTTTCTTTGCTATTTCTAGTCTTGTTCCAGGACCAGTACCTTATTATAATTTTTCTGACACGTGATGTCTTCTGCTTTTAATATCGAAGCTAGCTAGCACCTTTGAGTGGCTGTTTCCCATGTCACTTTCTTAGTGGTATGAATCCTGTGCATACAACTTTAACTGGCCTCTTGTATAAAACCTATGATCCCTCTTTAGAAGCTGTGGTTTAAGCTCTGTAGAAATTGCCAAAAAAGAAAAAAGATATTAACTCACAATGCATCTTCATTTTTTATTTGACTTATTGTTTTCTGTGTGCTGTAATGAACTCAAGCCATGCTTTGTTAGCTCTTCTGAACAAGGGTTCTGTATTCTGTGATACTCACACGACCCCAGCTAATGGGGCTTTAAGAAATCATCAGGTACCGTAAGACTTCCACTGTAGTTACAGAACATACCACAACCATAAGTCATGGTGGTGCTGTGCGCTGAAATGAGCTGGGAATCATATTCACCTTCATGTCACTGCAGTGGTATGACCTAGGCTGCAACAGGCCCATAAGTAAAAAAGACTGGAGTAACAAAAATGTAACCTTTTTAGTTGTGATAACTATTTTAAAGTATCACATAACTCTTTTGTATAATCTAAACAACTTTAACAAATCGAAATTTATTATAGCTACCAGAGAGGATGCTCTTCCAATAGACACATGTAGAGACGAGTACAAATATCCTACATCATTATAGCAGTAGGTACAAAATTAACCACAATAATCATGTAGCCAGTATAAGGTCTTTCAACAGCCATAGCTGGAAGCTTGGCTGGAATCCTTTAGCAAAGGGAGTACGCAGCTTGCCTGAGCCATCTGATTGAATCATGGAGGAGGAGACGCTATCGTTTTATGAAGTGTTAAAGTATGTCTAAAATATAGAGAGGTACAGGTACAACTGTATTTTTTCTACAGTTGTGTGTTGATGAATAACACAATTCAGGAGTATTAAAATTGGGGAAAAAGCTGCTTACCCATATAGTGATTGTCAGACTCTTTTAGTTAAATGATGTTTACACTGAGCTACCCTGCCAGTTTGACAATTATGGACTCTGAGCTTCTCACACACTAAAGAGCCAAAATAAGCAGAGCTTTTTTGCATATCAGCTCCTCACCATGTCTTACTCAGTACTAATAAGCTTGAAGGTTTTGTGAGTAATTTTTTATTCTTCAAGCCAATTTGTCCTCCTTTTTTTTTTTTTTTTTTTTTTTTCAGTCTGAATTTCTATAGGTCCGAACTAAAACCATTGAGCCCTTTGAAGACACTTCTTTCAAGGTTTCACATAATAATATTGAACATTACCAGCTTGGTCAATTTTGAACTAGTAATATGAGGGTATTATGGCCCATGTGTTCTTTTATTATTAAGTCTGTCAGACCCTAGAAGTTTGCAACACCTACCATCTTGCTTAGTAAGCAAGATCTATTACGGACTTGAAACAAAAATCCCTTATAAAAGATGTTGGTACGAGGAGTGACCTGATGTACATATGAAGCCCCAGAAAGGAGTTTAGCTTTAGGAAAATGTAGTTTCATCTTCAATTATTCTAGCTTGATTAGTGACTGCATTTTGTGTGGACCACTGCTTTCCTGAGCCAGGGTCTGTATGCCTCTGGTTGTGTAAGGTGACAGCTTCTGTGGAATTTCTCCAGGGCAGTGAGCTGGCAAAAGCCAGTTTATGTCACTCATCCTCTCTCTGCCATGCAGGAAGGTGGAAGGAGTATTAAAGCCAGGTACACCATTCTGATAGTCCTGGAGTGACAAACGACTGCTTTAGGCCACGCATGGTAATGCTCCATAAGACTAAGTGATGCAGGTAGGCTCCACTTGTCAGCAATTAGTGTCATTGCTTACCTGAGCTTTTGGGTGAATCTGGGATATTACATATAATATTTCATTTAGAGTTCCTCAGCTCTACCAAGCACATCCCTAATGCTAAATAAATGAGTAGTATTTTAGAAGTCTTTACTGCTTTCATGAAATTCCAATCTGGGCACAAAGTAAACCCTCAGCTCCCTTGTGGTTTTCCAAACACTGAAACAATTTGGATCGTTAATGGGTTATCATGTATTGTTTTTTATGGCCATTGCATCTTTAATGCACTGTGCCATTCACGTTCTTCACAGTGTCCTGGATACTGAGAATCATCATCCTGCATGGAGCCAGATGCCAGCATTAGAAGTGATTCATAGTAAATGTAAGAAATTCTTCACTGTTGCCGTTGATTGATGGCAGCAACAGGGCATTTCACTTGAGACTGCTTCAATACAGCTAATCTTAAGTCCAATTTAATACTAGACACACTTTTCCCATCATGCAGCTGGCTGACAGCAACATCAGAACATTTCTTTCATCTTATTCCTACACAGTTTAAGAAACACACATCCAAGGGCTGAAAAAGGTCAGCAAATTAAACAAGAACAAAAGCTGGCATTATGTCTCTTCTTTCAAGTTTGCATAGAGAATTTTCCATGGCTATATGCTCTGAAAAGGGCTGTAATCCAAATGACACACTGCTGATCCAATGATCTAAAATGATTTTTAAGGCTTGGGCAAGTGCTGTGGGATAAATTCAGCTTTTACTTAGACCTGGTTCCAAATACAGAAACATGTAAAGAAATGGTGAACTTTCATGGTCAAACATTACAGCGGAGGTGCAGCTGAACCATTTCAAGGGTACAAATCCAAGTTAAAATCCTGTGACGCAGAAAAAACAAACAAAAACATATTAAAGTAGGGGAAAGTTGGGCACAGTAAGTGTGTGGACTAGAGCACTGTGATTGATCTCCTAAGGATATAGCAGTCTGTCTGAGAGGCCAACAGGAAAGCATGGACAGCATTCATGACAAATAAGCAGCTAGATTCTGACATGCTGTAGAAAAAATTAAGAAACACAAATGCCAGTCTGGCCTCCATGAGCGGGCCAGTCCTGGGATTTTTTTGGGTCTCCTCAGCATAGTGGTTTTGTTGTGCATGTGTATTTCCTCGGTCGGATACCTCCACCTTGCTGGCCCCATGGGCTCTCTGTCTTTCTACCAGCAACTAGGTGTTTTCCATATTGCCTGCCACAGCCATCTCCTAATTTGCTGCCTCAGCCAGCTGTTCATGCCTCTACATAGCCTGTGCCTAGCTTGTGTCCTGTCTGAACCTCCTTCCTTATTATCTTGGTCTTGAATCGTGTTATGCCAACATAATACTCTCTATTCACTAAATCGTCCGCTTTCAGTTCAGTTGGGAAGGCGACCTTTAGTAATTGACAAGAAGCTTTATTGAATTTTACTGAATCATACTACAATGAGGATACTATTTGTGTTACTGTAATTTATTTTCCAATATCAAATATACCACTGGAAAATATTTTTATGAGTGTCCAAAGGTACCGACTGTATGAGAAAGTATGCATGTATGTACCTATATACCAAGGCAGTTTATACATTTTTATTCTTCCTGTATTACCATTTTGCTTCCCTGTTGCAATTTTTTGTGAAGGGAGAGAAAAGTGCATTTTACAGCCTCACTTACTAGTTTCTTTTAGCAGGTCCTTTCACAATTGAGACAGAATACTTTGTTACTATGAAGGAAATTTTGACACTATTAAAAATACAGTGTAAAATATGCAGAGAGATTAACTATCTGTTTAGAACTTTTGTGAAATAGAAATGTAACATATACAATGCTACCTGTTTTGAATCACACCACTGATAAAAATACATGATTGATGCCAATACCTCTGTCATTAATTACTGTATTCTTATAGCTTGCCTTGTAGATTAAAAATAAAATCAAGACCTCATTTAATCACTCTATTTTCTTGACTTTACTGTGCTTTAGGCATTGTTATTAACCCAGTCTTGTTCTGTAAATTTCTGACTGTTGGGCTTTTTCTCATAAGCCTCCTTTGCAGACTGGATTACACAATCATTTTATGCTACTAGGGTCAAAAGGAAGCTAGCTTGCATGAGGAGGTTAGTCTGTCTGCAGTTCTGTCAATGATTTGCACAAGTCCAGATGTTAAGAGGCAAGAGGCAGTCCTATTAGGTGAATGCTTGTAAATATGTCCTTAGTCTCCACTCAGCTTCAGTTAAGCAAGCTACCTTAAAACACCAGTGGATTTCAACAGATGAATTCTTCTGTAGTCAGATACAAGTGCTAGTCCTTGTAGTCTCCCATACATACCATATTATGCTCTAATTTGATCAAAAAAACCCAACCAGTAGTATGTAGAGTAGCTTGGTCAAGACCTTGAGCTCCAGGCAGGGTTAAACATAAAATGTAAATGTGGACAGGTCTTTATCAACATAACAACTTCAGCTCACCAAGGACTGAGACGGTATTTAACAACTGCATATATGAATTTTCTAACACGTTAGTATATCTTTATGAATGTAAAAAGTGTGTGTTGCTTCATTTTTTCATTCTCCTACAACATCTTTGCATTCACAGGCCCCAGTTCTCCTGGGGCAATTGAACAACTGGTATTTCCTAGAAGAGCAACACAGCAGGAAACAATCCAGGTTTCTGGATTGCAGTGATGGTAACTTCCTAACACACAGGAGCTGATGAGGGCGGGTGCTCTGGCCAAACCTCATACTTACAAGCAAGGAGGAACTGGTCATGTGAGATTCAGGAGCAGTCTTGGTTGCAATGACCATGAGGTTGTAGAGTTCAAGGTCCCGCAAGGAGGGAACAAATCCAAAAGACAGGACCACAACCCTGGTGTTCAGGAGAGCAGATTTTTCATGTTCACGTGTCTTCTTGGGAGAATCCCATGAGATGCAGTCCTAGAGATAAGAGAGTCACTAAGAACTGGTTGATTTTCAGGGATCTCCTCCTTCAGTCTCAAAAATAGTCCCCTTCCAAGTGCAAGGAAATCAAGCAGATGTGGCAGGAGGCCTGCATGGATGAACAAATAGTGCTGGACAAAATTCAAAAATAAAAAGGAAACATACAAGAAGTGGAATCAGGGCCAGGTGCCCCAGGAGCAATACAAAGATTCTGTCTGAGAGTGGAGAGATGGGGTTAGGAGAGTCAAAGCCCACATGGAGTTTAATCTGCCTAGGGACATGGACAGCAACAAGGAGGGCTTCTACAGATATAAGAGCAGCTAAAGGAAGAATAGGGAGAATGTAGGCCTGCTGCTGAATGCGTTAGGTGACCTGGTGACATGGAAATTGTTGAAGTACTCAATGTCTTTTCACCCTTATCTTGGTGAGTAAGACTGACCTTCAGGAATCCCAAGTCCCTGAGACTTATGAGAAAGTTTGGAGCCACTTACTCGTGGTGGAAGAGGATTGCATTAAGAAACATTTAAGCAAAAATGACATACAGATGACTGTGGAATATGATGGGATAAGCCTATGATTGCTAAGGGTGCTAGCCAATGTTACTGCAAGGCCAGTCTTGATTCATCAACACCCTCTTTAATTATCTGGATGATGGCCCAGAACACACCTTCAATAAGTTTGCAAATGATAGAAAACTGGGAGGAATGGCTGGTACACCAGATAGTTATGCTCCTTCTCAGAGGGACCTTAGTAGGCTGTGGAGCTGACTGTACAGGAACCTCACGATGTTCAAAAAAGGGAAAAGGAAAGTGTTACACTGAAGGAGGAATAACTGCATGCACCAGTACAGGCTTGTCACCAACCAGTGCAGTTTAGCAGAAAAGGGCTTGGGAGTCCTGGTGGAAATCAAGTTGAACATGAGCCATCCATGTGCTCTTGGGGCAAAGAAGGCCTACGAACCTCTGGGCAGAATTAAGAGCATTGCCATCAGACTGGTGGAGGGGATCCCCCTCTACTCAGATCTAGTGAGGCCATCAGGAGTGTTGTGTCCAGTTTTGGGCTTCTCAGTACAAGAAAGATGTGGACATACTGGACTGAGTCTAGCAGAGGGTCACAAAGATGATAAAGGGGTTGGAGCATCTTTAATATGAGGAAAGGCTGAGAGACCTGCATCTGTTTAGCCTGGGGAAAATAAAGCTCAGGAGGAGATCTTATCAGTATGGAAAAATACCTGATGTGTGGAAGAACATGGAGCCAGGCTCCTCTCAGTAGTGTCCAGTGGTAAGATAAGAGGCAATGGGCACAAACTGAAACACCAAGAAATTCTGTTTAAACATGAGAAAAAACTTTTCACCGTAAAAAGACAGAGTGAGGTTACCCAGGCAGGTTGTAGAGTTTCCATCCTTGGAGATACTCAAAATCTGACTGGACATGGTCCTGAGCAACCTTCTCTAGGTGGTGCTGCTTTGAGCAGAGGGGTTGGACTAGATCATCTCAAGATGCCTCTTCTAATCTCAGAGATCCCATGATCGTATTTTTCCTCTGTCTCCCACTGGGACATTGCCTAATTTTGAACATCTGAACACAAGAAAACGCTTTTTCACTGGAAGGTGATCAAACAGTGGAACAGGTTGTACAAGCAGGTTCTGGAGTCTTTATCTGTCAAGATATTCAAACACTGTCTGAACACAGTGCTGGAATAGGTTCTCCAGCTGACTCTGCTTGAGCTGGCAGGGGCAGACTAGATAATCTCAAGAGGTCTGTTACAACCTAAATAATTATGTGATCCTGTGAATTTAAAACAGTACAGGCACACAAAGTGTTTAGGAAGAAGTTGAGAAGAGGCAGAGTTCTATATCTTGAGTTTTCTTTTTCCTGACATTTTGTCAGGCACTTTTACATATAAACTCAGGAGCAAATAAATGGTCATTTCTAATATGAGCACAACTTCAATTTATGCACAAACACAAAGAAAAATAATGATGCATAACTTATTTATGTTGTGTTTGCAAATAATCATTAAAGACATAAATTGTATTACAGACTGCAAAAAATATTGATATTAGTAACCATTCATTCAAAGATGTTTTAATCTAAAATAAGTACATTCTGCCTGGTTGACTCTAGCTTCTACTGGAACAGCTGTGGCTGACCCAGTGAAGGCAGTGGTTAAATTTTCAGGGAAAATCATAAATCTATGCTCTTTGTGGTGGGGACCTAGAAGTTAGTTCTTTGAACTTCTGGCATAGCTCTTATCACTACTGTTTTGGAAACTCATGGATGTAAACAACTGGAAAATGCTGCATGCCTCCATTTCTCTTTTCTCCTGTGGGATTGCAGCAGTGGTGACACAAAGCATTAAGTGCACAGATACATGAATTATGTGTGAAGTACTTCACATTTCATTGGCCCAGATGTGCATATCTACTATATGTAGATAAGTTTTATACTTTTAGGCAATAGTTTGACATCAGATTAAACCCATATTACTTATCTTTCTTGAACAAAAGCAATGCACAAGACAGAATTGATGTTACTTGATCGTGAACAATAAGTTATTAAGATCTGCATGAGTAAATCATAATGCAAGAGTAGATAGGCAACTCAGGGCCTATCTACTCAGTTCTATCTACTCAAGGGCAACTGAGTAGATAGACGTACAGTTTATACTTTAAAAACATTCTAAAGCAATGGATATCATATTAAATGATAAACATTCAGTAAGAATTTAATTGGCAAATAAAAAACTGAAAGTAAAAACGAAGCAACTTGCATATCTAAACCAGTTAAAGCAATATATTAGAATATATATTAAAGAGTAAAAATTAAAATAATGTAAAGAAGCTTTATAAAAACATATTATTACAGCTGATTCTATTTTGACTGCAATAAAGCTTCATAATGTATTCGGTGTGACTCATTTTGATGATAAAATTTTCTTTTGCAGAAAATGATGAGGTCATCTGTGTTTCATATGTTCATATTAAGCATGGTGGCTGTAGATGTGATTGTTGCTGCTAGTAACTACTACAAAGGAGAAAATTTCAAGAGACAATATGATGAATTTTACCTTGCTGAGGTGAGTATGCTAAAATGAATATCTGGATATTTTTCAAGATAAGCTAAAGAAGAAAATGTGAATGTCAAGCACATTTTAGTATGTAATTTTTTTATTCCCTTAAGCATTCTGAGAATTCTTTGCTAACTTGTTCAAGTTCCTCTGTCTGAAAATGGCTGACAGTCCTATCTTACAACCTTTTGAAAGGCAATTTCCTCAAACAAAATGTCAGTGGTAATGAGCTGAGGCTTAACATCTGCAGGCAGTGCATGGTTACTGAGTTGCTATCTTTCTCTAGTAGGAGTGTAACATCTGGAAGAATTTAACTTAAAAAAATTAAAAAACCCTGAGTTTAAAGAATATAGTACTTCTTCCTAAATCATCTTTATTTGACATATACTTTGGTGCAAGAAGGTCCTTGAGCATAACCAAAATAGTGTTGCAAATGATCTGGCTTCAGCAACCTCAAGCGCATACTGCAGAAAAAACATTTATCCAGTTGTGAATTTGGTGAAGGAGGAGGCTGTGCTTCTGAACCAGTGAAGTGGAGACAAAATGTTTTCTTACAAGTGACATTCAGGAAGGGAGCTTGCTTGAGTCATTAGCTGGTCAAGGATTTTACTGTGGAGCATGCACTAGAGATCCTAGCACCTTTTCTGCATGTCTTTTTAGTACTATTTAATTCATTAAAAAAAAAAAAAAAGAATAAAAAAAGTTTTGAAGTATGATACTAATATACAGCCATAGCTTCAAATAAGATACTTGTTTTTCCTGAACCAAGAGTGAAATCAGTATTGTGGTTGTCTTTATTAAAAATAGTTACTTCCATGGGCACTGTGAATTGTCACTTTATCTGAGTATAAAGCCACCAGTGCTGAAATTTACAGAGGTCAGTTCTCTGAAAGTGTAGATCATGACTGCCTGGACCAGGCACATGCCTAGCTTTATGGTTACTGCAGTTTCCCTGGCTTCGATAATTACACAGTCCTTCTTTGGAAGAGGAGGCTCCATCACACGTAATGGTGACTTGGGAAGACAAGCAGCATCACTCCAAACATCCCTTCTTCCTTCAGCTTTATATGCTGAGCATGACATTATATGGTATGGGATGTCCTTTTGGTCAGTTGGGGTCAGCTGTCCCTGCTTGTGCACCAAGTACACAAAGGAGAGTGGGATGAGAAGCAGAAAAGACCTTCAGTCTGTGGAAGAACCATTCAGCAACAGCTAAAACATTGCAGTGTTAATCAACACTGTTTTCATCACAAATCCAAAATGGCACCATACAAACAACGATGAAGAAAATTAACTCTATCCCAGCCAAAACTGGTACAATATCCTAGGCTGGAAACAAATAATTAAGTCAGCATTAAAGCCTGAGACCATGAACTTTTCATTGTAGGCATTTTGATTTATGCCTAGGATACAGCCACTGGAGCCTGGATTCTTAACAAAATAACATTATTTATATTCAAAATAGGAAAAGCTGCATATGCTATTTCTATTTTGGTGCTGAATATATAGTATAATTATGCTTTTATTAATCAGTGCTAGAAACACTCTTTTCAACATCTATTTCAAGTATAGGGTTTGGGTTTTTTTTTTCCAACAGAAATACTTGCCAGGGTTTAATAATTCTAGATATCATGTAGAATAGTGTATTATAATCCTGTCCTGTAAGCAGTGTCCGGTTTTCTTTAAAGATATATTTTTCTGTTTCTGCATAGGTTAGATTATTGGTTTTAGTTTACATTTATTTGCATTCTACATGTTTACATTTGTAAGTATATCAGGCAAATTAGTCTGGACTAGAGAAAGGTATTTTGTTTATTTGTAAGGCCTACTTTTTTATGTCCATTTGTTTTTCTTGTTTTTTTTCACCTGTGAAGCTTTTACTAGACACACTATAAAAATTAAACAGGAACAAACACCTAGTATCTTATAGAAGGAGGTATAAAATACAGTATCAGAAGAGCAGAAGAGTAAAAAAAATCCTGAGAGAGAGAAGAAGTTGATAAGTTGGTTTCATTTCCTACTCAGTTATTTTGAACCTTGCTCTTTGCAGCACAGGACATACAAAGAAATTGTTTTTAAGAGCCTTGAAAAGACTGAATACTCAAACAACGTGGATTATTCCACAGTGGCTGGTTTGTTTCCTTGGTGAGGGAGACTGGTTGGAGCAGGATGCACTGCTGTTGCTCTGCATTTTCCTTTAGACTAAACTGCAGAAAGCTTTCCCTTCAGAGGGAGCTGATTTGAGCAGGCAACAGCAATGGGGATTCCCTTTGCTAAAGGAAGTTGCCAGACAGGTTAAGCAAACATATCTGACTTTCTGATACATTTTCCAGAAGTCGTCTTGGAAGCTGCTGGCTTTAGGCATAGAGGTGTCTACTGAAGTAGCTCACTTGATCCATTCTATGGACCAGACACTGTAGTGGCCTCAAACTGTAGAAATACATCCACTTAAATTCAGTAGATAAAGCTAAGTTATTGAGATAACCAGTACCAAAAAAAACCACCTTTTTTCTGTGTTGGAAAGAGAAGGACAGACTCAAGAGAAGAGGAGGCAAAGGTTAGACAAGAAGACAAAAGACAGAAATGAATTGTAAACCCAGATCCCAATGGTTGCATAATTTTGCATACCCAGTAGTAAATAAGAGGTTCTTACAAGCATTGCAATTTGTATACAAGAGCCCTGCAGATTAAGCAAAACCAAACTTCTAACAGGATGACTTGAAACACCAATGCAGTATCTGAGACCTGTAAAGAGCAGAACATCAAACTCATTTTGGTAATTTTTATTGAGGATGTTGACTTTACCTGCTCAATACCTAGACAGAATAGTGATAGATATTTGTTTTTATATGCAACTGACACTTTGTCATCCATTAAAAGAGGTTACAGACTAGAGTTCTTTCTGAACATGTGTGGAGATTCCTACAAGTGCTGCTTCAAAGGGTCTGAAAACCAGAGTTCAAAACCAGGTGCACCTGTACACTTCCTCTGAGGTTCCTTTTGCATTGTGTCCCCTTACACTGCTGCCTTTGTGTAGCCTTTTCCCTGTCCTGGCTGGAGGAAAGATTGAGTGCTGTGTCAAATCTGGTAACAAGTGAAGTGCTGGAGGTCTGTGCCCTTAATCCCACTGATCCTGCTCATAAGGATTCTTGTCTTTCCCAACAGCTTGATAAACTTTCAAATAAGCCATGGTTACAAAGAAAACTAGCTGGGTCTCTCACTATTGGATGTTGGATGATACTGAGCTCTGCCTCTGAAAAAAAAATGTTAAGGGACTGCTGGCAAAAGTTAATGTTTCTAAAGGCAGCATTAATACCATAAAACCTCCAGGTGACTGAATGGGAGGTAGCCCTCAGAGAAGCAGCCCATTCCTGGTAGCTCCTCTTTGGCCTCCCCAAAGGAAAATTGGCAACCCGGTGGAGGGTGGCTGCTAATGTGTTACATCTGCTTTTTCTCTGTGTGTCTGCCCTGGCTTCTTATGTGAATTTGTCTTTCCTCTGTCTCTACAGCAACAAAAGGAGTGATTTCAGTTTTTAAAAAGTCTATAAAATTGTATTACATTTCACACCTAACAAAAAGTTCTAGTCAGATATTCTGAATCTTCTCCTGTAATTAATTACAAGGAGGGAAAAAAATACAAGCTCTGTCAGCAGGAAGACAGGTGTATAAATGTAATCAGATGTTATGCAAACCATTTGATACATTTTTAAGTGCTAGTGGTTTGAATTCGTTTGACAAGCATGTAAAATGCAAATGATCCCACCCACACATTTTTAGAATAAATTAAAATACACTTAACATCGTATTTGTTAGTCTTGTCCTAATAGGAAGCCTATGTACTCTCTGCGTGTGTGTATTTAAATGGCATTGTTATTCCACCTGCTCTGAAGCTGAATTGCAGCTGCTTTCTACCCACTGTTACATTTTTCCTAATTTGCCCCCCTTATTCTTTCAGGACTCAATTAGATGTTTTTTCTTTTAAAGTGAGCTTTCATTTTAAAATTTTTGATAAAACATTTTCCTTGTGTTTCAGATAGAGATTTTCATGTAAAGGGATGGTTTCTTCCAACTTAGCTCATTGTTTTCCCTGAGCTCTTTGAGACACCAGAAGAAAGGCTGAAAAACTGACCAGAAATATTCAAGAATACAAGCATGAAAGCGTCCCTACACTGTGTGTGACCGAAATCCCACAAATATTTCTTAGTAGTATTTATTTCCTAATGTGAAGAGCATTTTGGAGTGCTATGAAGCATTTTGTCTTGATTTAATCATTCAGTCAGAAGACATCTGAAGCCTGATAACTATTTTGCATGCCTCAAGGAAGCCATATAATATAGCTGGTAGCACTGCTCTTAAACAGCTGTGTGGACTAGGGTAATAAACACAGGACATAAACTTCAGTGTTTAAGTTCCATCTCCACTCCTGCTTGTCACAGTCCTGTACTCATAAAATATGTAAAATTTTATTTAGCTATCTCACAAAACCCCTCTTTCATGTTGATAAATATATTTTTGATGGATGGGAGAGTTTAAATTTTAAATAATGTAAGTGCTTAAGGCAGCATCCCAGAGATTGTTGCTGTCAGGCTCAAGATTAAAATCTTGGTCTCTAACTTTGTTATCCCCTGACAAATCCAGTAAACATTATGGCCCACAGTCAATTAATCTCTCTATCCTAAAGGACTAATAACACTTTTGCTCAAAGGAGATTTGAGCTGTATTTTGTTAAGTTTGCACAACACTTTGAAAGTATTAGTTATATGCAGATGCCATCTAATGTTATTTCAGTGTCTCTTTTAAGCCCCTAAGTGTGTAAAGGGTCAGAGAGGAAAATTACTGAGTCAAGGAAAAATGTCTTTTCCATTAGGTTTCCTGACTTTTCAGAAGTTGGGGAGAGAGTATCTCAGTGTATATAAAGTGGTTAAATAAGAAGGCAGGTGAGGAAGAATTGTGTCTAGTCAGAAGGATTTTTAGTAGTAAGAGAAATAAGATAAAATAAATCTTGAAGATGTAAACCTGTGCAAAATTGTCTCCCTTTTTTCAAGCTGAATGTCATGCATTTTAGTGTGTAAATATTTCAAGAAAGGCCTCTGGAAGAATCCCACGGTCATCCAATGCCTACAAGTAGATTTCCTCCTCTGTAACTTAGTCTCTTTGCTCAACTTCTTTAACACCTTCTCTTTTAAAATTGTGAAAATTTACCAATTCTGGACTGAATCTGAATTTCCTCTTTTTTTAATTTGTTCTAATGCTTAAGTCCCATCACCCCTTTTCTACCTGTTTTGGTTGTCATATTACCATGAATGTTTTCAAAAACCGAAGTAGCAATTTTCAAATGAGACCTTTGCAATTTGCTTTGTTGCTTAGATCTCTTACAATTCTTCAGACAGCTCATATGTGTTGCTTCACATTTTGAAAAAATGTCTCATCATTTTTTTCCTTTTTATCTGTGTACACAATGTGAAAGGTCAGCTGGATGGTTTTATTATTTCATGCCTTCCAAATTGTGGAATCTCCATGTCTATATTGAGATTTCAAAAAAAAAAAATCATAAAATACACATTTAAAGGATGAATATGAGCCAGTATGAGGAAATCTATTATTGATTGTTTATTCTGTTTAGAATATGAGTGGTTTTGTTAAATATTATGGAGATCATTATTTTTGCTATACTTAAACCTTGATGGACATCATGACATAGAACCTTGTAATTTAACTCAGTGTTTTGAATGCATTTTTCTTGTTTTATATATTCATCTAGGTTGCTTTTACAGTTCTGTTTGATTTAGAAGCTCTCCTGAAGATCTGGTGCTTGGGTTTCACAGGATACATCAGCTCATCTCTTCACAAGTTTGAGTTGCTGCTTGTAATTGGAACCACTCTTCATATTTACCCAGACCTCTATCACTCGCAGTTTACATATTTTCAGGTATGATCAGCTACTTTTACATTTTACCCTGTGTACCAGTTAAAATCATTACCCATCAAAATTTTGCTCTGATTTACTTCCATTCTCAGACTACTGATGTTCTCACAATATTGACTCATTCTGAGAATATCTTTTAAAATAACAAATATATCTGTTCTCAACTATGTTTATTGGGTGGATTTACAGAAATAGTATTCTTCCTAACTTTGCTTACAAGTCCTTTCTGTTTTCAGTAACTCCCATTTCTGTCTGAGTTACACTGTTCAATAGGTTCTGGATTAGTTTATTCACTGTCCTTCATTGAGCCTTAACCTTGTATATAGATGTTTACAGCATCACCTTCCTATAGTGTCCACTGCTGCTTTCCTGCCCTCTGTCCTTAAGGCCTTGGTATACTTGTTTTTTTTCTTCAAATCTGCATCTCTGTGGCAGTCATATGCCTAAGTAAGAGTCTCCTTGCCAGTTCTTGTAGGTCATCTGAGGTCATTTCTCCAGAATCATCTTAGAGTTGGTTTTTATAGCTCTCCAATCATTTCTTATCTAGAGGGAAAGTGCGTTTATTGAAGCTCTTCCTACATTTTCCCTTTGGGAAAGAGCAGGAAGAAGAAACAAAGAAAGATTGATTAATTCAGACTTCTGATTCTTCTTCTGTCAGCCAGCCCAACCAATTCCCCATTCATCCTCCTTCAAGTGCTTAGGGTTGCTCCAGTTGTGGGAGAAAGTGTTGAGATTCATTATAATGTGTTATATTCTACAGTGCTAAAGAAAGGGATTTAAAAAAAACTATATCCAAGTGTTCATTCTTGTCCATTCAGCAATGGATTGACATGATGGATAATTAATAATCAATATAGTCAAATAATAAATCATCAGACAGAGTCCTTTCAATAAATGTGATTAGCTACAGTGACACATATTGTAATCAAGTGAGTACAGTATGGGGGAGCAGTGCCCCAGGTGTAGACTGAGATATGATGGCCTTTTCATACTTCTGCAAATGCCATCCTATGTTTCTTCTAATATGGTTCTACAAACCTGCTCGAGAAAGCTTTCAGGATGCACAAATTCTACGTTACTTTCACCTGGTATCATTTGAAGGCTTTTACACAGTTATAGCTTTGATTTTGTTGTTCAAATATGTAAAATATTGTTATGCAATGTGGCATGATATTTTTAACCCGCAAGAAAGGATGATCTATCAGGAGTATGCCATTGCACTCTTGTGGGAAAAGCACATAGGAAACCTAGCTGGGAGTTCTAAATTAAAACAGTTAGCAACTTAATTAATAGTGTCCATATTTATTAAGGCAGAGCCACTTACATCTGATGATTTCTAGGAATTTTAAGTATAAATTATGAACATGTTGAACTAAATGGGTAACATCATCACTAACTCATAGGGTTGGAAGTATAATTAAAATGTAACCAGATGTTGATAATAAAATGATATGGCTCTTCTTTTTAATGGATTCAATTAATTTTATGGAGTGAGGGTGGTAGTGTGTTGTTTGGGGTTTTTTTAATGTGCTAGCTTTTATGACAGAAAATGTCAGGATGTGATTTTTTTTTTTTCTCCAAGATATATGAGACATACATTTTACAAGCAGAAACACCTGCTATGCTGAATTTGGGTTGTATTTTGCAACCCAAATTTCCTAAGAGGCAAGCGACAGTAAGGTTGGAAAATACTTTACCTTTGATGTCAGTGTGTAAGGGAGGTACACACCGTATTCCCTCGCAATTAAGCTTCTGGGCAAGGTAGATAACACATTTTCAAATCAACCAAGGTCAAAACGTCTTCTTCACATGGATACATTGTGACGTTAGGCAGATTTCCAAGCCTTTAGGTATTAATGATGACAGATTAAATATGTTCCTTGTCAGCCGACAAAACAGATTACTGAAAACAGAAGTGTTATTTGACACATTCCAGGATAGCAAACAGAAATATCATTCGGCTTATCTAGTCTTCCTTAGCATATATTTCAGTCTGCATTATTCATTGGTCTTTATCATTACCAACACATCATTCAGTCTTCACCACATTGGCTACTGTCCACACTCCCACCTATTTTTCTTGCATTTGCTGTACATTCATGCAAAAGTTTCCAAAGCCCTCTGTGAAAGAATACAGCAGAGCACCATTCTATGGCTATAATCTATAGCACAGAAAAACACTGGAGAAATTACAGAATTTGCGTATTATTACAGAGATCTGTAATGAACCGGCAAAAAAAGGGAGAGATTTAAACTGAATTTGACCTATACTGAACTGAAGAGATGGTATTGTATTTGTGCTTGAGAAAAGTATTGCTGACTCATTTTCTGAATAAATATTATCCCTTTTAGGAGATGTAGCCATTCTTTGTAACAAAACTCTTTGGTTCCTCTTTAGTATTTTTCAATTTTATTTGTTTTTTAACATATTTTTATATTTAATCCAAATAGTGCACCTTCTACAGCTCTTAAATTTAATACAATTTCCAATCCAATTACGCAGAATGCATAAATGTTCATTAGAGTGTACTTTTGCTAGATTCAATTTGTCACCTAATGAAAATAAATGAAAAAAAAAAAGACAGTATCAATAAGATTAGTGTGTTGCTTAAAGGTCAGTTGAAGTTCCCTAAAGGAAGGGGGAAGAAAGTAAGGCATATAATAGTTTATCTAAAATGAAACTCAGAATACTGACTAGCATGAAATCTTCAGCCCACTGGGGTCAGTGTTGAAACTAGTTTCAACACTAGTATTGATGGGAACAGAGCTAACATTTACACTGTGAGTATATATTCTAAGTAAGAAGCCACCATGTTCATAGTACTTGGAAATCTCTCTCTCAACTCACTGTCAGTCACTGCCTTGGTAACCAGTTTCATGTACTTAGATTATATCTAATGATCACAGTACCAGTGTGAAAGAAAGGACTTTATCTCACCTTGTTCTAATGTGAAAGTTAAGCTGTCTAGTGTAACATCTGTATCTAGGACCCTTTTTAACTACTGAAGGCTTGTCCCATCTCACACAAGGGATCTGGTATGTTTGGAATAAGTTACTCTCTTGAGATTACTTTCTTTCTCTCTCCTCTTTGGCAGTAAAGCCTAGATGATTAGCATATTCTGCATACCTGGCAGATAGGTAGGGAGATGAGTTTCATGTAGAATTCAAAGGTGTACATTATTAGCAAGCTACAAGATAGAGTGAACTCTTTCTGTGAACAACTTCTGTCAAACTTATTTTCTCTCCAAAAGCAGCACAGTGGTTAGATTATCGGTTGACCTTATTTACAAGTATTCGACTTGTAAATAAGGTCAACCTATAATTGCACTTTAACTCCTACCTTTCAGTTTTGATATGATTCTGGTGGAAATATAGGCAATACCATGGGCTAGAGAGTCTTTTTGTTTGTAAGAACTGCAGAATCTCATTTGCCCCATATGCTGCTGTCTGTTGTCTCCAGCAAATACTGTTGCTGCCACTGCCTCTTGTTGATACTGATGTTCATGTCACTGTTTGTGCCACCATCACTGGCAGAAATAGGAGAATCAGAGCTGTCAGCAGGTTTTCCAAGGTAGACTGAGCAGTGGATGGGGTAAGAGTTCCACACATGATCACAGTTCTGCTGCTGCTAATACTGAGAAGTATCAGTTATGTCAGTGGTACACAATGCTGCTTCCTCTGATACTGAGAAATGCCGCCCAAAATTTCCCTTGTTGTATATAGTATGAAATAGCAAAATATGTTCATTACCAAACTTGTTAGGTTATATGGCACACAATGGCAAGCAATTTTGCTTTGGGTCACTGAAATGAAAATGGAATTGAAACTGAAATGGACCTGTGGAAGAAGAGCTGGTAGTTCTTTATGTGAATATTTAACCTGATGTAACATAGAGTCATAGAAAAATCTGTATTGGAAGCGGCCTGGCAAAGTCATCTAGCCTGCTGCTCAAAGCAGAGCTTGCTTCAAAGACTGTTCAGGACCCTGTCCATTTAGAATATGTATGAATTTTTAACAGTGATGATATTCAACCTGGAGCAATTTACCTAGCACTGCAGTAGATTCTCAGTTGCTAAATGTAGACTGATGTATTTTGACCTCTGCCTGAAGCTGTCCTTATGTTTGGTAACACACTATAAACCTTCATTGGTCTGTAATTTCACATTACATTCAGATTTACTATCTGTGGTGTGTTTTGCCTGTGTCTTTGTTCCCTTTGTTACCCCAAAACCAGCTTTACCCAGTTGCATTTCTGTGATGACTCTTCATGATCAGTGAATTGATTATAGACTTGGGGTCCTTGAGTATCCTCCCATGCCTGTACTCTCAGGATCTCTGCTGTCATCCCATTCCTGTATGCCTCGATGCTGCATTTTATGAAGGTATCATAGATAGCTCATTCTATGCAAGATTACAGCTTGTTATTACTATATGTTAGAAAAAAGAGATATGTAACAATAAGGTTACACCACACAGTCATATAAACTTAAGCAAAAGACAAAATAGGTTAACATTACCTGGTCGTTGGGTGACTGCTGTTGCTAGCTAAAACAAATCTCCAGGCAAGCCAAGATAAGTATAGAGAAAACCTGATATGTTCCAAGGCTTGTGTACGTAACCTAACACCCAACTTGTGGTCTGTTACAAGAGATAGCAACCTGATATCTTGTACCTGATAACTTGTAACCTGATAACCTCCCTTTTTGGCTTTGAAGTCTTCGATCCTGTGAAAAGTTGTTGATTAATGTGATAAATAATTAATACAGTTGTATTTTCTCTTTGCAGGTTCTTAGAGTAGTTCGGCTTATAAAGATTTCTCCTGCCTTGGAGGATTTTGTGTATAAGATATTTGGACCAGGAAAAAAACTTGGGAGTTTGGTGGTATTTACTGCCAGCCTTTTAATTGTAATGTCTGCAATCAGTTTACAGATGTTTTGTTTTGTGGAAGAACTGGATAGATTTACAACCTTTCCCCGGGCAAGTATAAAAAGTTTCAATTGCTCGCTGCTTATTATTATTTTCTTGGCATTGATAATATATTTTCTTACCATTGGTGGTGGACTTGACAGTGTTAGGTTAGCAGTTGGACATGATGATCTTAAAGGTCTTTTCTAGACTAAATGATTCTATGATTCTATCGTATTTGTTATTATATTAGCTGTCTTTCCTTCTGAGAATGAGGGAGCAGTTTATCTCCATATGTGTAGATAGAAGAATCATATTTTCTGGGTGTAACAGTCTTCCTGTAGTTCTTCAGTAGTGAAGTTTGTCTTTCTTTGGGTTAGGTATTCTATTTCTGCTGTTGAGGGAATATATAGAAATTTACGTATGCACCCTGATGCTGACAGAGCAAAGCATGTGGCTTAAGGGTACTCTAGCATGTTACAGAAAGAGGATTTATGTGCACAGTTGTGAATATTAGCCACAAAATTTATGTAAAACATTTCTACACGTGATCTATATCTTATGAAGGTGGTTGTTCTTGGTTCGCACAGGAATGCTTGTTTTGCACAGGGTTATTAAACCTGTCTGCATTGACAAAATAACTGTTTGCCTTTTGGGTTTAAATAATGGATATTTATGGGCATTGCATTAATTCAGAACAGAACATTGAAAATCAGTGGAAATTGGAGCTAATGTATTTATTGAAGCACACTGTTCTGAATGAAAGTACTGCCATTTCTTTAATAATGGATTAGACTGAGTGTACATGGATTGGTTCCAGTGATGATTTATTTGTTTCTGTCATTCCAGCTTGGTTATCCAATGTATTTATTTTAGTGAAAGTGCATTGGTTGGAACAATTAAATAACAATGAATAAGGCAGCCTCAAGGGTCAGGCATTTAGCAAACAAAATGGCTAGGCAACAATTTGTAATTATCAACCTGGACTGGATGTATGGGAAGCCAGCCATCAAATGTAAGACAAAAAATACCTACCCACAGGGAATAATGTCACACCATGCTTTCTGTTTTGGAAAATGTGCTTAGAAGAGCAGCCAGTAGGATCTGTCTTTACCAGCACTGTTGGGCTCCAGGCCTTGGGAACAAAAATCCAGGTTGATGCAAACACAGACCCACTGTCAGTGAAGGTAGAGTTGGTATGTGAACTATTACAGGATCCTGACCCCTAGAAATCGATGGACCCTGCCGTTATCCGCCTGAGGGTGTTAAGAATGCTGTCTGACATCATTGCAAGGCCGCTCTCCATAATCTTTGAGAAGTCATAGAGATTAGGGGACGTCCCAGAAGACTGAAAGAAACTAATATCACCCTCATCTACAAGAAGGGCCTCAAGGAGGATCCAGGATATTATAGGCTCATCAGTCTTACTTCAATCTCTGAGAAAGTTATGGAGTGAATCCTTCTGGGGGCTATCACAAGTCAAATGAAGCACATGATTGAGAAAAGCCATCATGGATTCATCAAGGGTAAATCGTGCTTGACAAACCTGATTGCCTTCTATGACAAAGTGACCTGCTTGGTTGCTGTGGGGCAGGCAGTCAACATTGTCTACCTGGATTTCTCCAAGGCTTTCGATACAGTTTCCTATAGCCTCCTCCTAGAGAAAGTGATGCATTATGTCTAGACCAGTGGTGTGTGTGGTGGGTGGGGAACTGGCTGACAGGCCGCACCCAGAGGATGGTGGGAAATAGCTCTTTTTTCAAACTGGGAACCCATCACAAGTGGGGTCCCTAGTGCTGTTTAATATCTTCATAAGCAGTCTGCATGATGGGATCAGGTGTGCCCTGGTGATGTTTGACCATTTGATGATGATACCAAACTGAGTGGGGAAGTGGACTTTTTGCAAGGGAGAGCCACCCTGCAGGATGACCTGGATAGGCTGGAAGAGTGAGCTAGCAAGACCCTTGTGAAGTTCAACAAGGAAAAGTGTAAGGTTTTGCACCCGGAAAAACATAATCCAGGAGTGCAGCACAGGCTGGGATCTACCTGGCTGGGGAGTAGTTCTGTTGAAAGGGACCTGGGGGTCCTGGTGGACAAGCAGCTCAATATGAGTGAAGAGTGTGCTGCAGCAGCAAAGAAAGACAACAAGATGCTGGGTTGCATCAACAAGGACATCACCAACAGAGATAAAGAATTCGTTATCTCAACCTGCTCAGTGCTTGTCAGGTCACACCTTAAATACTGTGTTCAGTTTTGGTCTCTGCTATACAAAAAAGATGTGGACAGGCTGGAAAGAGTCCAGAGAAGGGCCACAAAGATGACTGGGAAGCCTGCCATGTGAGGAAAGTCTAAGAGAACTGGGTTCCTAAGGGAGACTTTATCATTATGTTCCAATATTTTAAGGGTGGCTAGAAAGAAGATGGAAACTCCCTTTTTACGAGGAGTCACACGGAAAGACAGGGGTAATGGATACAATTTACTCAAGGGGAGTTTCCGACTGGGCAAAAGAGGAAAGTTTTTCACAGTGAGAACAATTAGCCACTGGAATAATGTCTCCAAGGAAGTGGTGTATTCCCCAACGTTGGATACTTTGAGGATTCAGCTGGACAGGGTGCTGGTCCAGCTTGTCTAGACCGTGCTTTTGCCAGGAAATGTTGGACTGGGTGATCCTTGAGGTCCCTTTCAACCTGGTATTCTACAATTCTGTGACTTAAGAATTCAGTATAATGCATTTTTGAAATGCTTAAGAAAAACAAAACAAAACAAAACAAAACAAAAAAAAAAAAAAAAAAAACAACAAAAAAAAAACCACACCAACCCAAACCAAACCACCTTAAGCTTTTCTAATGAAGTCAGGCCTCTGTCTCTAAATTGGGTGATATTACCACCATATTGTATGCCCATCTCCCATGTATAACTTCTGAAAAAAACTTCTGACAGCAAGTTTAAAATCACCATGGAATTTTGCTTTAGAATTGTATTTATTATTTATGCAAAATAGCAATGAAAGTCCTGAAAGAATTATTGTAGTATAATTAAAATGAGATTCACAACCACCTGCACATTTTAACTAGATAAATCGATATAAGTATCTGAGAAGGGACCATTTGTAGTAAAACATTGCCAAGATATATCAAGATGTTAGTAAAGTTTTAAATTATTTTGAACATTTCAATCTGAGGCCATTTAAGCTTCAATAAGAGCTTCTGTCATACTGAATTTTTAACAGATATACATATATACTAAATGCATGTTTGAAGAGTGAGAAAATATTTTCTCTAGCAAATTACACAGCTTGTTGCAAAGAAAAAAATATCTAAACTTGTTTTCTATTTTCTGATATGAGTTTTGGAAAATCAGAAGACCTGTTACCAATAATAAAGGAGTGAACTGAACTGGTTTTAATACTTTTTATATGATAGCCAGAAGCAAGGGTCTCTCCTTATATTTTCATTATTGTTTATTTGTATACACATTCACCTTGTTATGAATGTTTCAGAAGTATCATTTACAGTATGTGATTCCTTTTTTCAGGCTTTAGTGAAACATTTCTTAATAAGTTAATAGAGTCAGTGAAAATTTTATACTCAAAAATTGTGTTGGATGGTGTAAGTGATGGTGTCCCTCCAAAGGAATGTGTCTTCCTAGCAAAAGCTCTGGGATTTCCCACTCATGCTGTCTGCTTTGAATAAAGACCACTGAATCAGTTTACAGTGAGACAGTTATAAAATATGTGATTTTGGGTTTGCCTGGAATGTATTATTTCCAAAACGTGACTGAAGACATGCTTGCATTACAGCATGATGTAGCAGATGATATGAGGTCTGCAATAGCAGAATTCACTAAGATAAACTTTTAGGAGCTTACCCCCCAAAAGGAGCAAACCTAAAATGGCCAGGACTATTGCCTGGACTTTTTCAGTTACAAATACAGAGAGGACAAGCACACTAACAAAAAATGGTGACACTAGAGACCAGATTTTGAGTTTGTACATTAAAGTGCTTCCTACATTGAAACAGACAAAGCCTAAAATCATTTTGAAACTGTAAGTGCTTTATAAGAAGGCACAGTATGGGTTTTGAACAAGTAGACCTCCTCCTTTCACTAATGCCTCTAAATTGCATGTTTTCACATGGTTTCCTGACAACAGTCAATAGGCACAAACTCAGTGTTGCCATGGCTACAAATTTCACCCTTCTTTTGGCCATTGCAACTTCCCAAATGCACTGGTTTTCTCTCTAATACTAAGATAAAAATATTGATCTTTGCTATACTGTTTTTAACTGATCTGCCATCTTATTTTGCATGTGTTCTTGGGCTGTGCATATTGAGCCATGAGAAGGTTGGGGGGCAGATGGACCCCCTGAAGAAAGAATGGGAGGGGGTGGTCTGTTCAAAGGCATTGGTATAAAATGGCTGCTAAGAAATTTTAAAATTCACTATATGGAAAACAAAACATGGTGTTAGTGTCTCTGACTTCCATGCCCTGGTTTCCCTTGGGGTTTGGGGCCATGTACTGACTACTCAGTGTCTCAAGTTACAAAGTTGGAGATGCTGCTCTTCTTTTAAATGGGTCACACAAGATGAAAGCCAGGCCCAACAGATCTCAGCTGCAAAAAATCCACCAGTCTTCAGCAAAACCAGGACTTCACTCCTAGCCTTGAGCTTGGAGAAAGCTCAAGTTATGAAATGTTAGTTCAATCTAAGCATCATCCATTTAAAAAGTTGAACGCTGCAGTCTAAATTCTCTGATGCAGTTACAATCTCAGTGCCACTGCCACATTTTTACAAGACAGCTACTCTTCTCTCAGGATGTTATTGAGCACTCTTAACTATGTTAGGAGAAAAAGGTGAGTTTACACAAGTAGAATAGATTGCAAGCATTTCCCACCAATGGTCTAAATCTTAGCTTAATTTGCAGAAGTAATCTCACGTATTGTAGGACTGCTTCCATAAATAAGGCCATTGGGATTTGGCCCATAATATTTTATGGACAAGCAGCAGTTACTAGTCAAGTACATTAAGTAGTAATTTGTGGGGCACCACCCCTGGAACAGTTGGACAGGATGACAGAACTGGCACTTTGGCTCGTATATTCCACCGAACCTTTGCCAATCTTCCACTATGAATAAAAAGATAGTTTGACTTCCATCATCAAAACATCTAATTAAGTAATAGGGCATAAACACTCAAAGAAATTGAGTCTTTTCTATAACACGAATTAATTCAGAAAACCACCATTTGCATAAATCTCTAAGTCTCATCTTCACAGATGTTGATTCTGTCAGCTAGTTGCATTTCAAATTAATTTTAAAATAAACAGTGGAAAGTATACCTTTCAGCTAAAAATAACTTGCTCCAAAGGAGATTGCTGGATGCAAAGCACATATTCATTTTGCACTGTGTTATTTTCTTAAAACTAATGTTTTGTCATATACTGGACTTTAATGTTATAATAAAATTTAAATTATAGTGAAAGGCCATCTTTTTATAGCTACATGCTTGACAGACAAGTGTTTTAGATAGAAGATTAGAATTGTATGATGTTAAAAGAATGTCTTTTCCAAATTAATCTAGTGATTGTATTAATGAGGGTTCCACAATGTAGTATTGGAGGTGTTATACATTGAATGATTAATAAAAATATATATTTTTAAAAAGCAATAAACTACAGTAATTTAGTCTGATTCAGAAGAAAGGATACTGCACTGGTTCAATTATCCAGTCCCTAAGGTATTTTTAAAGCCAGTAGTGGGGTGTATTCACGTAGTGCCTACCTTGTAATTCAGCAAGGAGTGTCACACCAGTCAGGTATGACCACCACTGGCTCCAGAGGTGCTCTGAGCTCAAGGAAACAGCAGCTGCCCGATTTAGCTTCACCTCCCCCTGACAAAGGGAAGAGAATTGGTGTTGAGCACTGATGGGGTGTTGTCTTCACCCTCAAGCGCCACTGGCAGCTATAAAGGAGGTTGAATTTCCTGCTTGTTCCATACATGCTCCTCTGGCTACAGAAGGACCCTGCTCGCTAAAGATCCCAGATGTTTCCTTCTCTGCATGTTTTGCATGGGGAAGTGTTTTGCATAGCTAGATAACACTTGTTCAGGTTGGGGTTTTTTTGCAGGACCCTCATCATGCTTTTTGTGAAGAAAGGAATCACTAAGAGTTTGCAGTTTTGCTCAGTGCAAGGAGTCTGTGTATATGAGCAGGGACACTAATTCAAAGGGAGGATCTGCCTGCAGGCTGGCAGCATGCTAGTTAAGGCCAAGGTTACTGACGGGAACTTAAAATAGAGGGCACTGTGCAAATTCCAGCCCTAGTATTTGGGCCCTCTTAACACACGACATAGCAAAGATTTTTAGCTGATATAAAGAAATTACAGAAAAGTAGTTCCAGGCAGTTTTCTCTGCTGCTTTTAGTTTATGCTAGCCTTTGTTCTCTGTGGGATCTGTGTTCAAAGGAAAGGTTGAGACATTACATTTGGTCAAGATGTTGCTGATGTAAAACTTAAAGTCTTAAGTTTAACTTCATCTCCCACTATGTGCAACTGCTAACATTGGATGCCTTGATCTCTGTTCCACATACACCTTAACCTCACTTCTTGTGAGTGATTTGGACCTGTAGGCTTAATCATCTCTGAAAATTTGATTAGTGTCATTTACTTCTGAAAAGCAACTGTAAAAATAGCTCTCAAACTCCTTGATCTTAGCCTAACAGTGTGTTTATGCTTCTGTTTGCTTCAGAGTGCCACAGAACATAGCAGCAGTAAGAAACTGACCTGGTTTCTGGTGTGGGGTTTTTTGTAAGAGTAGGTGGGCAAATCTTTTACAAAGCCTTTAGCAGCTAAATGTTTGGGGACTGCCTACCGAAGTAAAAATGCACTGTTCTTCCTCTGAACATGATCTAGATGCAATATGATCCAATTTTTGCACTTTAAAATATGTACTGGTTGTAATGGACAGAGGAGAAGAAGCTTTAGTCCTAGGATCCTTACCAATGATCAGTGAGAGAGGGTCAGACACTGAGCTGAAGCACTGGCCTCCTGATACTGCTTAGTATTAACCTTCCTGCTTCCAGTGAACTCTCTCCCAGACAATCCCAATCCCTAGGCATGAGCAGGGGAATAGGTCCCTCCAGCTGGGCACTCTAAAAAGGCAGTGCCTTTTTTGCAGTGCCTTGCATACCAA
Source organism: Athene cunicularia (assembly GCF_003259725.1). Taxonomy (NCBI): domain Eukaryota; kingdom Metazoa; phylum Chordata; class Aves; order Strigiformes; family Strigidae; genus Athene; species Athene cunicularia. The sequence continues at coordinate 57,355,163 of NW_020799091.1, read as the reverse complement.
GATGCAGCAGATCAGATTGTTCCTGCCTTACCCAGCCCTCCTACACCACCCCAGAAAGCGTTGCACTTTCAGGCCCTCCTTTCAGATTTTAAGCATATTGATTTCGGAAGTCAGAAACAACGTGTGGCAAACTATGCCACATCCTTCTTACTATTTCAGATAGTTGGAACCAGCTCCTTATCACCAAATACTGATGGTATGTTGTGACCATAAGGACATCACATAGGGCCAGGAGGAGATGCAGGACCACATGCTGCATGCATGCACGTGGATAATCTGCTCTAGAGTAAAACAGCCTACACTGCAGGGTAGAAATCACAGCCTGGAGTGGACTCCCTTAAGAGTGTGGGTGTAACCTTAAGGGTCCTATTTGCATTGGGAGAAACTGCTTAGAGAAGACATTGTTCTGTTTGAAAAACTCTTCAAATTTGATAAAGAGCCCAAGCAAAGTACTTATCTGTAGTTAGTAATATAAACTTTGAAGTCCCCCAGTTAGTTTTGCTAGAAGCTTTAAAAATTAATTAGAACACATTTTATTGATTATGAAGCATTTAAGGTTATACATCTACATGTTTTTGCCTTTCCAGCATGCATTTGGGTTTAGGGTAAATTGATGTGAAGGGCTCTCTAGATCCTTTTTCTCATGGGTGCGACGAGTTCTGTTCTCTTTGTGCCAAGTGCATTATTGTGTTAATCTGCTGTTTCAGGGGGTGTCAAGCGCACTGAGCATAAACTGAATATATCTTTATTACTGTGTCAGCATTCTGAATTCGAGTAATCCTATTATCTGGAAGCTACATTGTTAACATCTTCAGTTTCTAACACTTTTGTTACATATTAAATGTCAGTAAGATACTAGCTTTCATCTTTGCTGTCTGGGCAGTACTTTTGATGTCAGGCAAAGGCGAGAGAAACTTGTACAAAGGTTTGGCCTCCCTGAGAGATTTAAGACTGTCAAGATCCACACTTCACTTTAATACCATAGGCAAACTTCGGTGGCTGAGGCAGAGCACAGTCCTCAGTGTCTGTGTATGATGTACGTGTCATGCTCACACATTGTTTATCTTGAGATAGATTCTGGTCTGTGCTGTAGGCTCAAGTTGGGGTTTTGAAGGTGTAAGACATCTTGGTTCTAGGCTTATCTGGATTAATCCCCATCACCAAAGACGGTTGGAACATTTCAATTATTCCCTCTATTTTTGACATGTATCCCTGGTCTGAAGGGATTTGAAAATGTTACAGGAACAATTCCACAAGGAATGCTATTTGCAAAATGTGTATGGGGAAGAATCTGGCTGAAATGGAGTGGAAGTACTAGGACCTTGTGTTGCATTAGTTAGTCACATCTATGGGGTGCCTAGATTGCTTTTGCTATTAAGAGAACATAAATGTATGGTCACAATTATAGCACTTTATTATAGGCATATTTATAGAGAGGTAACACAGAAGAGTATAAACATAAACAAAAAATCACAGTATACAGTATAACATTCAAAACAATGTTCTGTGATGCTCAGGATGTTTCTTCTATTTTATCAGTCCTGGAAGAAACCAAAAAGCTCTTCATATGGGCTGATGAAGCTAGGACTATGCTTACAAAATGCAGATTACAGTTCAGTCAAAGGTTAAGATAGCTATTTCTCCTTTAGCTCTGGAATACCATTTCACCTGGCTTTAAAAACTGAAATATGTTGTTTATTAATATTTTAAAACCGAACCAAAACAGGTGTTGTGCTCTGTTAAATCAATTTGAGGAATGTGTCAATAAAACCATATTAATACAATTTGTGAATTGTAAATATGTTTGTAATTCTTTTTCTTTCAGGCATTCATGTCAATGTTTCAGATTCTCACACAGGAAGGATGGGTGGATGTCATGGATCAGACACTGAATGCTGTAGGACATATGTGGGCACCAGTAGTTGCTATTTATTTTATACTATATCATCTTTTTGCTACACTGGTAAGTCTTTGCTTGCAAATGTGCTGTGCTTTTCTTTATTTTGAATTATTTTTATATTTCTTGTATTACTTATTTCTCTCAGCTAGTTAAAACTAAGTGTGATGCCTATTTGCAGCAGAGGGCTGTAGGATTAGTTCTTTGATGTGGTAAAATTTACCCTTCAGCCATGTGACATAAGGTGGTGGTGGCCTTTGTTCTGGTGTGAGGTGGTGTTCTTCATAAGATCCAAGTCACACTGCTAGACTGACAGTATAATTGTTAACTGTCTTGTACCTTCACAGTTCTAATGATTGCAGAGTTAAGCAAGTGCTTTTATTTGTCCTGTAGAAATGTTCTCCTCAGCTTCCACTGCATTCTCTTTGCAGCAGTAATTAAAGTGAGAAGTGTAAAGCCTCAGGATATAAACTCTTAACTAGAATTCACCACTTTACTGTTGCCTGATGCAAAATCAATGCATGGAAAATACACAATATGGTATATCAAGCAATAAAAGGATGAGAACTAATACAGCAGTTCCTGCACGTGTATGAAAATCGGGATGTATCTAAACAAACATTTTGTATGCATTTCAAATGGGATTATTTCATTTTTTTATAGAGAAAATGGTAAGTAAACCAGCTTTTTGGATATCCTGTACCAGTAAGGGCTTACTGCTGTATTTTGAATACCAACACAGAGAAAATACCACAATCAGGGGAATGACCATTTTACGCATCCTTAATTTACTCCTGCTTTTGCTCATTTTGTAGTCTGTTCACTGCAGTTTCTGATGTGTTTCTTCTTGTTTTCACTTTCTTCATACAACTTTCCTTCTTTTCTCAGTTGTCTACTTATATAAGGTACTAACTGTATTTGTACAATCTGCATCAGCTGCCATCTACTTTTACTTTGTAATATGTCCTGTGTCACTTCTAAAGAATGAATAATCCAGCTGTAATTCTGGATGCAGCAGGTTACTTTGTATGTGTTGAAATCTTGGCCACTTTATAAATGGCAGTAAAGTGCGTTTGATGATCTTAGATCTGCCAAAATAAAATATAAGCCAAACAAATGTATGTTTCAGCAGATATATAAAACATGTAATTTGCTCTCAAGGGTCAGAGTAGTCCTTGGGGTCTGGAAAAGAAACTTTTCATGATGAAGTAATCTTTAAAACTCCTTGGGAAGTGAGGATAGAAAGCAAAAAGGAAATGAGTTTTGGTCATGGATCTGAAAGCAGTTGCTGGTTAAAGAGTCTTATTGATGGTTTTCTGATTCTTTAACAAGAACGTTGTCTGAACTGGAATCCATTTTTATCTCTTAGATGAGCATTAAATCCATAAAGTAGAATCATAGAATACCAGGTTGAAAGGGACCTCAAGGATCATATGGTCCAAGTTTTCTTTTGTACCTCTTGTGTACAAAACTCAAGGCCAATGAGCAGCTGCATCTGGCTCAAACAGTACTATTAAACTTTGGTACCAAGACCTATGTTGAGTTTTATGTTTCACACATGATTTTTTTTTCTCCCTTGAAGATGCTGCTGTACCTTGTCATTGCTGAGGTGCACACTTCATTGTAACCTGCATCATAGCATCTGATGACATTCATAGACTCTTTTGCCCCAGCAGCATTGAGGAGACATGTGTTTTCTATATCTGGAATATCTTTGTTATTAACAGTCCAGTGCCTGTCAGCATTAGCGTTCAAAGAATATTTGTGCTTCAAGCCCTCTGGTACATGTTTTGCTGACAGCTTTGACATCAATCTTCATGTCCTTCCCCAGCAAGTAAGTCTTCAAGCTTCCTAAGGCCTGTCTTGGGAGGTGATCAGCTCTCAGACAAAAGAATATGCACATGTTTGTGTGCCAGTGTTCTGAGTCTCAAATGTTCTTTGTCCTGAGGAAAGGTCATGAAATGCCTTTTGCCAGGGCCTTCGGTTAGGTTGGCTGTGTAATGGCAAAGAACTTTACCTGCATACAATATACTCAGGGTGGACTTTGAGGCTTGTGAATCTTCCTGCAACCCCCTGCATGGCAGCCTGATGTTTGGGTTTCTTTCTTCTCCCATCTTAAAGAGAGGTCAAAAGCAATGTAGCTTGATGCTTTCTTTACTGCCTGCCCTGGTTTGTATACCGTGTTCTGTGCTTTTGACACCTTCCTGGGCAGCTTGTATTAATACTTTGATTTGAATTCTACTTTGAAGTAAATTAGTGTCAGGTGGCCTGTGTGTTAAAAAGTCACCTTAATTGAGAAGTAACTCAACTGTAATAGCAATTCTAGTATTCTGCTTTCTATTTTATGTTTTGAGTCATCTGGGACTTCTCCATTTGTTTACTTGAAACACTTATTTTGCTAGGAGCAAGGTTACTTTTCAGTACACCATCCTCAGTCCTGTTACAGCAAATTTGCATTTAGGTACATGGTCCTTGCTTGCTTCATAAGTGTATACATTTCTTCTAGTTCACCTAAATAAATTTCACATGGATGAAGAAACTCTGCTAAGAACTTTGCAGAATTACCTGGCCTTATAAAGATGTTAGTTTCAGTTCTAAGTTCTTCCTCAGACCCTGAAGAAAAAAATCTATGTAGGATAGAATTGTCTAGAGGGAAAAGGAGCTTAAAGAAGGAAAGTAACGTGGAACTGGTAAAGGAGCATGAAAATAGTTGGGCTGCTACTAATGCCAAAAAGAAGAGTTCTAAGAATAAACATCCATCATGAATAACAAGAGTGAAGTCAAATGAAAAAATTACTTTCACCAGCCAGAAGAGGGGGGAGGATTAGAATTGAGGTGATAATTGTAGGCATTTGGCAAAGCAGACTGTAGAGCTTTGGAAAGAAATGAATAAGTTTCACATTAGAAGGCAAAGGAAAGATGAAACTCAAAAAACAAAACCTCTTTTGGAAGTGAGGACTGTTATTACTTGAGATGGCGGCAGAGGAAGTTAAACAAATAACAAGTTTGCATTTAACTTTTGTGGTACATCGTATTTGGTTCTTGTTGAAAAAAAAAAGTGAAAAGGGAGTTAATGAAAGTCTTGAATGCCTTGATACATATCTGTGCATTGAATCAGCAATACTGTAAGGGGTGATATATTTAATGAGTACTACTTTTTAGAGTGGAACTATATTTCCTCAACTAGTATGCTCTAAGCTGCAGATAATGGAGTATCACAGACTGTATAAAGTATCTGAAGAAGAAGAACACCATCCTGACAAAATGATAGCGAAACTGTTCATCAACAGGGATCAAAATAGTTTGTGCCAAGGATTATGTATTTTATCAGAATTCGGTCTTGTTTTGCCATCCTGAGGTCCATCTTAACTTCTGATGTTTATAGTAGTTGAAGCAGTAGAAGCTGTAAGATGTAATGTTTGAGTATATAGCATATATAATATGTCTTTTCAAACAGCTGCAGGAAATTCTACATGTTGATAAAACCGGTGTCCTATTAAAAGAACATTTATTTTTCTGATCACTGACATTTTAGAAATTTGTGGGTGAGAGTCCTTCCTGTGTCTTCTGTACCTTTAGAGTTCATGGAGGGAAAGGAAATCCTGCTCTGCAACAGTGTCCAAACACCCAGCTCAGATGCAGTTTGAGTTTCAAATTCCTTGTCTCGTTTACCAAGCTACTTAAAATTTATCTTCTGTATAGGTAGGAAATAATCTTCCAGTGTGATTGAATGACAGGTAAACTTACACTTCATTCACAACAGTGACGGATGGATATGTCAGCTCTGGTTGTCACTCAGTGGTCCAAGACCACAAAAAATATTTTAGGCCTGTAACTCTTTTCAAAGAGCTTAGATTCCTTCTGATATCTCTAGCAAATAAGTATGTGCCTTTTGGAGCTCAGTATGTTTGAGGATATTTGCCTTCAACCTCAGAGACTAAAACCTTGGCAGCTGCTGACAGCTTTAAAGCTATGTATATACAAATTTACTGCCTTGAGATGTAAATTGTCTGAGAATATATGCTGAACATACATCCTTGCTCCCCTAGTTCCATCTCATTCTCAGCTATATCAGTCACATTTTCAGCTTCTTTGGCCTCTGGTCAGTATCTCTACACAAGGAAAATATAATAATCTGATATACACTTTTTCCACCTGGGATTCTTGCTCCTAGAGGCATATCTATACAATATTTAATGTATAGTAAATGAAAGTGCATGAGTTTCCTCTGCATGCAAATAGTGAGGCAGCTTATTCTTCTTTCAAAGTGGAGTTAGCTACTTTGCACAGAGGCACTCTGAGCATTAAGCAAGTCCACAAAGTAAATGATTGTTAGATGGCCTCTACTAAAAATTCACACCTTAATTCAAAAGCACCTTAGCTTTATGAGCTATTCTAGGATTCTGCTGAGTGTTTCTTTTTTTAAATTATTTCTGATTAATTTAGTTTTCTTTTCATGTGAAATACATTTTAATGGTTATATTGTTAAATATACATAATGCACTGATCATAAAGCCTAGAATTCAAACCATTTAAATCATATAATAATTGTATGATAGGCCAAAAAAGAGGTTTACTACTTGCAAAATGTCTGGCAGACATACAGTAGCAGGTGATTTTAGTTAAACATGTCAAAGGCAAGACTCCCATTTACATCAGTAGGGCCCTCATTTTTCCATGCCATTTCATAGTACTTCTTAAGAAAAATGAGACGATCTTTAACAGATAGTTTGCGATTGTTTTGTAGATTCTACTCAGCTTGTTTGTTGCTGTTATTTTGGACAACTTGGAACTTGATGAAGATCTGAAGAAACTTAAACAAGTAAGAACATGTTTTTATTGTGTTTGGAAGTCGTTTCAATAAAGTGTTACCTTACTTGTGGTTTTATGGTAAAAGACCGGAAACATCTTCACCAAAATGAACAAAATAGTAGATGCTGAAGAGAATAGTAGTATTTTGTTAGATAGTTGACCATCACACAATGTGAGGTAGAAAGAAAGAGATTGTGAAAGAGATTTAGAAATTGGTTTAAATATTCAATGAGAGTCAATTTAAATAGTTATATAATTAAAATAATTTTAAAATCACATCTAGGTCATCTTTTTGCTTATAATCTAGTGGAAAATATCCCTGCCCATGGCAGGGGGGCTGAACTAGGTGATCTTTAAAGGTCTCTTCCTACCCAAACCATTCTGTGATTCTGTATGATACTTTATGAGCACACCATAGCACCACTCCAGGTGAAAGTACTGGCAAGGGTCCACAGACAGGAAGCGGTAGAGGGAACTAGGTTGTTAGGTGAGTGCTAAAGACACTTGACAAAGTGAACTTGCTTGATTGATTCTCCGGATTTGGGGACCAATATTACCAAGAAGCCATTCTCTCATGCTTGAAAACCTACATGACAGTCACATAAAACAAATGTAACTGGAAAGTTCATGTTGGCCATTCTGACCTCGTGCACAAACCACCAAAGAGGAAAGTATCTGTAGCTTTTACATAAATATATAGTTGTGCTTTAATCAGCACAAAGAGGAACAAAATCATCAACATTTGCTTATTTCATGCACGAAATAGCAATTGAGAGCTTAATATGTGGGAACCTCTTGTGAAATATTAGGGTTATAGCCTTCTTCACCCATCATTTGCTGGTTTTGGTCATCTTTCAGGTGTATCAGCAATTGTAGAATTATGTTCTTTTAATTCTTGAAAAATAATCACCCAGTTTAGTTACTTTACATTGAACTGTGCCAAATAACCGATAATATCCTGATAGGAATTATCCTGATTATCCTGATAAGAATCCAGTCTCCATAATAGCAATAGAGCACACTCAAGTAAAAGACAGAAATAGAATTTTTACAGAAGTCCCTCAACTTCATAGATTTGAGACTGGCAGCAGCATACCTACATGAGTGTGGTGGCGGACGAGAGTAAAACCACTGCCTAAGTCACCAGACCTTCTAGCTACTCTGCAGTGTGGCACCATGGTGACACTCGTAGTCTGTTTTCATGACCCAAGTGGGTATTTAACCAGAGGACAACACTTTGCCGTAGGACATGTCAGTTTGGTTGACTGGCATTAGTGGTATATGCATTATACAACATTATGACATGTAAAGATGTCCAAGGTGCTGACACTGTTTCACTTCTGTTTAAACTTTTGAAATGTTGCTTTAAACAGTAGCCTCTCTTCAAAGACTGCTACTCAGTACTATTGAATGTATTCCCTTCGGGTATTTTATCCAAACAAATAATGTTATACGAAGCGTTGCATGTTTTAAAAATGACTAAGGTGAAAGGAAGTAAGACGTTGGTTCTTGGAGCTGAATCATACAGAATTACTGGAACAATTGGACAACTGATTGTCTGGGACAGAAAAGGTTTCTTCTGGGGTAAATGTGATAGTATCACAGGCTCAGTGCTGTTAGTGTCTGTGTGCTAGTATACTGAAATAAGGGTCGTCTTATCTCAGAAGATAAAGCAGACAATGTTTTTAATTCAATGTATCCCTGTACTTGGCACTGGTGAGGCTGCACCTCGATTCCTGTGTTCAGTTTTGGGCCCCTCACTACAAAAAGGACATTGAATGACTCGAGCGTGTCCAGAGAAGGGCAACGGAGCTGGTGCAGGGTCTGGAGCACAGGTCGTACGGGGAGCGGCTGAGGGAACTGGGGGTGTTTAGTCTGGAGAAGAGGAGGCTGAGGGGAGACCTCATCGCCCTCTACAGCTACATGAATGGAAGCTGCAGAGAGCTGGGCATGAGCCTCTTTAACCAAGTAACAAGAGATAGGACAAGAGGTAATGGCCTCAAGTTGCACCAGGGGAGGTTTAAACTGATATTAGGAAGCATTTCTTTAGAGAACGAGTTGTTAGGTGTTGGAATGGGCTGCCCAGGGAGGTGGTGGAGTCCCCATCCCTGGAGATGCTTAAGAGTTGGGTCGACACAGTGCTGAGGGATCTGGTGTAGCTGGGAACTGTCAGTGTCAGGTTAATGGTTGGACTGGATGATCTTCAAAGTATTTTCCAACCTTGATGATTCTGTGATTCTCAAAATATTTCCATCCTCATGTTTGCATTATTTCCCTGCCTTTAGTGGCTGTAAAGCTTGAGGCCCAGGGCATTTTCACATAATGAAATATTGAATGCTTTTCAAGGAAGGAAGAATATATTTAAGCCAGAAATTACACCTAGCTAATAATCCCTTTTGGGATGTGTCCTTCATAATTAGGACTTAATTCCTTTTCTTGAACTTGATAAGAAAAATATTACTTATCTTTCAGATTATCGGGAAAGGACTCATTAGGTAATATTTGCAGTGTACTCTAAAATGTAAAATTATATGTAAACACTTGGTATTCATGTTTTAGTAAATGTGTTTGAATAAATCAGAGCAAAAATACATTAAATTGCTAGGAGATTATAAGAAAGATTGTAAAATAATGTATTTAAAAGATAGTAAACTTTTAGAATTAAATTTGCCAGTGTAAATTTAGTTAAGGATATACATCATGATTCAGTTTTTAATTACATCATCGCATAATACTCTTTCCAAAAGTCTGGCCTCATTTAGTGCAGTAAATAGACAGAGCTCACTTTAATAAGCCGGTAGTCGATATTTTGTCTCTTTATTGTAGAGTGTGTGACCCCTGTGCATTATTTATTACACAGTATTCAAGCTTGGCTACAAAGACAAAACTATTTATCTTTTCCTGACTTTTTTATGGTAGCCCTCATAAGTATCTACAACAAACATTAAGCTTGTAAAAGGTTAATTTAAGTGATTTACTTAGCACCACAGTCACACATAGGAATAGAATCTGGTTTTCCAAGACACCATTCAACTGGATTAAGAACAGAATCATTCTCTGTATCCTTACAGCTCCATTCATTCACAGTATGTCTCCCATGTTCTGCCATTTCTCTCATTCTCTTGGCTATGTCTGCGGTATTAAGTCAAGTGAAAAGGGGTTGTACTGTAGCTCATAGACACCATCTATCTGTGCAGTAAACTTGATCCTCTGCAGCAATCCAGACTGACCCTAACATGCTAGTTAACCTCCAGGTAGGAGGTTGATGCGGCTTATCTTCCCATGAGGCCCCTTTCTGTCATGTTCGGTGCATCAGTCATGCAGACGATACTGATTTTAGGCACAAGAAATCTATCAGCTACAATCTTAACTTCCTTCCCTTTTATTCCTGTCTTCTGTGCCCTCTCCATAAACTGTTGCCCCAAAGTTAAAAAGAAACTGAAAAGATTTCTTTGATTTATTTCACCTTCTGTGATAAAGTTTAGACTTTCTATTTAGAAATTCAGCTACATCGCATGAGTTGAGTTATTCAGGTGTTGTTTGACCCACTTCAGAGAACTTTTAACAGATTATGAAGCCTGATTTCCCTTTACAGCAGCTGTGTTAACTTTTCCCATTATATTTTCCACATATTTACTGATTCTAGTTATTACATTTCTATCAGTTTGCCTAGATATGAAGTCAAACTGTTTGGTTTCTAATTTCCCATGCTATGTCCTGAAACCCTTTTTTAAAGTTAGTCACTTTCTCGACTTTCCTTTCTCTAGCTACTGAGTTTATTTAGGTGACAAGTTATTCACCATCACTCATATGCCAGCATTGTTACATCTGAAATCCTTTGGATGTTTTGAGTGAGTGTTATCAGGTCTTGGAGAGTAACAAATTGACCTTTTTCTGTTATCTTCCAAAAGCTTTTCTCCTGACATTTTTGTTGGAGATTAGTCTTCAGCACAGTTTAGGATCTCTTTTGACCTCCTCTGTGGTCAACACAATTCATTTTGCTTTCTTGCTTTAGTTTTATTTTTCTCAACACTCTTGACTGATAGTCTGCTGCTCTTCTAAACTCTCTACAGATCTGGCTGTTTTCTGTATGTTCTTAAAAGCTTCCTTATTAGATTTTATTTGTTTAGGAAGTAATTCCTCAAAATCTTTCATGATCTGCCATATTATTGTTTTATTAAAAAATTGCCAGAATTTAAGCTTTTTACTGTAGTCTTCTAAATCAGGGTATTAAATTTAATCCATATAACCCCCTTCACAGTTTCTGTCATTTGGCCATTCCTTTAAATTTTTTTTTTGAAAGCTTTATGATTTTATGCAATTAATTTTTTAATTGAAATTCAATGTAGTAGATGGCTTTGACCTACTTGTAAAAATTTCTGAATGTAAGAGCATTTTTATCCCTGTTACAGAATACTTTTTGATGTTTATGTTATGAACTAGATCTTGCTCAGTACTAAACCATGAGGTGCTACTTCACTTAGATGTTCTCTGACCATATAATTTAGCTAGGAGGCACTTATGAGTGAAAAGTTAACCTCTTTCTTCTGCCCTTTCCTAAACATAAAAAGGCCTCCCCATATGCTTGTCTTTAGGCCTTTAATGCTACTTTGCATATTGTAGTTACTCTCTAGTCCTCATTTACATGTATGCAGAATATGTTGCCTGGTTCTGCATATTCTGATTCTGTAGGATCCTACTGCTTGCTACTCTACCAAGTTTGTGAGATGCCTTTTGTGTCAACATCCAGTTGTCACAACAGTTCAATCATGTTATTTTTTAGGGTTTTACTATTAGTATAAAAGCCTGTATGTGTTCTTGTCTAGTTTTATGTCCCCACCTTAACATGGCTTTATTTCTGATGATTTTCTGTTTCCTATCAGAATTTTCTAAACTTTTAGGATTCCCATAGCCTCATTCTATTCAGGGAAACTCACTTTTACCTTGTTGATTACTCCATTTTGGGCTTACTCTACTGTTTTAGTACATGTCCCCAAAATAGAATTTTCAACCAATGAAGTTCATTAAAAATGTTACGGAGTTTTAAACACCTGGGTAGAATTCATAATCCCACTTCACTAATGCATTGCAAAGTTGTATATGCATTTTGAAATGTTCATGCAGGTTTCCTTCTTTAGTCACTGGAGAGTAGTAGATACTTTGGGAGGCCAATTTTTAGATGCATACGTTTTATTTGTGGGGTGGCTACAAGAAAATTTTAAGCCAACCATGAGACTATCCTCAAGCCACCCTAGCTGTATGAATCATCTTTCCTTCATCTGCAGCAGAGTTTGTAGTTTACAGCAATGACGCTTCAATGACACTACTTCTCAAGTGTATATTCCAGCTTTCCTTGTACCATACAAAGTGGATCCCTTCTAAGCTTACACAATTTAAGAAGGAAGATTTTTGGAATAATGACAAAAAGATAGAAAACAAAAGGTAGGGATAAAGGATTGGTTTTCATAATACAGGAAAAGTACCAGTAGAGGTCCATGGTGATCATGTCTGGGACCTGTGCTACTCAGAATTTGTAAGTTATCTAGAAAATGGGGTGAACAGTGAGATGACAGAGTTTGCTGATGGTGCAAAGTAAGTATAAGCATGCAAAATTAAAGGTGGTTGTGAAGTATTCATATTTTGTGGCTGAGAAATAAAATGTCAGATAAAATGTAATGTCAGTAAATATACCTAGAGAAAAAGCCTACTAGATACATAAATGTAGGCTTAATTAAGCTATCACCGGTCCAGAAAGATTTTTGAATCATTGTAGATGTTCACTATACTATTATATCAGTTAGTACCAAAAGAGAAGGCAAACACATTTTTTTAAATTATTAGAGAAAATTTTTAAACAGTAATGAAAACATTACTGTTCTGCCATATACATCCAAGATGCTTCATCTTGAGTACTGCATGCAGATAAGATCACACCATCTTTTTAAAAATAAGATATATTAAACCTAGAAAAGGTACAGACAAGGATAATGAGGATGATCTTCAGCTTGTAAATGAGGTGACTGAGGAGGAGGCTAAGACAAAGTTATATAAAATCACAAAAGGTGTGAGAAATTGAATCAAGAAGGACTATTTTACTTCTTTCACTGTAAGAAAATGAGAGGGCACTCCATCAAATCAAATTAGTTTGGTTTTAAGACAAATTAATGGAATAAAAATCCTATAAGGTCTGATAGTTTAGATGTAACTTTCAACACCAGAGGTTGTCAAAGCTAGGAAGGCATGCAGGAAGTAAAATTACTCTGTATTTGATCTGTTCTTATATCTTAGACACCTTCTGCTCGTCCTTGTCAGAGACAGGGTACTGATGAGATGGACCTTTGATCTAACTAGTGCTTTCATTCTTACACCCCTAAAGTTCCATAATATGAATGGGCCTTCAGAAGCATTTTGCAAATAGCATAAGGATGAACCCACTGGCGGCTAAAACCATGTGTCACCACTTTACTGAGTTGTATTTCCACACGGGAAAGAGCAATCTTCTCAAACATATTTGAGTATAAGCAGTGGCCTAACTTCCTTGGCCATGTAATCTTACTTCTGTAATCCTACTTCCTACTAAAATACCGTTAGCAGTATTAAAATATAAAATGTTCTTGATTTACCTTATGATAACAACCCCAGCCATAAGATAAACCCTCACTGACTTTGGAGGGTTTATTTTATGGCTTATATCAGACAAGATTATTGTCCCTATTTTGCTACTGGAGAATCAAAGCTGAAGAAGTAACATCACTGGGTTCATACATAAATTCCCAGTATGGCAAGGAATCCAACAGTCTGTTCTAATGCTTAGGCCTATGAGGTCAGTCACTTTAAATTGTTAAAATCTCCCATAAGTGTAGTTCTCCTGCTTCAAAGGAATTGAAACAGGTTTCTGTCATATCACACGTGTGTTGTCTGTGCTCACTAGTGCATACTCACAACATGAGTACAGATGGCATTCATTACTAAAAATATTTTCCCAATACATGCCTTACTACCTAGCAACAGAAATGCTTGCAGCAGTAAACAAGAGTATGCAGCAGGGACGTGGTTCTTCTAATTTAATGAAGTTCTCACTCTCACCAGTGAAGATACTTGTCAGATGTACATGCTTCTTTCCCTCCAGTTCTGCTCCACACCATGAAATATATACAAGATTTTTTTCACCATCAATCGATGTCAAAGCAGCAAATGCAGGAGGTTGCATATATATATATATATATATATGCTTATAATATATATATATTTTAAAAGTCCTGCCTTTATAATTATATTATTTTACCTCTACACTTTAAAAAATAACAAATGTTTACCATATTGATTTTTTATTTTTTAAATCTCACTTTTAACTGTTTTATGTTGGAAACAGAAACTTTCATAAACAAAGCCTGGAGATAACAATAGCTTTTTTGCTGGTTTTGTTGATTGAGATAAATTCTTGCTTTTGACAGTGGTTAATGTCCGAACAGCTCAAGTTGATGTCAGTGGTTCAGGGTCAGGTTTTGAAATGTATAGAAGCCTTGCAAAAAAGAAGCAGTTCAGGAAACATTAGTGGTCTTGACAGGACTTTCGTAGCAAAAACATGAAAGAAAACCATTAGGCAATCTGTCTGATAAGAAGGAACAGTTGCAGTAGAAGAAGGTTATTTGGGAGTAGGGTGCCATCAAAAGTGACAGAACTGTCATGGAATCTTATTCCATTATACCCTTTTTTTTTGGTGGTGGTGATGGTGATTGGGGCATGGGGAGCTCTGTAGTGGGATCCACTATCACCTAGTCATCCAGAACTACAGCAACAGGGTACAGAGGTCTTTGGAAAGAGTTTAAAAAAAAAAAACCAAAACATTTTTAGGTGTTAGTCCCTCTGGTATTAAAATCTAGCCTGTTTTTTTCTGGTTTTGCTGTCAAGGAAACAGCAATTACCACCAACTTTTTTTTTTTTTTCTCACCAAGCAGTTACTTCTGCTTCTTCACTACACAGTACTTAGGTTAGAAAATCCCTGATATATAATGAGACCTTTGGCCTCCTGCTATCTAAAGGGAGACTATCTGTTGTTTTCTGAACATTGTACAATATAATTCTGGCACACATATTCTAAATATTAATTTGATACTGCTCCTCTTTCACTCAAGAACGCATAAGTGAAATTTTGGAAAATGTCAGTCAAGACAAAGCAAGTTGGTCTCTAAAGAGATTGTGCTGAGTTCTTCTACATTTTTCTCTAAAGTAGAAGAAATTTGAATAAAATATTCAAATCAGACATTTATATTAAGTAGAATAAAATCTTTTTTTCAGTGTTGCAGGAATCTGATCACTGTAGCATCCTGTTGATTTTAGGAGGGTCACAGATAATGCAGTTGCTTGTAGAGTTTGATTTTTCATTAAACTAAAGTGATATTCACATGCCAGACAATTTAAACTTACATCCATAGAACAAACATAAAAGTTCCTTTCTGTGATTACTATAGTACTCATTTTTGTTTGTCTGTAAGCTGGAGGGAAGCATAATTGGTACGTTTGATCTTAAATTTGTGTGAAATCAGTTGTTGATTATGCAGTTATTATTTTGATACAGTTAAAAAATATTTCCACTGTAAGTGGTTTTCATATCTAACTTTGAGCAAGTTAGATTTACATTTTTAATCCATGTAAAAGAAATCTCCCAAGAATAAAATTTAGGCTCTTAAAAAAAATGCAGTTATTTTTAAGAGAGAAGTAAGAGTGTGTCTTCTGACATACACTGAAAAAATTCATGAGAATTTTCATGCAGGAAGCAGCATAACAAAAAGTTGTAATGCTTTTATAGTTAATCCAGCACTCAGAAGTTTAGAAACAACTATCCTCAAGTTTTGGAACAATTATATACAAATAAAAAAATTCTCATTCTTTTAGATAAAGGTTGGAATGCTCTAAAATGACAAAGGGTAGGATTCATGTCACCTTGTTAGCCATGCAAATAGTTAGACATGTAGTCTAAGCCAGTCATCTGTGCTTGCCTGCAGTCATCGGAATTATTCATGCCTTGCTAGTTGGGTGCTGTCTTTTTCTATTACAGAGGGAATCTAGACAACTAATTGGGCAAAATGCCTGGCTTTCAATGAAGTTAAGTGACATAAATCTCCAACTTCAATGAATTAGCAACCTGCATTTCATTGACATTTAATCATACGGGTGCTTTTACATTACTGAGGCCCAAAACCACAGTGTGTAACACTAGGTGTCTTACTGAACTTCCTAGATTTGGGATCCTAATTTAGGTTAGGCACTTAGATGATAATGGCAAGAAAGAAGGCTAGAAGTCAACGTTCAAAGCTGGTCATCTCTCCTCACTCACAGCAGAGACTGAGTTCTTAATTTGTGAACTTATGTTGATAATTTTATGAGGTCTCTGGAGTTGGCAGTTCAGTTAGTTTCTAAAGGTGTGTGGCACAAATCCAAGAGGATCTTTGTAGAGGTTCCTGACTTCCACCTGGGTTGTCTCAGAAGGAAATACAGGCCCTGGCTCACTGTGGAGCAAAAGGCATACGTGGAGAAAAAGGCAATATGGTATGTGTGAAACTAGACATTCACCATTTGCTATGTGAATATGTTCAGTAATGTGGCTTTCACACGTTTTAATGTATCCTACTAAGTTTTTGTAGTTATGTTTGGTCTTAAAAGAAAAAGTTACAAATAATTGCTTCCCCAGAGAATAAGGCTGTCACTGTACTGCAAGTGATGTTGAGGTTATCCATCCTGTATTCCCTGCAATGGTATGTTAAACCAGTGTTGCTACATCAATATCAAGATACTGGGAATTATTTTTTTTTAATTTACTATGGCATTCCAGTATTATTCTTGTCAATATGCTTGCACCTTTCTCCCCTCAGCCATCTTCATTATGGTTCCCATTTTCTCAGCTACTGGTTCTTTTACTTTCATATCCAGATACAGTTAGTACAGTCCACATTAGATCATACATTTGTTACTCCATGTAGTCGCTTCTCCACAATCATTGTCAGAGGAATTTACCCATCCTCCCATTGCTGGAAATATGCAAAACAACCATCTATTTTTTAAGAGAGCCTCCATAAATTCTTGGATGCAGTACTGGTTTCCTTGAAAATGTTCAAGGTGTCTCTCCTTTTTAAAGTTAGCTCTTGCTCTGGGAATGATCACTACTCTCTTTTGGACTAAAATGTCCTTCTAATAATTGATTATCAGTCTTTCTGTGTCCAAGGCATATACTCACTGCTGAAATTCATGATGTGAGAGAAAGCTTTCACACAAACTAGGTTTCCAACATGGAAATCATACCGGCAAAGAGATAAAAATGATAAGTACACTGATCTTTTCCAGATCTAAATGCAGAGGTCAGGTCTGCAACCTATCTTCCATTAGGTTTTTTGTCTAACACATATCATGTTTCTACTTTCCGTGCTAGGAATGGTTGCAAATTTTAACTTATTTCAGGTTTGAATATTTGTTATTCTTGTCATTCTGTTGAAATCAGGTAAACAGGAAGAAAAGGCCAAGGTTTTTCTACCAACCTCTTGAGTACACATTCATGATGTTTGCTGGAGAAGCCTATCTGTATATTAATATCTTTCTACCTTTTATTTGCTTTTTTAACTGTTTCTAGATACTAAGGTATAAAATTTGGTTTCCATACACTGTTGCCCTCCAGATATTCATCATCTCTTCATATAAAGCAATTCTAACTGAAACATCTCACTGGCTTTCTAGCTAGTGAAAAAACATGCTATTTTTATAGCTTCTGCTAGACACTCCTGATGCTGTCTTTTTGTATTATTGTCTGCAGAACAAATAAATTAACCTGAACTAAATGTCCTGCTTATTTTTCTTTTAACTTTTCACTATGATCTTCTAAAAATAAATATTTTTGCATTGAACCTCATCTTTGTTTTGGTCAAGAAATCTTCATAATTAAATGGCTGTGAGAGCTTTACAGAGGTCAGGGCTAAGCAAGTGATTTATCCAGCAGAACTGGGCATAGAGAGAAGATAAATTAAAATCTAATTGTCAGTCAAACTGAAGCCCATGTGCTCCAGTACCATGAGTGAGGCCAAGAAGTTCTACCTAAGCCTGGTTCCAGTAAGACAAGGAAGTCTAGATTGTCTGGTATGAAGGATAATCGAAATGGGTTGCCCAAACCAGTACAAAAGTAAAAGCTTTTCCTTAATATGGATTTGGGAATTGAGAAAATTACACACTGTAAAAGAGCTCTACAAAGCAATTATTTTCATCTCCGCTAAAATGAAAGCACATAAACTAACTAAGGCTCTAAATGGCTTTTTTTCCCCTATGCAGAACCCTGGTTTCTCACAGAACATGTTCACATGGCAGCTAGCCAGTGGTCTGTGAACTGCTCACCACAGTATCATGCATGACTTATTAAAAGCAAAGTACTTTCCTTTTGGGAGGGAAATAACTCCTTAGAAAGCAAGCCATTTTAAAGAGGACTGTGCTCGGGAAAATAAAATAATGTATTGGAAGAATCCTTGATCATCCATTTCTCCTTATCATGAAAACCAAACCATAAACAATTCAGGTTCTAGAGTAAAGCACAGTTACACAGCTATCTGCAGCCCAAACCATCTGTGATTTGATATTTAAAGTGCACAAGACTGCATTATTCTGAAACCAGAATATCTGCAATAGTGAATCTTTACCAGTTGACACTTTTACCAAAATTAACAACAACAACAAAAAGGTTGTATTGAACAAGACAACTATATTCAATAGCCTTTGTTTCAGAACGCTCCTTATGTTAAGTATATGCCTTATGCCTTTGGGTCTGGATAACCATATGGATAACAGAAAACAAAAATGTAATGCTTACATTGGCTCACTCTTATTTCTTACGTTCCTGATGTATATCAGTTAACTCTGGATTCATGAAAAGATTTAGATAAGCATAAAGAAAACAAGCTGCTTGCAATAGCTTTAAGTAATTTTAAGACTTGCCAGAGCTACTCTAGGAACTAAAACTGTTAATGCTGGCTGTCATTTTTAATCTTTGAATTGTGATATCAACAGATCTGCATAAAGCTTCTCTAAAAAGACTTTCTGATGTCAGTTCTTATCCATTTACCACATACTGTAAAGATATCATAGGCTTAGATTAAAGCCATTCAGGAAGCAAAGGGCACCAAATTTTCATGGTATATAGGACGCAGTGCCCCACAGTATAAACCTGTACTTCAGCTCTATGGTTCTGGACTGTCTTTCATCCTATTATTATTATTATTATTATTATTATTATTATTATTATTATTATTATTATTATTATAAACTTTGTGAATCTCTCTCAAAATTCTTAGAATACGTTTCTATTTTAAATGATGAGAAGAAAATTATTTTCTGGTTCAGTTCTAGGAGATCAAACTTTCCCAGTCCATTTACTGAAGCTGTAGCTTATATAGGAGTTCAGGAGTTATAACAAATTGCTACTAGATTTTCTCCGAGTGCCATCATGTGATCGTCATATATATTTGGCACCACTTACATTTCTTTATCTTTCAAAGTGTGTCTGTCTTGAAAAACTGACTTGAAAGTCTGTAATGCATTTAAGTATTACAGAAAAAGAGTAGAATACTACTTGTGGAAACTTGTTGAAAGTTGTAATTTGTAAGAGATCGTTAGAGTTTCAACAGATAATTTTTTTAACTTAAGGTGTTACTGAGAATGCATGTTCTTACACATATTTGTGGGGATTTCACACAGTAATGTGGCAATTTGGACTAAGACTGAGCAGGGGCAGGAAAAAGTTAGGTGATTGTCCTGGTTCAGCTAGGATAGGAGTAAGTTTCCCCAGCAGTGGGAAGGGATCTCCAGCTGGGTTATTCATACCATGCTAATGTCAGGTCTGGTGCTGAAGGGCAGGAAGAGTTTCCTTGGGCTTTTGTCGCGGGAAGCACGCGTGGTGGGCTGGCTGTGTCCATTGCGGTATTTCTCTGTAGATCCTTTGCCTTGTTTAGTTATTACTGTTTGTTGTTGTTGTTATTGCTGTTGTTGTTGTTCAGATTGTTTATTACACTGTTCTATTAAATCTTTTCTTATTTCAACCCTGAGGTTTGTGCCTCACTTCCAACCCTGACCAGCTGAGGGTGGGGGAGGGACATGGCAGTGTGGTCTCCAGTCCCGGCAGGGCCTAAACCAACACAGTGATTCACAATGAGATGGCCATTGTCTTGTTTTCCAATGTATAATAACTAAATTTTCTTTGTCTTGCTACTGTTACCTTGAAAATTAATGTGTATTCTTGGTTTGTTTAATACTGTTCTCTGAAACCTCCTTTGTGTTATATGTGCATATGTGTACACACACATACACATGCATCTGCTATAAAATTTTATGTTAAAAACCCTACTAGCTAAAAAATATATGCCACTGCAAAATACTAAGGCTGACTTATTGGTGCCAGTGAAGTTGGCAGGAATTTCAGCATTAACTTAAATAGAATGAAGTTACATAAAGCTAAGGTGAACTGCAGTACATATTACATAATGATCATCATCTCTGCTCAATATCACTTTGTATAGAAATCAAATCTGTTAGTTCAAGGTCCCCTTGCCAGTGGGCAACTGAAATGAGTATACTTTGAAGCTGAGCTTCCTGTCTACCAGAGGAAGTGTAAAATCTAGAAGAATGTTACATAGCCATGGCAATACTTGGTGTGTGCTGGCCATCACAGTGAAGCAATGATGCGTTCCTACTGGCATAGTGTTTCAATAAAACTTTGACATAATGATCAAGTAGTAACTAAAATTTCTCAATTATGTTGCCAGCTATCTGGTCACCAACTTTTTGTGTCAGGTACAACCTTAGGACAACATTGCATCGTCATTACCACTGCTGTCATCAAGGACTGTCATCACTATGTCATGCCCAACCAAGCAAAAGTGACCGCTTGTTCAAATAACAAGGGTGACCCATAGCCTGATGTAATCGTTTCACATATTTATTTCTTCCATGCCTCTCCCACTACCTCTTTTCATTTTTGAGCTCCAAAAAGGCTTGCTGTATCCTTGCAAAATCAGAGGGGAAAAGGGCAAGACCCGGCTTTGTTTCTATATTTGAGGATGTCACTAAGAACCAGTCCTTATTTCTGTGGAAGCCGGTGTTGGTTTGATCCTGGGTCGATGCCAGGTTCCCACCAAAGCCACTGTTATCACTCCCACTCCCCACCTGGACAGGGGAGAGAAAATATAATGAAAGGCTCATGGGTTAATATCAGGATGGGGAGAGATCACCCAGCAATTACTGTCATGGGCAAAACAGACTCCACTTGGGGAAATTAAATGAATTCATTGTCAATCAAATCAGAGTAGGACAATGAGAAAATAAATCTTAAAAGCACTTTTCCCTGACTCATCCCTTCATCCTGAACTTAACTCTACTCCTGAGTTCTCTACCTCCTCCTCCTCAGCAGCACAGGGGGACAGGGAATGGGTGTTGTTTCTTCCACTCCTTCCTCCTCAGGGGGAAGACTCCTCACACTCTTCCCCTCATCCAGCATGTGATCCCTCCCACAGAAGACACTCCATGAAATTCTCCAACATGAGTCCTTCCCACAGGCTGCAGTTCTTCATGAGCTGCTCCAGTGTGTGCCCTTTCCATGGTGTGCAGGCCTTCAGGAACAGGCTTCTCTAGTGCGGGTCCCCCACAGGTCAAAAGTCCTGACAGCAAACCTGCTCCAGTGTGGGGTCCTCTCTCCATGGGTCACAGCTGCTGCCAGGAGGCTGCCCCAGCGCAGGCTTCTCATGGGGTCACAGCCTCCTTTGGACACATCCACCTGCTCTGGCGTGGGGTCCTCCATGTGCTGCAGGTGTCTCTCTGCTCCACCGTTAACCCCCCATGGGCTGCAGGGACACAGCTGCCTCACCAGGGGCTGCACCACGGGCTGCAGGGGAACCTTTGCTCCAGGAATACCTCCTCCCCCTCCTTCACTGACCTTGGGGTCTGCAGGACTGTTGCTCTGACATATTCTCACTCCTCTCTTTGGCTGCAGTTTGTTGTGCAGTTTTTTTTCCCCGTAAATACGTTATCACAGAGGTGCAACCACCATCACTGATGGGCTCAGCATTGGCCAGGGGTGGGTCCGTCTTGGAACCAACTGGCACTGGCTTTGGCAGACATGGGGGAATCTTCTAGCAGCTTCACACAGAAGTCACCCTTGTAGCCCCTCTGCTACCAATACCTTGCCACACAAACCCAATACAAAGCCTCTTACTATCACTTTAAAGTGTAAAGCAAGTTCAGTATGACTGATATGCTAGCCTTTCACTTCCATAGATATCTAACAGGGACAAGAGCAATTCTTCCAGACCAATCTTCCTGTGTCTTGGTGAATTCACATTCTAACCTCATGATGACAGAAGAGGCCAGTTTATAGTGTGTTGATACAGCTTTTGGCACAATATGGTGTCCCAGGGTCTGCTGAAATCTCTAAACATTACAGTAATATCCATAAGACTTTTTAAAGGGTTAGGAGAATCTATCTCCCTAGGAGATAAGGGAGGAGTCCTCATGCTTTCTCGTTTTCCTTTACACAAGATCCTAGACTGTGATGATTGGTCCTAAAGAAAAAGATGCATGATATGAACAAATTGAACTTCACTCTCATATAAGCTGCTTCTGTATAATTTCCATTTTTGTGAGTAGATACTTCAAAAGCAGTGGACAAAACATAGATCTTAGTTAATGCATTTGCTGCCACTAGTTGGGCGGTGCCATTTAATCAGCATAGTAAAACAGTATTGCATGGCTTTGCAAGGTATTCTAGAAACTTTTCACAGTTGTTTTCTTGTCTTCATAGAAACATAAACAGACTCATTTCTGATTTAAACTACTAATGGTAGGGTGATCCTTGCAAAAATACAGTGGCATATCTACTAGTAAAGATAAGGCCAGTCCTGTAAATGCTTTAAATTAATAGCAAAGCCATTATAAAATGTCATACAGAATTTTAGATTATAATGGCTAACAGCTATTCATTTAGATGTTAAAGCCCTAATCTGGCTAAAACTGACACAAAGCTTCTAGGAGTTGGCTTTAAGGCTTAGATTCATCCCCTAACTTCTGGCCTCAGCAATACAGTTGCATCAGTTCTCTGAGCAATGGGAAGGAATAGGCTTCTTCAGAGACAGAGTGATACCTTAGGTATGCTAAATTGTCTTCTGCATCTCTCTCCATCTCATTCTTTCCTGTGGCTGGAGTCCTGTGGCGCCTTGCTTAATTGCTTATGGTTGAGAGAAAATAGTGTCAGGGTGCAACTTTTACTGAAGAAGTTATTCAAATTTCAAAGTCACATTAGGTTCTTATACCTGTATGTGTGGAAGCAGTCTATAGAAGTGCAGCTATTAAACATAGTAATTACTTTTTTGCTTATAGGTCAGAGGATTCCAGACATAAGGTTAAAAACTAGGGTGGGAGAGCACAGACTCATGCAAGGAGCTTGTAGAAAAGGTATAGTTCAGCTCCTAGCAAAGAATGAGGAGGCTAGTTTTCATTTGCATTGACCACATCCTTCTGAAAAGAAACATGTGTGCTTTGGTTATGTTTAAAATATTTCACACAGGTTTTAAAAAAAGGGGGAGAAAAATGCCTAAAAAGGTAAAGAATTGTAATATTTATCTTTTTAAACATACAAAAAAGACTCTGAATCTGATATTTTTTGTTTATACAGCCAGTAACTTGAGGTAGTTAAAAAGCTTGCAATGTGTTACATTCCATTCTGCACTAAAAATAACATGTGAGTTCTGAGAGGATGGGGTACCCTTAAGGCAGTAGTATAAGCAATTAGGTTTGGGGCAAAAAAGCACCGATCAGAATGTCAGGACAAGCTCTTCTTTTTACGGTTAATGTTATTTGAAAGGAATAAAGGATATGAAAAGAATAAAGGATATGAGTGTACTTGAAGATGCATATTTTTGTGCTCTATGTATCTGATTATCATATCCTAAATGTATATTTTGGGTCTGCTTTCCAGCCCAACCATAAAAACATAATATATACACCTTTGATCTCTAATACCATTAGCCTATGTGATTTTGAATATACAGACACACACATATGTGCAAACCATTTCAGAATCATAAAAGTTTTCCTCCATTTCAGATCCTGCAAATACCTTTGTTAAATATGCATATGTGAATGCAGGTGTACAGCCACACCCACACACAAACTTGTCAAATACACAAAGTTTTTCGAAGCGCCCTGATTTTTACAGGTTGCAGAATGACAACAGATCCCTTTTAAAATCAGGCCAATTTTATGTAAGTGCTGAATATGTTCTGAAAGCTTGAAAATGTGTGTGCATGCCTTATAAGAATATTGTTCTTTAAAAAAAAATCCTTAAATCCTTAACAGCTCCAGCAGTGCCTCTAATGAGTTTTCTGGTGTTTAGTACTTTCCTTTTTTTCACTGGGCATGTCTTAATTCCACAAGATTATTTTATCCACTGTAAGTAGTGAAATAATGTGGAGTACCGGCATATATTCTTTGTCATAGCAGTGGACTTCTTAAGAAAGCAAGTCGTACTAGTGACTTTTACTTTGGTGACCCACGTGTACTGCATTCAAATGTAAGGCCTTTTGGATCTCTACCCTAAACATACTGCTCTTTTAAATATGATGGATTTTGGTATTGGAGATGATGATCACTGACATCAGAGGAAAACCTTCTTCAGCCCTTACCCCCAGAAACCCCACTTTCTGGGGTAAGGATAGATTCTGGTAACCAATGTCTCCCTTCTAGCTCTAATTATATCAGTATCAATGTCACCTGAAAATAGAACCAAGGCACTGACAGTCACTTGACAGTTTCTTGTGACCAGTGGTTGATACAATCTCACTATCTATGTTTCCGTTTAAAAAAAAATAATGTCAATATTGTGCTTAGATATTTATTATGAAGCTTACTGAGGAATATACTGTGGTCTTGGAATATAACAGTTGTACTGGGTCAAAGCAAAAGTCCTCCTGGTTCAACTTCTAGTCCCTGACAGTGGCCAGTAGAAGATGTTTAGGGACTAGCCTACGAACAGGGAAGGCACATAGTGATGTTTCATTCTCCAGTGATATTTCATACTTGAGTAAGAGTCATTCTCAAGGGACTTGGGAACTTCTTTTGTCCAACATGGTGTATCTTTGTCTAGTAGTTCTTGATGGATTTTTTCTTGCCTGTCTTTGTTAAATCTATTTTTAAATCTGTGTATATTCTAGCATTTACTGCTTGCAGCAGCAAAAATAAATTTAACAATGCACCATGTGAAAAAATATTTTTTTCTACTTATGAATCTGCCACTTGATTATTTCACTTGATTCCCCCTAGTTCATCATTTACAGTCATTCTAGTCAAAT
This sequence comes from Athene cunicularia, assembly GCF_003259725.1. NCBI lineage: Eukaryota > Metazoa > Chordata > Aves > Strigiformes > Strigidae > Athene > Athene cunicularia. Next base: position 57,330,086 of record NW_020799091.1, on the reverse strand, counting down.
GCTTTCTCAGTGTTCTCTCCTTCCTAACATACCTGTTACTACTTCCACTAAATTCTTTGTGCACCTGTACACACAGCTTTAGAATCTGAGTGAAGTTTCTTTTCACTGGATAAGTCTATTTAAATCTATTTGATCTGCATTTGCAAGCAAATTTGGCAGTTTAACTAATGCATCTTGGAAAAAGTCATGTTTAATATTCACTGCAAACCCTCTCAGTTTTTTTCTAAGTAAATAAATCAGCATGTGGAATTAGTAGGATAGAATTTCTGTAACATCATTTCCTGGAAATTATTTTCTTTTTAACAAGAGTTCAAAATAGGTAGTTCATAATAGAAAAAATATTAGGAAGGCAGTCTAAAATAATCAGTCCTGTCTCCCTGCATGCATCTAGCTTGTGATGCTTTACTGATTTTTTAGAGATTTCATCTTTTTGCTTTCCCTTAGTTTCCATTTGCTCTCCTCAGATTTCTGGTGAGGGATCTTAGTATCTGAAAGCAAGCTGTTTCTAGGGGAAGTCCAGGCCACTCAGATACAGTCATTATTCATTCAGAAGATAGTTTTGACCTTACTCCTGTTAATACTGAGTCTCTCTGTCCTGGCAATGCAAACGTCACTTTGGAAGACCTATTAACAGCTTCTCTATTCAGCGAAGAGCAAAACAGCAAAACTGTACTCACGCTTTATGACCCAGTTGTACTTTTCAGTGTGAAGGATTTTTTTTTTTATTTTTATTTTTTTACCCACAGATTCTTGGTAAGTGGAACTAAAGCACAAAGGTCAGTACTGCTTTTAATGGAGTCCAGGAACAATGGTGGGTTAAACACTCGTAACTGATTTATTGGCACCTGGCTCCAGAAGCTATGTTGAGTGATATCTCAGAAGAGACATTTTGTGTGATAGGATTTGGAGGCTTTCTATCTCTCAGACCTAAGTGTTTTCATATGTATAGAAGAACCTTGTAAACAGGGAGCAGAGCTGTGAAAAATCAAAGGCTTCAACAGAGGTGTTAAGAACCATCTAGATATTTCCTTTTAAAATATTCTTTTCTTTTCTTTTTTTTTTTTTTTTTTTTTTTTTTTTTTTTTTTTTTTTTTTTATCATGATGATAACCATTAGATTGCTCAGTGAAGAGCTACAAAGCAGAAACCTCAGCTGGTCCTGACTGTCTTGCTGCACCCTGTTCTGGGATGCTGAACACGTTTGGTCAGAACACATTGCCAGAGCCCTGTGCCTTTCACCCAGCACCTCCAGGCATTCAACAGATCTAGGAAGATGCCAATGACAATTTCAGCAGTAGCATCACTTCCAAATTTTGTGTGCTGAGGTTTCAGCATTAAAGTGGGAGTTTCAGCATGGGGATTTTTCATGAACATATTGTGCGAACAAGGTGTTATAATTGGTATAACTAATTTAAACACACTCAGCATAAAATTTTATATATATATGTGAGTGCATGTGTGAAAATCAAGGAGCTTTTTAAAGCCTAGTTAGATTTCCTTGCCTCCAGAGTATTTTTATTCTGAGGACAGTGCTTGAGGTAATTCAAAATGGGAAATAACTACAAAATAGAAGAAAAATGAAAAATTACCTTTTCATTATATCTGATCCCATGTAAATGGATTTTTAACAAATGGCAGGAAAGATAAGTGTTGAACACATTTTATTAAAAAATGAAAAGTACAATAATGGTTCCAAACTGAATTTTAAGGATCACATAAAATGCGTTAAATCCTTATTTTCATAAGGGAAGACAGTAGAAAGTTCACAAAATTTAAGTTGGTCCTCCAATCCCAGGCCACTTGAAGAGAATTTAAAACAGTGCTGTTTCAAAAGTACTCAACTTTACAGAGAATATGTCCATTTCTACAAAACAAGCTGTCCTTTCAAGACTGGAAAACCTTGTCATCTGGAAAACTGCACGTGCCAGACTCTTTCCTTTTTTAATAATTAAGAAAGTTTTCAAAATTTACTGAAGGCTGTAGCTTGTACCTTTGTTTTTTGCCTGCCTCTTACCTCAGTTATCACCTTTTTTAAAAACAGTATTAATGGCTCACAAATTCTGGCTTATATATTTGATGCCCAATGGTGAAATAAACACCTGAGTATTAATTCAGAAGTTGCCAATCCCTAGTATTTGCAATACGATATTATTTGTCAAGAAAACACATTAAATTCAAGAGGGATTCTCTTGGGGGAAGGTTTTATTGTATAAAACAGGGACCTTTGAAATTCTAGTCAAAGATCATATTCAAAGCACGCACTTTTCAAGGAGGAGAGATGGGAGTCAGATTTGCTATGAAAGTGTGAATAGCAGTAACAAAAATATAAATTGAAGCTTCAGCTGCTTCATTTATATCACCAGGGAACAAAATGCTTACCTAGCTTTTATATCACCAGGAGCTCATCTGATCTTTATTTTTTGTTTTATTTGGTTGATATCTAAGAAAAATGCAAATGCTTCTCAGGGCACATAGATGATTTCTAGATGCTTCACCCTCTGAATTAAGGGAAAGTCCTGTTGTTCTATGGAAGGAAGGAGAGGGCTTATGTAGCGTTACTTGTTATTTTGATGCCAACTGGATCCTTGAATATCCATGTTGTTTGGCTTTGGGTCCTTCTGTGTCACACAGGTCCACATTGCCTTTTCTGAACTGTGTCTTAGGCTCATAAGAGCTTGTGTATCTGTGCACTTGTGTGTATGTTCTAGGTAACTTTTGTATACTTTTAAAAAGTAGAGGCCTGGCCTTTGTATGAGATTTGATTCCTTGTTCAGTCATTAAAAAAAGCTAGGTGCTTAGAAGGATGAATTCATCATATTTTTACTGAGATTTTTAGGCACCTGAATATAAGTCAGTCACTTTCCACTTAGAATTCAGAGGACTTCTCTTTATAGTTCCTCGAGAATGGATCAGGCACTCTTTTTAAAACATGACAGAAAATGAGGAAGCCAGCACGGTTTTCCTGCATGATATCCAATGAGTGGGAGCACTATTTCAAAATTAAATGAGAATTCTTACCCATATCTCCCCCTTTAAAGAAGCGTTCCATCATGAGAAGAATACAGAGAAGCATCCCCATCTCTTCTGAAAGAAGAGTAACAGAATAACAGAATGCAGGAATCTAACTCTGGCTAAAATTTTATTAGCAAACCTGTGTGGGAGAATTGGCAGCCAGTAACACCAAACTATCTTTGTTTTCATCTAATCCAGCCAAGAAGGTTTCTGAAGTAATTTGGATCAGCCTCTGTGTTCTCCCAGTTAACACTCATATAGGTTTGTCTCTGCACGTTATTTGGCTAAATTAACTTCCTATGTGAATTTCTATACTGCAGAAATACTGTAAATCTACAATGAATTTAAAACTCAGGCCCCCTCTGTCAAATTAAATGTACTGCCTCTGTTTCAAAACAAACAAAAAAAAACCTGCAAAAAGGCAAGGGGCAGCTAATTTGTGCAAAGACAGTCTCTTTTGTTTAAAGAAATATACTGTATTCTCATCTCAGCTACAGCTATGAAATTTTTCTCAACTTCAGTTACATTTTATCAGTGTTAAGAATATTTGATTGTAGAAATTGTTCCACTATATGGGTTGCAAATACTTACTCAAATCTAAGTTATATTAATTAACTTCTCACAGAATCAAACAGAGCCCAGTAATGGTTTGAAGGAAAGTACAAGTTATCCAGAAATGGTGGATGCTTATACACAACAGTGAAACTGAAGAGCGTAATTATCTGTTGTCTTGCAGGTTACTGCTATCACCAAATCATAGTCTCATAGAAAAGTCTAGGTACTTCCTCCAGAAGGGGCTTCTGGAGACCATCTGGCACAATCTGCTGTTGAAAGCAGGCCATTAAATGAGGTTAACCATCTTGTTGGGTCAAGTCTTGAATATCTCCAGTTATAGAAGTTCCACAGCTTCTCTGGGCAATTTATTTCAGTGATTGTCTTCATTGTGAAGAACTGCATAGTTCTATCTAGACAGATTTTTCATGAAGTAAATGGTGTCTCTTTGCCTCCTGTCTTGTGACCAAGTCTCCTTGTGAAGAGCATTCCTCTCTAGAACTACATTATAGAGAAGATCTCTGTGACCCCCCAGAGACCCTCTCCAATTTTCCAGTCCCAAACATTAAATGGAGATCAGATCAAGTGTACAGCCTCATACATATTTGACTGAACACATTGAATGGAATAAATCCACATGATAATGGTGTTTATAATAAAAGCACTGGAAACAAAAAAAAAAGTACTGTGCACTGTTGTTGAGGTGTTGAGGTTTGCTTAGCTTGTCCTGTAGGACCAAAAATAATGTATTTCATTACCACAATTGGTACTTATTTTAGGGCATTTTTAGGAATATTTATCTGGTGTCTCTGAACTGTATTCCATGTTGCCGATGAAGCATTCTTGTCCTAGCTACAGTGATCATGAGTAGATTATCCTTTTTGTCTTTGTAGAGATCCTTTGTGTGTTAGAAGATATTATTATATTCATCTGTGCCAGCAAAATATCCTTTTACAAGAATGTCCACGGAACTGCAGCATACCTAAAAAGAAGCAAACAGGTTTGCATTGCAACAGTCCACAGAAACAACATGCAACCTGCTGCACAAGCACCTGTATCACAATCTGTGACAAATATCATTCAGCATCTACACCTAACCGCTTCCACCTCAAGCAGCACTCACAAATTCATAGGAAACTTATAGGTTGGCTTTGGAATCTGAAATTAGGCTCACATAGCATAGGCATGTTTCCTACCATGCCGATGAAACTAAGTAGTAGGTCAAGTTGGATTTGCCTTGTGTCCACACTGGTTTAGTGGTGATCTATCCCATGTAACACCCCAGACAATGCGTAGAGCAACGTATACAAATCACATGGAATAAAGGTTTTGCATGCATGGATTGAATTCCAGTCTTCCTATACTTTGGTATTAAGAGAGCCTAGGTCAAAGTTATAATACTTTGTTAATCTATGAGCGGGGATACGCAGATTCTCTGCAGATTGTCTTTTATCCTTGTGACCTCACTGTTCCTCAGCATTTTATATACCTCTCACTGTCTGTATCCTGATAAGAAGTCAGAATTACTACTTCCTCAGTCAGTCACAGCCTGGATCTCTGTCTTCAGCCTCTTTTTAAGTAAATGAGAGCTGCCTGTGTTGACAACCTTTGAAGGTCTGTCCACAATTATAATTTCCCAGATTGGGTCAATTTTACTGTGAACCCAGCAGGGCAGATGAAGTTGTGTGTCTTCCTACATGTAGGTAAGCACCATTTACAAAGCCACCAGCAGGAATCTGCCCATGTGCAGGGGTCTGGAATATGTAAGCGAATATTAAGGGTCTCTGAATTGTTCTGCAGTGGTACTTCCTTTGCTTCCTGTGCACTCTTTCAAGTGGTAATGAATTTTAACCAGAGTTTTGAAGATAAACACATTGTACCTAGTCAATATTGAATGATTATTTGTACAAGAGCAGAATTCATACATCTTGTGCTTTCATTCACTTGAAAATATTTTAGTTGTTTATTGTTCATCAAATATACAATTCATAACAAATAATGATGCCTAGTTTAAGTGAAGTCTCAAGCAGTTTCCTCTGATGAAATGGAGCATGCAATGCATTTTTTATTATAATGGTATTCTTTTGTGACTCACTAACCATTGTATGGAAACAAAAACATTTCTGATACTTATCCCAAGAGAAAAATAATGAATATGAAAATGGTAAAGCTGCATTTGTATGTAAAAAAGCTATCAAAAGAATAGTTATGCATGTTAGCATTAGATTTATATTTCATTTCCATTATCTATTTTAAACTATCCATCCAAAAATGTACCTACCCCTGAACTGTTTTAAAATAAGGGTGGCATTTACCATAGTTAAGCCATCTTAACTTAACTAGAGCATCTTCTCTAAGGTAATAATTTAGCCAATCTATATCAAGAGACAGATCTGTCCAGGACCTACTCTTTGTCCCTAAAGCTGTCTGGCAGCCACAGCCTGACTTGTACATAAGCTAAGTTATTTTCCCTTTTCAAAAGTACCTACCACTTAAATAGGAGGTGTCCATACTGCCTGCTGGGAATGTCCCCAGCTGAGATAAGCCCCAATGAGGGCCTGGGATAAGCATGATAAGGGAGAGTGCTAGCTGGCCAAGGCCAAAACTGTACAAGCAGCCTTGCTAACAGTGTAACACAATGGACAGTCTTATTCCAGTTCCTAGGTCCATACCCCAGTACATTACTAGTATAGGTGTAACCTTATACTGTCTCTACATGCGGTAAAGGAGTTACCCTAAGGTGATATTCCATCTTGCTTGTCTTATTTATGTGTTAGTATGGGATGAGTCAATATCTGGAGATACCTTTTACAGTTAAATATAGAAAGCGTCTAGATGGTTATACGATGTACTTCACACTTGGACAACTATAATTTACTGAGATGAATACCATCATAGATGCTATGGCCTAGATTACTCCTGCCTAACACTGGGAATCACACATCTGATTTAAAGAGCATACTGGATTCAAGTTCTCGCCTTAGTCAATGGAAAAAGATAAGCATGTCTGAAAGATATAGCCAGCCCCAGATCTGAACTGACCTCTACAAGTGCTTCTTCATCACTTTTGGCTATAAAGAGAGACTAAAACAACCACAGATTATGTAACTCAGGTAGATACCTCAGTTTAAAGGTTGAATCTGGTCTGGTAAGCACATTCCTGGGGCCCTCATTACAGACACTGCACAGAATCTTGGATCTTACAGTTTTTAAAATGGTGTCATTCTTGCAAATTTCCCCACTGCAAAGGGGAAAAATATTTGGAAACATGTCTAAAGTGTGGTCAGTGTAGCAATGTTTGCCTGAGTCTGTAGAAAGTATGAAGTAATAGCTTTGAACAATTCATCTCATTTATCTCAGTTAATCAAAGGGAAACTCCATGACACACTGGATTCCTGTCCTCTATTAAATAAATGGACTAAATCCTAGCCAAATTTTGCTAGAGGAGTTTTGTACCATTTGAATTGCAATCACATCTTGTCAGCAGCATTTGTTCCTGAAGAAGTGACAGGAGCTGCAATTACTGGAAGGAAGTTATTAAAAAAGCCACACTTGTGAAACCTTACTCAATATCTTATTAATTTTGAAGACTTCATGCAAAATTGAAGAAAAAGTTATTTAAATGAACAATTGGGAAATAATAGTCACCGCATCAAATCATACTACACACAGCACATAAACCCCGTGACACAGAGAGTTGTTTATAAAAAACCACATCTTGTGCGTATGAGAAATACATGTGTAATCTTGTTCCTCCATCTGCCAGGAACTTTTTCAGTTAATGTTACCCTTATATTATCAACAATGCAGTCTCTACTATGAATTCCAGCACCACTGTAACCATTTTTTTTGGTACATTTCACTGAAAATTCCCCAAGGCAGTGCAGAATGTGGTTAAAATCAATTCAGGTTCTGTTCTGTTTTACAGTCCCTACATGGGAGAATCTTTTATTGTTTGCAATGTCCCCATTTGCTTAGGTGAGCCCAAAGGGAAAACTGGCAATTGGTACCTAGGCAATTAACTAAAAGAGAGCAAGCCCAAACATTAACCCCTGTTTGTGCACTCCGCTTAACTCTTCACTCACTGCTGACTCTCTTCTGTAGCTCTGGCTTCTTTCTCACAGACAGCACTTTGGTGTAGTTCAGGGAATATTTTAACTGAGGGACTGCTTTCAGAGCAAGCACAGACAAGACCTCACCACGTTGGACTCTAAGCCACACAGTCCTGTAATGATATCCCACCTTCAGCCAAACTCAAGCACATCTCCCTCTCAAAGTAGGCAGTACGCAACCCAGTTGTCATCCTGCGGAAGTAGGGAATTGCACTTAAAAGCTCTCATGTTGTTTCAGATGCCTTGAAGAATTGTAGAAAAATAACTGTTGTAATTATAACTGTTGTAATTATGTCTTGGGGCCACCACACAAGGCCTAGAGGAACCAGGAGGCAAATACTATGAACTATGGTTGAAGTCAGCGGGTACCATTTGACCTTAGGCAAGGGGTTTCGCCCTTGGCAGTCTTTTATATAGCACTATAGACATACTAATAAGATCTACATGCCATAAATACTGCTTTCTAATACTGCAAGTGTTACTTTTACCCAAGTTCAATTTGTCAATTTTTTTACCGTAATTTCCAGATTGTTTTTTGCTTTCTCTTTTTCATGGTGCAGTTTGCCCAAACAAAATGGAGCTTTTTCTTCATTGTTAATGGAATTGGAGGTGTAAATAATAGTAATTTAACAGCTGATTTGTGTTGAACTTTAAATCAAATGCAGGTACAAAAATGTTGATACAAATTGGTGCCAAAGCTGAGTGTGGGCTGTGAAAGCTTGCCCATATGCCTATCTCCTTTTAGTGTAGCTCATTCATGTCCAAAAATTTACCAGGCCTATACAATTTTAGAATAATAACAGAAAAGAAAAAAAGTGGCTCATTTAATCTGCCTTTCTGATTTTTAATTGTTTAATTTACGTGTCATTTGATGCTAATTACGTGGATTTCATTCAAAGCTCCTTTTGACAAGCCAAAAGTAATGGTAAATCTGAGAATTTGGATAAGCAAAAAAATTCTTGAAACCTGTTGGATGGGTGCTAGTATTATTTTGTAATGTCTTTCATCCCTGTGTACTTTCATGCTCAAAGTGTCATGCTCAAAGTGGTTGGTGTTGGAGCACATAGCATATCCTGCTGAGTGTAACACAGATATTGTGTAGTCACAAATGCAGCCCCTAAAGGAGATATGCAGTGAAAAACGTTGATATATATAGCAGGGCACTATAATGTAGCGAACAATATTAATTTAAAACTATCCTGTAGTGAGACCCCCTGAACTTTCTCAAAAGGTTTGAACTTTTCAGTCACCATGAAATTATTCTGGGCAGCTGGCCAGTTCCTAAATAAACTGTGTGTACACCAGTAGCAAAGCTTTTAATTTTGAACATGATTGATCTCAGCCTGTTATGAAAACTGTCAACTAAAATGGAAGAGTTAGAGCATTGCAGTAAATTTTTCATAATAATTTAATTTAATTGAAATGTTTACAGAACATTTAAGCAAATTTTGCATACACTTGCTTCACAGGCCATATGAAAACTACATCTTTCACTCTTTATGTTTTGCATATTACTGACTCTTCTTCCGTGATCAGAATTAAATGAATAGAGAACAAAACAAAAAGTTAGGAAAGGTAGGTCTTATCCATTTGGCTATGTTTAACTCTTCTCTTTCGGCGTGTACTCACCGAAGTGTCAATGTCTTAGAAACTCAATGACTGTGTTAAATTTGAGCTTTCAGTTTGCTTTGCCAAGAACATTACTTTTGCAGATATTTCTGTCTCTAAATGCAAATTGGTGATATTAAGAGATACTCACCTTAGTTTGCCCTTTGAACTGTTCAAGTGATCTTGTTCATATTACCAGACCACAGAGCACTTCCATGTTTCAGGTTGTCAGCTCCCACCCGAGTCCGTAACAAGACCTCTGCATGTGCAGACACTTCTCACATCCTGCTTATGCAGAAGAGGATGTAGGCTGGAGGACAGGCGTGACACTGCCCTGTGTTCACCTGAAGATCTGAAGTGCACTGTGGCATGTCTCTTCTGGTGAACATGGGGAGAGATTGTGGCAATGCACTTCTCCTTATCAGGTCCTGATGCTTGTCTCACTCCAATGCTTTAATGCTTTTTCAGCAATTCCAGTCACTGCTATCAAAGAAGTTCTAGTATGTACTTTAGAAGAACTCACTAATTTCACCCTGCCCACTTTTGCAGTGATTAATATTTGGGTGACTATAATATTACAGTGTTTTAAGATTAAAATTTAAGAACCACCATTTATTGCCTTACTCTCCTCTTCAGGTTCTACATAACACGGTGTATACTGTGTGGCTCAAGTACTGTAATGCAGTATATTTTTTAAAATTTTTAATTGTCAACACTTTCATCTCTGAAACATGGATGAGGAAGCTTTCGTGGCAGAGGTGGGATGATTTGTGAATAGTCTTGTGGTGTGGCTCTGTTAGCCTAGTGGAACCAGTGTGGTTATGTGGGAGATGCCAGCTTTCTGTTGGGAAGGCTGATATCTATCTCCAGTGGGGCAGTGATTGCTTTTCTGACCATCCCAACACAATGTTTCACCACATCCAGGGTGCATCTCCATTAGAAAGATAATCCTTCCCCTTTGTTCTCACTAGTCATTTCCTTCTGTCTCCTTTATTGCCCCTGGGTCTACCCCAGTCTTCAACTTTCACCACCTTCCAACTCAAACCATTCTATAGTTCTGTGAATGAACAGATGAGGGAGAACTTTGATTTCAGAGATGTGTATCTGAATGTATTATTCAAGCTTCATTGAAATCCCAAATTAAGATTTTCTCTCTGCCACTCCTCAACATTTACGTACTATTTGGATAAGTTCTTCTGAACTAGGTTTAGAGAAAACAGTTGTACCATATGTATTGTGTCATTAAATCTGTCCCTGTAAACTCAAGCACGATGGAAATAGTGGAAATAGACATAAATTCCTTCTATGGCTTTACAGCTATAAATGTTTCTTACTGTTCTAGCAACCACAAGATATTTAGCCAGATCAGGCTGACAAAATGCTGGTGAACTGTTCCCAGTAGGCTCTTTGGGGCTGGAGATTGAGGCCATGCGAAGCAAATCAGGCCAGCGTGCATTTCCTTGCCAATAGTAATAATAACAAATAAAAAACAAAAGTCATAGTGAAAATGTCCTGATATTTTATTTTGGGTTTAGCTGTTACTTGAAAGACTCTGTACCGTCATTGCCACATTTCAGCATAATCCTGTAGCTTTAAAATTATATGTGTTTATTATGAGTTAAGGCAAGTTGAAATGTAAAGGTTTTAAGCAGCAATACAAAATACAATGTATGTCATGTGGAGCAACAATTACACCCTAAGTGCGTAGAGAAGAACTCAGTGAAGCTAAATGCCTCAAGCTCCCCAATACGTAATATTATCACAGCGTGAGCAGTTCGAAATATTCTGTAGAACTGCTTTGACTTTTGGTTATTTTAAAGCTTATCCTGAATCATTCTCCTGCTTAGACAGAGGATATTGCTTCCCCTTGTTTACTTTTTGAACTATACAGTTTCCTGCTTCCAAGCTCCCCCTGATCTGTTCTGCACTAGGACTTCAGACAACATTGCAATCTATCATATGCTCTCTCTCTCCTGTACACATTGACTTCTTCAAACAGGAGTTCATAGCTGTAAGAGACATTGTTCGTGCCCAAATCTGCATATTTATGCAATTATTTATTATTTAAAAGCAACAGCAGAAACTGGAAACCTTTTTTTCCTCTAAAACTTACCCCTTCCCAAAGCTTTTCAACAGTACAGTGTTGCAGAAAAGCCCTGTTAGATTATCCAGTTCATTTCCTTGTCAGTGAGCAATTTCTTTCTGCAGTACTCTGGCGTTTCAAGGTTTCTGTCTAGTCTGAATTTAAAATGATGAGGCACTTCCCTCTGGAGACCTCTCTGAACACTCAGAGATTTCCCTGTAAGGAAAGCAGTCTTTATTCTCATCCTAGAAATTCCCTTTCTTAATATCATCCTCTTGTTTCTATATTTGGGGTACTCCATTATATTCTTTAAATAATTTGGTTTCAAATATTTCTTACATAAATTTACATAATCTCCCCTTAATTTATTATCAGTTATGGTAGATATAATGTAATTTTTGGGCACCTTTAGTTTTTCTTTTCTTTTTTCTCCCTTTCCCCAGCTGATTTATGCAGCTCTCCCCTAGTTTTCATGGCTCTCTTCTGCACTGTTTTGGCTTGTCAGTGTGAGACTTCTAAAATGGTATTTAGAAATGAATGCATACCTGGGTATGGTCTTTTCAAAGCAGCACAACAGAGGAGCTGTGGACTTCTGTACCATTTTCTGTACCTTTATAATGTCTAACCAACAGAGATTGGTTGTGAGCATAGCCTTTGGCTGGTAATGTAATTGGTGCCCAATTTGGCCTTCTGATGCTCAACTGAAGTACAAGTTCTTGTTTAGTTTCTGCTTTTATTCTTGCTCTACTTTTTTTTTTTTTTTTTTTTTTTTTTTTTTTTTTTTTTTTTTTCAGTCTGTTATTTCCAGCCCCTGTTTCTAAATCTGTCCTTTTCCTTGTCCAGCGTGGTATTTGCAGCTCTTCACATTTTAATATCAAGTGAATTTCATTAATGTCATCATTTCTTCCTTTTAAGGATCATTAAAAAGCAAATAAATAGGACTGGACATAATACAGATTTATGCAATATTCCCCTTCTATTCTGACTCAGTGCTTTTGTCTATTTCTTTGTCATCATTAGTCTTTGTTTATGGCTCTTCAAACAGTTTTCCATCCACATGACAGCTTATATCCAACCAAATATGAATTGATTTTCAGTTTAAGCTGTCCTGTGGCTGGAAGTGGTGATGTTGCTGATAGCATGACGGGGCAGCAGAGCAGTTCTTCTATAGCATGCTGTGGGAGCATGCATTTCAGTAGGCAGTGCAAATGAGAGCAAAAACTCCATTCGACTTCCTGGGTAATTGCCCCTGGTAAAAATCTAAAGCTGATGTCTATCAACAGTATTCCCTGCAGGTGCTGATGGAGAAAACCTGTTTTAAAATGTAAGCTTCTAAGCCTGTGCTCACAAGCAGGTGGGTGAAGGAGAATTGAAATAATCTCAGTTAGATGTATGCTTATTGAAATAGTATTCAATACACATACCATTTAAAATAAATGTAAAAGTGAACTTCTCTCATTCTTTCTGACTTGGTATTTTGTTACAATGGCACAACTGAATTGCTATATAAGGTAATCAGAATTCAGGAATCATATCTCCATATCATATCTTTTTTATCTTGTATCATTACCTTTAGCCATCATCTGTCCACGTAGATAGATGTATCTGCCTTTTCTGTACTTCGATGTGTGATATTCCATGGAATAACTGGTTTTGGATACTTGTAAATGCAGCGTTCATTATGTGATTTGCTGCAGCTCAGTAACAGAATTGCTGATGTAGATGGATTCTTTTGAGTCCTTTTTATTACTTATAATACTCATCTAAATGTAATTTTCCTGTTATTTCCATGTTCTGAGAGCTGGATTCCTTTAGAATGTCTCCCTTTTAAAATTCTATGTTCTATTTGAATATCGAAGAGCTGTCAGCATAAATGGAAAAATGTGCCTAATAAGAAAAGATCATGGGTGTTTATTTGCTTAATAAGGTGTTAGGGATTTGTGAAGAAAAGATAAAAATAAGCATATTGAATAGGACACTAATATGCTTTGTATTTTAAAATTAAAATTATTATCAGTCCTCTCATTTTATGACTTTCAGTTAAAGGCATGGTATTATTAGGTATTTTCAGCTTTAACACAAGCAGACCAATAAACTCCAGAGTATCATATTTACCCTCTGTAGTTCTTTGCTGCCATCTTCTGTTTCTTTAAATGATTGCTGTTATTATTTGGACTCTGAAAAACAAGTTTGGGAACTTACAGAGCAAAATTTTCATTTCTGTGATGTTTTTCATTTTGCTTTTTTTCAGTTAAAGCAAAGTGAAGCAAATGCAGATACAAAGGAGAAGCTTCCATTGCGTCTACGTATCTTTGAAAAATTTCCAAACAGGCCACAAATGGTTAAAATCTCCAAGCTTCCTTCAGATTTCACAGTTCCAAAAATAAGGTATTGAAATATTTCCTAGCTATAAACTTGTTTGGTGAGACATAGCACCCAAAATATTTAATTGTTTTTCTTGTGGATTAGACAGTTCAGAAAATCAGAAATCAAACAGAATTAACATCAGTGTCGAATGGATATGACATTTTGGTTTTGCCTCAAGTTTACTTTAGAAAAAAAAAAAAAATCCTAGTGCTTCTTATAACATATTCATGAAAGCAACTAGATTGACCAAAATCAACACAAGTACAATATGATTGAAAAGTGTGTTGTTGTTTCTGCTCCTGTTTGGATTTTAGATTCTTGGCTCACACAGACGACTAACAGTCTAATCAATTCTCATGTAGCTTTTTAAAGACAAAGGTCAACTGGCAGCAAATCATTAGAGGGGATAACACAGACTACCCAATACCAGTTACTCTGTGATGACTTTGTCCCCCTTTGGTTCTGCATAGTTGCCACTCTCCTGTAAAATTCACCTTAACAAAGGATCAGCCTCTCACTGGCTACTAAGTCATCAGGTACAGTAAACATTCTTGGCATGGTCCCAAAAATGCTTACAGAAATACAAGGGCTGCTCTAGCATGTACTGCTGAAACAGCACAGGCTGGCCAAACAGGTCCTCTCTCCATGCCCATTCCAGTATCCCCACCAAGAACATGCAAGGAGAGAGGATGGTGTGAAAGATGGGTGGTGTTATTCGTGGTCTCCTGAGGTTACATTTCTTTTGATTAAACTCACAAGGAAGCTAATGCAACTGGTTTAACCTGTTTGTATTATTTAGCTGAATAAAGGAATAATGCTGGTCAGAAGGGTCAGGAAAAACAACCCTCCAAACCTCAAGGAAGCAGTCACAGGTGTTTTGCTTTTAGTATCAAAGCACTGTTTGATTATATATTGAGGGCATTTTTCTCCTATCTTAGTCTTTTTTGATATTTCTTTCTAGCTCTGTTTATCCCAGCATACTCTAGATTAATACATGATCAGGCTAACTACTGAAACAGACATAAAACTATCTCTAGCAAAGCATATCTTTGTATCTGAAGCTATTGTGCTATGTACATCTCTTCAGATAAAAATTAGTTTTGACATAGTAAATTTGCACTGAAAATAGGGCAACTCTACCAAACTTAAAATACAGCAAGATAAACGTACATTTGTTGCAAACAGAAATGCTTCTGCATTTTAAACATGGCATATGTGAGACAGAATTGCTGAAGCGCCTTAATACTGGCATTCAAAGCAGTTATATGAACAGATGTTGTTTGAAATCTTCAAGAAAGAATTTCTTGCAGAAAGTATGTTTCCTTTGGATTATATCAGCGTTTGATTTACATTGAAGTAGCAACTTGCTGTTTAATGAGCTCAAATGAGCTGAAAACTGCAAAAGGCATTTCAAATATTTAAGCACTTTAACTGGTAAATAAATAAATAATTATTTAAAGGAATAAAATTATTTCCTTTGAAACTACATGCAAGCCACCCACGTCTCAGTTCAATTATGGATTCCTTTAATAAATTAATTTAAGTTTTATCAGTCGGCTTGGCATTCTGTCCATTTATACATCTGTAACCCAGTACAACTTTTTCTTTGAGTTATCCATCTTAGCACTAATCGGTTGTGGCATGTCATAAAGAAAACCAAATATTAACTCTTTCTGGGGTTTTAATCCATCAATATCTTCTGTTTATTCACAAGGGAAAGTTTCATGAAGCAGTTTATTGATCGCCAGCAACAAGATACCAGCTGTCTGCTGCGAAGACTTCCTTCAGCATCTTCTTCCTCATGTGACCACTCTAAAAGATCAGCAATTGAAGAAAACAAATATATTGATCAAAAGGTAAATCAAGAGAATAGGGCAGTGTATGTCTTTCCTTGAGGAAAGACCTCAGATTATTCAGTTTGTCAAACTACATAAAAGTGAACACAAACTAGGATGACTGAACACAGGCTAAAAGGCTGTATTTGATTTAGCCTAAAACAGACATCGCAGCAAGTTCTCATTTGATTTAAATTTTCCCGTCTCCTTTGACTTCAGAATTCAGGATTTGATACACAATTTTGTTCAGTGCTTCCATCTTATGAATCTTGTTTTTAAAGTAGTCTTGCTGTTAATCGCTGAAGCTAGTGGAAAATTAAAGTTTGTGAATATCACTTTGGATTTTTGAGTGCCTTGATACTGTTATAGTGTTGAAAATGTGCTTTACCGAAGCCAAGTCTCTGCGTAATCATTGGAGATGAGTAAAAATTATTCTGATTTTAGAATTATTCTAATTATTTAGAGGACATTAACCTCTCTGTAGGCCTGGGAGTTGTTAGAAAACAGATGCTAAACACATATACTTGATACCCATTATGCTAAATGCTGCTAGTCTCCCAGCTGGACTGGTACAGATGGTTGGATCTGAAAACTACCAGGACTGCTTGGAATGATGATGATGATGATGATGATGCAGCATAAGTAAATGTGTGTGACCTCTGGCACATTGCAAAACTACAGGGACAGATAAAATCTTCATGTGCATAATGGAAAATACTGTTTTCCCATATTTCTAGTGGCATCTACACTGATACCACTTCTTGATCAATTGTAATATTGTGTAACTTATTAGTGGCATTTTAACAGACAAAAGTCAGTATTCATTACAGAGTTTCTGAATTCTGTTGGAATATTAACTCAGGGGTTTGTAAATACATTTGAAGTTACAGAATCACAGACAAGGAAAAGAAAGAGGGTACATATTGTAGTTACACAAAACTCTGGCTCTCCTAGTATGTGGTTTGCAACGATAACTTGGGATAGCATTCGTACAGGTAGGAAGCAGAGTTAGGAAAAACAATACTCTTGTATGAGTGAAAAGAGAGAATTTACAAACTGTAGTTAATTTCCATCCCTGTTTCTGTGCAAGAACCCATTCCTGTGGCCAGTGTATTCTTTGGCATCAGTAAGCCAAAGCTGAAAAGCATGGCCTGAAAGGGAGGGCTGTGGTAAAATACTGTTCATCAGACAAGGAAAACAGCAGAAAAATTGGATGTTATTAAATTACAAACTTAGTGGCCAGCATAACTATGCTAAATACTGCTAATGATGGATCTCAGACACTGTGCCAGGGAAATTGAAGTACATTTCTACCATGTAATGAAGAGATGAACAGAGACCTTAAACCTGTCCCAGCCACACAGATAAGTCCACAATATGCAGCGCAGAGCTGTGCAATGATTCGGTAGATCTGTTTACATGAATATAGTTTAGGTAAATTATAATTTTATTCCTTTTGCCTGCTGTTCACAAAAGTGAATCGTTATTGTGTTTGAAGACAGATGAATACATAGCACAGTTTATTCAATGAGGTCTTACAATATGAAAATGGAATGCTGCATTCTTGTCAAATTTTCTCTTCCCTCCAAGAGCAAATGTGCATGATCTGACTTTAATTTTTGAATTGAAATAAGTGTTTGCAAATTGGTTTTGAACTATTCAACCTGCTTTAAGCACATACTTTTGGATTTCCATGCCTCAAGAGTAGAATCAATGATGAGTAATATTTCAGATAAATGTAGCTTAAAACAAGGTATTTACACATTCCTATCAAGAGGGAGAAAGCACTAGGAAGGATTTTGTGAAAGTAATTACTCTGGCTTTCTATAGTTACAGTTGCCAAGGAAACCTCACTTTTGTATGAACAAATCTTCTTAAAAATATCTTATCCTTAAAACAAGCTTGGAATGACTGCTTGCACTTAGATGTAAACCGTACATGCATACTTCCCTTTCCTTTGTAAAAAAAGAAATCTGACCAAACATTTAACTAATCCCAGTGCTTAGTAGGATGTGTTCCCACTGCTCCTGATAGCAGTGCAATGGCTTCAGAAACTTTTCACATCTTTTTTGCATTGTAATTGTTGAAAAAAATATGGTGGAATCAAAAGCTAGGATACTGCTGGCAGATTTGACTCTGTCCTTCCTTTGTGGTGCCTTAACTGTGACTAGTTCCTCCAGTTTCTCCTGTACTTATATCTGTGTTCCACACTTGCTGAAGTGATAGGAAGTGTTTAATACATACATTGCCTTATTTCCACAGCAGCAACATTCTGGTTTTATTTCCCTAAAAATCTGCCAATATATATATATATGTATGGTGTTGTTTTTGTGTTCAGTATCAATCTGACCCATAATTTGTGATGATCAATAAAGCAAATCAGTTTTTGTTCTTTTATATTAGGGGTTTAGAAAGTTTTTCAGTATTATAATTACCCACTTTCTTGAAAAATTTTCTTAAGTTGTAAAAGAGGGATAGGTCTTCATTGCATTCTTTCTTTTTTCAAAATATTTTACCTTCTCATAATAATTGAAAAAAGCATATATTGCTATAACCATGACAACAATCGCTTTGAAATCATTTTCATCTATGTCAAATCAAAATAACAGCTTTGGAAAACAGATTTCTCTGCTATACTCTTTTTTTCTAGTCAAGTCTGTGAGTTCCAGAAGTTTTTCTAAGTCTTCCACATTTCTAAACTATTATCAAAGAAATAAACTAGCCAAACGCTAATATAAAAAATTACTTTTGGATACCTAAATGCTCTTTACCTTTTATACATTCCCTAAAAGTTCTCTCTTAATGTGTGGGGTCTGAGTGGGTGTATGGAGACAGACTGTGCCATGTCCATTCTTCTACATCCAGTGCCAGCAACACATGGGCTATCTCCCATGGATGATTGATAGGCAGCTTAGCATGATGCTTTGGTTGAGTTGTTTATGATTATCTGTATCTGTGTGTGCAGAACAGGGATTCTCTGGGGTTTTCTGAACACTGCTGGAAATGCAGGATGGTCAGTTTTTACTCTCTGCCTGAGTTCCTCCTGAGCAAATTTTTTTAAAACCATTGATCTTGCCACAGACTTCCTCCACAGCATGCTGAGCTAATCTATGCTGATGTGGTCTGCAGGCCACGAGTTGAAGAGCTCTGAATCTAATCAGAGAAACGAGGACTGTCCAGGTTGGTGAGGATACCCCTGTTGTAGTAGAAAGTACCATGAAGATACTTTCTGGTGAAAGAAGGAATACTGCTCAGGAAAAGTCCAAGTATATGGAGACAGTGCTCTTGTAAAATTAATAGAAAAAGTATCTGAGGAAAGGGTTAACAAATGAAAAGAGGGAGTTAGGGTGTTACATGAACATTGTAGATGTGGGAGAAGGGGAGTTTTAGAGACACAGAGAGAAATGTTCTTCTATACTTCCACATTTGTATGAAAATTACTCACAGTATGCTGGGAATTTCCTTAGCTAACCAATATTTCAGTAAATTCTTGGACAGGAGAACTGGATGAAATATGGAAACATATAATTTCTGTGTGAGTGGGTGGATGAGAAGAAAGGAAGTTGGCAGAAAATAAAGACATCTCACTGTGGTGGCTCTCACAGGAGCCTGAGGGATAGTCACAGCCAGTTTCTAGAGACAAAGAACTAAACAAGCTCTAAGTTTTACAACAAATCAGGTGTCCAGTAAAATACAGCTGATTTGGTCATAGAGCATTGGCCTCGGCTTCTTAACTTCAAGGCTAGAGTCAGAGGAGCACAGAAACACCTCTGAGTGCTTTCATAAGAGACACGCAACTTTTAGAAAGTGCTGCAGAAAATTGTTGTGAGGACACTCCTGAACTGGTTACTTATCTTTGGCCACACAACACAGCACATTGCTGTTAAATTGAAGTTCAAAACTGACAGACTCATGAGATGAACTTGGAAAATGCCTATGACTCAATATGTACAGATATCCATGTGCGTGTTTACAGCAGTGGCACAAGGAGTGAATTACAAAACAAAGAAAAAGAGCATTTAATATATCCATGTATTTTATAGTTCAGATTTTGAACATCTCCCATATAATCAAAGGAATATAAACAAGCCAGCTCTTTTATTTCTGCATTTGTAAGATTAATTGGACAGTGGCAAACATATTTTGTCTTTTCTGTCCTCTTTATCATCCTGTTTCCTTTCACGTGTATGAGTTTTGGTTTTAGCTCTGCAAGGAGTGAAGTTAGTAGCCATCCTTTCTCCTGTGGGAGCAAGATCCATCCTTAGGGTCTACCTCCTGTGAAAGCTCAACCTCCCATGCCGTATGCTTCTCCCACTGATTTCCTGCTTATCGCAGAATGTAGCTGCATGACAGGAGGTCATGCTCAGAAAGTGAGGGCTTATCTCAGAGGTAGCTAGAGCCATTACCATGGAGGACTATGGATATTAAGCAGCAGACCTCACACTGGATTCTCTATTCTCTGGGGAGTCGGAGCACTGGGGTGGTATGTTCCTGATGACCTGTGTTGACTTGCAGGTGGGCTGCTGAGCTTTGCACCTGCCTTTTTTAGGCTATTTGCCTTCATTCCCAGATATAAATCTGCTGATATCCACTAAAGTTAGATGGAATGGAACACAAACCTCAACTCAATTATGTCTCATCTTGGAAGGGTCTCAGTACTTCCTTGAAGATTTACACCCTTTCATTTATGTAAAAAACATGATCTCTCAACACCTCAGGGAGAGTTTATGATTTTATCTGTTTACAGTTTCACATAACAAATATAACACACAAGATTGCCCACAACTTTTAATGTGTTTGGTTAACATCATAGATACTCCATTTATGAGCTGCTGACACATGCCACCTATTCTTGATGGTGTTTAATCTGGCAGTTTATTCCTGCATGTCTTTTTTTGATCTGTGCTCAGCTTCTTTCGTTAACTATTCTGTTTCTTTTGAAAAGAATCACATATATTATGAGAGTATTCTGAAAGGACTTTTCCTTACAGAAAGTATTTGTAATTGTAAAAGCTGAAAAAGCCTTTCAGCTTTTCTAAAGCATAGCTTTTAGCAATGAAGACAGAGTGTCCCAAGATATCCTTTAGAAAATCATCAGACATGAAGACATACTCATAAAATTTATTTGTAATTTTTCCTTCTTGGAAAAAAACCAAGGGTAGAATATTTATTCATAAATTGTCATTTCCAGAATTTCTACTTGTTATTGTAATAAATTTATGTCCCAAGTTAATCAACCTCTTCTGAACTTTATTTTTGGCATTCTGTTGTGCAAAGCAGGATTTTGGCACAAAAACTGATAGCATTCTGTTGTGTTCCTGATTATTCTTTTCTCTAAGTAATTTGAAAGAATAATTTTATCACATTAATGTTGAATATAGCAGAAACTAATAAAGTGTAATTGCACATGAATTCCAAGTAGAAAAGATTCTTTATTTTTAAACACTAATAAATACTACATTTTTTCTAAAGTAATTCTTGTAGAACTTTGTGCATAAATATCACCAAAAATCATTCAAACTTTATCTTAATCTCCCTTTACTATCTGAGTAGAACTCTGTCCTGCAATTTCAGTTTCCATATACTGCTTGTTAGTTAAACACAGCCAAGTGCTTCAGTCTTAGATATTTATGTCATTCACAGGATATTGCCAAAATCTAGCTATAACATTCAGAAAAGTCATTAAAACAGTCTAACTGCTGGAACAGCTTCTGAATCCTGCATTTTCTTGCTCATTACAGTCTTGATTTTCAAATATGATTTTTGTCCCATGTCTATCTACATCAGACCTTTCTAATGAAGCTAATATATGTAAATGAAGTGATGTATTTCAGGTTTTCTGAAAATTAATCAGGAGACCTCTTTGTCTGTTTTGCATTTTTTGAAGATTTTGTTCATTTTCAGAAAAAAATGGATATGTAACAATGTCCCTATGTCCCTTTGTCTAAATAATCAATTTATAGAAAAAGACACATTCTCATTAAGTATTTTTCCACATACACATTTCAGCTGGTAATGTTTAACTTCCATGATCATGTTTCCCTTCAGAGCAGAGAAGACAGAACTGCAGTAGTAACAAGACTCTGTTCTTGTTATGGTCTGTCTCTCGCTTCTGATGATTTAAAATTGACACCCTTGACTCTACATAGTATGTTCAAAATTGTGCCTGGAAAAGACCAATTTTCAATTACATTCTGAGAGGAAGGAGGCTGGGGACTGGATACTTTGCCATTTTCAAAAAGTGCCGCAATTCAGCACTTCTTTCTGCCATTACCTTTCTCCTTCATCAGTTTTGAGCTAAAACATGTCAAGGGTTTGGTACAAAGGCTGTGAAGATGCATTAGAACACAAGGGACTGATCCTGTTTCTTCAGTCAAACAAATTACAGACATGGCAAAGTTTTTAGGGCTGTTGTATTTTAACAGAAAAGAGCATGCATTAGTTTGGAGTGAAGGGAGAGTCAATGAGGGGTTGGGTTACAGGAAAGCCCTTCTATTTGAGCCTTGTACTCTCCCTTTCCCTGCTCCTACTGAGGAATCCAGATCACCTTCTCCAAGCCCTTTGGTCTCTCTCACCCAGTCACAGGACTCATTCATAAGAACTGATTAAATATAGTCGTGATCACTTTGTTCTAGTGAAAGGAATTATATGCATGTGCTTGTGTAACCAGGAGTAATGTTCTTACTTGTTCCCCCAACCCAATTTACCTCCCACTTGAAACTCCCAGCCTTTATCAGTCTTCTTCCATTCCCAGTCCAGTCCAGCCTGGCAGTCCCTTCCTCCCTTAGACCCTCAAGATACCTGACTCAAGGTGTGGAGTGGAGCCTTATCATCACTATGCACCCAGCAGAATGTATTACAACTCCACATCACCTTGGCCAGGAGCCCTCACTTCCACTCTGCTGTCGGCTACCATGAGTAATCTACCCAGCTCTCTTTACTAGCTTTTCCCAAGGTCTCTCTGGCTCCTGCATCAAGTAAAGTTTAAAAAAAAAACCAACAAACCACAACAAACAAACAACAAAAAACCCCAAAGCTTTTCCAAGTTTGCACTTGCCAGAACAATCAGAGGGCCGGACCACCTTTCCTATGAAGACAGACAGAAAGAGTTGGGATTGTTCAGCCTGGAGAAGAGAAGGTGCCAGGGAGACCTTATAGCGGCCTTCTAGTACTTAAAGTGGGCCTACAGGAAAGATGGAAAGGGACTTAGTGGGGCTTGTAGTGATAGGACATGGAGTAATGGTTTTAAACTAAAGGAGGGTAGATTCGGACTAGATACAGGGAAGAAATTTTTTTACAATGAGTGTGGTAAAACACTGGAACAGGTTGCCCAGAGAGGTGGTAGATGCCCCCTCCCTGGCAACATTCAAGGCCAGATTGGACAAGGCTCTGAGTAACATGATCTAGTTGAAGATGTCCCTGCTCATTGCAGGGGTATTGGACTAGATGACCTTTCTTTTCCCTTCCAACGCAAACCATTCTATGATTCTATGAAAAACCTACCCATTAAATTGCTGAAAGTAAAATCTCAGATATGCCAAAGGGAAAAACCAAGCCATAGTATGACAAGACATATAAGACAGGGATTCTTCTCCTTCCCTAGAGCTTCTTCCCAGCCTGTCTGAGATGGACTATTATCATGCCCTTTCAGTCTTTGGGGGTTTTATGAATATGCTAATATTAGCCTTGTCCACATTCTCAGACTTAATTGAAAAAGGTTATGAAATGACATGTAAAGTTTCCAGATCAGTAATCAGATAATCAGAAGAACATGGCTTTCCTTAACAGACAGACAACAATCAAGAGCTACAAGAGGAATTAAGGCTATTTCAGGTCAGTGACTCCCAAGAGTTAAGGAGATTATGCACACTTCTGATTCTAGACTTCTGATCAAAAGGGACAGCCTTTGACTCCTCCTGGCAATTACCTAATGCTAGATCACTTTCTTGACTGTTTAGTCATCCTGTTTCTTACACGAGACAGCCTTTCCAAGGGCTAGGTTTTCAAAGTTGAAATGAAAATAGTTTTACTTTGAGAGAGGGAAATGGATTAGGTGATCTAGAGGTCCCTTGTGATTGCATCTTTCATGATTCTCTAGGCATTAAGAAAAGTTTTGAAAAGAGCTGAAGAAATTCCCCATTGATTTCTATAGTATTTAGTCACTTAACCTGCTTAAATTCTTTTGAACATTTTGTTAGGTACCTACCATCAACTTGCAGTCTGGCCTTCCATCACTCTTCATATTTTTGTCACATTCCTTTTGATAGAATCTGATCTCTTCAAGCCAAAGACGGATAGGCAGAATGTTGTTGAACAAATAATAATGTTTGCATTTGAGAGGCTGCACAGCAAACTCCTGTGGGCCAAAAATACCCTGTATTTAATGGAATCCTTAAGTTTTGACAGATTCTGCTCAAATACTTCCTTACCATTTCTTAAAAATCACTGATATATTTCTTGTCGTATCGACTCTTCATATTTTCCCTAGAAGCTGTACATGTTAAAATAACAATATAATAACTAACAATCTGTTCATTCTGCAAGTCTACATAAACCATCAGTTGGCATCCAACAAATTCCAAACTGAAACAGAAGCTTTGGATGATTTTTTTTTTTCCTTGCTTGGAATTTCTGGCATGGTACAGAAGATTATTCTTATATGGTCTTGTAGTTCCCTATAAAAGATTGATATCAACAGCACTAAGCCAAAATTCCTAATTTTCATAGAATAATCAAAAAATTGCATTAGAAAAATATATTGCGTGCGCCTTTTTTTTTCATTGTCAACCAAACATTTCCGACATTTATATCTCATTATTTACTTATGACCTTGTCTGACCTTGCATTGCAGAACACCCACCACCACTTGTCTGTTCCGCCAACTCTGCAGTGGTCTGATACAAAAATAATACACTACATCACCAGTTTTTACCTGTTGATAACATACATTTTCCCATCAAATTCAAGTTGAAAACAATTGCTTTATGCAGCGTTTTCTGGGGTTTGTGCACTGCAAATATGTCACTAGGAAACTATATCAAAGCATTGACAATGGATAGCATTTCTCAAAACTTAAAATTACTGAGCCTTATCTTAGCTGTTCCAAATTGGCATAGATCTGCCTAAAGTCAGCAGTGCTGTGCCAGTACACCTAGGCTGTAGGACTCATCCACAGCCATTAGCTGTCATCTACCAAAGGTACCATCCTGTGTTGCTCTGATCTTAATCTTATGCCAAAGATGTTCTTTTTCCAGGGTACAAAGCCTGGAATTTTTAGTTATTGATTTCTGCAGTACCTTTTCAAAGCAGCGGGTGGCACTTGCAGAGCAACAATGTTCTGTGGTTTAGCTTCTTTTAAAAGAGTTGCGCTGGTTTATCGGTTTGTCCTTGTCGGTTTGGACAAACGGGATTTCATAGGATGTAGCATTCAGATCAAGTTCACACTGACAGGACTGAGTCATTTATCTGCCTGAAGTCTGCCCTGCCAACAGCAGCAGTGAAGGGTGCCAGCACTTGTGGATGAAGCGCTACCTGCAGCTTTTCTAATTCTGTGTCTACAGGCACATCTGTGTAAATAAAGGAATGTGGGAACCAAGAACTTGAGTTTATTCATGCTTTCGTGGGAGCACATGCTTTCCATCTAAAACCTTTTCATCCAGGAAATATTATCAGTAATTTGCTGACCTGTCACAGCTGTTCCTTACAGATTAAAGTAACCTGCAGGAGTTCTTTAAAATGTGTTGTTGAAAATATATTTAACAGCAATCAGATGCTGTTAGGTGATTTCAGGACAGTGTCTTACACTAAAAAAAAAAAAACACCAAAACTCTCTAGCAGAACACTATATGGCACTGTTATCTCTGTACTGAGTGTACTTATAGACTGCATAAATAAGTAAATAAATAAATAATGGCTAATAAGGATACACTGAGGGTGTCCTCACAGTACATGACAACCTGTAATAAAAAACTCAGCAGGCTAAACAGATAATACCCTAAAATAACCTCAGTGGAGTATACTGTACTTATTTAATTCCACATCATCTGATCAAGTAATGTCTTTTGTACATTACCACTGTTAATAATTTCCTCTGCAACATTCAAGAACTCGGCAGGTATTGTAAGTTTTAATTGCCAACCTCCTTCTACACCAGCATGCAGCATCTAGACATTATTAAACAAAATACTGATCATCACCCCCATTTTCTGTTTGTACAGTTGCATTGCATTTGCCTGGTTGCTATGCAAATTTGGAAAATTAAATAGGAAGCAATTGGGTTTATTTATCTAATACAGAAATAAGGACACATTTTAAAAATACATACTAATGTTTGATGTTCTTCAACACATATATTAACATATGCATGAGAAACGGATCAGTCGTGCATGTCTAAAAATACTATCTTGTATTGCTTCTTCTGGATATTTCAAATTTAAGATAAATTCACCAGGGTTCTGGTGAAGCAAGTACTCCTTAGTCCTAAAGAGCAATGAGGACCATCATCTTCAAAAGCCATAATCCTTGGAAGTGCCTGGCTTGTATTATCCATTCCATTTTGGGTGACTGAGGTCCCTAGGCAGCAAAGTGTAGGATCTTGTGCATGCTCATGTATTCTTGGATTAAAGAAATTGATACCTGGCTCCATTCTCAATTCTGTCACAGTGCAGAGGCAGACAGGATGATAACAAACCTCCAAAATTTCACCTAAGGCTCAGTCCGTTGGGTATGCTTAGACCATGGTCAGTGCCCAAGGACATACTGCTTCAGGTGCAAGTTTCACAGCTAGTCCATCTGAAAAGAAGTGCAGGAAAAGTAAATGCACTCTTTTCACAGATAACCTGGTGCAACACCCTGTAGTCTGGTCCCTTCCCTCATTCCCATGAATTCTTAGGCATTTTTTTTGTTTAATCATCACTGAATAAAATTAATGAATAGCTTTGGTAGCAGGAACTAGAACCCAGTCTTTTCTCCCCCGTCTCAGTGCCTCTGGACATGGGCTCCTTCCTGCTGCTTCTCTTTGTCCATGTTGCACCATCTGGCTGTGCAGTGGCCAGATACCAGAGTGCAGCAATGTCCTTGCAAATCTCCAGCAGATGACTAGTGTGTTCACTGAAGGCTTCCAAAACAGCCGATCGAACCGTTTCCAGCTGAGGCACATAAGGGATTGAGCAGTACGCTTTTATGCAGAACATACACCACTAACCTTCCTTGTTAGTCTTGTAACCTAGAGGGAGGATTCAGCAGCCCCTGGTAGATGAATGTGCCAGATCTAAGTAGCCCTTGACCTAGAACTGCAAGCAGCTATTCTTGAGATGTTCTTCTTCCTTGCTGGCACTAGATGGTGTAACACTTGTCTTGAGAAGCACTAAATGTATCTGCACAAGCGCCCAGCCTCCCTGTAAAATCTTTGAAAAGTAGACTCCTCGTTCCTGCTTTCCCAGGGCACGTTTCCTTGTTGACGACCAGGGTGAATTTCCCTGCTTGGGCCACACACTTAATGCCAGGGTGTTCTGACACCTCTTTTAAACACCAAAAAGAAGTGGTCTGTGCCAGATAGGGAGCTGTAGACAATTTCAGGAAAATTTATTCGCCTCAGCTTTTTTCTCAAATCAGAGGAGCAAAAGCTGGAAATTTGGAAGGAAAGTAATGCTACATGTGTTTGAAATCTTTTTAGTTTCTAAGATGTTAACAAGCAAAGAATTGTTATTAGAAATAAATGGACATAACAGATTAGTAGGCAGCACACATTTTTTCCCTGATATTTGATGTAATTGCAATTATTCTAAAGTAATTATTTATAACAGGAAAAAACATCTGAAACAAAACAGCTGTTTTTCCATCTTTGATATTCCTGTAAGTTTGATGTTCCTAGTTGAACCCTAAAAAAATTATTAGCTAACACCTTGCAAAAGAATAGATACCACTGTGGCTTAGAGGTTTCTTTCTGCAATCCTGATAAGGGGAAAAATCAGTTATCTGGGATTGAATTGACATTAATGTTACTAACAATAGAAGAAAAAAAATGTGAAAGAGTTGCCATTGCTTCCACCATTGTCAGTTATTTCTAAATCCATAATAAGGTACCATGCTGATAAATCAACTAAACCTATGCTGAGGTGCTGCAAATGAGCTAAAACCTACACATACATGTTCCAATATATGAAATATTTAACCCTACACAATATTTAATATAATAGTATATCTCATATGGTGATTTTCAGTTTGTTTAGATACCAACCATATCCAGGCAATGGAACAAGTTTTTGGTTAATATTCAACAATTCTGTTACTGTATTTTTGATCTTAACTGAAATTCTAATCCCTTATTTTCCAAACTACATTCTAAAATGTTCAATACTTTGTTTCAGCTTTCAAGTTGCAGTTTTTTTAAGGAACAGACAGATTCTCAAAATAGTGGTGTTTTCAGATCAACTGTGTTCTTCCTTCCACAAGCTGTACACAGATGGGTTAGGTCTTAAGAAAGGTTAAAGGGGCCACACTTGAAAAGGTAAGGGTTAAGTACGAGATTGTATCTTCTTGTTACAGGTGTGGCTTAAAAAGCAGTACCCATTTAACTAACAACAGCCAGTCTAATTAACAAGTTTTAAGGTATTTTCTAGGCTTCTGTTCTTCTCCAAAAAAACCCATCTTACTGTGAATCAGAGTAAATCTGAGTCTTGAGAGAAGTTCTAGGAAGATTATTTGTCAATGACTCTGGATTTCAGGTAGTGCTTTAGAAATCTATTACTTACATCCTTAGGTCAGACAGAGATCAATTAAATCAAATATTTATAATAAATAGTTTTAAAGAAATATGCTTAAAGATTCCATTTCAGATTGATCAAAAACAGGGCGTGCATTACTAGGAGCTCCCAAATCTCAACCATTTGCTTCAAAATAACACTCTCTAAACAGTTGACAGAATTAAGTCTTACAAGGTGCCAGAGGCTTTCTGTACATCACAGGTGCAATTCCTCAGCTAAATTCTTCAGTTGTGCTTCATACCTTAATTTGCCATGTTTGTTAACCACTTGCTTAGGAATTAAGTGCTTGTTTTTTTCATGTATCTCAGTCCATTCATTTAATGTTCAGGAAGTCCAGTTCACGAGAATATGCCTAAAATATTATTTATGACTAGAGGCAAGCACAAGCACATTTTGTTCACCCCATTTTGCTCTACATCAGGGGAAAAAAAGGGACCTAGTTTCACCTCACCTAGCTCTAGGCACTGAAATGATACATCTAAGCTTCGTTAGCTGGCTCTTCTGTATAGACAAGGCATGTCTAGAGTATGATCCATCCTAGTCAAAATACAAAGTGAAGGAGGAGTAGCAAGGATTAAGACAAAGATGCCACTTGGCCAACCAGAGAAGAAATCTTTAATAAAGGCAATAATATTACTGCTAATCAGTAAAGTTTACTTGGTTCTTTCTACCCAGAACTAGCTAGGGATTGAGATAGGGAGGCCAAAAGCTGTAAGATAAGGCTGGGATCTTAGATATTCCTCAAGGAATTTGCTTTATGTGACCATTTTGATATTTTCAACCATCCTTTTCCTGGAAAGGGACACCTGTGCCACAGACTGTGAACAACAGCTTTATGACAGAAAACATTATGTGTTTAATTTTGTGTACGCAAAATCATAATGTTTTGTTGGTCTATCATATACTTATGCTATATTTTATGGCAATTAAAAGGTACACTGTCTTTTTCTTAATTTTATAGCTCCGTAAATCTGTTTTCAGCATCAGAGCAAGAAACCTCCTGGAAAAAGAGACAGCAATCAATAAAATTCTAAGGTAAGAGTCAGCAGTGATTTGATTTTGGTTTGGCTCCAATCTGTTTTCTTATAACCTTGTTTTTCATGAATGTTACTGTATGTATAATATTTATGATAGTGTATCCCTTTGTAGTACACCTCTTGCCTTCATTATCAAAGATAAATTGCTCTTTTCTCTGGCTATATTATATGCTTGAACAGCAACAAGAGAGAGATTGTTCTTCTTTAGTATGTATTTGAATTCTGTGTCATGCAGAAAGATCACGTTTCAGCTTTTTTCACTTACTAACCAAAAAAAAAGTCTCTTCATAAGCAGTGTTATTTTGCCTGAAGAATTGCAGCCTAGTTCTTGCATATAAAGGTTCGCAGGGGTTGTACACTAGAAAACATAGACCACAACTAATCATATTACAAGTCGGAAATGTACAATTAAGAAGATTTCAAAATTGTGACTTCTGGATTTCTTGAATGTTTTAATAATGATCATACATTTCAATTCCATATCAAGTAAGTACTCAGCACCATAAGTAAATAATGCAAGCCTCCAAGACCTATGCCTAAAATTATCATATGGGTGGCACCATGCTGCAGTTTTCAATGCCACTATTGGTTTTAGATTAGAAAGTCTTATCATTGATATAAGGCGCATCAGCAATGCCAACAATTTATAGATAATTCTTTTTTTCATATTTACATTCTCACCAGAGCAGGTACATCTCAAGAATATTGTGAATGAGTGGTCCCAGATAAATGCCCATTATAAACAGGAACAACTGATCTGAGAAGTACAGCCGTGGGATTAGATTAAGTATGGCAGTGTTTTATGAGGAGCAGTGCACTAGGAATTCAGTGTGATTTCTGAATTATGAAGTTGCTTGAAAAGTGCCTAGCAATTACATGTCATTTGAGAAATACTACAGCTCTAGTTCTTTTTAATACGCTATAAGAATACAGCACTGGGAGAACTGTAGAAATTAATGTGAAACTTTATCTGTCTTTAAATCCATGGTAATGAAAACATAAACAATTACTAGTTCAAATCAATGCTCTTTGTCAAAATGTTGTTGAGAAATGTAACTACAAGACCATAAGTATTCCATTTTAACAAAACTTAGGACTCTATTTGTAAGCATTTCTTTCAGTTACATGAGTGTACCTTGATTTTACAGGCATTACTGTTACAGATAGATAAATACAAGTCTCTTTGTCCTAATCAAAAAAACATTTTAAAATATGGTTTAGATACAGGCTTCATGGCAGTGTTTCAGTAAAACGTTTGTAATGAAATTCTGTGTTATGTTACAACTGTGAGATGTTACTGAGACCTCTTGGCTTACACAAATGTCAGTTTGTTTGACACATTTCTACCACCATACCACAGAGAAAATACGTAGACAAAGAGAATACCCTACTTTTTTATATATATTAAAAAAACCCAACCCTGTGACATCTTCATTCTTTCTTACATAGAAGAAAAAAAATTAAGTCCTGCAAATTGAAATTCATAATTCTGATTAATTCTTTCCATCAGCACAGAACTTTCTCCTTTTTAGGAGAAGTCTAAAGCAGAGTAGGAGGAGAATCCAAGCAAATGGTTTAGACTTCGCTAACAGATACCAGGAAAGAAACTGAAATCGGTCCTTTCAATTTCAATCCTGCTGAATTCCTCTTGGTCCTTTAGAGCATGGCTGCTGCTGAAGTTTTGAATCTAGGAGGATTTCTCATCAGTTCACCTGAATTCCTCTGAAAAAATATTTCAGAGGCAGAAGAAGGAAGTTTTCATTTACTAATCTATTAATTTATTTTAATTAATCTATATAATCTATTAGTTTAACTTACATTTACTGTGCTTTCACATCTAATTGCTGGGTCATCAGCAATGAACTTTTAAAGAACAGAGGAAAAAGGAGAGAACTTCTGTCAAGTAAGAAAAATGGGGAGTCATATGTTTTCTAATGCTCTCTCAGGATGTTTTTAAGTAATTAACAAAGAGGCAGTCTTATTCTCCTCCTGAGAAAAAGGAAGAAATACTATTTATTGTTACTTGTTATTGCCTCAAAATTGTTAAAGAGGCTGTGAACTGTGGCATCTCCAGTACATCTGTTCCAGCATAAGAAAATTGTGGTTTTGGTATATCTATCTGGTGGGCACACTGAAAGAGAGCATTGCCAGTCTTGGCCCTGCTGGTCCTGAGCCCTGACAGAGTTTCTATGCTGTTTCCAGTGTTGACGTTGATGCAGGGGAGTTTTACAGAGAAAAGTGGTTCATATATTCAATACTAGGTGTCTCACTTGCTCATCTAATGTTACATTATGCAGCAAAATAGAGGTTTCAGGTCTCTCTTATTTTCCTGCAACTTTCTTACTGCACTCCAGGGAAACTATCTATTCCCTGAAAATCCTTGCTTGGAAACTAACCTTCACCTGCCCCGTTGAGATCTTGGTGCAGTTAGTATGGGGAACAGAGTCAAGGATGTAGCAACTACTGTCTTGCATACTTTAATTACTCGAGCGTTTCCAGAGAAGGGCAACAAAGCTGGTGTAGGGTCTGGAGGACCTGTCTTATGAGGAGCGACTGAGGGAACTGGGGGTGTTTAGTCTGGAGAAGAGGAGGCTGAGGGGAGACCTCATCGCCCTCTACAGCTACCTGAAAGGAAGATGCAGAGAGCTGGGGATGAGCCTCTTTAACCAAGTAACAAGCGATAGGACAAGAGGTAATGGCCTCAAGTTGTACCAGGGAAGGTTTAGACTGGATACTAGGAAGCATTTCTTTACGGAACAGGTTGTTAGGTGTTGGAATGGACTGCCCAGGGAGGTGGTGGAGTCCCCATCCCTGGAGGTGTTTAAGAGTCAGGTTGACATAGCGCTGAGGGATCTGGTGTAGTTGGGAACTGTCAGTGTTAGGTTAATGGTTAGACTGGATGATCTTCAAGGTCTTTTCCAACCTTGATGATTCTGTGACTCTGTGACTTCTGTGATTCTGTGACCAGTGATTTGCATCAGAGCTCTGTGCATTTTCACAGAGGCTTAACTCTTCACATAAATCCATTCTGAGGTGGGCACTTCACCCTTCCAAGGAAAATGGAAGATAGAATTGAGTTACAGACAGTTAGAACAACTTTTTCAGAACACAATCACATTTACTAGTGCCTCTAAATTACAAGCAGCGCCACTTCTTTCTGAAAATTATGGTGCATTTCCCTCAGCAGCAATAACCACTTCTACAAATTCAATTCTTCCTGTGTATCTTCAGTGTTTCCCACTTTTGTATCACTGTCTTGGTGTGAGCACTGCTTTTCATCTTAAAAGCAAGTTTTGTGCCTGTGGTTCTTCTGACCCTCATTCCTTATGGGATCATTATCTTAAGAATGGGTGTCTAGTCCTTTATAGTCCCACTGGCTTTCTGAAGTAGGGAGGATGGAGAAGGTTCAGGCAAAATGTTGTGTACAAACCAGTCCTTTTTTTTCCATGCTGAGGATAAGCTGTAAACAGCACAGCATGATGGGGAAACTGAGCAAATTAAAATTAGTCTCACATAGTCCAAAATATAATCAAAGTATGTAGTGCAGAACCTGATTCTGGTGTCTGTCATGCTTCACAGAATGGTTGTGGTTGGAAGGAACCTCTGGAGGATCATCTGGCCCAACCTCCTTGCTCAAGCAGGGGCATCCAGAGCCAGTTGCCCAGGACCATGTCCAGGCAGTTTTTGAAAAACTTCAAGGATGGAGACTCCATGACCAATCTGGGCAACCAGCAGCAGGGTTTAGTCACCCTTGCATAAGGATTTATGCCCTTATTTTATAAAATACAAGGAATAACTTAAAAGTTCTCTGGTCTGTTGGTAAGAAAATGAAACTCAACAAAATCACAAAAATTCATTTTATTATAAAATACATATTGTGACAGTTTAGGAAAGTTAGCATTTTTTAAATGGGCAGCTTTCTATTTGCTTTTTGTTACAACTGATGCTATAGTCAAACTGTAAACTGGTGCTGGGGGTATGCAATAGGATTTTCACTGTTCTAGTCAAGATTGTCTGGTGCATTTACTGGGCCTGAGTGAATAAGATGGCTCATGCTTAAGTGGAACTTTCAGTTTCATAAACAGCTAATGGAGTGAAGTGCATTTTTCATTTGAAACTGAGAC
This sequence comes from Athene cunicularia, assembly GCF_003259725.1. Classification (NCBI taxonomy): domain Eukaryota; kingdom Metazoa; phylum Chordata; class Aves; order Strigiformes; family Strigidae; genus Athene; species Athene cunicularia. The sequence goes on along the minus strand of NW_020799091.1, from coordinate 57,296,593 downwards.
TTCCATGAGTGCATCGGGAGGGCAAGGGGACGGGGGGAGGGACGGGGCATAATTGCTTGAATTAAGTATCCAGTTTTACTAATTTGGTAATATGCTAGAAGATAATTCAGACTGTGTTCATACAAATGTTTCTGCAAAATACAGGGATTTTTTTTCTTATTTTTCTTAATACTAGAATGAGCTAGAAATGAGATTCTTTGTGCTTCTAGGAGAGTTATGAAGTTAATCTCTGAATAAATACTCTCTGGACACTAATACTTTAGTATAATACACCACCTCTCATAATAGAGTGAGCATACATTTTCATTAGTTTGTGTTGAGGAGGCTCTCAAGTAAGCAAAAAACAACCAAATCATTAAAAAAATTATTTCCAACACAACCAACACTCTGCAAACATACAATGGCAGATTCGAGTGTCTGTAAGAGGAGAACAAAACTATCCCACAAACTTGCTAGAGTTTAACAACACAAAATGATGCTCTGTCACTCACCTAAAAAAAAAAAAAAAAAAAAAAAAAAAAAAAAAA
>NW_020799091.1:57188860-57296016 GCF_003259725.1 Athene cunicularia | reverse complement strand
TAGTGACAAAGGATGAGGAAAAGGTTGAGGTACTTAATGCCTTCTTTGCCTCAGTCTTTAATAATAACACTGGTTGTTCTCTGGGTACCCAGTCCCTTGAGCTGGAAGACAGCGATGGGGACCAGAACTAAGCCCCCCATAACCCAAGGGGAAATGGTTAGCGACCTGCTACACCACTTAGACACACACAAGTCTTTGGGGCCAAATGAGTTCCTGCCAAGGGTACTGAAGGAACTGGCAGAAGTGTTCACCAAGTCACTTGCCATTATTTATCAGCAGTGCTGGCTAACTGGGGAGGTTCCAGCTGGCTGGAGGTTAAAAAATGTGACGCCCATTTACCAGAAGGGCCAGAAGAAGGATCTGGGGAACTACACGACTGTCAGTCTGAGCTTGGTGCCAGAGAAGGTTATAAAGCAGATCATATTGAGTGCCATCACACAGCACGTACAGGACAACTAGGTGATCAGGGACAGTCAGCATAAGTTTATGAAAAGCAGGTCCTGCTTGACAAACCTGATCTCCTTCTATGACAAGGTGACCCTCTTAGTAGATGAGGAAAGGCTGTGAATGTTGTCTATCTAAACTTTAGTAAAGCCTTTGACACCATTTACCACAGTGTTCTCCTGGAGAAACTGGCTGCTCCTGGCTTGGACAGGTGTACTTTTCACTGGGTTAAAAACTGGCTGGATGGCCAGGCACAAAGAGTTGTGGTGAATGGAGTTAAATCCACTTGGTGGCCGGTCACAACTGGTGTTCCCCAGGGCTCAGTACTGGGGCCAGTTCTGTGTAATATCTTTATCAGTGATCTGGATGAGGGAATCAAGTGTACCTTCAGTAAGTTTGCAGATGACACCAAGTTAGGCAGGGGTATTGATCTGCTTGAGGGTAGGGAGGCTGTACAGAGGGATCTGGACATGCTGGATTGATGGGCTGAGGCCAAATTGTATGAGGTTCAACAAGGCTCAGTGCCAGGTCCTGCGCTTCAGTTACACAACCCTGTACAATGTTACAGGCTTGGAGAAGAGTGGCTGGAAAGCTGCCCAGAGGAAAAGGATCTGGGGTTGTTAGTCAACAGCTGACTGAATAAGAGTCAGCAGTGTGCCCAGATGGCCAAGAAGGCCAATGGCATCCTGGCTTCTATCAGAAATAGCGTGGCCAGCAGGACTAAGGAAGTGATTGTCCCCCTGTACTCAGCACTGGTGAGGCTGCACCTCAAATACTGTGTTCAGTTTTGGGCCCCTCACTATGGAAAAGACACTGAGGTGCTGGAGCATGTCCAAAGAAGGGCAGCAAAGCTGGTGAAGGGTCTGTAGAACAAGTCTTACGAGGAATGGCTGAGGGAACTGGGGGTGTTTAGTCTGGAGAAGAGGAGGCTGAGGGGAGACCTTATTGCTCTCTACAACTATCTGAAAGGAGGTTGCAGCAAGGTTGGTATCAGTCTCTTCTCCAAGTAACAAGTGATAGGACAAGAGGAAACAGCCTCAAGTTATGCCAGGGGAGGTTTAGATTGGATATTAAGAAAAGTTTCTTGACTGAAAAGGTTGTCAAGCATTGGAACAGGCTACCCAGGGAAGTGGTTGAGTCACCATCCCTGGAGGGATTTAAAAGACATATAGAAATGGCACTTAGGGACATGGTTTAGTGTTAGGTTTATGGTTTGCCTTGATGATCTTAAGGGTCTTTTCCAACTTAAGTGAGTCTATGATTCTGTGATCATAGAAGGCACACCTTTGGTATCCTTTATTAGAAATTTGCCTGCATTAAATAACTGACTTGTATTAGTCAGTTCTAAATCACTTATAAGTTTATCTGTATATATTTTAAGTTTTCTCTCTTAAAGAGTATGACTTCTTTCTTCATAACTGTGAGGCTTTGATGCCAGGCATTTCTCAGAAGAAATATAGTCAAACTCAGTTGATGATTGTTGTCATCAGGAGCAAAATCCAGACTTAGTCACCACCTTCTTAAATCTCCACAAGTGTATGACATCGTTGGATATCACCTGCCTTCTGCAAAGACAAACAGAAATAAATACTGGAATGCACATAACCCTTGGTAAGAAGTTACTCTATTTTATGGGTTTTGTGCCAAGTGACCACTGTGTTATGGATTGCTGTAAAGCATTGTTGTGAAGGAGAGTTAGTGGTCTGTGGAGTCTCCGACACTGCAGATATGGAAAAGGAAGTTAACCAAACATCAGCCCAGAATAGTGTAGATATCACTGATCCTGCTTTGAGAGAGATGATAGACTATATGGACTCTTAAGGTTCCTTCTTCTCCATTGTTCCTATTAATTCTTCTGTAATTCAAGGAAAATAATTATTGTATGAACATCTGGTAGACAAAAAACAAACAGGAAAGCCCGAATGACAATGAGTATATTAAATGGCTAAAGGAAAGAAACTATGCTACCACAGTTCAACAGACTGAGCAGAAAATAAGGAAAATAAGTGACTCACTCTGTTTTTTCCTTTAGAGACATATGGAAGGGAACAAGAAAAAACATGGAAAAGGAAAACCATGAATTGTCTAAGTTGCATTAATAATTAATTTTATTTCACCAGCCAAATTCAGATTTCTTTTTAAAATAGTGTATTTTTCCCAAAGAACAGTAGTGTAGCTGTGTTGAAAATGTGCATTTTGCTCTCTATTCAAACAGTGCCTTATTTAATTAAACTTTATAAAATGAAAGAGAAAAACACTAGAACATCTATCAGGTGGATTCACCATGAATCTTAGGTTGTCACATTTAACAATATATTCCAAGTTAGATGGAAGTGTAATGAGAGCATAGAAAGATTTAGTAAAGATGGAAAGTCACAGTGCTGAATGAGACTGATAATTGAGTGTTTTACTGAAGTGTACCACACTGCTAAGACTTCAGTGTGAGCACGTTTTCAGGGAGGACAAGATCAAAAGTACACAGTAATACATGCAGTTGCTGCTGTTACTACATAAGTATTCACTCATTAAAATAATACAGAAAAGCAACAATTGGTGCAATACTGGAATGCAAGAAGATGAGTAAACACTTGTTGTGGAAAGGATGCCAGTCCGAGTGTGAGCCATGTGCATACCCTCTGCAAGACACCTTGGAATATTCATTGAAGGTATAGTATTTTGAAGTATTGATCAAAGCATTTAGCATTTTACATTAGCTACAAGAATGTTACTTGGACGCTCTGTTCATTACTTACTATATTTTTCAGGGGTTCCAAAGCATGAAATAGTTTGAAGGACTTCAGAAGTTTGGACCTCATAATTGTTCACAGGTAATGCAAACTATGTAGTATCCCAGTATTGTGTTGTTCTATGTGGTCTTCACCTGTAGCCTGGCTTTCTGATAACCTACCACATCGCATTTTTTTTTTCAGGTTTTTTTTTTCCATTTGTACTTTTCAAGGCAAATTTGGAGCATGTAGTTTGCAGCTGTTGGACTCTGTTCAGAGTCCTGCAAGGTGAGTACAAAATCCAGAAGCTTGACATATTTCTTGTCTCTTCTCCTTTGTTTCATAACTTTCTCATTCCTCCACAAGTGAACACGAACCTCTCTAATATTTCACAGAGGTGGCATAGGAAGATGGAAAGGACAATTTTATCTAAAAAAGGTAATTTTGCCTGCGTTGTTTGAAGAAAGGTCAAAAGATTCTGACCAGCTGCAATTACATGAAGATGTATCAAGTCAAAAGAACTTCATTTTTTATCTCCAGTTTTCAAACCACATAGGAATGAATTTTTAATACTGTGGCACAGTGATTGTCCCAGGTGTGGGATTCACCTCCAGATTACCGAATCTTCCTGTGAGCTAAGTGATGACCTCTGTAATCCACTTGACAAACGTCTAGTCAATACCGGCAGTGTAGCCCAGTGAGATCTGCAGCTGACTGCTTTTTCTTTAGATGGCCACTTTATGATTACTTGAATAGCTTCCAAACACCATTAATGAAATTAATTGACCAAGTGTTCAATGAAGTTGTCCATATATGGACATCTAGTAACGTATGAGATGCCACAGGATGTCCAAAACATCCTCTTGAGGATGGCAGGAAACAGAGAAATTTGTAGGGGATGCACAGGGGACCTGGAGCAGCACCTGGAAGCAAGGCAAAATGTTCCCAAGGCATGGCAGGTGGCACTGGCCACCTCTGTACAACAATTTAATTGAGTCCTACATCTCCACTGATTATGAGGCTCACATCTAGGCACTGAGAGTAAGCACATACGTGTAAGCATCTATAATGAGAAAACAGACCCTATTGTAGACTTTGAAATTGACAACTATTCAGTTCTGAAAACTTCATGGTGCTTGCCTGCTTTTTCAGAAGTCCCCAAAGATCTGCAACTCTAGGTGTCTAAGCAGCTGAAAAATATACAGATCCCGAGTCAAAAGGGTAACAAAGCATACCCTTTACTAAGAGTTAATTAATACAAGGAAGGTTAAGGCACTAAGTCCCATCAAGTGGAGAATGCCAGGAGGGAGGCTGTCAAAATTAGCTACAGCCTTTTCAGCACAGCATTTTTTCACTGAAAATACAAGTTTCTTTGCAGTTACTTGATAAAAATTTCTGATCTCTGTGTTATACAACTGGCATGTCATTATTTCTCCATTGACTTCAATAGGAGCTGCAGGGCTTCCGGAGTTATTGAAAATGAGGCAATGGATACAAATTCTAAATATGGATTTAGGGAACCTAACTTAGGCAGAGATCATAGACAATCCTAACGGTCTTTCTACAGGTGTTACCCTCTATGCATATCCATTCTTTATAATGTATGGCTAAATGTATTTTGTTATACCATTAATAATCAAATAAGCCATCTTGTTCATTAATCAGGTAAAGAATGTACTGTTTAAGCATTTAATGTTCTCTTTTATTATGGGCACTAAAAGTTTATGTAACTTGGTATTCAAGTAATGTGTGTACAAGAACATGAAAAGTTTATGTGCAAATCACTTTTTGATGTCAAGAAAATAGTTTTTGGCTGTTAAAAGCAAAGCACAATAATTTATATTTACAGGAAGAAAAGATAAGTTACCTGCTTTGTCACAGCAAGAAGCCTCTATACAGAAGTCAGACTCCACAACTTTCCATTGTCTCTGCTGGGAAAAAAACTGATTGTCATTTTAATTGAGTTAGGTATTTTTAGGCAATAATTTTTATCTAGGTTTGGGGGTTTTTTTTACAAGAAAATTGAAGAGGTATTCAAATGGTATCTCTGTTGTCTTCTGACAGTATTCTGTAGTGTCATCATAATATAATGCTTAAAATCCATTGGTATTAAAATATTAATGACTTGGCTAAGATGAGCTGTGTTTTATAAGACATACAGTAATTTTCTTAGATGGCTTGATGCTTCAGTTCAGTGTAGTGTAACCTAATGCCTTTTATAACAAGTATAGCACATTTACAATCATATGATTGTTAGCGATGACACTGACAGGCATTTTAAACTTTTCGGTTTTGTTCCAGATCTCACTTTGGATCCGTACTCATATCATTTATGTGTTTAAATCCAAAAGAAGAAGAAATAGTGAAGAGTGAAAAATAAAGTTGCAGTCAGGAAAGAACATGCCTGGGACACATTTTGCCATCAAGCATGATCATCCCATGCTGTCAAGGACAACCTTTATCTAATCCTTACAGTAGACTGGTGAATAGAGTGGTTACTCCGGTAGCATGTATTTTTTTTCATGTTTTAAAAAAAAAATGGAGATTCAGTTCATTAAAAAGATAAAATATTACCAGCTGGTTCTTGTGTTTCTCTGAATGATTGTGTAACACAAAAAGAGCAATAAGGCATGAACTGTATAAATTTAAAATTGCAGCATTCATGGAAAGTTAAAATATTTTTCCAATGTTGAAATTCCATTTCTCAGCCATTGGAAGATTTGTGTGAGTTCTTTTAGTGGAAAACTCTCTTTTTCTTAAGCAAATCCACTTCATTGTACCCATCAAAATAAAGACATGCATGCTCTGTTTAGTTGTATCACACTTACTAACCAACAAATACTCATTTCTGCTAAAATGTGTAAAACGTAAGAGGTGTTTACCAAAATTTAGCAAAAGCAAAATGAAACAAATAAGCAAGCAAGTGAAAAAATCCACAGAGCAAAATTCTGCAACTTCAGTGCATTCCCAGAGAGCAGACATTGCACATGACAGGATATCAACAATGTGAAGCTTTTAATTTCAAACTATATATGTTTCCAGTTATGTAGAAAAACACTCAAAGATATGCTTTGTCTTGAGTGTGTACATAAATATTTTGCCATGTACAGCCCTTAAAGGGAGCTGCCCTAAAATGACAGTTGTACTTGTACTGTTCCTTCGTTATTGCTGAGAAGTTGGTTTTACTGATTAGTGCATTGCTTAACCATTTTCACACCTAGTGAAGTCTGGAGGGACCATAAATTTTACAGCAAACTGAAAAAAAAAATCAAAGATGGCCCTTGCTAAGGCATGGAGAAGGTTCATCAGATGACCAGTTACGTTGCAGAGTAGGGACCATTACCTTGGAAATACGTTTTAATTTGTTACTGTCTGTTAAGCTGTGCACGTGCTTCCCAGAAGGCCAAGCTGACTTGTCTAAACATGCTGCCTCCGACATTATAATTTATACTGAAAACTCTGTGTCATCACGATTATATTTCTTCATAGGGCCTGCACTAGACAACGAATGCTGAGCGGATCCTTTGAGGGGCAGCCTGCAAAGGAAAGGTCAATACTTAGTGTCCAGCATCATATACGACAGGAACGCAGGTAAACGTGGACAGAAAGGATGGTTTAAAAATATTCTTAAAATAAAGGTGATGATAAGAATTACATTTGACCAATACGTAATGTGTGAAAAACTTAAATTACTTGTACAAAGAACTGAATTCTACATTCTTCACTGTAACCATAATGAAATTTATTGTACTGCGTAAATGGAAAAAAATGCCTTTTTATTTCAAATGTCATTTCCTTTGCCGACTACAAAGCTATCAGTTTAAAGATCAGAAGGAAAGAAAATGGCTTATGTTATACCAGATTGAAAACAATTGAAGAACATACAAGCTTCTGATGTTAGTGAGAGAAAAATGATAAGAATTTGAAATACTGGGTGGCTGGAGAGCAGTGCTTTATAATGGCCATCCTATAAAGGTCAAAATTTCATCTTGAGATTTATTATTAAATTGATTATGATTGTTTCAGGTCACTGAGACATGGTTCTAACAGCCAGCGAATCAGCAGAGGAAAATCTCTCGAAACGTTGACTCAAGACGTAAGTCCTCATAGAAATGATGGCTTCAATTTGAGAATATAAGGAATATGTGCTATCTAATAAATTATTGTGTAGGACTAATGTATATTTATGATCTTTGTTTACAATTTGTCTTTTGAAATCTTGAAAGGACATCATAAAACAAAAACTGTAACTGCATCAGAATTATCCTCAAAATAATTTACATTGTTATTTCACTGATAGACTTACTTGTTTTCAAACACTTGCTGGGATAGATTCACTGAAGCTGTAGACACTACATTAGGAACACAACAATTGCTACCCAGGACACCTTAAAAAGCCTTACTCTGGAATTACACAAATTACTCAGGCTGGCAAAACAGGACTTCAAAATTTCTGATGGAAGATTAACAGTGTTTTTCAAACACCAGAACCGTCAGACAAAAGGACAAAGACTGAAAGGGAGAATAGTAATCACAGATTTCACTGTGGTATAGTTTGATGCAGTTAAGTGCATTTTCGCTTCTGCAAATTCAATAATGATATTTTGTGAATATCTATGACTATGAAAATTCAAGGGGCAATGTTAGTCCCTCCATTTCCAAACTCTGTCAGTCATTTTCTAGATGTGCTTCATACTTAAAAACGACTGCATAGGAAGTAGTTAATGAATTATCCTGAATGGTGGTAGAAAGAAACTGAAGGTCTTTAATCTTTTAAAGCAGATGTGGCTTTGCTTGTATCCAGTAGTAAGGGTAATATGCAGCATTACCCCTCCAGGGGTGCTCCAAAGACTTACTTAACTCTGAATAGTAATGCTGATTGTACCCTCCACTGGACGAGTTCAGACAACATCCTCCTCTCCCTCACTGCGCTCAGCAGTCACTACCTCTATGTTCTGCACAACTCACTGCCTGGCAGCACATGCAGCAGGCTTGAGAAGTTGAAAGGATGTCTAAAGCCTTTTCTTCCCCAGTCTTTGCGCTTAGTAACTTTGATGGTATTCATTCCAGTTCAGAGAGATTGGCTGAATTTACAGGACCTTTGCTTTTAAAGTTAGAAGTTGCATTGGATGGAACTTCGTGCATTAAACTAAAACTGAAAATAACCTTGATGAAAATCAGCAGCTTTGTGCTGTAGACAGAAAATACAGTAGAATTTGCTTGACTAAGTTGATGTGCAGTGCATTTGGAAATAAAGATTTTTCATTTGAATCTTTACATATAAACTACCGTATGTTGCTTTCATCTGAAATATTAAAAAACAGCCCACAGACCTCATTTAAAAGGAATCATTTTGCTTCTAGCACTCCAACACAGTGAGATACAGAAATGCACAGAGAGAAGACAGTGAGATAAAGATGATCCAAGAAAAAAAAGAACAAGCTGAAATGAAAAGGTATTTAGAAATCAAAAGTCTGAGTGCACATTTTTCTGTACTGAGTATTCTGTGTATAAAGTAAAAAGTATTGAGTCATGATGAAAAAAGAACAAAGTGTAAGGGATATTTTTGCCAGGTATAAACATATTACTTAATAATTTGTGTTCTGTCTTTCAAAAGGAAAGTCCAGGAAGAGGAGCTGCGAGAGAATCATCCCTATTTTGATAAACCACTTTTCATTGTTGGTCGTGAGCACAGATTCAGGAATTTCTGCCGAGTGGTGGTACGAGCTCGCTTTAATGCGTAAGTTTATTCCATATCAACAATTGGCTCAACAGGCATTTACTTTCATATCCTCAGAAGTCTGGGTCTAACTTTTATTTTGAAAGGAAAACTGCATATAATGTGGTCACTACATGAGCTGGCAGTCCGTTGCCTATGGTGTAGTCTTGCTGTTGGAAGAAGAAAGCAATAACGTTCTGTGTAAGGGCAGACATGTATGAGCAGGCTGCGATGACGAGATGGGCCAAGACTGTGGGGAAACTGGAGGTGTGAACTGAGAGGAAAGGGTAATGTTTTTATCCTCCATTTTTCGACCTTGGGGAAACAGCTTCCTATTCCCTTCCAATTCCTCAACATAAGGCAGGAAGTCTTTATACACCAACAGTTACTCAAAAAATAGAAAAGGGTGAAGAGAAGTGAATCCCACCAGTGCTAACCTGAAGACACCTTCACCCATAATTAGAAACCAGAATGGGAAGAGGAGGTGTCCAGATGTGAGAGATAAAAGGAGAAAAGCTGACAGCAGGTGAAAACCAGGAAGACTCAATAACTAAACTATAGGTGTACATGAGTGTGGCAGATAATGTGTACAAGCAGCTTGATATGATCTTACAGCTCTTCTTTTAAACCTCTGTCTGTGTCTGGCACCCTAAATTTTGAGGTTTAATGCTTGTTGCCTTGCCTCATCGCCCTCTACAGCTACCTGAAAGGAGGTTGCAGAGAGCTGAGGATGAGTCTTTTTAACCAAGTAGAAAGCAACAGGACAAGAGGTAATGGCCTCAAGTTGCACCAGGGAAAGTTCAGACTAGATATTAGGAAGTATTTCTTTACAGAAGGGGTTGTGAGGCGTTGGAATGGGCTGCCCAGGGAGGTGGTGGAGTCCCCATCCTGGGGGTGTTCAAGAGTAGGGTCGATTTAGAGCTTAAGGATATGCTGCAGGTGGGAACTGTGCTAGGCAAATGGTTGGACTAGATGATCTCCAGGGTCTTTTCCAACCTAGATGATTCTGTGATTCTATGAATGAGAGGAAGGTTAGATACTCAGTTTTATAATACCCATATTTAAGTTTTCTGCCACCTATATAGAAGCACATCCTTGAGTTAGGTGCCTGCTTTTCTACGCAACTGCTAACCTGATTGCAATTCACTGGTCCATGAAGCAGCTGCAAATTAAAACAGCAAAACAAAACACACAAACATGCATTTCAATCCACTTGTCATGTCAGCACCTCTTAGCATTGTGGAGTGCCTGAGGGTAACAGGATATTTATATTATCAACAGTTTAATTAAAATGTTTTCAATTATAAGAGTAAACTGATTTTGTTAAACAGTCATTTTTTCATATATTTAAATCCTACCTACTTTATTCATTGTCCCACCCTGCTTGCCAAGTAGGATATGCTAGGTATCTTTTTCAAACTGTTAGGTTACATATTTTCTTCTAGTAAAAAAGACTGAGGAATGGCACTATACACAATGTGTGGAAGAAGTATGAGCTTAAGACACAGAAGTCACTAAATTCAGTGGGATGGCACCAAAAGGAGTATATTCTGTATACTGACTGATGTAAGTGGGTGAACCTGGCTTGTGGATAGATGCCTCTTGTTCTTGCCCTCACATGGAATATAGGATACCTCAGTGCAGATCCTGTCATGGCATGGTTTGCCACAAGGATTTGAAAGATAAATAAAAAGTGCCCCTAACCACTGGGGCAGGGGAGGCTTCTTGGATAGGGTTCTTGTATCTTCTCCCGCTGAAGCCATTCTGCTTTGTATAAAAAGGCTAAATAATTGCTGGAGCACGAATTTAACTTGTGTCACCTAGATAGGTGCTTATTACTTACAGAGTGGTTCTCACTCTCTCTGGCTGCCTAATGGGTGTTTGGATGTGGTAGGTGAAGCACAGAAATTTCATAGGAAGATTCAGATACAGGGAATCTAAAAATATTAATCAGAAAAATATTGAGGAAGTAATAAAAAAATTAGGGCTTATGGAAGGATTTTTTGTGTCAACTGAGTATATGGTCTTGAAGCAAAAGGAAGGAACTCCCAAGGAAGCACTTTCAAACATAAAATTTAGTACCAGGTTGTCCCCACCCCATCCCCAAGCAAAATACAAAATTAAGTCCTTGCTTACAAAATCAAGACCCAAAAACCTAGCAGTTTAAAGAATCATTAGAGGAATTAAAGGTAGGCCATGAATTAAAGTGATACTGGCTGTGTTAATAATGTGACTGAAATTGCACCGAATTAAGTGAAACTTTTACAGACATTTTAAAATAATCCAAGATAAAATGTAGCCTTGATTTTGGATATAAATTACTTTGAGGTGATGGATGCATGGTATAATTATAATGCTGACTAAAATAAGATGCAAATGACTGTATCTTTTCTTCTTTTTATAGTTCTAAAACAGATCCTGTTACTGGAGCTGTGAAAAATACCAAATACCATCAGCTTTAGTAAGCACTGTAAAAGTAACTTTGCTTGGTCACATAAGCCTGCAGTATAAGTGTGTGAGCGCACACATGCATGTATGTGATTACGTGTGCATGCACGTTTGTATTTCTTTTTTTTTCCAAAAAAAGGTTTTTCTTTCCATCAAATTGTTTGGGGAGGAGGATGAATAGGAAGAGGATTTTTTTATCAAACTTTTCTTCTTCACTTGCATGTAACTTCTCTAGTTTTACTACGCATTTCTGAAATACTGAAATAGTTGACACTCCTCAGCTTACTTTATTCTTCATGGGAAAGAACTTAACTGTGGTGTAGACACAGTACAAGTGACACAGCACTCTTGGCATTTCTGTAATGGTCATCCTTATGTATTGTTCGCAGTGACTTGCTGGGTTTGGTTACTTACCTGGACTGGGTCATGATCATCGTTACTATATGCTCCTGCATTTCCATGATGTTTGAATCCCCCTTCAGAAGAGTCATGCATGCTCCAACACTCCAGGTACTGTCACTGAATCATTTTACATTTAATGAAGCACATTCACCTTGGTTTTCTCCACTACCTATTCTTAAATTATGACTGTTCTCTGTTTCGATTTTCAGATTGCCGAATATGTTTTTGTAATATTCATGAGCATTGAGCTTAATCTGAAGATTATGGCAGATGGCTTGTTTTTTACACCAACAGCTGTGATTAGGGACTTTGGAGGAGTTATGGACATATTTATATATCTTGTAAGTTTTTATATTTATGGGAGGTTTCTGTAGAGCTCTTATTTTTTATATCTTTGGATATATAAATATTTAGGAATGTTAAAAGTTTGTCTGTGCACCCTGGTGCAAATGCAGTAGTGTAATATGTGTGCAGACACCACTCTTTTCATGTGCAGTCCTTTCAGTTAGGTATACAAATACTTGTTTAGACATCTAAAAATGTACTGACATGTGATAAGCACCAGGCAATTTAGTATAGGGCTGTTGTATGGCCCCTTTTAATTGCTTATTACATGTTTTAAGTATCAGATCTCGTTTCATTCCAAAGTAAGCTTGAGATCTCTGACCTTGCTTGATCATTTTTGTGTAGGAGAATCTTTATTTTCTGTTTCTTAGCCATCCCTTGCTTCCTTCCCTCTTGACAGTTCTCCTGCTTTATAGAGAGTGTTTCAAAAGCCTCTGCCATTTGACAGAAGGGCACATCCTTGTATGTGGTGTTGCTATAGCAGAAAGAGAGCAAAACAGTATCTCTATATTCCATACCTATCAGTAGTGATTCTCAGGAAAAAAATGTTCTACTGTTTTCTTTGTCCCCCAGAAATTTCTTGCATTGCATTTAAATACGAGAGAAGGGTGTCTGTTTACTCTTCACATATGACAACAAACACCACAGAATGTGTCAAAAACAGTGCTCAGTATAATACCGTATGAAATATTTTCTAACTGAAGAAATTACTAAGCAAAATGGCTTTGATGGATTTAGATTAAATCTTTCAGAGATTAGTCCACCAGGCAGATGTGCTGCATAAAATTTGTCACGATCAATTTGTATCAAAGATTCCATTGTTAGCACAAATAAGAATATGCATACTTATACAAAACTCCTACTGTAGTATGCATAATCAGTATGTGCATTAGTTTCTTGAAAATCCTTTGAACCCCTCTGCTTGTCTGAAGGAAAATTTAGATGTTGTGGCTTGAATATTTCAAATGTGCCTGTGGTAGTCTTAAAAAAAATATGAAAGACAGAAGCACTGTCAAATCTTTTTTTTGTTTTAGTGGGGTGGCTGTCTTTTACTACTGTTGCTTTTAACAAATCATACTATGTTGTAAATCATTGATATCAGCTTGATCCTCCATTTTTTGTGCACTTAACACTTAGTAACACTTCACCTCTGTCCCCCTCCAATAACATTGGCTTTATAAATACTTTTTTAAAAAAGAGAAGTTATTAACAGACCTTATAATCAATAATGATCTGTCAGAGATTGTTCAAGCTACAATACACAACTATGTTGTTTGAAAACACTTCAAATGCATAATATTTGTGTGATAAAACTACTTATGCCTGTAACAAAGTGGAAGGAAAAACTGGCAAGGAGACTATTAAAGCACTTTCCAGGTGAGGATAACCCAGTTTCAGGATAGAATCTCTGTTTGAAATGAGAAGGGGGGGAGAGAGATGATGCTGCCTGCTCCAAGAATATAGTCCGTGTCCCTGCTCTGAATCAGCCAATTTGATTTCTTCTTTTGGAACTGTTCCATCTGCTGAAAAGAATAAAATAGATTTTGAGTCAAAGGGGAAGATGATGCCCATTAGTTAGGACAATCAGCCAGGGCACAGGAGATCCAAGTTCTTGTTCTAACTTAAGCTTTTTTTTCCTTAATCTTACCTTTAATTTTAAGGAAGAGAGGTGTTTATTGTTCTTCTGTGCTGTATCTATGTCAAGTATGACATTGTAAGCCTAATCCTTCTTTGCCTTTTCCTGCCCTATCTCCTCAAGGTGAGTTTGATATTCCTGTGCTGGATGCCTCAGAATGTCCCTGCCAAATCCGGAGCTCAGCTCTTAATGGTACTCCGCTGCCTCCGACCTCTTCGAATTTTCAAACTGGTCCCTCAGATGAGGAAAGTGGTGCGAGAGCTGTTTAGTGGCTTCAAGGAAATCTTTTTGGTATGTGCCAGTTATTTTGTTCTTGTTGTTAAAAACATATGGAGGAGTAATAAGATGCCATCTTGCTATAATGTTTATGTTTTCTAATCTTTCCTCCATTGTTGTCTGTTTACTTTTAACTGTAGCTACCACTGCAGATGATCACAGAACCGGTTAAAAATTAGGAACATAAATAACTCATTTACATTTATACTGAATAAAGCTGCTGTAATAATTCTTTTGTAAATTATGTTATTCATTCACCATATACTTGGCCGTAATTACATAGGAGCACTACTGAAACAAAATCTACCCCTTATTCACAGTTCTAGTTGGGGAAGGAAGTTGCGAAGCAGGGTATGGCAGCTCTGCAAGAGCAAAAGTAAACCTGGCTTCCAAGTTGAAGGTCTCTACCTCCAATTCTTTGAGAGGTAACCAGAGACAATACAGTTGTTCATCACAGATCTGGATCTCAGTGTTATGTCATTGTTATTATTATGAGCATGATTATGCACTTATAGTAATAATAACAATAATGGAGTCTGTGATTGCTTGATCAGATCCTAATCTGTTGTTTTGGGACCCTATGTGATATTTGTCAGCCTAAACAACAGTTAAGCTAAAACTATCAAATATTTGCAGACAGTAATAGAGCAAGGACAAAAAGTATAAAGCTAGTTAGCATTTCATAGATACTGGATTCTCTTAAAGATATTTACATCATGATTTGTTCATGCATGTCTTTATTGTAGCTATTCTGGAATTAAATATCTGACAATGACTTATTCAGTTGATTAATTAGTAAGGCCAGATTCAGCAAAACAGAAGCAGCACATACTTAAATACTTGAAGAGTTCTTCTGAAGTGAAGGGCAGTTCTTATGCATACAGAATTCAGCAAGGTGGTACACTGAGTGCAAGAAAGCTTTGATCCTTATCTACAATTCTTAGATGCTACGTTAGTAATAATACCATAATAACACAGCAACTGGTTGCTGGATCAGAACCTGAAGTAACATGTCTGTCACGAAAGCCATATCTCCAGCTTTGTGCAACAAAACGATCCTCCCTGCAGTTCACGGAAGGATCTGACCCCCTTTTTCAAGTCTGCAGAGGAGGGCTTGACGAGTCTAACTTTATCTTTACAGGTTTCTATTCTTTTGCTGACATTAATGCTTGTTTTTGCAAGCTTTGGAGTGCAGCTGTTTGCTGGAAAACTGGCTAAATGCAATGATCCACACATCATCTCTAGGGTAGGAACTGCTTTTCTGCTTCAAAATAATAGTATGCTATGCCATTTCTTCCTGGTGGGGAAAGCAAGTGGGGCAATCAGCGATACCATATGAGAGATGGAGGTCTTGGGCACTTTCCTTGTTCAGAAGCAGGATGATGGAGGGAAGGGTAATAATGGAGTGAGTGAATGAGGGTAAGGCTGGGTTTTCATGTAAAAAAGTTAAGCAGGTCCAAATATTGTGGGCTGTCTAAAAAAGTTGTCAAATTCCTGACAGATGATCTGCAAAGGACTGGATGTCAAATGGAATTAACTATGGAAAGTGTCACCTTTGTATTCCAACGTCAGCAGCTAAAAAACAGGTTAGGCTGCTAAACAAAAGCACTGGAATACTATGTAGATTACATAGAGAGACAGCTGTGTTTCTCACTCCATTTGGAGTGATCATCATCATATAAAGAGGCGAAAGGCTAGATAGTCTTGCAAAATGAAAAAGCACTCTCAGTCCTGGGAGGAGAAAGGTTTCTTGAACCTTCCTAAGATGCATTTTTTATTTGAGTAAAGGTCCATGATGATTAATCCCAGACCTGTAAATAACCCTTCATTTCTGTTTACAATGCTTCCCTATCATGGCAAGTGTGCTGTCTATACTGGCATTTTGGCATCTCTCGTAGGCCACTGTATAATCTCAGGCTGTGGTTTATTTCACTATAGGAAGATTGTCATGGCATCTTCAGAATAAATGTAAGTGTTTCCAAAAATCTCAATTTAAAATTAAGACCTGGAGAGAAAAAGCCTGGATTTTGGGTTCCACGAGTCTGGTGAGTTGCTACATGTTGGCCTGTCTTTCTTCAAAAACTCAGTTTGATGTTGATGTAGAAAATGGCTGAAATCTCATGGTATTAAACTACTGATAGAGGGTTTTAATTATAAATCAAATTATATTAAGGGTAAAAATTCTGGTATATTTAATAAAAAGTCAGATATATGAAACTTTTCCAGACTTAACCTACTGTTCTATTCATAAAGCAGAAAAGAAAAAATGTCTGTAGGTACTGAACCTAGATAGGAATTAAATGTGATTATTATTACGGTGGGAGTTATTGTCTTGAGCCAAGATTATCACTTAATTGTTCTTTAGCACTATTCTGAAGACATCCTGAGAGCCATACATCAACGACAGGGCCTAAGAATAAATAGAAAAAGACAGGAATAAAACCAAATGGAAATCAACCTGCCTACAGCTACCCATAAAAAAAATTGAGCAAGTCATACCTAAAACCAGCCTTTCTCCATGCTAGCTACCAGCTTTTTTCTGTTTCCAGTGCAATCCTTGTGGTCTATCTGGTGCAGTATTGCAGTAAAAATTATTTAAGAGCTAACATTATGTTTATGATTAGTATTCTGATAAATTCTGTTTAATATTTCCCAACACCTGAACAGGCAAAAAATGCTCTTTTTAATTGTTTACATTTTTATGTGGTTGGCATTTTGCAAAATCAGCTTAACAGCCACAATTATTTTAATTGACTATCTGTGTGGATAAAGAATGTACCAGCAGTGGTAGATTCGGAGCCATCCTACACTAATGAAATAATATGCTGTGATTTGAACAGTCAGTGAAACTCTGACATCTGCAGAAGTCTTTGTTTCTGTATGCTTCAGAAATTCTTCCTTGAGTAAGCAAATTCAATCCTCTTCAGCTTGATCCAGAAATAAGCAAAAACTGTCTAAATCAGCATAACTGTAAACTTTGGGGAATGTTTTGTTATTGCAGAAAAATGTTTTATGGCAAGGACATTTATACCACCTGTTGGTTGTGTCAGGCCAGATTTTCAAAAGCCAGATGTTAGTATAATGACCGTGTTTAAAAGAAATACCTGAGAGCTCTCTTTTTCACTGGATGGGTGGATTTTCAGAAGTACCGAATGATAATTTTTCCTGGAATACAACTATTTGCCTTATAAACTGTTTAAAATTAATTGAGATCCTTGAATTACTTGTCTCAGATTGTAGAGCCAGAACAATGTGCTAACCTAGCCCAAAGAGGGTGCTTTTAACGTTCAGCTGGAAGCATCCTCTCGAATCTCAGCTGATAAAAAAGGTCAGAGCATATGGTACAGGAAAGCCAAGAAGATTTGATGTCCTCTTAGTAAATTTTGATTTCGATCATCAGTTCCTGATGATAATGAAATAAAGAACAGATTTTCTAAACAATCTTGCTGACTGGGGAGTCAGAATCATTTATGTGGGTTTGAGGCTGGTCTCCAGGTAAATTTATTTTGGAATCTAGCTAATGCCATCAGATCACTTTTTTCATGAATGCTGTATTTTGCTAATTTCATTGCCAAAACCACTAAAATGCAGCAACATGTTATAAGCTTTATTACTGTGAATCAAATTCTGAGTAAGAAAATAAAATATACATAGGAATTAAAAAAAAAGTAGACTTTCCATATTTATTGCTGTTGATATTGTTTTCTCATTCTTGAGACAGAACTTTGAATTATATATTTTAAAGGCAATCACACCTTTACAAGGTATTTAAATGTTAGACTATGAACAATCAATGTAACAAATATAAAGAACAGCTTTATTGTTGAAGTTATACCTATTTGCGTACTACATTTCAGGGCAAATCCTCGGAATTTTAATTTTGACAATGTAGGAAATGCAATGCTGGCACTATTCGAAGTTCTTTCATTAAAAGGCTGGGTGGAAGTCAGAGATGTTATTATTCATCGCGTTGGGCCGGTAAGGAAACACATCACAGTCTTTGAATTCTACAGCACATACTTTGATTTGTTTTAACTATTAATCTTACTTTTGTCTATTCAGATCCACGGAATCTACATTCATGTTTTTGTATTCCTTGGCTGCATGATCGGACTGACCCTTTTCGTTGGAGTTGTCATCGCTAATTTCAATGAAAACAAGGTACCAAGTGAGATGTTTTATTGTGTGTAGAACTGTCTCTGTAAGAAACCTGAAATGAATATTACACTGTCTACATTAACTGGCAAGTCTGCCTTTAAGACTGACTTGACAATCTTACATTCTACAAGCCTACAGGTGTGGCTTCAGACACACCTGATCCATGTTTGCTACAAAACTCAAACCTGGGAAGCTAGCAATCCATCACACACTTTCAAAACTATCCGAGTTTATTTACAATGCAGCCATTTTGCCAAATGGAGATTGAACAAAACACAGTGTATTTACAGATGCTCCACATTCTGCTGTTTTAGTTTGATATAAGCATACATGCGGTGGCAGGTAAAAATTTGTTATGCTTGTATGTGTTACAACTAACGGGTCTCATTAGAGGTCTGTTATTGCCATATTTCAGATCAAAAGTAAAGCTGTTTGGCTTTTTCCTGGCAAAAAGCAGAGTACATTATAAAATTGTCCATCACTCAAACAGAAAAATAGCTGGTGTTCTAGGGAAAAAAATCTGCAGTTCACATGGGCTTTTTGCATTACCCTGAAAAGTAGAAAATCCTATCCCCAGATGAATTGTTGCAGAGCAGCTGATTACAGTCTACACTTGTTAGAGATAGAATCCTCTGGATAGGACTGTGGCACCAAGACATAATTACTAATTTTTTTCATCTTTCAGTTCAAAGTCCCCAAAATAATGAGATGTCTGTGTTGCAGCTAGCTAGAGTGATATTTTTGTCATTCATGGCACTGTAGAGAAAGGATGACTGTGTGCTCTGGGGCTTGGAGATGCAAGACAACCCAGAGTGCTAGTCCTGGAGAGAAACTGGGTGCTGGCCATGGCCCTACTATGGCCCTCACCCAAACTCTGTAGCAAACACAACTGCTGAGTTTGCCCTTCAAGGAAACCACTTGACTCCTCCTGGAAGGGATCTGAGCAGCACACTACTGTGTGTCCAATGTGGGCAAGCAAGGCACCATGAAATCAAGTCAAGCAGACTGCAAAACAAATAAATAGCCTAAAACCTCTGCTGTTCAGAAGGTAGTTTTATATTTGCGTGACTTAAGTGTAATTTTATTGAGATGAAGTGCAGTCATTCTTGTTAAAACACATCTGTTCTAGGGAACAAGGAGCAATATACTATTCATTTATTTTCTTATTCACTAAATTTTGAATAGTGAATTAACAAAGCTGAAAATTCTCCATTATGAGAATTTGACTGAATTTTTATAGCTGCCTTTGCCCCTGTTCACCGTTGTAATGTTACTTTTCCTTCAAATGTGTCAACCTTATACTGATGGATACAAAATATTTTTCAGCAAGTCTTGAGAATAAATTAAGTCATTTAATTTATGGGTAATTAAAATAATTTTTGAAATGTTAAAACTCTTTTTGTTTTTCTTCTGTAGCTGTGATGTATTTAACTAAGTAAGTTTCTGTCGTGTACATCATAGTTCATGAAACTCTATTGAGCTGTTAGCTGAGCATTTCTATCCTATAAGTTGTTTCTTCATTCCCCTTTACACTTTCTACACAGGTAAATTTCCTCAAAAACCTGTTCATAGGCAGGAGTACAGGCAAGAAGAAATACCACATTACAGAGTTCGCTTTTAAATAGCTTTTGATCATGGCTGATCAAATGTCTTTACCCTGTTGCATTGTGGTGCATGTGGTGTTGAGGAGTGAGGAAGTGGTGATGCATTTGCCCTTTGGTTTTGCATGTGGTCTTGAATGTATCTGTCATGAATTCTGAGCCAGCTTTGTGGGCAATGGAGAATCATCAGGAGCCACTTGCTGCTCTGTGTTGCTTTGCTACACCTACATGTATCTACTTTTGCCATTGTCATAGAAAAAAAGGTACTGGAGGAGGTGGATCTTTGCCCTAACTAGTATGACTTTTATTATGCTTTTGTGACAATAGGCCCAGTCTTACTAAGTGCTGTCTATCTCCTAGACAGTGTTTTTGCTCTTGGTTCCCACTGTTTCAATAGCAATCACTCATGAGATCAAGTTCACTGTGTCAGCCTGTCTCCTGCAAAGGTAGCCTGTGAGATTTCTTTCACAAATTAGTGAGGTGTCATTAACTCGTAACTCAGTATTCATCTGTGTAGTCAACTGTCAGCTATGGAATAAGGTGATCTGGGCCAACCCACAGGTTACTTTTGAAGGGATTTGTCCAATATGAACATGAACAGGGGACAAATACCCTTAATTATATGTGGCTGTATAGCAGATTCATATTTCATTCCCTCCTCCTAGATATGCCACTTTAAAGACACAGAACAGCTCAAACTCATGTGAAAAGTAAGTTTTTTTGTGTTCACTGTGTTTCAAAAGGAGAGGGAACAGGAAGGTGGGAACATGAGGCTTACAAAGATCATGAGCACAGGAGATAACTAAACAATTCATTTTAGCCCAGATTACCCCTGAATGAGCTGCCAGTGTAAATGTGTAAGTCTGAGGTGTAGGGCCTGATTTAGGGTTCCCATTATTTTCAGAAAATTATCTGATTTTTACATTTATCGCTTTTGGGGTGGTTTTCACTGCTTGTACATTTTCCTCAAACTACAGCCACCTTTTCAGCTATGATTGCTCTCCTCCCTCAATTCCATATCTGAATGCAGGGAAAGTTAGTCTGAACATGAAAAAAGCTACTCAGTAGTAACAGTTCCCTGTGAATTACACTGAACAGGCACATCATAAAATATTTCTGTTGAATTTACATGATACTAAAAATGCAGTCAGTATAAATAATTCATGTCATCTGGTTCAGTTTCTTCAGTTGTTTTTTAGTAATCTCAGGTAGCTGCGGTGGCATGTGATGTTTGTTTTTCTCTTTTTTCTTGAATACTTGTTACTTTTTATGTATTTACTATAGAGAAAATAAAATGTCTTTAGATTTGAGTTGAAAAGATGAATATGTTAATTATGCAGTGGGGGAAAAAAATCTCAGCCCAATCAATATTCAAGTAGTGAAGAAATATCCAGGAACTGAAAAAAATGTGAAATAAGATAGAGAGAAGACTGACAACTAGTCCAGAAAGAAGAGATCAAAACAGTTCACTGTGTGAAGTTTCATCTTAAAACTAGTTACTTGGCCAAGCTATTGGTGTTTTAAGTAGATGTTGGCTATAGAACATTTATGGCTGATACATGGTTAGAGTCGTGCCAGGAGTTGTTGAAGAGGGTCAGAGTTGGACAATTACTGAATAAACTATTTTATGTAGGAATGAACAATTTTCTAAATAAAAAAAAAAAAAAAAAAAAACAAAGCCAAAATATTTTCAGATATAATGTAGTATTTCATGTGAGTTGTTGGTGCAGCAGGTGTGGAAACAATGGACTGGGAGGTACCACAGGGGGCTCTGGGCTGGTTCCTCAGCTGTCACAGTGACAGGACAGTAGCACAAAGCATTCCACCACCACCCCATTTCAAAAACCCCACCTATCACTTGTCACAGCTCCCAAGTGCCATGTGTTCAGTCAGCAGAGAAGATGTGATTGACTCAAATATTATCTGGCAGTTCTGAGTTAAAGTCCAAATGCAAACACAGCTCCTTTAGCAGTAGTCCCACTCACGGGGCTCTGCTCAGTGGTCCCATCATACTGATCCCACTGGTGGAGGTAGTTTCTCAGCAGCAGAGAAACTTGGCATCAGTATTTCTAAATTCTACAAAGGTCCACTTTTTTTGCCACGTTTTGTCTTGTTTGCAGTGGAAACTCTCCAAGAATATAAACCAGACATGCTCATTGGGGTGAATGAGTTGACTTTTAATTTAAGCATTTCTAAATGGTACGGTTTGGGCATGACTCAGGTAATAGGCATCCCTACATCTGTCACTTTGTCCACGTTGTGTTGGAAAGCACCTGCTTCCAAGGTGCCATCTGGGGACACAGCTCCATACAGAGATTATGGCCACTGAGAGGGAGGAATCCTGACCTTATCAGTCACACAGCCGGTCACTGTTCCAGCGTCTACACAAGCCAATGCCAAGATGAGACCCAAAGATCACACCAGCCCTCGCCCAGTTTGGTGCAGCTCTGTGCTGACTGGGGGAGCAGCCAAGTATCTGGGAGACAGGCTTGTGACATTTACCTTAGAAAGGTCTCCCTTGTTTTTGTAACTCCAGACTTCTTCCATGAGATTTTACATTTCTCTGAAGTGATGAGGACCTCATTTTGTTTTGAAGGTCATTTTAAACAAAGTTATGTCTGGGGTTTGCTTGTTTCTGCTATAAGTTATGAAAACACTTACACACATTATCATCTACCACTGCCCACTCTAAAGATGTATCTCCACCTCTCCTTATGCTTCCTTTGTGGAGGGCTCTTGTAGATTCATAGCATACTAGTATTTTATTTCAATTACACTGCAAGCAGAAGAGCTGTGGAGAGTAGGAGCGGTCTCCTGGAGGGCTTGTTCTCCCAGAAACTGTAGTGGTACTGACAAGCCGCAGGATATTCTGCAGCAAAGTCCGAACAAAATTGACCACTCTTTAAAACAGTGCTTCCTGGCAAATGATGTTCAGTCAAATGGAAGATCGCCTACAGCGTTTCACTGCCCACACTGGGCTGCTGCTACAAAGAGCAGCAACTGTGCCTGCTGAGTTGAGTCCCAGAAACTCACAGCTAATGCATCCAGAAATCCTCTTGAGTACCAGCTGATACTTTAGACTCCTTTACCCTAACAGTGTGTTATTTAAAGAGAGTTGCATATGTAACTTTATTTCAGGCACCAAGGAGAATGTTGTTTTCATGTTTACAGCATTAAATGTTCTAGCTTTTATATGACAAAAGCTTTATATGCTTCTCTTTGTTTATTAAGGGGACAGCTTTACTGACTGTAGATCAGAGACGATGGGAAGATCTGAAAAGCAGACTGAAGATAGCGCAACCTCTTCATCTCCCACCTCGTCCGGGTATCAAAGATATTTTGATTTTATTCATGTTGAGCCCTAGTGTTCATAATTCCCCAGGAGTCTGCAATTCAAATTAAAATTGTAATCGTGAGGCCACTAGGAGGTTGTGCATAAGTTAATGTGGAAACAGGCTCCAACTACAGATCTCTGCATAAGGCTATTAAAATCAACCAAAAAAAAGGTTGTGCTTCGATGGTTTTAGGATAAGCCTTAATGAAAAAATGAATTTCTAGATGAAAAATATTTGCAGTTGGCTGTTAATGATATGAATGGAATGTATTAACCTGAAAGCAGTTGAATGATGCACTTGCCCTACAAGTACCAAAGCCTTCATGCAACACTGGTATTCAGTATTTGAAATTATATGTTCTGAAGCCCTATTTGATATGGAAAATTGTAGCAGAAAATTAGAAATGCATTTTGAAACTGGTAAAGGATTATTTTGCCACTAATGAACATGGATAATATGTCAAGAAATAGGGGAAAAATACCACTGTGTATTTTAATTCTCCTCCTCAAACTTTCTTTTTCAGATAACGATGGCTTTAGAGCTAAGATGTACGATATAACTCAGCATCCATTTTTTAAGAGAACTATTGCCGTACTTGTTCTGGCCCAGTCTGTGTTGCTATCAGTTAAGGTAATTGTGTTTCTTTTAAGCGTTTCATTGTAGTATAGCATGTCTTGCACATTTCCTAACACCAGTTAACGATCAGTTGAGCCATTACTGTGATGAATGTACAGAAACATGATTTCTAGATACAGCAATCTCAGTTGGCACAGATCACTGTAGATTTATTGTAATTTTTGGAGCTGAGTCAATTTCTGCCTTTTTGTAGCCTGGTCCACTGTTTTTGATTTCCAGTTAAGCTGTAAATCTGTGAGGGAAGACTATACCAAGATACCATTCTTGTCTGAGTATATTTTAAAGTGAAATCTATTCATTAACAAAACCTGCAAGAAAAGTTAAGACAGTGAAGAGGCATTTAGTTCTGTTTAACAGCTACTCTTCTATGAATGGATTTTGTTTGCATTTCAGTGGGATGCTGCAGACCCGGTGACTGTGCCTTTAGCAACAATGTCTGTTGTTTTCACGTTCATTTTTGTCCTTGAGGTAAAGTAATATATTTTATGACTTCTTGAGATTAAGACTATTATGTATAGATTTAATTTTGTCTTTAGGGATGTTGTCTCATTCTTCACAATGGTTTTTATTTCTGAACATGTACATTTAGGACTCTCCATTACACTTGTCTTTAAACATGTATTGTAGGACTGAACTTTTAATTTGCTATAGTCATACTTCACCACCTTGAACTTTGTGTCCTTTTAGATATATATTCAATTCTGAGCATTTCAACGTGTGTTTTGGTGAACCCAGTGAACTCTTTTCTTATAGAACATCTCAGATTAAATTCACTCGCTACAACACAAAGTGTGTGTTATATCACAGAAGTTCTGCTTGATCCATTTATATTTTGCTTGGTGTGTTAATCCCCACTATTCTGTAGCTGTGTCATCATCAAACCTCTCTCAGTTTTGTTTTGGGGTTTTTTTAAGATATCATATTTCATTTTAATACCTTTCAATAAGCTATATCAAATTCCAGTACTGTCTATATTTTGTTGCACAAATCTGGACGCTGTGCAGTAACAGTTCTCTGTATGTGAGAAAATTGTCACCACAAGCACTGTGCGAGGTGTAATAAGCTTGTTTTCATAAGATTGGAATCTAAAGACTTAAACCCATTTTTTTCAATGTATAAGGATATCCGTAGTGTAACAAAGCACACATTTATGAGGTTAAAGAAGATGCTTCCTCCGTGGTTAGGTTAGTACATAACTCTTTTATAAGTTTGTGGTTGAGTAGTTTTCTTTTCAGTCCCCTCTGAATATCTAATACTGACCACTGTCGGAAACAGCAGACTAGACTACATTTCCTACTGCTCTAATGCATTATGGCAGTTCCTATGTTCCAGTGATAGGTTTTGCCAGCAGTGATGAATAAACAATGAAGTGAATACCTTGTAGCAGCTGTAGCTCGAGTATGTCCGTGTTGTTGCTTTTTTCCCTACCCAGGAGAAATCAGTATCTCTTGGGAGACTGAGCAAACACAGAAAAGTTTGATTTGTATCATACACAGACAGGTTTTAATTTACCTAGTAACTATGTCTTTAGAAATATTTTTTTCTCTTATCCTGCCAGGGGAAACAAACACACTTCTAGAATTTCAAAGGAACTTTGTCAGAGCCAAGCAAAATTTGTTGACTGTCTCACCAGGCAAGCTATCACACTGTGAGTGCACGCAATTTATGGAGAGAAGGAAGCAGCTTCCTGCCCAGGATCCTCCCTACTGCAGGGTTACAGAGTCTGCTATGTACGTGGTTGACTACCACTAGCAGGCATGGTCCATGAGGAAGGCCAAGCTTTCTGCTTAGCTAATGGCCATG
This sequence comes from Athene cunicularia, assembly GCF_003259725.1. Lineage (NCBI taxonomy): Eukaryota > Metazoa > Chordata > Aves > Strigiformes > Strigidae > Athene > Athene cunicularia. The sequence continues at coordinate 57,270,487 of NW_020799091.1, read as the reverse complement.
TGTCCAGTCTAAGGATTCAGTTTTAATCTCTGCTGCTCACATCAGTATGTGTGGTATAGAAGAACAGGAAGAACTCGGAGACCTCACTTTTACCCTGCTGGTGATCACAGAATAAAGTGAGATGTGATTATTCATTTGCACAGTATGGTATTCAGTTCAAGATTATAAACACCTGAATTTAGGTGTTTAAATTCTACATGTGAGGCAGGTGTTTAAGCTGTCACCATGATCAAGGGAGAGGTAGTGTGGGATTCAGTTGCCTAAATAACTGAAGACATCAGAAGCTTTTTTGGGTATCCTGGCTGATCTCCCCTTACCTCCACTAACTGCTACAGAAGGGCAAGGACATTTACCTGCTCCCTGTCAGCCCCATGCATCTAGCTCCATCTCAGCTGTCTGGATAGAAGGAGGCAAGATACTTTCACTTACCTCAAATGATAATTAGAGATTCAGAGACCATATTCTTCATTTTGTAGTCAGACTTCAGAAAACATGTGGCAGACTTCAGAAATTGTATGGCAAAAAAAACCCTGGAAAATCAGCCTTTTACCTCAAACTTGCATCCTTTATGTATGGTTTAGATTTCAGAATGTAAAGAATACTGCTAAATGGCAGTGTTGCAAGGTAGGATGGAAAAAAATCATGTAATGAATGCCTGACATTTATAGCCTTTATATAGTAACACTTGCTTTGAGGTTTAAAACGAACTGTATATGAGAAACTCTCCAGTGTTCCCTCTACATTCATCACCCTACATCAATATCTGTTAGCTGTTGTGACTTTCTTATCAGTATCTATTCTTAAGCTTCCTGTCTGCACTTCTATTACCTGCATCGGAAATGTCAAGCACTTTGGCTGCTGTCTTTTACCAGGTACATTGCAAAATGTACAGCATTTGCTGTTCTTAGCTTTCATCTCTTATATGCTGCTAAGTACAGATGGTGCTGAGACTATTCCTTAAAGCAAGAAATATCTGCAGTATGAGAAAGCTTTTTAATTAATTTGAACTATAGGTGCTACAGAACACAATTAGATTCTTGAGTTCAAATGTGTGTATGTGATTTTAGCCTGCTTACAGACAGCTAGCTAGATAGGATATTACTACCTCTTTTAGCTGCATATTATTGACATAATCATTTTCTAACTTCATGACTTGCTTAACTATAAGAAATCTTAAGCCCACATTCACCTCAGCAATCTATACATTAAACATTCAGTCTGAGGTGGTCAGCTGAACTCCTTCCTTTGATACTTGATGGAGAGAGAGAGAGTTCCAAAATACTGTTGATCTGCTGGTCTTGGTCATGTGTGGTCTTCCACAAGAACCAGTTCTCCTCCATCTAAGGGAAGCTTATACGTTCTGGATAGTCTAGCAACCTAACTTACCCACATGGAAACAGGTAGATGACAGGAAACCTGCCCTCGGTTGTTTTAAACTATTTGATAAGATGAACGCAATCAAACGTTTCAGAGAATGGAAGAGGTTCGTCTAGAAAGAAATAACCATTTCTCCAGTACAACTGAGAAATTGTTTTTATCCATAGGTCACAATGAAGATTATTGCCATGTCACCTTCTGGCTTCTGGCAAAGCAGAAGAAATCGGTACGATCTCTTGGTGACATCTCTTGGAGTTATATGGGTGATACTTCACTTTGCCTTACTGGTAAGATTTACAAAACACAGTTCCAGTGATTAAGCTTGATTTTATCTTTGAAGCACCAGCAGTAGGGTCACTGCTATACATCCAGATAAACCCTTGGGAGCTTAATAAGGCTGAAATATGGCTGAAACAAATTAAGCTTGATGCTAAGAAGAAGAAATTGTTGTCTTGAGCAATGATAAAGTACAAAAGTTGTCTTACTGATATGAGGTACAGTCTGTAAGCGTGGTAGAAAACTGAAGTCTTTAGGAGGCATGTGAGTGAGGAGAGAAAGGAATCTGAAGACTGAGAGCTCTTACCAACAGCAGTCTCTGGTGTATCAAGGAAGAAAGAGGCAATGCACAGAATCCAGCCAGGAGCAGAGAACTGGAAGAAGTCATAGATGCAAAATTGCTGAACAATACAACTGTCCCAAACCCAGCAGTGATTCTGGACCACTGCTTTTGCTTTAGGGGCTATGCTTAATGGAGAAGAGGGGAAGAAATCAGCTCTCCCTTCATCCCACCCCAAGTTTTAAATTTGACTTCACCCCTGCTTCCCTTATTTACAGGGGAAGGAAAACAGTTCGTTCATACTTGTCATCAGTCACAGGTTGTCAAAGTCACAACCCTACAATGGCTGCGGGCTCCTCTCTTGCCTCCCCCAAGCTCTGTTTGAAGGAAAACCTGTCCTGTGTGACTAGTCATTTTGCCCTGACATTCACAGTTTGCTCCGTGCTGCTGAGTAGCTTGGAAGACCTGAGGAGTTTCTGTAAGCCAACAACTTCCTAGACAAGTAGACTGGGGCTCCTGGACATAACTACAGCCCAGATAATAGAGGATTGAAGGGTTTTTGAGTTTATGTGTGGGGAGGTTGGGTTGGTGTTTTTGAAGTGGTAGAGCATCTTTGTTAGTTTCTTACTGCTCCACTGTTATTGAAATATTGGTGCTACTATTTATGAGTTCGTATTTCTTATGGTGGCTGCTTTACATTATAAAAGACCAATTATTATGATCTTTCCTTGAGATCTCTGGGGGACAATGTATCAAGTCTTCTACTTTTCTGTTCCAGAATGCATACACATACATGATGGGGGCATGCGTAATTGTCTTCAGGTTTTTCTCGATTTGTGGGAAGCATGTAAGTATAAATTAGGAACTACAACCACTGCAGTGCTCATGTGTAGACTAAAGGACTAGTTGCTACACACCTCTAGTGCACATTCTGTAAGGCTCATTTCATATGCAGAAAAAAAGGGAGACTTCAAGCAGCAATCTCCAAATTGACCTGCTGTCTTTGAAATGTCAGGATTTTAGGTATATTGTATATAATAGCACTATATTCTGGTTACTGGAAAAGCTGCATTTTTTTCCAAAACAAAGTGCAACTGCAATACCACACAGTTTTTTAAAAATGCTCCCTAAAACTCTGAACATATATTGGGCTATTTTCAGTCCTTGCCATTTCAGTGTGGCGTGATGTGCATGCTATTTATTTATTTTCTCTGCAAGACTAGTGGAGTGGTGGTTGATGCACTCATCTTGTTATGATAGTGCTCTCATAGAAATTTCTTCCTCCAGAGTGCAGGTCTGCATGTTGTGTCTCTACAATATATGTCTTATCACAGTAAGGGATTTATGTTTGATTTAAAGGGGGCCAAGATATTCTTCTGGAAACACTGGCATGGCGACAAAGCAAGTCACTTCTAAAGTTTACATTTCTTTAGTGTTTGGATTTGCTCTGGTGTAATTGAGAGTTGGCTGGCAGAATAAACATAAGCAGAGAACAAACACATTTGTTTAAGAAGTGGTGACACTGCATTCTTTTGCAGTAGAACTTCTTAGACTATCCAAACATTTTCTGTGAAGTCTGACGTATTAAAGTAAATGTGATGAAAAAAACTGCTGTACTAGGTTGTCAGGGTTAAGAACAGTAAGTCAGAGGGTTTGTTCAGTAAAGATAAAAAGTTTTCTTTCAGTCAAACTACACAGAGCCTGTAGAGCCTTGGAAGTCAAATGAAAAATCCTTGCTTCTCCTATGCAGCCAGACTAAGTGATTCCCTTCAAAGATTTCTGACAGATTCTAAAGTTTTTCCAAGGTTTTAACCTAGTCTTTTGTGCTCTCATGTTAGAACCTTTATTGGTTTCACTAATTTATCTGTTGTGATGCAATATGATGACTAAAAGTCATCGTGAGTTATCCGTTTGGCATGATTCTAAAGAAAATTGCTACCCTCAGTCCCATTAAAGAGAATTTTCCATAGCATCCAAAGTGGTTAAGGGTGCTAGGAGGACAATCTAGGGCAGTAACTTCTTCAAGAGTAAAATATACAATATGCATGCATGGGAAAGTAATATCTATTACCTAGGCCTATGGCCTATGTAATTTCCAAAATCATGCTCTCTTCTTAAGTTTTTTGGACAACTTGCATGACAAATTACTAGTTTAACCAAGCTGTGCTGATCTTAAGGAAATCCGCTTCTCTATTCCTTTAGGTAGGCTGCAGTATCTGTGGTTTCCACCTAACAGTTAGCATCACTTTCAGATAAGCCCAGTTTACTGCACCGCTGTTCATGCAATGCTAGTTTTGATACTTCTGGAGTATAGTCATCCTAGAATATTGTAGTTAAGCTTATGTTGTATTATTGCTGTGTTATCCTACACTGTATTATCTTATTTATAAACCTTGAGGAACAACATCCTGACCTTGTAAATTACACTGATACGCTGATCTCCTTAACAAGTAAAAAGCACACTAAATTTCAGAGGAAGACAAAATGTTCAGTTCCAATCAGATTCATAATGTACCATTTCACTGGGTTCATCCATGAATGTGTGTGTGTAAAGAATTCATTGTCAAAATGACAAGTGCAGTAACTTCCCTTTTATCTCTGCTTTCCTGAATGGTGTCATGGATTGCTTTTTCTCTGTCCTGCCAGGTGACACTAAAAATGCTGCTTCTGACTGTGGTTGTCAGCATGTACAAGAGTTTCTTCATCATAGTGGGAATGTTCTTACTGCTTCTTTGTTATGCTTTTGCTGGAGTGGTTTTATTTGGTACAGTGAAGTATGGAGAGAACATTAACAGGTACAGTATGTACTTAACTGCCTCATGGGGATGTTCTTTAAACAGCCTGAAAAAATCACATTCTGCTAGAGAGAAGGTTGTCAGTGGTAAAAAAACAGACAAGTTCCCAGGTCTATCTGAAGAGCTCTAAACAAAATTTCTGGTAGGAAACACTGAGCCATTTTTCTAGTCCTTGTGCATTGGACCAAATGACACTTTATCCAGCCCAGAGCAGACTGAGAGCTGTTCTTCATTATGCCAGCTGGAATGTGCTCCAAAGCAGCACTGCGCTAGCCACAAGCTGCTGAAACACAGTGTACCTACTACACCTTATTGTCATCGCCCAGGAACAGGATCATATACCAGGCTGATATAGAGGAGGGACACTTCTGTGAACTGTCTGTTAACTGGAGATTTCCCAATCAACAGCATCATCAGGATTCAGGAAGGGAATGGACACAGGAGATAGGATCTGGCTTTGAGTCTGCTTTAGCTCTTTGATAAAATGAGCCAAAATACTTAGACATGTGTCTAAGCTAAAGTTCAGTTATTATATCTTAAGTCATGGAATAAATAATTCAGTGAGCTCATTCAAATAATACTGTAACTATTTTTAGTTTAAAATAGTAGAACAGTAGAAAATGGAAATGATTTGCATTTTTTCTTGCTAACGTTTTAGTTCTGGGACGTGAAATGATCTCTCTTTCTCTCTTATTCTTTAAAACAGACATGCAAATTTTTCATCAGCTGGCAAGGCTATTACTGTACTCTTCAGAATAGTTACTGGAGAAGACTGGAACAAAATTATGCATGACTGCATGGTAAATACAATACTGCCAGAGACAAAGTAGGCAAGAAACAGGAGACACCTTTGCATCTTAAAGCGTTTCCAGTATCTTAGCTTTGTACAGGGAATGTTGTGATTGCCTTTATCTCTTCAAGAGATATAATGTTCACTAAACGTTAGAACATGAAATACAAATTGCAGTTCCAGTCATACACTCACAGTGTGATATTTCATAGGGCTAGGCTATTACATGATTTAAAAACAAAAATAAAGATATGTTTTCAAAATCAGAACTGCAGTAACTTGTTTTTCCACAGTTACCTCTGCTTTGACTCGAGCAAAGTGACTTTTCAGATTAACTTTGTCTTTAATGTCTGCGCTTTGGCTCATTCCATGTGAATGGTAGTATTAATGACCTCAAAATTTGTGCTTGAACCTTTTTATTTTGCCCAAGTAAATTTCGATCTGTGATTTCCACTGTGATGAAAATCGTATTCCCTTCCTTTTTAAAAATAATGGGCAGGGAAGCTTTTTTGACCACATTTCAGAGCACCATCTTTCTTGTTCACAGTGGCATAATACACAGTGTTTTGTGTGTGGTAGCGAGATCCACACCTAGGCGGTTTTTGTCATACCTTTCTGTGTCTTCTGGTTTCTATTATAACTACTAAAGGAACAGCTGAAACCTGCCCACAATAATGCCCACAGTATGATTCCCTAATTGGGAAGCTTTAAACAAATGATAGTTGTAACTATTGTAGTGATTGCAAAGAAATTAAGAATCTCTTTTTATGATTGATTGACTTTGGGGGTTTTTGTCTTCAAGGTTCAGCCTCCATTTTGTACACCAGATAACAGCACCTACTGGAAAACAGACTGTGGAAATTATGCCGGTGCTCTTATGTATTTCTGTTCATTTTATGTCATCATTGCGTACATCATGCTAAACTTGCTTGTTGGTAAGTGAAAATATACATTAACAACAAATAGATCCATCTTGGCATGTAGTTTATTAGATGTGAGTCTGTTGTCCTCTATTCAGCTGTGCAGCTACCTTGTACCTTCACTGTTACTTTATATGCATATGATGGTTTTGATGCTTCTCTGGCATGGTGTATGCTAAAGCTCAGGAAGTTTAGGAATTAAATGTTTTTGAACAGAGATGTGTTGTGCTTGTAGAGTATCATTACCCTAAGAAATACTGGGTTTTGAGCTTTTCCTTTCTCCAGTTAACATTTTTCCAACATCATTGGAACTCACCTAATTGCTCTTAGAAGATGTTGGATTAGGCACCTTAACAGCATTGAAGATAGAGCTTTTAAAGAGTGAACACAATGAATATTGGTGTAGCATGACAGTATATTACCCATTAAAAATCCTCATCTGAACATAAAGATGAAGGCGTTTATTAATGTGAAGTTTGCACAACAGAATTCATACTCTGTTGAAGTTCATTGTTGCTTATAGATGTTAACCAGTTAGAATGTAACTACAGGCTTTCTTTATAGTGTATTTTCATTCTGTGGTTTTCAGCTATCATTGTGGAGAATTTCTCATTGTTTTACTCAACTGAAGAAGATCAACTTTTAAGTTATAATGACCTTAGGCATTTTCAAATTATATGGAACATGGTTGATGACAAAAGAGAGGTAAGAAACTTGATAATGAGCACAGAAATCCAGTAAATTTATATTTTTTCCTTGAAAAAACATATAGGGAAAGCAAAGTGTTATGACAAAACTCACTGAGTGGTTATTGTTCAAGTTCTGAAAGTTCAGAGAACATGATCTAACATTGTTCATGGCCCTTCACATACTAACCTGTATTCTTTACTACTGTGAAGTTCTTATAATAGTTGATTTAAAAACAAATGTAGATATTCGTAGGATCAATACAATTCATTCTTTCCTCACAGCTCCCTGAGAGTTGTTCCCTTGGAAGTCTACAGACATGCATCCATTTATGTGTCAGATCTTCAGAAGGGCTTTGCTGAGATTTCGGCACTGTCTCCCATAAGATCCTCATAGAGAAGCTGATGAAGTACGGGCTGGATGAAAATACAATGAAGTGGACTGAAATCTGACCGAATGGCCAGGCCCAGAGGGTGGTGATCAGCTGCATAAATTCTAGTTGGATGCGAGTAACTAGTTGTGTACACCCAGGGCTCAATACTGCAGTCCAATCCTGTTCAACATCTTCATTAATGATCTGGATGATGGGGCAGAGTGCACCCTCAGCAAGTTTGCAGGTAACATGAGACTGGGAGAAGTGGCTGATGTGTCAGAAGATTATGCTGCCATCCAGAGGGACCTAAACAAGCTGGAGAAATGGGATGACAGGATCCTCATGTGGTTCGACAAGCGGAAGTGACAAATCCTTCACCTAAAGCACAACAACCCCAGGCACAGTACATGTTGGGCACTTACCAGCTGGAAAGCAGCTTGGCAGGAAAGGACCTGAGGGTACTGGTGGACATCAAGTTGAACATGAGCCAGCAATGTGACCTTGCAGCAAAGAGGGCTAATGGTATCCTGGGCTGCATTAGGCAAAGTATTTCCAACAGGCCAAGGAAGGGGATCCTTCACCTCTGCTTAGCACTGATGAGGCCACACCTGGAGTCCAGGGTCCAGTTCTGGGCTCTTCTGTACAACACAGACATGGACATACTTCAGAGAGTCCAGCGAAGGGACATGAAGGTGATCAAGGGACTGGAGCATCTCTCCTATGAGGAGAGGCTGAGGGAGCTGAGACTGTTCAGCCTGGAGAAGAGAAGGCTCAGAGAGATCTCATGGGTGTATATAAACACCTGAAAGGAGGGAGCAAAGAGGACACAGCCAGGCGCTGTTCAGTGGTGCCCAGTGACAGGACCAGAGGCAATGGGCACAAAATGAAACAAGGGCGGTTCTCTCTGAACATCAGGAAAAACTTTTTCACAGTGAGGGTGACTGAGCACTGGCACAGGTTACCCAGAGAGGTTGTGGAGTCTCCGTCCTTGTAGATATTCAGAAGCTGTCTGGACACAGTCCTGGGCAACTGGATTTAGGAAGCCCTGCTTAAAACAGAGGGGATTGGACAAGGTGACCTCCAGAGGTCCCTTCCAACCTCAACCATTCTGTGATTCTTGGATGAGAAGAGCATCTGGAAGACTGAGCTGTTCAGATGCCCACACAAATTAAATCATCATCTGAACAATTCATGACATCACTAAGATTTGAATATCAACAACAATATGGTGAAAGAACTTGATTACTTGTAGTTGGCACATGGTTGTGCTGGAGATGGAAGCCACAGTCTGTACTGATGGAGGTGAAGAGTTCTGCTTCCATCATGCCCAGCACTGACAGTATCTCACTCTGATGTGGAACAACACATTACAGAAAAAACAGTTCCAGTCTGGCTCATTTAGCAGAACAAAATATTTAAAGAGTATGGATACCACAGTTTCAGAGAGAAATACTTTCAGTCATAATTTTTTAACAGCAGATCAAAAATATTGTCACAAAAAGTGCAATGTGTGCTAGGTTGACTCTTATAGCAGAAGATCTTTGAAAAGCCAATGAACACCCAACATTCTCCTGTCCAAAGATGCACAGAGAAGGGGACAGGTTTACAGCCAGGTATAGGCCTGGCTGTGAATGTTTAAACTGTAGTTTAATTTCAGTTTTTCAAAGGCAACTCTCTGGGCATATAATTCTCATTACAGATGGGGAAACTAAATCACCAAGCAATTTTGAAAATTCCTGACAAAAATAACAGCACACACTGTCATTGTTTATCAGTCAAAAACCAGTGAAGACTTCCATGAATGTGCTGAAGAGCTGGCTGCATGTGTGTATTCTTCAGTAATATATTCAGTGTTTTAAATAGGCCAGGATTTGACACAGAGTCTTTGGAGAAGTAGCGTTTCTCTCACTGATGAAGTTGTATGTCTGAGTTGGTTGTTACAGTAATTACCATTTATTATGCAATTTTACCCAGGGAGTAATTCCTACCTTCCGAGTGAAATTTCTGCTGAGGCTTCTGCGGGGCAGGCTGGAGGTGGATCTCGACAAAGATAAGCTGCTGTTCAAGCACATGTGCTACGAAATGGAACGGCTTCATAATGGTGGTGATGTCACTTTCCATGACGTGCTGAGGTACTCTGAGATTTTGTCTAAATTTGTACAACAGGTATAATGGCCTGTATTTCTCTCCAACCTAACAGGTGTTCATTAGGCTTGGGAAAAGACAAGATTGGTAGCCACAGAGGGACTGCCATTTTAAATGTAATACAAAAATTAGATTTCCTTTTTATTTCCCTTCAAAAATTTTAGTGATGGAAAACACAGTTCCTAAGGAATCAGCTCTAAGTAGTTTTAATGTTTTCACTGGAGACAGTTTGACATGACCAGCAGTCATGTGTTCGCCTTGTATTCTGAGCAATGAAATGTTGTCGCCACACATGTAGCAACACAGCAGTGAATCTGACTAGAAATAAAATAGAAATCAGAACATAATCCAAGCATAAACACTTAGGGGAAAAAAAAAATAACCACCACAAATGCCCTAGTTGCTTACAGTTCAGCAATTTACCTATATTGGTTAGCTAGATGTAGGTGGTAGGGTCTTCATTTGTTTTGAGCATCACAAATTGCTTCTGGAAGCATCTCAGCATTTTTTAGCTTCAAATGCAATTTTATTGCACATACCTGTATTACATATTTTTGCACTAAGATTTTAATTATGAGGTTTGTGTTTCTAAAGTTAGAAAGTCACCAGAATTTGAAAAAAAAAAATGTTTCTTCCAGCATGCTTTCATATAGATCTGTTGATATCAGAAAAAGTCTTCAACTGGAAGAGCTGCTTGCTAGGGAACAACTGGAATATACCATAGAAGAGGAGGTGGCCAAACAGACCATACGCATGTGGCTGAAGAAGTGCTTAAAGCGAATCAGAGCAGTAAGTCAAGCTAAACCAGGATCTAAATGGTTGCAGAAATTGTACTGTTCAACAATGCTGAAATTTGCTGTCATTATGCTTCATTTACTCTCAAGTCACAATAATATTTATGTGAAGTATGTAGCAGTTGCTAACTCAGCAAAAAAAGTATGTTACAGCTCAATTGAAAGCACTACAAAAATAAGCGTCTTTTGAAGGCAAAAACTGTCTTCCTGCCAAAAGGTTATCTGTCTTTTCAGTGCAGCAAGAAGATGCATGCACAGAGACAAAAGTCAAAGGAATAAAGAAAAAACAATGTAATTTGATGAAACCCCATAGGTCTAATCCTTCCTCACAGAATGTAATTGTATAATTTCCTTGCCTCTGCTGGCAGAAGATACCATGATCAGTCACCAGCAGATGACTCTTCAAATAGAACGTGTCTCAAGATACATCATTTGAATAAGCCATTACAGTAACTGTGTATGCAAATGAGCAGTCTGTACATGCAAATCAGGTATATGAACCTGGCACACAGTAGCTGTGTCTATGCCAGTAAATTAAGCAGGGCCAAGGCACTGGCTCAGGACTGGACTGGGGTCACCCATACTCATTAGCATGTCCCTTGGCACAGTTTTGGCCCATGCATACTCATACACTCCCACAGCACTGCCTTATGGTCTCCCATACCACTGCCGTAGGAGCATCACTGCCCTCCCCGCATGGGTCAGGGTGGAGACTGCTCCCAGTAGGCAGTGGTTGAAGCTCTCTTGTGTGGTAGAGGGAAGATTAGCCAGATCATGCAAGTCCTTGCCTGTTGCTTGGCTTCAGCACTGCAGGAAATCCCAGTCTGTTTAATTTACTATTAAAGACCTAGCCAGTACTTCTGTACTGTGTTTATGCAATGCTTCTGATTGTCAGAAACATTTTTGCCTTTGCTCAGGATAGCTACAGTATGTGCTGGTCGAAGTTTGCCTTGGATTAAATGTCTATTAAAAAATTTCAGGAAATTTGAATTAGGGTTTGCAATTATTCTCTACTTTTCTTCCCAAACCATCTCTTTCTTTATATAAAAAGTCACAAGATGGTTGCTTTAATGACTGATTTTTCAGTTACTGTGGGGCTGAGTCCAGGTTTTGATGCATATATTTTTTATTTTTATAAAAGCTTACTTCTTGTGAGTGGAGGATTTCCACAGAGATCTACGATCATGGGATCTGACTTTTTCAGTTTGTAAATTTATAAAAAAACATAATGGACAATTTGAATGTAATGTACATTCCAGCTGAAATGTCAATGTTCAAGGCATATTCAAATAGATAGTTTCATTTTGATCTCATCTCTGTAATAATAATGGCAGTAAATTTAATCTCAGCTGTCAATCCTGAGTTTGTTCAACTCTGTTGTTCATTTCATTATGATATTGAATTACGCTATGTTAAAGTAAATATGCTGTTCATTTCAATCTAATAATATGGTTCAGATCATTTCACATTATATGAACCTTTTATAAACTGAATGTAATTATGGAAGTTAATATACATTTTCAAATTCTCTTCTTAGTCTCTAAGTCTCTCTAGAGGGAGCATGTGAAAACTATCCAGGAAAGTGAAACCCTTCCTAAGGGCTGTTTATTTTAATTTAAAAGCAAATTAGATCATAAGATCATAATGGTAGTGGGTTTGTTTTTCTATTTGTACTGTAAATCTATACGCAGTCCCAAGATTTCCACTACTGTTTCGTTCAGTCTTATTGACAGCCTGTTGCAAAGTCCCTGAAAGAAATTAGAATTTTTTCACTGTCTTCATGTAATTTTTAGCGAATCTCTACCAATTTCTTTGTTTCTCTTACTTTGCAAGAACTTTTAACTCATAAATTCAAAACTTTATATGTTTTCAAACTCTAGGTTTAAACCAACAATTGAGCAACTTGCTCTCCACTTAATACAGTTTATAAGTTTCATCCTCTATTCCCTACATAAAGGTCAGACAAATGCTGGAAGTCACTTTATTTAAATAACAACCATCTGATACATGTATCTTTATCATTGCACCTGGTGTCCACATCTTTCGCTCACTGATTAAATATTTAGAAAGCTTAAAAAAAAAAATCAAACACCAGTGACACACCAAAGAAAACATCTTTGTTGTCACATATTCTGCCTTGACAGAAACAACAACAGTCATGCAGCATTATCCATAGTCTGCGAGAGAGTCAACAACAGGAGTTGAGCCGATTTCTGAACCCTCCCAGCATTGAGACAACACAGCCAAGTGAAGATATGAATGCTGTTAATCAGGATAGCAGTGCACAGCCAGAGGTATGTTAACCAGAAGATTATCAGCTACTCAGAACAAATTCAGTAAGCTTCCATGTTTCTTATTTATTCTTTTTTAAAGATCATTTTAACTGGAAAAGTTGAAAGCAGTATCTTGGTTTGCTTCAGTCTTTGCTTTCAGATGTAAAGGCAAGATGGTCTAAGGCAGTAATTTCCCAGCTTAGTTAGCTGCCTTGCTAGCACCATAAAGGGCCAGCTCAGCTGTACAACTCTGACAGCACCAACTTTCAGCTCTAGCATGAGATGTGTACAGGATCAGGGATGTGAAGCTTTCCTGTTCAAGCATTCTGAAGTAGTGTTTACACTGAGAGTGATAACACTGAGCATGCTGGGTCCTCTGAGTAGGAGTCCTGGGCTATTCCAGGGTAGGAAATGAAGAAGGTACAACATAAGGACTCCACTGTAGAAAGCTGAGAACAATTTTGTACCCCTCAGTGGGACTGTATAATGGAATTGAGCCCAAATGGTCTTTTTATTTTTTTCCTACTATTAGTAGTTTTCCAGGGCAGTAAAGAATAGAAACCATGCTGCCTTAACAAATGGCAATATGTGTTGTTTGTATTCATGTATAAAGCTTGGAAACAGAATAGAAAGATAACCCTTCTTAGGATTGTCCCCATGCAATGGGAACTATGACTGAGATTCTTTTTTCTCTCTTCAGACAAGTAGCCAGCAGCAGCTCCTTAGCCCAACACTTTCTGACAGGGGTGGCTATCGACAAGACTCTGCAGATGCTGGGAAACCTCAGCGGAAATTTGGACAATGGCGTTTGCCATCAGGTAAGTGAAAAATGTTTATCAGTAGAGTCCCCCCATGCCAAATCACTGCTGTACAACAACACGGCCTTGAGAGGCTTCATGATTCACGGTTCTACATCCCACCTGCTGCTTGCACCCACATCCACATTTTTCTACCTTCATGTATGATGAAATACAGCAATCTCTCCCCTTCCTCACAATTCTGAAAGTTTGGAAGATGGGCTCAAGCACTGCCATGTGCAGGTGGTTGGGTTCTTTTATTTTTTCATATATTTGCTCAGGATCTTTGGATTGGGGGCTGTACCATCCCATATGTTTGGATAGCATCTTGTGCATTTAGAGTTCTCTTGTGTCGTATAAAGCACAGTGAAAATGGATGAAGTTTTTCCTAACAACAGTAATAACTGCTGAGTGCCTTGTCTTGTCTGAGCATACCAGGTATATGATTTATACCTTACACTATAATAATACATTTTTATATATTCAATTCAGCCAGCAGTTGTCCAGGTGTACATTTCCTGTTTATTTTCTCAGAAACAGAAAACATCTTCAAGTTATTCTACTAACTAGGGTCTGCTAGAAAAGAAAGGCTAGACTATGCCTTGTAGAAGGGTGCTTATAGGAGGGTGGGAGAGGAGCATAGGTACAGTCTGAGGCCTTGTCAAGTCTTTATCTCAAGAGCACTCTCCACCACCTGAAATATTCTCTCTTAAAGTGCATATTGACCTTTGCTGCCTGCCACACTCATGACCAGCAGGTTAGGTATGTGCACATCAACCTGCTTTCAGCTGCATCGGTGAGTCCTATTCTGAGTCAGAGCACTACCTTCAAAGGCTGCCACTGTTCAGACTCTAATCATACCTAGGGGGAAGCAGAAGAGTTAGTCATGCTATGAGTACCATTAGCCCTACTTTTGTGACCAGAGTACTTGTAGAAGAAAGAGAAGAGCTTAATAGCTTTCAGTCCATATTTTCCACTTAAGTGTCACTGAGCAGCAGAGATCAGCATTTTGTTGGAACAGAGAAAAAGAGTAAAAGAGAGAGCATGCTAAGGAGAACTAGTACTACTGTACTGGCTAGGTTTTTCAAGTGAGAATTAGGAGTTCAGGGTTTCCTTTATTAGCACTGATTTTGGACATGTCAATCCTGAATGTTCCTCAGTGGATGGTCACAGAAAAGGAGTGTCACTTCCATGCACAGTACAGCTCAGCAGATGGTAAGTAGTCTGCCTCCAGCTATTTAAGATCATGAATAGCATCATTACAATCAGCTGTGGTTTTTATATATTTACACGTGTGGTTTAGTGCTTTCCTAAAGCCATACCATCACCTTGTACTGGTTTCTACCTCTAGACCATAGTTACATACCACTTTTTAGGTGTAGCTGCCACCCATAAATGCACTTTTGTCTCCCTTTTTCTGGCACTTAGCACTTTCACCATTTTGCCAGCAGGTCAGCTCATGCTAGTACTGCCTGAATCATTTAGGTTTCAAGTAACAAGGTAAGAAGAGATCTATTGCATCAGCTATCCCAGCAAAAGGAAATGAAGCACCACTCAGTTAAATGGCTCTACCAGCAGATTAGTGGGAGCAGTGTGAACAGCTGGAGCTGAAAAAAACCCACATTAGAACAGAGCACTACTCTTTCTGTACTAAATCATTTTAAAGCTACCCCAGTCCAGCTAGTTCTATATACCTGAATTCTAAGCAAAAATGTTCAAGAAGCAGATCTACTCTAATACAGAACTTTCTGTTGAATTTCATAGCCTCCAAACCAATAAGCCATTCAGTGTCTTCAGTCAACCTTCGCTTTGGTGGACGTTCAACTATGAAATCTGTTGTATGCAAAATGAATCCTATGTCTGATGCTGCTTCTTGTGGATCGGAAGTCAAGAAATGGTGGACAAGACAATTAACTGTGGAGAGTGATGAAAGTGGAGAGGACCTTCTTGATATCTGAGAAAAAACTAAGTCATACTGCACTTCAAGTACAATCTAATTTTCTATGTTTAGAATTGAAGATGCTGTGTGATGTATGATTTCTTTAAAATCAATGTCAAACTTTTTCAAATGCTTATCCTTCTGCCATATGAAGCACAGCACACACTTGTATGTTAGAATTCACCTCTATAGGTACTAACTGTACTTTAAGAAACCTGTATACAATAGCAGTACTAACAAAGCTAGAGAGACTATATTGCCTTTAGCAGAGAGCATTGAAAGATTTCATATGTTCTGTAGCTGCATAATGAAAACGTATTTTGATATACACACCTTTGTGGTTTTCTTCAACCTATACCATACTTTAAAGTGGCAACACTTTACAGTACAGCGGTAATGTATTTCTTTTTGTGTTTTCCCTCAGTTCTTATTTAGTAAAGTTTCTTTAGAAAGATTTTATTATTCACAAATGACCTGAAGAGGTCAGCACTGACTTCATGTTCAAGGGAAGTATTTCTACAAAGTACAGATTCTGAATTACAATTCTGAGCTTTTTCTGGACCTTTTTTTAAATATGCAAGATACAGGATAACTCATTTTAAAATTAGAAGGTGAAGGATTGGCTTTTAAAATGTAAATATCTTTGGGTTTCAGTTAATTATGCAAAGAGCTTGATTTTCATAGAGAAAACAGGAAAAAAAAGAAAAAAAAAGACATGAAAACTGTGCATTAAAGTATCCAGCAAAAGACCTCCATGTGAAAAACATAGTTTATGCTTCATTTTCAGAATATACTGGTTATATATATGGTGTCATTATTCTCATGTTAATTGAATCCCATTTCCTTGTGTAATCGTAAGATAACACTCTTCTTGTCTATGTGATAAAAATCAGCATGTTGGGGGTTCTAATTACAGAGTAGTATTGTATGGCTTTTAAAATACAGTTCAGTTTTGCCTGTACAGGTAGAAGTGAATTTTACTTACACATGTTAGTACTCATGCTACAGCCCTGCAAAGCTAAGGCATGATACTGTACTGTGGTTAAGTACCTTTGTCCCTTTTATCCAGATGCATCATATTTTGACATGTTAGCCTTCTTTTATTTAAGGAAGCACTAATAGTGCTACATTATCACTGGTGAAAAGCAGCTATCCCTTTCATAAGTTTTTCCAGTGAAAGGCCAATGCTAAACAGATACGGAGGTGGAAAAGTCACAAAATGCAGCAGAGTTTGTTAGTTTCAGAATTTAAGGCTGTCTAAAAATGTGGGATAAAAATGTGCTCTTCCCACAGGGAAGAACTAAGAGGTTGCAGATTTTGTAGCTCGGACCCTGACTGGGTTTTTTAGCATAGCTGGGACCTTTCTGTTACTGTTGTTTCCTATGGAAATGATAGGTTGCTCTAACATGGCCTGATGTGAGATCTTGTAAGAGGCTCACAGTCAATGTACATCACCACTTTAAAAATATATCCTTTAAAAAGCAGACAAAAGCCAGTGCTTGCAATGTTTTCTGGCCAAAATATTAATGTAGAGTGGTCAGAATACAGTGTTGATTTCACAGATGCCTTCACCATAAATGCAAAATTAGTTTTGGCCATAAAATACAGTTTTCTTGGCATCTATCGATGTTTTTTTCCCTGTGTATGGTTGAACATGGTTTCGATTTTTTTTTAGAATAGTCATATTGAACACATCTGTATTTTGTGGTTTCTTTGTGTGTTTTGGGGTATATTTAAGTTTAAATCTAGTCAGCTGTAACTCTATAGCAACAGAACATGTGCATTCTCTTGTTTACTAGATTATGAACCATCAACAAAACTTCATATACAAATCCATTATTTTGTGTTGTTTTGTGCTTAAGTTGAGCTTTTGTATATATGACAAAAGATAAATATTGGATTTATAAAAGATAGTATCTTTGAAAGTTCAATAATATATTGAATTGCTGATCTTTCTGAATCATTCTTGCTGCAAATCTTGTTTTTAAAAAATCTGGCAAACATATTTTCCTTGCCTTACAGTACTCTGTCAATAAAAGTGAGTTGCTTTAAGCAGTATTCCTCACTCTGGTTTTCATTCTAACTGCATTAGCTACATCTGGCTCATCTGTGACAATGCTGCATAGTGGCTAGGTCTGTGGTTTGTTCAGGATTATTTAGAGATGCTTTCAAACTCTTCTAATTAGAAGGCCTTTGTTTTTTTGGTTAGAAGTGCAGCAACCAACCTCATCAGTACTGCCACGAGGGGTCTCACTAAAAAAATGGGACTAAATAGGACTGTTTGTTATTTATTTTTATTTAACCCAGTTTGTTTGTTTTAGAACCTGTATGTGAGTGAGTGAGTGAGTGAGTGAGTGAGTCAGTGAGTGAGTCAGTGAGTCAGTGAGTGTGAGGGGGAAATCTGTGGTGGAAACACTGTAATGGTTTTAGAGACTAACTTCCAATGTCTTCCAAATCACTAGAGATCCTTGGACCATCTAATTTAACTAGCAAGCTGACTCTGAAAAAGCAATGCTCACCTGTTTATTTCCCCATTTTACTTTTGCAGATACAGGAGGTGAAATGGAGTTACAAAGGCATGAAAATAATATATACTAGAGCATCCAGGCAACTAGGTTAAACTGAAAACCTCCATAGTATGGCACCGCAGACATAACTAAAGAAGGTGATAACTTACTACTCTGCAGCAGAGCAACTAATGCATATTTGCACATGAAGGTGACAAAGCAGAGAAGAGAATTGAAGAATGACTGAAGTTCGGACAGCCTGCACGAACAATGGAGAGAGACAAGAGGAAATAGTGCGTCAGGAAATCAGTCAGTCCAGACACCCTGAGATAAAAGTTCAAATGAGAACAGACCCTAGACAAAGGCAAACAAAAAATTGCCAGGGGAATATTGCTACCTACAGTGCTCTTGGCTCCTGGAATTAAATCCAGTTATCCTACACAAATGAAGTGTTTAGACTCCTTTTCATCCACTAAGAGAGCTGCATTCCATAGGAAGCAAATTGTAAAAGTCTTCATGGCTTGGGTGGGCAAAAAGTGTAGTGCATCTTGTCAGCACTCAAATAAAAACCAGCTTGTGTGAAGTCTGAGAACATGCAGCAAAGTTGTATCTCAATGTCATTCCAAAGTCAGGTCAGATTTCAGACAATCACTTCTGTAATGAAGAAATTAATAACCTGAAACCATTTGCTACTGGAAGATATCCAACTGAATTCAGAGCTAAAAACATAAAGTACACTTTTATCTGGCAAGCAGAAAATACCATCATTGTT
Organism: Athene cunicularia; assembly: GCF_003259725.1. NCBI lineage: Eukaryota > Metazoa > Chordata > Aves > Strigiformes > Strigidae > Athene > Athene cunicularia. The sequence continues at coordinate 57,251,762 of NW_020799091.1, read as the reverse complement.
TTAACTAATGAGGACCAATCAGGCTTAAACATCTTCAAAATAACATTACATTCTGTATTGTCTGCATTCAAAGACCAGTATCACAGCTTCTGAGAAGCCAAAGATTTAGATTGCCAAAAGCAAGTGAATGACTTTGTGAGAATAAACTTTTTTGTTCTCTTCTTTTACTCACAACATGCCCACAGCTCTTGGTATTTTGCAGATAAGGATGTCCATGAATAACTGAAGCAGGAGAAGAGTTCGCTTAGTTGTAACAGTACATTTGGAGCCCCAGCAAGCAAGATATCTGCTAAACCGCCTGTCCAAGAATGCGAACTCCTCCTGCAACACTTCAACAAGTAAAAACGAACACTGGCATCAGTTGTCAATCAAAATTACCAATAGGATTATCTCAGTCTCCCCGAATTTAGCTTTAGGAGGCTAAATTCATTCCTTCTATTGAAGGCAGTTTAGTCACACCGCAGATGAACTTGCCACAATGCATAGGCTGATGCTGGGAAGTTGGCTGCCCTGATTTGTTCAATTGCTCTGCAACACAAAGGGAGCCTCACTAGAATTCAATTAACCTTCCTCTTCTTCCCAAGGGCGCTAGTGTCGGGCCCCATTAGCAGCTGTTGCCCATTGTTCTCAGTGAAGAACCTCTAAAGCACCAAGTTATTAACCCATCAGTGAGCTAAGTGTACAGCAGTGGCATTTTATCCCCCTTCCATAGGTTCCCCTCTCAGATACTTATGCCAGTACCCTTACCGGTTTCATACTTTTACCTAACTTGCATATCTGCACTGGGGAATTGGGATAAATTACTTGGGCGCCTACAAAAGTGTGTTTGATAAAAGGGCAGCTTTCTGGAAAGGCAAGAAATGTCCTAAGTACAGGTCGAAAAGTTAAAAAAAAAAATCCATCAGCCTGAAGAGCTGTTGACATTAGCCTCTTCTTCTTTCTGATTTCAAGAAGCAGTCACCAGTGACACAAGCCTCCAGTGTCTCAGTGGACATTGCTTTGTTTCAGGAAAGCTTTTGCCGAGTTTGGAAACAAACTGGTTTATAACAGATAGATATCTGAGTCCTAGAGACTTGGGCAGTCACGTTCTAATTGGATCCTCCACATGATGGAAGTCACTGTGGTGGGATTACTACTTATGGGTACATTTCCATTGGCAGAGGAGATGGATGTCACATCCTCTCTCATGCCCTGTATTCTCGATTTCTTTTAGGTTTTGCTCTCCAGTTGCATGTAAGGGAGACGGTAGGATATTCTACATTCTCAACACATGCTTCTAAGAAATGGGGGCTTCAGCATAGTTACGATTTCATTATAATGTATCTGATGCCAGTTTATTCATGAGTCTAGCTTTATTGTCTCAGCACCCATTCCACAGAACTACATGTTCTGCAGATCAGGTACTTTCACCTCTCAGGTTTTCTGAATTCATACTGCCTGGGGAGTCTGTTTACCACACATTTAAAAACAAGAACGAAGAAAGAAAGAAAGAAAGAAAGAAAGAAAGAAAAAAGAAAGAAAGAAAGAAAGAAAGAAAGAAAGAAAGAAAGAAAGAAGATTAAAAGGACAAATAAGAAAGAAGAAGGAAAAAGGAGTTGCTTGGGTGTTGGGTTTTGTTTGGTTGTTTTTTTTTTCCATTTTAGCAGGTATTTTGAAAAAGCAGTGTTTCTACGTAAAGACAAGCTTCTCAGTTGTTCTGACCAACCTAAGAAAACAAAAAAAATGTTGTACCTTTTTTTTAATGTGTCCATTTCTCAAGTGCACTTCAGTTGAAATGAAGAGTTTTCATGTTTTGACTCTTTTTTTTAGTTTAAAATGTCATAAAAACCTATTTGCTGTATTCGACTTTAAATTGTCAATATTTTGGTCACCCAAAACCTGATTTTCGTCATGAATTTATCATGCACAAAAATTCACCCAGATTTTTTTTTTTAAGTCCACCAGGAAAAAGTTCATCCTTGTGGATTAAAAAACCTTGTGGACTAAAAAACAAGCCAGCAGTGCGTGCTTGCAGCCCAGAAAGGCAGCCATCTGCTGGGCTACATCAAAAGAAGAGTGACCAGCAGGTCAAGGGAGGTGATTCTCCCCCTCTGCTCCACTCTCTGGAGTACTGCATTCATCTCTGGGGCACCCAGTACGAGACATGGAACTGTTAGAGCAGGTCCAGAGGAGGGACACAAAAATGGTCAGAGGTCTAAAACACGTCTCCTACAAAGGAAGGCTGTGAGTGTCAGGATTGTTTAGCCTGGAGAAGAAAAGGCTCCAGGGAGACCTTATTGCAGCCTTTCAACATATAAAGGGGGCTTATAAGAAAGGTAGAGAGAGACATTTTACCAAGGCCTATAGTGGCAAGATAAACTGAAAGAAGGTAGATTTAGACTGGACATAAGGAGTAAATTCTTTATCACAAGGCTAGTGAGACACTGGACCATGTTGTCCAGAGAAGTTGTGAATGCCCCATACCTGGTAATTGAAGGCCAGGTTGGACAGGACTTTGAGCAATCTGATCCAGTAGAAGGTGCCCCTGCCCCTGGCAGAGGGAGCTTGAACTAGATTACCTTTGAAGATCCAACTGAAACCATTCGATGATTCTATGATTTGTATAGATTTTTACATCTGGCATAACAATGGTGTCATATGGAAAAATGGCATGCAGGCTAAAGAGGAACACTGCCTTTGTTATCAGTATGTGAAAAACTGTGCAACAATGAATATTTTGTTCTGTTTGCTGAAATTGATTCAGCCAAAATGGTTTACTGACGTCGTTGTGAGTCTTCTTCCCAAGCACTTCAAGTATTTCCAAAACTAAACATCACCAAAGAAACCACTTTTCCCAGTTCCTCCTCAGCTGCCTGCCAAGTCCTCCAGTGCGACCACACATGCAGTGGTGAGTTTTGCAGTGCCCCTGAAGGCATTGCTGGCCCACGTCACCCCACTGTTGGAGACAGCTGCCTCCTCATCAAAGCTGGTGGATGAAAATTGCTTTCTGTGCCTCTGTCCTCCATGGCAAAACCTGGCTTTTCTCCTGCACCCCCTGGGGAGGGGAGTTAAAGCTCTACCGAGGTCAGCAGAGGCCTGAGCAGGTGCGTGGCCCCTCAGGCTGCTCCACTGGGCGAAGGACACCTTTGGCACCGCAGTCCTTGGGCAGCTGAGAGCAGCTGACAGGCACAGCAAGGCTTGCCTAAGTTTTTCTGCCAAAACTTTCAGATGGGTGATATTAGGCATCCAATTATCCACTGCTGTGCTGCAGACACTCCTGAGGATATGATCCAGTGAACTGGTTTAGCTGCGGTGAGTAAGAAGGTCTCAAATGCAGCTTCTCGTAGCCAGCTCCAGCTCTTGCGATGGAAAGTGTGATGCCCTGAACTAGGCCAGTGTAACTCTTCAACCAGTTGCTTTCTCTTCTGAGCTCTGTAAAATACTGCAGATTTAAAAATCCAGGTATTAAAACCTTCATCTTAATTGGATCAGCAACAGCAAGATTGTTTCTCTGACCTTGGCCTATAGATGTATTTCAACTTTATATGCATTCCTCAATTCAGCAGGTATCTGTAAGGGCTTATCTACATGAGGAAGTTATACCAGCTTAAATTTAACCTGTTGGTATAAATTGATTTCTCCAAATCAGTTTGAATACCTGTGGAAATGCTTATTTCAGTTTAAAGATTTTTTTCTATTGATCTGTGTTAAAACCCAAATAACCTTGGTTTTTATTCTAACAGCAAGAGTGCTCCCACAGGTCTACACATCAGCTGTCTTAATTGGTTTTAAAACTGCACTTTTAATTATATGGATGTAACCCCTTTACTGAGGGGCTCAGTAAAAGCCATCTCAGGAGTGGCTTGCACCCTGCTCTCTGAGCCTCTCTGAGCCGCCCCGAGCTAGCACAGCCCCAGCTCTGTCGTGTGCCACTCCAATCACTTGGCCCCAGGTGGGGCAGTTTGGGGTAATTTATATCATGAACCACCCCCCAGGAGATCTTTTGGATGAGACTGTGCTGGGTATGGCTCCCTCCATCTTGTGCAGCCCTCAGATAGGATGGGAGCAGCTTTGTAGCCCCGAGGATCCCTACAAGCCCCCCTGCCATGCCACAGAGCACGCAGGGCATCCTCTCAGTTTCACACCGTGGCTGGTGCAATACGTTCTTGCCTTATTCCAGATGACTGAGCTGAACAAAACACACAAATAATGTGATGATTATTTATGAGGCCCACATAAACCCCCAAATGGGGCCCAGCGTATGTGCTGTGGAGTGATTTGGCCTCCGCAGGTCTCCCCCCCTGCAGTATGGCTGTACAGCTCCTGCCACATGCCCTCGGAGCCAAGGGCACCCGTCTCTCTTTTACTTCACTTTTAAACACAAATAGGCAGCTTGGGGATCAGATTGCTTACACAAAGCCTTTCTTCTTTCAAGTAAATCAGTGCTTTTCAGTAGGAAAAGGTCTTGGTATGATCCGTAAGACTGGTTTTCTGAGCCAATCTAGCTACAATGTTTTATGTGTTTGGTCATCCACACTTGTACTCAGAAATTATATTCCCTCTGAGCCAGACAGTCAGAAATGCCAAAGACAGGTCATTTCAACAATTTTCAATAGCTGAGCCTTCTACTAAGGTACTGCAGAAATATGACAAATTTAAACTCTTTTATAACACTAGAGGGCTAGCATTATTTTACATTGCCTGTCCCCACACACACACACAAGATCAATAGGTTGATCATCTTCATGGTAGAAGTTGTTTTGTTGTTGGTTTTTTTTTCCCCTTGCAGAGTATTTAAGATACCACAGTGACAAGAAATTTCTAGCATCATTATATGACAAGGAACCTTTCATTAACCTTGTAGTATTTACCAAAAATCTGCTTTATTTTGTTTGTGGAAACATGGCTTTTTGGGAAACTAATGACATTTGCATTCCCACTTGTATATGATGTGCACAGAAGTTGTAATAGAAGATTGAGTTAGCAACACCGTTTCATTTTCTCTGTCTCCAATGATTGTGGCATTTGCATGTCAGCTGGAATGCAGTTTATATTTGCATTTCAATTCCCAGGGAAATTCAGGAGTGACACCATTTTCAAAATCTAGCTCCTAAAGTTGGAGAAACAAATAGATAAGGATGTCAGAAATCTTATGCCACAAAATAAATGCATATTTCATTTCTTGGACACAGAAATTATGCCTAATCATTTGAACTGCAATACCTGCTTTTTATGGTCCCTGCTTTCCATTTCTGGATTTTCTTTGCCTGACTGTAAGCAGCTACATATGTTCACTTACAAGCTATGGTTAGATGAGAAATACCATTACATATTATATTTGTTGACGGATAGTTAATCATTTTGAGAAATATTTGACAGTGCAGCTTGCTTTCTGTGTTTTACCATGAAAAGCAGCGAGTGCTTGGGGTTATTTTTTCATAACAATTTTTACAGTAAGAGAGAGAGAGAAAAAAAAGCACAACATGGTGCACAATGTTCCTTGAAAGTTTCCCTTTGGCTGCAGTGAGGCCATGGTGTCCCTCTTTAATGGGCACTTTAAGCTAATATGGTTTATTTCCATTTCTCATGCCCACGTATGCCATACTCAGCTGTGTGCAGTGACCTGTTCAGTCGTGGTTTGCCCACATTCAGTTACATGCCCATATTTTTCTTAACATTACTGGCTATGATAGTTATTTGGGGCTTCCCCCTCAAGCATTCATCTAACACAAACCACAAGACTTTATGGCATATGGAAATGTTTGCTGGGTAAGCTGTCTCACCAAGGGATTAGTTGACTTGAATTGCATATGAATTTCATCTAAAAACCTCAGTGCACATCTGCATCTGAAATGTGCTGCAAATACACTGCTAAGTAGTGTCTGGGAAGTGACACACCACCTGCAAGCATGCAAGCCTTGCAGTGAGGGTGCATTTGCTGTTGTGACTGACTGTTGCACTCAACATTATGGTTAAACACCACATGCATTGCCTAGCTTCTGTGTGCTAAAGGAAGGGGCAATAGAGAGAGATATTTTTCTTTCTTGTGTGCAGTGGGATACCTACCAGCCAAAAATGTAATCTGGAGACCAAATCAGAGTGAAAACCTTACACTGTTCTTTTCCATTCCCTCCCACAATATGGGGAGCACCTAAGGGTCAGCAGATGTGGAAGAAATATCTGGCAACTTCTGTGATCATCCTGTTGATAAATACAAGCAGGCCGCTGCAAAGTTAGAGCTGTGCAGTGGGTAAAGGATTGAAGCAGCAAGGTCACAGAGGAAGGAGGAAGGAGAAAAGGCTGCAGTTGAGGAGGATGTGGATGTGTTTTCCTGGGCATCGCTTCTTGGGAGAGCCCTGCTACAGCTGCAAATCTTGCTAAAGCTGTGCAACAGCCAGCAGGAAAGTCAGAATGTGAGATGCATAAAATCATGTTTCAGGAAATCTTTGCAGAGCTTCTCTGCAGACATTAGTTTTCTTTTCATCCAAAGAAGTGGAGTCTGCAAGGCCTTGCAGGAGTCTGCTATCCCACCATCACCACTGACCGCTAGCAAGCTGGCAAGGGGCTAGTCTGCAAGGTGCCAGGGGTGTCATGGTAGTGGTGGGTGCAGCAGTGAAGAGGGTGCCCAATGCAAGGGGTGTTATGGTAGCCAGGGTTGCTTTAGGGGTTATTTGCAAAGGACATGGGACCATACTGGGGCCACTGTTACACACAGTAGAAAGGGTGAGTTCACCACGTTAGCAGTGCAAGGCTGGGTAATCAGGGACAATAGTTGTTTCAGATGTGCCTCTAGTAGCTTCTGTTTAAAATGATACGGAGCAGCTCAGGAAGACGGGTCATGCCACTGTTTAGCACAGTGCTGTCCCCAAAGATGAGGTGTGGAAGTAAGAGGGAAACACATGTTCTCCAGGCAGGAGAAAAGCAACTTGCAAAGCTATATGATCTCTGTGCCAAGTCAGAGCTTTAATTGGCACAAAAATTATATTTACTAACACCTGCAAGTGAGTGTATAGTACACTGTAAAATTAATATTCAGGGGGAGAAGAAATTCCTTAGAGCACAGAAGAAAAACATTTCCTCTTGTAGATGATGGTGTATCAGGTATCTCAGACTGCTTCAAAGCCAAGGGCATTGGTGAAACCAAGAGCCAGAACCATGACACCCTGCTTTATTTCAGGTGTTACTCTTCAGTAAAAGTGCTCTCCCTCAAACAAAGAAATCTGGCTGAAGCTATATGAGCTTGTCAGCGTGGGGGTTGGTCAAGTGAGAAGGAGCGATATGCAAGCACCACTGGAAAGAAAGCTGAGATATGTTGAGATAGTGGAAGAGAGTGAGGTTGGTCTCCGATAAGGCCTTTCTGTTACAGAGCAATGGGTGGAGGGAGATGCTAAATACATGAGCAGCAGTTCTCTAACATGACAGCCTCCTAATCAAAGGAGCCTACTGCTTTCTCATGTAGGTGTCATACATGCTTCCTCCAACGTTTAGCCCTCACAACAGGGTCAAAAAGGATCTTCCAAATCCTTAACTTCCATTAGCTGCCTTTTTGCAAGTGTTCATGGATGACACTGAGCACATGCCTGCAGATAAATCATGTTTCTGAATGCTCTGCTCTTCAGGTGCTGGATAACCTAGAGAGCTTCTTCACTTCTGTGTCAAACAGGCATCCAGCAGTGTAACTCACCTGGGGTGGCTGAGACATCTCTTACATCACCCAGTCCTTTGCCAAAGCGATCCTTGTTGCAGTTTCAAAGCTACCTGCTTCTCCTTTATCCTGACCCAGGCAGTTGTTCAAGGCCTGGGATGTCAGGGACCGGTAGGCTGTGTCTGCCTTGAAGCAAACAGGTTATTTGGTTCTGGAACTTGAATAGATTAGACATTCCCAAAAATGCAGTGTGTAAGGACTGGGCTCATCAGCAGATACAGGGATGTTTTTTTCACTCTAATGCACCACCCTAAGGCCTTCTAATAGCTAAGCTTTGGTTTGCTAATTGACTGCAGCACTGACCATTGTTTCAGTTGTATCCCCAATTCTGATGCGGTCAAGTTCACAAATCCTCCATCACACAAAGTAGAATTACAGCGCTGCATTGTCCCAGACTGAGGAGAAATTCAACATTAGAAAGCACATCTCAGCAATAGGCAGCCTTGGGGTAGCCCTGATGCAGGACCTGGGAGGAAGTGGAACCCAGCAGTGCTTTCTCAGGGTTTGACCAACTTGTCCGTGGCTCCAGAATTAAAAGATCTGTAAATCATTTGGGGGTTGGTGTTTTTTCTCTGCCTTTTTGGGCACTTTTTCCTCCTGGGGACCTGGGCAGGTGCATAGTCCAAGGACACTCAGCCAGAAGTCTGATCCTGTTTGTATCAGTGCTACCCTGTGTGGTGCTGGAGTGGTTTCACGGACCTGTAACATGGATTTACTGAAATTGGATTTATCTAATATATTCTAAAAAGTAATGTCTTAGACTTAAGGGAAGAAGCAGTTATTCAATCACTTAGGAGATTCACAAAGTTCCTGGAAAATTATATCACTAAACCATAGGGAAGTGTGTATAGGCTTTACCTCTTTTTCCTGAAACATGCAAAATTACAGCTTTCCAGCAGTGAAAATTACCAGGAAGGTTCCTGGAAAAGCTTCTATTTCATATTCCTTTCTTTTTTTCTTCAGTTGTCACTTCACCACAAGGAACAGCATTGCAGACCAGACTGCCTGTGCCGGGGCGGGTTTGAGGGTGGCCGTGCCCATGGCCAGGGACTCGGCACACACAGCAGCCCACTGCCCGGGGAACGGATGAGTGGCAGGTCTGCCTTTCACAGGAGGGTGCCAGGCAGGAGGTCTGACCCCAGGACTGCGCCTCGGAGCCCTTTTCGGGAGCCGTCTGGACTCTGCCCAGCTCCAGCTGGCGCAGAATTACTCAGGACCTAATTACAACAACCTGGTGACAGCCCAGCGAGAGGAGTCTCTCATTAAACATGATGGTCTGGATGCCATGGCTGGCACGGGAAACTCTTAAATGGTTATTGCTGGAAACGGTGAGTGCATACCAGGGGAAAATCACTCTATAAATGCACTATTTCTTACATTCTTTCTCCAAGCATCTGTTATTACTCTCTGCCAAAGACAGGATATTGGATCCTTAGCTTGGCTCAGTGCAACCAATCTTCTGGTTTTATGGTTAGGTCTATAACAGCAGCTACAAGAAAAACTTTAAAATACTTGAGTGGAAAAAAAATCCTTTAATAGCATCCATGCCTTTTTGTTTGGCTCCTGGAATATTAAGCAATACAAGGGAGATGCATCAGTATTGATCATCACGGTTCCACTAGCAGTATTACCTTTCTATTTCCATTATATTCTGTTTCATGTAAGTAAAATTTATATCTATCAAAATATTGCATGAAGTAGAAGACAAGCCTTTTCTCATACAGTTAGTTGTACTGTGGTGAACAATAGCTCTCACATTGTGTGGCGCATACTGGGAAAGGTTTTTGACTTTTTACTTTGATGAGATGGAATAAAGAATGGGTCAAGCCAGTAGAAATCTGTCTGATCTAAAAATAAAACAAAAGGTCTAAAAAAACTTCACTGCACCCGGGGACCTTTGACAAGGTCTATTCAGGGACTGAATGTATGGCCTCCTGATTTCAGAAACAGGCTTTTCCATCCTTTTCTTCACGTTGCTCTGCAAGTTTTAAAAGCCAATTGCCATGAAGCCGGTTTGGTGATTTGGGGCACTGATAGATCATTGCTGGCCAAACAGAGGAGCAGTAGCAAGTTTCTCCTTGCATTTGATCGGGCTATGAAGGCCTTACATATTTCCTATCTCTTAGATACAACATCTCCCTCCAAGCTGCTGCCAGCGCAAACAGACCCTCATTCATCCTTCCCAAACATCTTCATACCTGGTGTGTCCTAGGGCTTATCCATGCACATGCAGTTGGCTCTCTCTGGGTTTAAGTCCTCCTCTAGCTTTAGTGTCCCAATCCTCCTGTCCTTTGACACATGTGCTTGTCTGAGGCACCCCTCCATTTGTTATGTCCCCTTGGGTGTGATGTTTACCAGAATCAGCAAAGAATGTGATCTCAGTGATAATATGGTTGGAACTTCTTCTCTGGCAGGAGTTCCTGCAGTAGTAGTAAGCCTTCACCATATTGCCTTGTAATTAGCATTTCATTCCTAGTGTCACAAGTAATTAAAAATGACCTGAAGTCACTCCAGCAGTTTTTTAATTGCTACTCTTCTCCTGCGAATCTCTGTTAGTAACAATAGACAAAACAACAATACAGCATAAAACCAGATTTTAATTTCTTTTTTATTATTTTACAGTGCTGTTTCTTACTGATGTGGGGCACTTCAGGACGTGTAAGCGTAAATGCAATATGAGCCGCCAAACATGAAAGACCTGACCACCTGTTCTTTTGCTGAGATAAATAATAAAAAATTCAGTTAAAACAAACTTTAAAATTTACTTTAAAATTACTCTGACTTTGCAAAGTCAAGCCTTTCAGGCTCCAAATAATAATTATTTTAGCATCTGCTTGTTTTCAGAGAAAGCTCTCCTCACCAAGAATGGTCCTTTTTTTTTCTGTATTAACCGGGGAGCTACACAAAAACAATTCTTTCTGTTTGACAGCTCCTGCTAAACTCAGGTCTCCTTGATGCTCTGAAAATATTCAGAAAGAGACAATCTTTGACCAAAGGAGTTTAAGGCCCAGAATCTTTATGGTCCTGTGGAGAAAAGCCTGGGGCCACACCACTGTGAACATGGAGAGCCGTGACTCCAGCAGGAACTGAGTATTTTTGAAAATGCTGTTGTAGGGACATGCCTGGCCCATGGCACGTAGCCATCATGCACCCAGGCATCAGGAAGAGTGCTTGCCAATGCCACCTGCATAAGGCAGTGCTGCAGATCTCATCTGCCCATAACCGAGATCCCCAGCAACACCCATGCTCTGCTCATGGGTGCCAGGCACAAAGATTTCTTCAGCTGCCTCTCCGCACTCCACAGTCTGGTGCATTTCCAGGAACTAGGGTTTTGGATATTGCAGGAAAACTTGTCTGTTTTTTCCCAAATCTCTGAGCAGAAGTGCTGCTGCCCTGTCAAAATGTTAGGTGATGCTCCCAGCCCCGCAGGCACCTTGCTCCTGTCCGCTCCAACAGAAGACCCACTGTTCCTACTTTCAACTAAAATGGTGTTTTATCAAAATTGGCTTTGTCTGATGCAACTAGAAGCACTGGCTCCAGAGTTATGGAAAGCAGCAAGACCAGGAAAACTTTTAATGTACAGTAGTCTGAAGATATCTGGCTATGGCTGTATAGTGGCTGAGGATTGTCCCTTTGTAGACTGCAGTTTATGGGGCTAAACATGACACAGTTCAGGGCAGGGGGGGGTGTCTTTTCCTTCCAGTTGATGCCACTGTCAAGTGGGAGACTTACCCAGGTGCTTTCTACTCTACACACCTCTGCCACTAGAGCTTTGCATCTTCCAGTGTCATCCCTCACACAGAAATATCTGGAGTCTTTGGCACAGCCCCATGTTCAGAAGCAGCTCATCTTGGAGTCAGACTCTGTCAACAACAATACCAAGCCAAATACCATGTTTTCTTCTCCATTAAGCAATAGCCCAAGGGTGGACCCTCATCACAGGATCCCATATGGAACCATGACTCCACTGTATGTGTCCAACCATAGGCTCCATCTGATATGCAAAATTCATGTAAACAACATCAGTTTTCTTGTAAGATGTCCATCAGTGATATGCAGCAACCTGAAACATGACAGCTTAATCAGCTCCTGAACTCCAGAAAGAAAATTGCCTTGCATCTATGCATAAAATCTGTCCTGTACCTTAACTAGACTTCCAGCTCAAGTGGTTTGTTCCTCAAAGACATGGCACTACATGTCCTGACATATGAATTCGAAATGGTAGGAGACATCCTTCATCAAGAACATCTCCTAATTTTGCTGTATGCACTTAAGTAAAACTATTTATCAGCCAGCTCACTTACCTTGCCCAAGCTGATAAATGACCCCACACATAACTATTTCCAGAGTTGTGCTCATTCTTTTTGATGTGGTTTCACATTTGCAGACAACTATTTTCATCTACATTTTAAAAGCAGAACTTAAAGTATAAAGGTTATTAATTTCCAGAACCTCCTGTCCCTGGGCAGTCTTACAAGGTCTCTGACTACCAAAAGCAACTTGCTGTTCGTTCTCATTATGCTGACATGTAAGTTTATTCAAAGACCCCTGAAGAACTGGAGGCTTGTTGCACTCATAAATTTCCCAGGATGTCTGCCAGAGGCATAACATGTTCCCAACTATCTGAAAGTCATCAGAGAACTCTGAGAAGGCAGTATTTAAAACCAAAGCTATCAGTGAATGTTTGCAAAAAAAAAAAAAAAAAAAAGAAAGAAAATCCTCAAAATAGTTTCTTGATGTGGTTTGGAAAGCTGATGATATGAAAACTATGGAAACAATTTTCTCCTTCTCAGAGAGAGCAACATGGCTCACTAGCCTTAGGTAGGAAAACTATTGAAGAGTGCCCGCTTGTTAGGCAAACACAGGCAAAACTGGGGGCTATAAGCAGAAATCCAGGACGCTTAAAAACTGGAAGTGAATTCAACAGGGAGAGGCTATGTCTGTGGAGGCACCTCTAGACTTATATTGGTTTGGAAGAAGCAGCAACAGCTCCAGAACTTCTTTCTCTATGAGTGGCAATAAGAAATCGTGATTTAACTTTGACATCTTACACTAAATTTTGGACATACCTGGACAAGGCAGTATGAGCTTATGGCTGCTGTTAGCTTTATCATTGTGCCAAGGAAGCCTTTGATGTTTTGATTTAGCCACACATCATGAAGTAGAAGAAAATATCCCAACAGAAGCTGAAAACTGTATTCTGGCCGTGCAGGGAAAAGTGATCTCTTCATCAGCTGTGAACCGATGAGCATACTGAGAAAAGAGAGCTGGTGACCTGCCTGTGTGCAAGTTTTGTTGATCATCTTGAGACTCCTGAAGCTGAAAGCTTCTCAAGTCCCCCTGATCAGGAGGTGATACAGCAATGGGGGGTAGAGGCTGGTTGGTAGCAGAGCTGCCAATCTCTCACTGCCTCCTAAGAGCACCATAAATGAGCACAACCAGTTTGCAGACACAAAGCCACAAATTGTTTCTTCACTTCTTGCAGTTCCAGGAGCTGTCACAGAGGCTCTCCTCGGACAACGCACTGACACTGGCAAAGTGTAACATGCTGAGATAAGCATTTCTGAATGCAAGATAAAGCAGTAATCTTCTTTGCCTTTTGTTTAATAAAATCTAAGTTAGCATAGCTAAATCTGCAGATGAAGATTCAGCTTTCTTCGGAGAGTTTCTTTCTTCCCTTGGAAGCCATCATGCATCAGGTGTGGGAGATAGGATAATGGCCAAGGAAAATTTGGCATCCACTCTCAAGTGAAGCTAACTGTGTCCCACTGCATGCAAAATCCTGTATAATAATGCATTTATTGGTTTTCATCCAGAAATCTTTCCTACTGTTGCTAGCATTCCCCCCCCCAGCTGAGAGTCTGGCTTCCACACAGCTCTCTCACCAAGCTGCTCCCCCCAGCCTTGAAGAATTCCTTGAAAAATAGATTTAGGATGCCCACAATTCCATCTGGTTGTTGGGGCTTCCTACCAGGCCTCCAGTGCTGCAGCCTGTGAAATAGCTGTTATTCAGACTAATGAACATTGCTCATGGAAGCATGGGTGGGTAGAAAGTGGCCATTAATGTATTTAGAATGGAAATTAGACAAATATTTCTAAGCCTCAGAAGAGGGTGATTCTGGAAAGCCTTCTGTTGTAGCAATGGTAGCTAAATCCTGAGATACTTCAATTAAAACTAAAAAGTTCAAGCAGTTTATGTTCTGCCTGCAAACCAAGAGACCAGCTTTTTCAACCACTGTGTTGCCAAGCCCAAGTATCAACACAGGCACAGCAGCATCTCTGCACTGTTCAGCGGTGACTACGTGTATTTTATGCCTCACTGCTGCGGGGCATGGGGATACAAGCACGACAAGCACAACCTGATGTTTTACGTAAGGAACAGGGGTTAAATTAGGCTAAACCTGCCAAACAGGAGGCATCAGAGATGGCTCTCTGGAAATGTCAGGACCCCCAGGGACTCCCTCTGTGGCTCAGCAGGTTGGGGGGAGCTGCAGGGCTACCCATGGGGCTGAGGCACCCACACACTGCACTGGAGGCGTGCACACCTGGGGGATCCCCACTGCCAAGAGGAGTGCATGATGATATAGGATTAAAATATCCTGGGTTTCATAATGAAAGTTTCTTCAGAAATTTGTGGATGTTCATTAAGATCTTTTCAATGTCTAGTGTTGTGGTTTTCCTGTTGCATTCAGCTTGAATATATGCTTCTGTGGATGCTCGTTACTTACATGTCAATAATAAGTAAATAAACCTCTTTGATGTAGATCGGGTTTAAACAACATTAACAGTGTGGTATTTCCCTGTGACACGGCAGTTGAAAAGATGTTCCCTACCTAAAAGAGTTTATAAGGGATGGGTAAATCGTATTGAGATGCTCAAGAGACCAACAAAGTGAAGTGATGCTGCCAGCTGCAGCGTTAGGCAGAGGTCCCTGCTCAGCTGCAGCCTGACCACTGTCAAGTTTTACTGCTAGCATTGCAACAGAGGAGGATTCTAAGAAGAGATTAACCGCCAGAGTGTCTTCTTTCTTCGTTCTTTTGTGCTTTTGTGTTTTCTCTGCTGGCTCAAAAGCAGCAGGTAAATAGCCTGCATTATTGTCAGAGTTTTTCTTGCTGTTATTGATGATCTGCAGCAGCACAATGAGAGCGAGCAGAGCCTTGGAAAGTAAAGCTCCAAAGAAACAAAACTAAGAAAATCAATGTTTGCTAACGGAGAAAAGAAAATCATCTGCACTGAAAGGAATTGACTGATGGAATGGGGTCTATGAGTCCCTGCCTCGGCTCCCGAAGGCAATCACCTCTGTTTAAAGAGAGAGAGAAGGAAAGTGAAAGAGAGGAGAATGGTAAAATGATACTCCATGAATTAGGGCAAATACTCCTCCCACTCTGGAGGAATGCTCTCAGTTCTGCCTGCAGTTTGCTGAAGTCAAAGCAGTTCGTGGGATGTATTTTTATTTTATATCCAAATAGCTGTACGTTACCTTCTGTGTCCCTCTCAGTTGTGCAGTGGCCATGAGCTAACGTGTATTTAAAACAGCACCAAGGGGAAGAAGTAAAATACTGTTCCTAATTTGTGGCAATGGAGAAGAAAGATCCCTCAATGCTTTTTTTTTTTTAATTAGCAATGCATGGAGCTCATGTTAATGGTCTACTCAGAATGGGGTGGTTAGTTCTCATTCAGAAGTGTGCACTATATGGGATTATTGATTTCTTACTTGCTTGGAGATAAAAAAACAGAATAAGCAGGAAACGGTTTTCACACTTGACCTCATGCATGTTCAGCCCTGAATTGTTTCCTAGCAGGTGCTCATGCATCTGTTTTTAACCTTTAGATACTGCTCTCTTTATGCACTCAGAAAGGACACCCCCACACACAGTTATCTCCCTCTAGCCATCAGCTAATTGATCTTTCCAAAATACACCTGATTCAGCCCCAATTTATTAAATCAATGGTGTTTTTTTGAACAAATCATTAATAATTTTATCTCTGCTTCTCTGCTTGATTTTGTCTGGTTTTCAACACCCCCACCCATGTCATACTATGCAACAGTTTTAAATTATAGCTATTTTTCCATCTTTTGTTATTAAAATAGGATAAGTGACGGTGCTGACACAGATCTGGAAAAAGAGGAAAACAATTAATTAGAACACACATCGATAATCACTTGGCTTTCTCTTACTACGGTGTAGCAGTAAAGGATTTAGCAACTCTAGAAATAAAAGCCCATTAAATATCAGTCCCTTTTTATTGAGAAGACCACTTAAATGACAAATTTCTTTTAAAACAGTGTACTTACCTGCTCTGCAAGTTCAAAATCAATTATTTTATGAAAAAGCCGTTTTCCTTGCTTGCATAGTTGACATACATCTGTGTGTTATATACTGTAGAAAAGAATGCAGAAATATTCTTGTAGCTGGGAGGCTGTTTCAAACACCTCTTCCTGGTTTGTTCAGGAGGGTTTTGTAGCGTCCGATTTTCAGTTGTTTGTAGTATCAAATGAACACAAGTGCCTTACAGAAATGCTCAGGACATCAAAGCACATACTTCTTGAAATATATATAAATATGGGTTCAACCTTGTACGTGCACACACGCCCGTTTTGCTCACCCTCATGTTTAGAAGCTGTTGGTCAACAAACACTGGTTGAGGTGCAGCAGTATCCAGCCTTACTCTGCCAGCAAGAGATACCTAGTTCAAGGTCAATTTATTCAGAAGCAGTTCTGAAGTGTTTTGTCACCATCCTTTCCAGTTACAGCAAACATTTTCAATGATGAGATGGGAATGCAAGTCTTAAGTTGTGACAAAAGAGCAAAATATGTCATTGATATACTTAAAAAAACATAAGGACACAAATATACTTAAAAAACATAAGCTGTCAGGATTAGCGTATGTCATTTAATGTCAAACCTCAGTTTGTGTTCTAAGATACAACAAAAACTTAAGGAACAATAATGTATTTGGATGGCTTCCTTTTGGCCTTGCATTGCTTCTAATGAACTTCTTTTCCCAGGCTGATACTTCAACTCCCCAATTATTTTAATCCATCTGGCCCCATCACTAGCAATTATTTACAAAGGAAACATGGATTTGCTGCAGATAAAAAGTGTTTAAGGCATGTAAATAATTCCAGCTAGTTCTTATTGGGTTTCTGGTGGTGTCATTTCCATGAACAACAGGATATTTTTAAAATATGAAACAACAATTGAATTGTCACAGTATGGGTGGCATTTCGGTTCTGCACCACTTCCTCACTGGACCAGAAGATAAAAGGTTGAAATATTAAGGGACATGGAGCCAGACATGCTTAATCTGTTAGCATCCCAGCATGGCACTAGAAATGCACTTCTGAAGAAGACACGTTAAAATGAGGTCCCCAGGGATGTTAACCCTTGTGACACTGTTCTTTACCTTTAGTCCACACATTCCCCTCCTCAGCAAATGGGGGTAGTGCCACTGTGGAGGCAAACGCCAGGGTGTGTTTTAAATTATTTTGGTGAAATTACATAGAAAAGCGTGAGCTGGCTGCTGAGGGTGTCTACCTCTCACCAAGGGCTGTTTCAGTGAGATGACTCCTTGAGTCTCAACGTTGCAACCAGCTCCTTGTATCTCCAAAGCTCAAAGCTTTTGGACTTTGCCTCCTTTTTTTTTTTTTTTTTTTTTTTTTCCTGTGGCTTCTTCAGCTGTGCTAACTGAAACCCTTGTTCCTCTCTGCAGCTGTTCTCCAGCTCTCTCCCCATGGGCTTTCATCTAGCTGTTGCAGGACATCCCTTCACTTATATCTCTGACTTCATCTTACCATAGAATAAGCAGAACTGTTTCCAGCTTTGCACTCATTTCTTCCCATACCCTTTTATCTTTTCTGAGCAGCTTTCTTGGCTGAGATGCCTGAACTGTGACTTTATCCCAAGAGGTATTTGAAATTTGCTTAGGACACATAACCAAGAGGAATACATACATTTGCCAGTTTTCTTAGGAGAATATGAAGCCTGGAGCCAACCTGTGCAATTGAAACTGGTACCTTCTGTGCGGTCTGGCATGGTCCAAAGGCATGCCAGGCACTGTTGTAACAGCTCCCCAGAATCACAGGTACATCCCAGCACCTAAGATCATGCTCTGACACTTCTAATTTTCCCAGCGGAAAGGCAGCCCAGGCCTATTATTTAGTTTCTGATCACCTGTATCTCCACCTGTGTAAGGATATCATGTTGTTTCTGAGGAAGTCCTGTTTGTATTCCATTAAGAAGTAGTCTCCCCTTTAAAGCTAGAGAAAAGGTTTCAAGACAGAAGAGGACTGAGGAAAATAAATGGGACAAAAATGTAGTGCGAATAGAAGGCTTTCAACTGCTTGTGAATCTTAAGTAAAATGTAAAATGCTTTTTGAAAAGGTCATGTAGTAGAAACCATCCATTTTAATAAGACATTCCTCTCTGCTGTTGAGGCAAAAGTGTCAATATGCAACAACCTCCTACAAAAAGTGGATGAAGCAAAAACCTCTGGTGTATTTAAATACTATTGGAACTTGTGAGAAAATATACTCTTATGGAGTACGGAATTTATCGCTTAAGTAAAATTATATATATGGAAGGTCACGGTTTCATTCAGGCCGAATGATGAGAATGAAAAGGAAGCTGATTAGTGTGGACTGAATTTTCAGAGCAGTGCCTGGGCAACTCTTTCGTAGGACTCCATGTCTTGCATGCAGGGAGAAAATATGCCTCGGCAGCACACTGCACCACCTGCAATCTGAATTTCTGGGCTTCTATTTACAATGGTGATCAAGTACCTGCTCAAAACTCATCATCAATTCAGTGGTCCCTGGAGAATTGCATTAATTAGAAAAGCCTGGTCTCAGTCAGCACCAGCAGAGGTCACAGCTCCCATGCAGACTGCCCCAGACTCTGAGGTTTAACTGATGAGTTTACACAGGCTCAACTGATTTTTGTCCATACCATTTAACTTGTTTTTCATTCTCTCAGTCTATTTATTAACAGGTCTCTTTGTAGTAAATATAGTTACTCATTTTCACTGAAGCTTGGCTTTCTCTACTACATGCATTTGCAAAGGAGACTAAATATTGCAAGTATGGATGAAAGATATAACTGACTTTTTGTGACTAGCTCTTGCTGGTTTGTGCAAAGATGCTTCATATGAATAAAATGATGCCCCAGCAACTTAATCAATGACTGATTTACTCAATGTGTTCTATTTTTCTATTGACAAATCTGAAAGTATCATTTAAATATGTAAAAGGAAGTAAATATATGGATTGATCAAGTAATTTGTCTCTGCTTGAAAACATGGTTATTTAGCTCCATCGTACCCCAAAGTATACACAAACCCTCAGTACACAACTGCTAATAACTGCCAACTGCCAATAATAGAGCTAATCATATCTGTCACTGAAGTGCCAGCTGTTTGAGCCCAGAGAACAACTGAGCACCACGCAGCCATTCACTCACCCCTTCACCCCCAGCGTTGGGAAGGAGAAAAATTAATCAACAAGTTCAGAAATTGAGATCAGGATACAGAGGGGTGATTCACCCATTATGGTCAGGGGAAAAAGGCAGACTCATTAGGAGAAGAAAAAAAAAAAGAACATTACTTTAATTCGAACACTAACAGCAACACTTAACAGAGTGGGTCAGTGAAAAGTGTTACCACATCTTAAAACCACCTCCCCCCACACCTCCTTTCTTCCCTGACCTTGATTTTGTTCCCTATATCTCTACCTCCTCCTCCCCAGTGGTGCAGGAGCAGGGGATGAGGGGTGGTCTACCACTTCTTCCTCCTCAGGGCAGGGAGGGAACCCTGTGCATTCTTCTCCTGCTCCAGCGTAGTGTCTGTCTTACAGGAGACAATCCTCCAGCGTGAGTTCTCCCCACAGGATGCATTCTTCCCGAGATCCTCTGGCATGAGTCACCCCCACATGTTACAGTCCTCCAGCACCGAACTACAACAGCAGAGGCTTCTTCCCAGAGTCCCAGCCTTCTTCAGGAGCAGCCTCCTGCTCCAGTGTGGGGTCCTCCACAAGCTGCAGGAGGATCTCTGCTCCACTGTGGACCTCCATGGTGTCAGGGGGACAAGGGATACAGGGGAATTTCTGCTCAGGTGCACCTGCCCCCCTTCTCCTTCATTTCACTGACCTCCATGTTCCCATAGGTGTCCTCCTCACAACTCTCATTACCCGCCCCAGGTTCCCCTTCTTAAATAAATTATCACAGAGGCACAGCCACCATCACTAAATGTCTCGGCCTTGGCCAGAGGCAGGTCTGCCTTGGGAGCCAGGAGAGCTTCACGAAGCTTATTACAGGGGGCCACTGCTGTAACTCCTTCCCCCAATACTGAAAAACCCCACCACACAAATCCAATACACAAAGTTATTGTGCTCCTTGGGCATCTGTTTGCATCTACTGCCAGTGCCACTGATGAAGAAGATGAAAGAATAGGAAGGCATTTTTTCAGCAAGACAGCAAGGAAGGAGGAAGCATTATGTGATAAGAAATCAGCTTTGATATATAAGAAAGCACAGATTTTGAAGATGCTGAGGTGAACCAGATATGACTACTTGCCAACAGACAAGTAAAGACAAGACTTTTGCAGATTTCAGTGGGTCCAGAGTTTCACTTCAAAAATTAAAACACAGTAAAAGGAAAAAAAGGCAGCTTATGAGAGGATTTTAAATTATGGATGGGATACAGAATGCAGCTAATAACAGCAGACACCAAAATACAACTGCTTCTTTGTATTATTTAGACAAATACAACTTCTCTTATTCTCATAGCTTTACTCCAGAACTTCTCAGTGACAATCATCTTTGAAAGGATCTCATATCTTTGGGTCCTTGTCATGCACAGACCCAAGTCACGTTGCAGAGCCTGAGTTCATATTTTTAAGTGATTGCTTCATCACTTACAAAAGGAAGTATTATGGCCATTTTAGTCTTTATGTACAATTTTTAAAGACCTTGTTTTACAGAAGCTGAGTGTGGGATCCCTGCAGGCTTAATGAACAAAATTCATTCTCAAGATTACATATTATTGCCATCATCCAGCTGTCATCTTGCTGTCTATTTTGTATGTTCAGTCACTATTTTCTTTCTCTAATTCCTTGGATGGGGTGTTTTTCAATGTACTAGAGAAGCAAAAACATCAGATTTCCCTCTGGCTAATGGGTAGCAAAACTAGCAGGGCACAGCAAGCCTCTGATTTTAAGGACAGAAAATATCCTATCTCTTGTCAATTGTGCTGTTGTAATACTCTGGTTAGAAATGGACAGAAAAGGAGCAACAAGGTTGAGAAAGGGCTGAAAAATTCTTACAGCAACTGTCTTCTTCCACATACTTTACAAATAATAAAGGGAGAAATAAAGATGGTGATGTCTCCTTTGCTTAGTGTTTGACCGTTCTCATTTCCAGCTTTTGCAGTGTTTGTGCCAGTTGCACCACAAGAGCTTTCTGCAGCCGTGGTACCAGTCCCAGACACCAAAAGGCTTGTTTTTGGAAGTTGCATTGCATGGGCAGGACTCAGACTCACCAGGCTTCATCCAAGACATCAGCTCTCTAGAAAAGTTGTTTTCTGAGTGTAAAAACAGACCTACAGTGGAAAACTATCTCCTTTCTGTCTTGAAATGACAATTTTAAAAAACAATTCTTGCCTGTTATGAGATTTCTGTTTCCCTGTGACTATTCCTGAGAGTCTATCTTATTGTACAATTAATCCAATTAACCAATCTTTTCAACAATAACTTTATTGTCTGGCTCTGTGTTTGTGGGTGGGCAGCTGTTACCACAGCCTGCTGGGGCAGGTCTCAGAATTACAGCAGAAAGGAAGAATTACATTTAGGCATCATTCACTTCTCACCTGGGGCATAATAAATTCGAGTTCTTGTGATAACCAGTTGTCTGTCTCAACCAGAAGAAAAGCACAAGTAAAAACCTCACAATTCTGTTGTTCATCTAAAATATGGTAGAAATTGCTGCTAGTCCCTGGAGAAAAATCTGGCATTCTGTTCTTTTCTCAGTTAATGAGGATCTATAACAACTCAATCCTTGCCGTTAATTTTTCACTGTTCTTTGCAATATTTTTTCATGGCTGGCTGACTTCATGCTGAGATTATCCCTTCACTCTTCTGCTTTTTTTCACAGGTATACTGAACTTCCAGGATTCCAGTTTAGTCAGGGGAGAACTCTGTTTTATCCTTATGAGATGGAGTAAAACCTCTCTGTATGTATTCTGGGAAGACTAGACTAGGTCATTACGTGAAATATAGTACATTCAGAGCCACACTTGGGATCACATCACTTCTCTGCTTTCAGTGGTATTAGAAAGGCTTAAAACTTGCCTAAACATGGTATCACGGGACTCGCTGGAGCAGAGGAATCCTTCTATAGTGGGAGGGGATGTTCAGACAGCCCAGCGGCGAAGACACCAGACATCTGTCTGCTGGGGAAAAGCAGCACAGCCAGGCCAGGTGTGTCGTAATGATCACAGCAAACAGCAATACTCAAGGATTCACCTGCTTGATTCAGCTGCCCACACACAAGCATCTACTACTGTTTCAGACATCAGCAGGTGCCAGAGGTGGCCCCATGGGGCTGGCAGAAGCACAGGACCCACAGAAACGTGAGTCCTTGGGAAGATCTGGACAGGGACCTACAGCAACAAAAAGCAATCTGACTGCAGTGTTTCCAAATGTACCTTTTCTTCCCTGAGTTTTCCACTTTCCCTTTTAATCTGTGATCTTTGAGCTTAGTGGTTTATCCATCTATTGCCTACCTCAGACTAATCCACTGATTCTTATACTGGAGTTTGGTATCACTATTTGTTACTTTAGAAAATGGCATTAGCATTTATTAGCATGTATTACCCTTAGTAACAAGCAACAACATATTTGCTGTTTTGTTCCTTCAGACATGATCCACTGGTCTGAAAAAAATTTTGAAACTCTTGTAGCAAAACCATAATACAAAAGTCACACTGTAGAGAGCAAATCAGAAGCACGCTCATCTTTTTACATAAAATACATATGCAAAGAGGCAGATATGCATCTTGCCATTGAAAACCTATAATTCGGTGTGCTTTTCTAATAATGCATTTGAGAATTTACAAATTTCAAATTACATTATTGAACTAAAAAAAAAACCACAACAAAAAGGCAGACATACGAAGACAGAAAGTAATAATCTGGAAACTGATCTGCCAAACCCCAATTGTATATGCAATCATTGCCTTTGATTTTTTTCTTACACAAAGGAGAATGTCTCACCTTTGTTTGAACAAATGCATAATATCTGGTTGTACAACTACGACTGGAAGAAATATCTGTGTGAGTTTTAAATTGTACCTGTTTGCACTTTATACCAACAAAGTTGGATTCTGTTCACAGTTTAAGACAGTTCAAGTATCTTTTTGTGAGCTGGGTGTCTTCATTCCCAATATACTCCATGGAAATCTAGACAATATGTCGAAATGGGTTCATTTGTCCATGCTCTGGTCTGTAGTCCCATGTGAGATGCCCAGGGGATCCTACTCTACCTCCAGCCCCCAAGGCATGAACAATACATCAGCTCTGTCAGCTCAACACAGATTATCTCTGTTTAGGGCATCACAGACATAAAAATGTTTGTATTTAGAATAACTTAATAGACCGGTCCTTATGCTGTGTGTGGAGAGGGATTCATCTCCATCCAGAGCAGACATCCACAAGTCAGCTGAGCAATTTCAGATGGCCAGGCTCCCACAGGAGTCTTGTACTACTGGAGATGCTTATGAGCATCCTATATGCCAATACAAGCTTATGGGAGACTGCTCTTTCTGAAACAGTCTCTGGAGACTGCCTGACCTCAAATAACTTTATAGCCCTAGGTTTAACTGATTCAGTTCCTCCAGAAATCTCCATCACTTGTTACAGAGGCTTGACACCCAGTTTATAAGTAGACACATAAGTGCAGACACTTCAGGTTAATGAATCCCACCTCCATGGTCAGTCCTCAAAAAACCCCTAAAATAACTTTTTTACAGGTCATGTTAAATAGTCAAGGAACTTTTGTGATCATTTAAAAAAACTGTATCAGCTTTAATATTTTCCAGTTTTAATAATATTTTCAAGCCATGGCCCACAGGAATTCAGGAAATTATGTCACAGACTTGCCATACCTTACACACAAAATTACCCTCCTTCCTTTAAAGAGCTGAAGCCAGACACGAGAATAACTCATAATCTTTCTCTTCAATGTACAAAAAGCCAAGACATAAAACTGAGCAGCACACCTTCTCACCCAGGGCTTCTCTTAAACAGAAGGAGAGAAAAGAAGCATCATTGCTCCAAAAACATGTTCAAAAAGGCAACTAAAGAGCAGCCTGGAAGCCCTGTCCACAAAGGTAAATTCCAGTTTTGCTAAAGTTTTGCCTTTTATTAACAGGCTTGTGATATGGAGAGTTTTCCTTAGAGTCCAGGATCATATTATTTCTGAGAATCTCAATATTAATTAAAAATTTTAAAAAGACAGGAGAGGACAAAAGAGGAAGAGGGGAAGATGAAGGGAAGGGAATGGAAGGGAATCGTAAACTGTTTTGGGTTAGAAGGGACCTTAAAGATCATCTAGTTTCAACCCTCTGCCATAGGCAGGGACACCTTCCACTAGCCCAGGTTGCTCCAAGCCCCGTCCAACCTGGCCTTGAACACTGCCAGGGAGGGGGCAGCCACAGCTGCTCTGGGCAACCTGTGCCAGTGTCTCACCACCCTCACAGTAAAAAATTTCTTCCTTATAGATAATATAAATCTGCCTTCTTTCAGTTTAAAACCATTACCCCTGATCCTATCACTACACTCCCTGAAAAAGAGTCCCTCCCCATCTTTCCTGTAGGACCCCTTTAAGCAGTGGAAGACCACTATAGAAGGTCTCCCCAGAGCCTTCTCTTTTCCAGGCTGAACAACCCCACTCTCTCAGCCTGTCCTCATAAGGTCAGCCTATGCTACAGCCCCCTGATCATCTTTGTGGCCCTCCTCTGCACTCACTTGAGCCATGCCTTTGGAGGGCCCAGAGCTGAATGTAGTATTCCAGGTGGGATCTCACAAGAGCACAGCAGAAGGGGAGAATCACCTTCCTTGAGATGCTGGCCACACTTCTCTTGATGCAGCCCAAGATATGATTGGTTATCTTGGCTATGAGTGCACATTGCTGGCTCATAGTCAGTTTTCCATCCACTAATATCCCCAAGTCCTTCTCCACAGGGCTGATCTCAGTCACTCAGCCTGTATTTGTGCTTGGGATTGCCCCGACCCCTGTGCAGGACCTTGCACTTGGCCCTGTTGAACTTCATGATGTTTGCACAGTCCCACCTCTCCAGCCTATCCAGGCCCCTCTGGACGGCACATCCCTTCCTTCCAGCATGTCAACCACACCACACAATTTTGTGTTGTTGGCAAACTTGCTGAGGGTGCACTCAATCCCACTGTCCATGTCTCCAACAAAGATGGTAATCGGTGCCGGTCCCAACACTGACCCCTGAGGGGCACCACTCGTCACTGCTCTCTGCTTGGGCGTTAAGCTGTTGACCATAACTCTTTGAGTGTGACCATCTAGCCAATTCCTTATCCACTGTGTGATCCATCTATCACATCCTTGTCTCTCCAGTTTAGAGACAAGGCTGTTGTAAGGGACAGTGTCAAATGCTTTGCACAAGTCCAGGTAGATGATGTTCAGTGGCTCTTCACTTATTCACCAGCAGCGTACCCCGGTCGTGGAAGGAGAGTGAAAAATTGTCAGGAGCAATTTGTCCTTAGTGAAGCCATGTTGGCTATCACCAATCACTTCCTTATTTTCCATGTGTCCTAGTACAGTTTTTGAGAGGATCCACTCCACCATCTCACTGAGCACAGTGGTGAGACTGATGGGAAGGGAAGGGAAGGGAAGGGAAGGGAAGGGAAGGGAAGGGAAGGGGAAATATCTAGATGTAACATTCACAGAGAGACCCTTATGATAGTAACATATCCAGACTAACAGCTCATAAAAGAGGAGGAAATAAAAAAATAGCATTTTATTATTTATAGTTTTTCCTTAAAAAGTTCTGGCTTCTAATTTTGTATCACTTAAGGGAGTGTGTTTTGTGCATTTTTGAGCATTTGGGGTCAGCTGTATTAAAACACTTATGGAACAACACATAATGGAGGATGATCAGAACAGTATAATGTGTCTTAGGGTTTTACATCTGATGAATTTCCCTCAAAGAGAAAAACATTAGAGGGAACATCACCGGTAGTAAAAAGCTGAGCACTTGGATGCTTGCCATGCCCAATTCCCCATTGACACTGAAGTGCCTGAGATAATGCAGAACAATACCTTCCAAGACTTGCTTCAGTTCTCCTTCACTGCATGTAAATGTTTCTCTTTCTTCCTATGGCAATCACTTAAAAAGCTGAGTGGTTATGTTACCCAAGTGTTTCAAATATAAAAACTTACTGTAAGGTTGAGAACTTACTATAAATATCTCCTGACTGTTTGCCCATTTTAATGCTGATAATGGATGTATAATTTCATCCATTAATATGCAAAATGCCACCTTCTTCTCTTAAAGATGAATAAATGGCAATATAATCTGAACTAATGCCCACCTTCTGACCAAAGGAAGGTGGACGTATATTTTCCAGTCACTGGGTGCAGAACATCAGAAGAGGACTCTGTCACCCTGGACAACATGAATGTTCCTGTAAGGGCTTGACACAATCTCTGTGACTATACGAGCTGTTGGGTGGGTGTCAGCTCAGCGAGCAAGAAAGGGATTAGCAGCTGGGCAGGAGTTTCCAAAATGTTATGTCAGAGGTCTGTATAATGAGAAGCCATCACACTCACATGTCTCATCTCTCCTTAGCAATAGAAGAATTGCCAGGCAAGACCAGACCAGTTGTCCATGAAGTCCAAAATCCCATCTACAAGAAAGGCAGAAAGGATGATCCAGGAAACTATAGACCTGTCAGTCTGACCTCTGTGGCAGAGAAGGTCATGGAGCAGGTCATCTCAAGTGCCATTAAAAGTCATATAATGGAGAACCAGGGGATCAGGCCCAGTCAGCATGGGTTTATGAAAGGCAGGTCCTGCCTGACTAGCCTTGTCTCCTTCTATGACAAAATGACCCGGACTACTGGACAAGGGAAAAGCTGTGGATATTATCTACCTGGATTTTTGAAAAGCATTTGACACAGTTCCTCACAGGATTCATAGAGAAACTGGCTGCTCATGGCCTGGATGAGCAGACGGTCTGCTGGATCAAGCACTGGCTGTATGGACAGTCCCAGAGAGTGGTGGGCAATGGAGCTAGATCCAGCTGGTGGCCGGTCACAAGTGGTGTTCCTCAGGGCTTGGTGTTGAGACCATTTCTGTTCAACACCTTTATTGATGGTCTTGATAAGGACATAGAGTGTATTATCAGTAAATTTGCAGATGACACCAAGTTAAGCAGGAGTGTCGATCTGCAGGAGGATAGGGAGGCTCTACAGAGAGACTTGGATAGATCGGATCCGTGGGCCAACATTAACGGGACAAGCTTCAACAAGGTCCTGCACTTGAGCCACAAAAAACCCTGCATCGCTACAGGCTTGGGGAGGTGTGGCTGGAGAGCTGTCTGGAAGAGAAGGATCTGGGGGTTCTAAATGACAAGCAGCTGAACATGAGCCAGCATTGTGCCCAGGTGGCCAAGAAAGTCAATGCCATCTTGGCTTGTGTCAGAAATAGTGACCAGCAGAAGCAGGGAGGTGACAGTCCCCCTGTACTCTACAGTGGTGAGGCCACACCTGGAGTATTGTGTCCAGTTTTGGGCACCTCAATATGAGAGAGATATTGAGGTGCTGGAGCAAGTGCAGAGGAGGGCAACAAAGCTGGTGAAGGGCCTGGAAAACAGATCATATGAGGAGCGATTGAAGGAGCTAGGACTGTTCAGTTTGAGGAGGAGAAGGCTGAGGGGAGACCTCATCACTCTCTACAGCTGCCTGAAAGGACATTGTAGAGAGGTTGGTGCTGGTCTCTTCTCACTGGTAAAGTGACAGAACAAGGGGAAATGGCTTTAAACTGGAACAGGGGAGGTTTAGACTAGCCATTAGAAAAAAAATTTCAGAAAAAGAGTGGTCAGACAGGGGAATAGGCTGCCCAGGGAGGTGGTGGAGTCACCATCCCTGGATGTGTTTAAGGGTCGATTGGATGTGATGTTGGGGCATATGATGTAGGGGATAACTTTGTAGAGTAGGGCTGATGGCTGGACTCCCAAGGGTCTTTCCAACCTGAATGTTTCTATCGTTCTATGCTGTTTCCAACCAGATCATTCCACAGTCTTGAGCTCATGTCCTAGTTGCACCTGGCAATGCTGCACTTTCACAGAGGTAGAAGTGCATGCCTTGAAGCTGCCAATCCAGGCACAGCAGACTGTTCCTGAAACTGTGGGTGTCCCCTAGGGTGCATATAGATCAAATGAGCTGATTCCTTCACAAAACAAGAATTCTGAATTGATATATTACCTGTCTTCCTACTCTGGAGGGCTGATCATCCACTTCTGAAGTTATGACCCCTTCTTGGATGAGTAACTTGTTCAGGTAATTGGATAGTCTGTGTCATCAAATTTTAAGCACCATTGCTTAAGGGTGTTCCACATTTTTAAATGAATTTAGAGTGATTTCTCAGAAAAGATATCTACACATTTAACAGTAAATAGCTGCTGTTTAGAGCAGAGAGTTTTTTCTCCTAGAAAATAATAAATGCCCATTTCCAGGGGATGCAGTATTCTACAAACCAATCACCTGTACAAGATGACCTAAAAATTAACTGTTGCCTAGGTAGCAACAATCATGATTACATTTGTGTTGTACAAACATACATGGCACCCATGGATGATATATAAACTTATGCCTTTAAAAACACCAGTTTTCTAAAAATTAAACTAACATTTGGCATAGCTGACTAGTTTTAAATGTGGTTTAAGAATGCTCTAAAATAAAAATTTGCATAAATCTTATGGGCAAAAAAGCCTATTGCTTAAAAAAACAATTTAGCATTACTATTTAACAAAAATTTTAAACAAATAAATGCACAAAGATTGGATGCATAAAGAGTGGATGAAAGGGAATGCTGAAAAATATGGCTAAGGAAAGCTAACAATCAATACAGATAAAGACACTAAAAGTCACTCCAAACACAGAGGAAAATGAGCCTCCCTTCAAGTAAAGTAGATGCAGATGGCAAGATGGAAAGTAATTGTATAAAAATATTTAGTGTATATATATATCTATATATATATATATCTATATCTATATCTATCTCCCCTATATTTTAAATCAGACAAGAAGATGTAGCCACCCTATTTGATGTTGATGGAGAATGTTACTATTGACATCAAAAAGGGTGGTGGGAAATATGTGACAAAGTTCACAATTTCTGTTGCACATACAGAGATAATCTATATCTGAAAAGGAAGCGGGTGAGGAGCTTTCTGAAACCGTTTAATTTTGAACAGATATTGGAAATAGTGACATCTTGCAGTGGCAGTGCAGAATATCAAAATGCAAGTCAAAAAGTATACTGCTATCCTAAAAAAATATTTATAGTAATTCACAGACCTGGTACAAATGAGTGAAACCCCTGAACACAACCAGTGTATTTCCAAGCATTAAATGAGCACAAGGGGTTTACAAGACAGTTTGTCTGATATGAATAATGAAGAAAACAAACTAGAGCCCCAAACTAAACTATGTCTAACTGTGGATTCTGCCACTAAGGAGTTAAAGATGGAGGGGGAGATGCAAAAGTTATTCAAGACATGAAAAGAAAAATCATTAAAACTTTAGGTACTTACCAGTCACACATATGTAAAGCTTGACCCGTGGTTTCCAAGTTGCCCAGATGTGCTGAGGTTTTGGTTAAAATCCTTAGTTTAGAATAAACCTGTTGTTTAATAGCCTGTAAAACCTGCTCTATCCATGGAGATAGAGAGACTAGGGATACAGATTAGAGATGTAGAAAATTATACCAAGACCAGTCCTCCTCATACCTAAATCAGAAAGAAGACGCCCTTGCCCTTGTCCTTACATAGTCAGGCAGCAAAGATCTCAGCTCAAAGCATGCAGTAGCAGTTGTCCTTGCCTCTTGCATGATTGTCAGGTGGTTAGAACACTTCTGAATGAACCAGGACACGGGAGATCTGGTTCCTCCTGAGTTTGCAGAGTTGTTCATCCAGGCCACCCACTTGTTTTTTCAGGTGCTGAGAGACTGAGCTGCTTGTGCATTTTACCATATGACAATGAATGAAATACAACTTCTCAGTGTAAGTACATATGGTTGAATGTGGCACCTGTGTGAGGTGGCTCTGCCAATACAACATCAAACCTGGCTTGTGCCCCTCTCACCAGTTTTTCCTAAAATCTTCATGTCCCTAGCTATTGAGTCAGGTCAAGAAGGATAACAAGATCCAAGAGAGGTATTTGTAAGATATTGAATGATTCAAGGGTCTGAAAGCCAACACACAGAACTTTTGTAAGAAAAGGCTGAATTGCTGAAGTGGGCCCCTAATATTTTGTTTGTGAGGTTCTGGCTTAAATTACACTGTAATGGGTCTTGACTGTAATGCACTACTTCTGACTGACTTTTCACTCAAGTTATCCAAAGCAGGTGGTTTGCTTCAACTCAGCTCTCAATGAGAGTGCCATCACTCTCCGAACCCCACTGCTCTTACCACTACAAATTGCAGTCTCCATCAGGACATCAACAATTTATCTGTCACGGAAAACTGGCATTTTACTGCTAAAGGCAGGCTTGTCAGATCAGCCCTGAAAACCTGTCCTGCTGCCTCCCGTGCTGCACCTGTTCTGTGGGTAATGAGAGGAATTCAGGCGCCAAGACTGTCAGACTGACACCTTTGACAAGCTCTAAATCCTAGGGCAGGCAGGGAGAATTGTCTTTTTTTTTTTTTTTTCTTTTTTTTTTTTTTTTTTAAGCAAACACTTATGGCTACAATTGGCTGCCTAGCCCCAGTGACAGTACATTGTCATTATTTATAACCCAGCTTTCTGCTCCTTGGCGGTGACACAGACTGCCTGGGATGCACCTGTGTATGTCCTGGATGTTTTGCCGACTTGCTCTCAGCGTTAAAATCCCATGTCTCAGCCAGTGCAACAGCCTTTGCTACAGCAATGATAAATGTCACCTTGGGCTGTTGACGTGCAGCCAGAACATCACCAGAAGGATTTTCTCCCTAAACCGGTGACTTTGCCATCTCACCCCATCTGCATATCTTTTCAGAGGTTCTGCTGTGTCAGGCAAAGGCCGTGTGTGCCTTCCACCTCTGCAGACCCCTCTTCCTCCTCCCTCTCTCAGCACAGGCAGGTCCTGGGGAGATGCTTGGCTTGCTACCTCTCATACATCTCAACGTTTTCATTGTTTCTTTAGGATCTCTTCTCCATGGATATTAAGATTGCAGTTTGCGAGGAGAGGGACTGTCTCTTTGTTCTGTATTTGTGTAACACCCAGTGACACAGAAATGCCTCCTGTTTCCAGCTGCTTTGGTAATACAAATTAAACAAGAGTAGTGACATGGCTACCTAATTACCCTGTTTTCTTCCCTGTGTTGGCAGCAATTTCAATCAGTTAAATTCTGTAATGACAGAGTTAAGAGTGGGTACCATACCAGGTCTCTTCTTTTGCCCTCCAATGCGAGAGTTTCTGGGCATGGGTCTTTAAAGAGCTAATGATACTGTGAAAAGTCAAAAGCCAGAGTCATCTTCTCCTTCTCCAGATCCTTAGAGTGACCTGCGAATGTTTCTCTTCCCCTTCTTTGATTTATTTTCCCTTGCTCAATGCCAATCTCATTTTCCTGCTCCAGCCCTCTGAAAGGAGTCTCTGAGGCTCTCCCCCTTTGCTCTCCCACTGGGGTAAGCAGCTCCTGCTGGTGCCACCAGCCATGTCCCAGGCAAAGGCCACTCATGTGTTGCAGTCCTAGCACCAGCTGTGCTACCACGCTACAGCTATTAGATGTTCTGCCACATTACGCTTTTAAAAATGTGCAACTTCTGCTTTGATCTTGGCAGCCTGAGACAGTGATTTAAATGCCTCCTACCTCCTTTCCTGAGTGAATGCTTCAGCATCACTGCTAAGAAGCACAGCTGGCTGACAGCTCTTTGGGAACCAGCCTCCTGAAACAAGTCTCAGGGAGAGGGAAATATGGCATCATGCCCTGCTTGCTTTGCAGATCTGAAATACACAGGGACTCAAATGACTAATTCTTCAAAGTTTTTCTTTTTAAACGAGCAGCTTTCTAAATATGGTAGGAGCCCTTGGTGCTGGTTCTTACCCAAATGGGTACTTTCCTTTTTTTTTTTTTTTTTTTTTTTTCTGTGGTAGACATTTGGTTTCAGGCGAATTCTGACCACACTCCCTGCATAATGCCACTGGTGCAGGGTGCCTGCAAGGTTTCCTAGGGCAGTCCTCCTTAATGGGCTTCAAGAACTCTCTGCAGAAACTCAACAGCTCCCAGATGAGAAGTGTGTGCCAGTATTGCACCGAGCAGCTAATCATCAGTAGCCATCTATAATTCAGCTCAAAGCTTTCTCGTAAACCAGACTACCTTTTCAAAGGCACATTTAACCTTATATTTTATTGCTCCTAGCTGAAATTTAAGAAAAAGGGTCCATGAATGAGGAAACTAATTGTCTTTTGTATTAGCTGGCAATGTTTAGTATGAGTGCATAACTAAGTAAATATTAAGATTAGTGCTCTCAGGAGCATGAACTTTCTGCAGATGCTTTGGCTAGAACTTGAACATGATCTTATGGCAAGCAAGGGATATCAAAGAGAAAGCATATTTAATACAGAGTAGACTTCACTTAAGGAGTTATTTTAAGTAAGAAACAAGAGCAAAAGGGGCTGAGTGGTCACAAAAATAAATAATACAAAGTTTTTTTCTTTTTTTTTTTTTTTTCACCAGATGAAATTTGTAAGAATTTGTGATATAAAGATATAATGCCAGTTGGAACTGATCTCTCACATATCTTTGATGACAAGACCCCTATTCCTACAGACAGTTCCTACAGAGCTTTTCTTCTTTTATCTGATGTAGATGGTTATCCTTTTTAAACAAAAGTTTCTCATACCTTATGAATATAGCACAATCTGTTGTTTCTGATGAGATTTGCAGAGTGATGTCAAAATCACTACAGAATTGATGTGGAAGCTGATGCACAGTGGTAGGCATCAGCAATACTGAGTAGCTGTATGGGCAGCTTCTTCCATAGACTCAGAATATAGAGACACGAAACAGCATCCTTGAACCTTCAGCTGGGAATTTGGCCTGTGAAGGAAAATGCCCCTTTGTACTGACTGATAATGAAAATTAACAGTGGTCTTGGCCCACTGGCTTCCTTGTGACATGGCACAATGCTCACAGCTTAATCTAATAAAACCAGACACAGCAAGTGTGATTTGCATTTTCTAATGCAATGAGCTTTGCCTAGGGGATCCCAGATTTGGATACTAGCTTTTCAGTTTCAAGTAAAAATTAGGTTCTCAGAAATGCAGGAATTGCCACAGAGAATTGGACCAAAAACCTGTTTCATCCATTGTCCTGTCCCTGACAATGGCCAGGAAGCAATGCATCCCTGGGAGGTGTAAGTGCGTCATAACGTCTCTTACTAAGTCAGCAGGAACCCTTTTTTGCACAAGCAGTCATTTAGCGCCTGACGAGGCTTGCTAGATACCTTTTACAAAAAGCCTTCTCTGAATTGCAGCAATTTACCTGACTAGATTTTTCATTATGTAGCTAACTTTGCCATTCATATGTGTGCAGCATGCATTTTAAAAGCTGCATATTTTACAGCTAGAGCTCGTAATTTGACAAGGCTTATAGCTTGGTCAAATGAAACCAATTCTCTGCACAACAAGCATAGATGCTTCTTTTCAGCAAATGCTGTTTCCCTGCCAAATTCCATTTACAGCCCCAAGCATTTTCACTCATCTCATATCATTTCACATACAGCTGCTTAAAACATGGGGCCTTTTTAAATCTCCCCAAACTCAAAAATGCCTCAGCAATTTTTTCTGTCTCTTTCTCTCCACTCCCTTAGGGCAGAAAAGAAATATTTGACTCATTTTTGCTTTTTACCTATCTGATTCTGTAGAACAACCCTTACATAAGCCTGTAGTAATGCTCCACTGGGTCCTCAAAGGGGGTTTCCAGAAATGGAAGCATTTGAAAATTATCAGTAACTAAAATACAAGGATGAAAAGAAAAGTCTTTGGCAACTTTAACAAAAGGCATTAACACTACTCTTTTAATTTTTGAAAGGACACAGAGATGCATATTGGAAGCTGGACAAGTAAATGCTGGAGTGTGATCTGTTGTGGTTGGTGTCTATCCCTTAATGAAGATAAATCAGCGCACCTTTTGTGAAAGATGACTGCTTACCCTGGGAGATTCAGCTGTTATTGTGCGCAGCTAGTCTATGACTAATTCTTGCTATCACAAGCTTGATTTGCTCAAAATAAAGGTGTGTGTTGAAAGCCAAGAAAATTAGACTTACATTTGTTATGAAGTTGAATTAAATTGACTGACAAAACTATGAAAGCTTTGAATTGAAGACTGTAGGGAAGTATTATCTTAATGTGTATAAATCTTATTGTAAATCTTCATTGTATTAGACTGTTTTTTGAAGATCAGAAAAATAAGTGATCCGTGGCATAATACATATCAAATTGATTTGGTCTAATTCTTAGTGAGAGAGCTATACTATAGACAGATCAAGACAGTGCTTTCTGTGCCATAGCCTTCTAGACCTTATCTAGGCCATGATTAAGCATGATGGCTATTCATTATTTTTAAGGCAGAACAGTATGTCAGGGAGTGCGGTCTTCATTTGAGTAAAACTTCCAGTCACTTCAACCTGAGATTACTTAAATTAAATTTGTCAAATGGAGCATTTGGGCAAATCAATCTACTAACTGTAAGAACATTAGAAAGCATATGAAAAGTATGTGAGTCATATAGCATAAGAACTACTATTCTTAACTGCTTAATAGCTTTTTACCACCAAGCAGATATTCTGCTATACAGCCAGGAGTGGAGGAACACTCTGACTGTGATGATTAAAATGCAAAATACTTATATTAAGGCTGATTTCTACTGAAAAATATTCCTCTATAATGGCAAGAAATTAAGACTTACAGCTATTTGTGCAGCCTCTTGTTTAAGAGACATTCCAGGAACGGAATAAGACTGGACTTTGAGTTTCTCTTCATTACTGAACACAGGCCTTTTGGGCCATGATCAATATTTATCAGCAAAACAGGGAAGAGAAACTTATGGAATCATGTCCTGCTTCAGGTTCCTGTGACTGTGGATTCAGTTAGCTGGTTTACTTATTAACAAAAGCAGCTTAAAATTTCACTTTTGATTTAAAACTAAATTGTAATCCAATTTAATATTCCCAGTGTGTCTGGGAGCTGAACAATGGCAGGCAGTAAAGGAGATTATGAGTTGTATAGGCTTTTCTAATGATCATTGCCAATGATTGTTTTTCAAACATTATTAAAAGAAGGCAAGGAACATAAAATTGTTAACATTATAAACAAAGACAGATGAACTGGTAAATTCTTTCTCCTGAAAGGCTATATCAGTCTGAGAAGCTTGTGTAGCACAGTACCACAGATGGAAGATAAAACTCAAAGTGCACCTCCTCCAAAGGGAGAGGATTCTGGCTGGTCTAAGTCTTGTGGCCATGAAGCCTCTGAGCCATCATGGTTTATAATGGTTGTGGATCTGAGCCATTGTCTCTATACCTTTCTTGATGCATAATTCAAATTAATTTAACTTGGGTGGCCAGGTACATAGACTGAATAAAAATCTCTTTGCTTTAAAATACTGAGCATTGTAACTTCTACTGGGTTTGCATAACAAGGTTTAGGTAGCAGAGGGCTACAGGGTTGGCTCCTGTGAGAAGCTTCCCCCATTTTTGATAGAGCCAATTCCAGATGTCTCCAAGATGGACCCACTCCTGGCCAAGGCTGAGCCCATCAGCAATGATGGTAACACCTGGTCCTGGAGCAGAGGTTCCCCTGCAGCCCCTGGTGCAGCCCCTGGTGAGGCAGCTGTGTCCCTGCAGCCCATGGGGGTTAACGGTGGAGCAGAGACACACCTGCAGCACATGGAGGACCCCACGCCAGAGCAGGTGGATGTATCCAAAGGAGGCTGTCACCCCATGAGAAGCCTGTGCTGGAGCAGGCTCCTGGCAGCAGCTGTGACCCATGGAGAGAGGAGCCCACACTGGAGCAGATTTGCTGGCAGGACTTGTGACCCATAGGGCACACATTTTGCAGCAGTCTTCCTGAGGGACTGCACCCCATGGAAAGGGCACACACTGGAGCAGTTCATGAAGAACTGCAGCCTGTGGGAAGGACTCATGTTGGAGAAGCTTGTGAAGGACTGTCTCCTGTGGGAGGGACACCACGCTGGAGCAGAGGAAGAGTGTGAGAACTCCTCCCCCTGAGGAGGAAGGAGTGGCAGAAACAACATATGACGAACTGACCACACCCTCATCCCCCTGCGCTGTTGGAGAGGAGAAGGTCGAGAAACTCATGAGTAAAGCTAAGCCCAGGAAGAAAGGAGGGCTGAAAGGAAGGTGTTTTAAGATTTAGTTTTTATTTTCTCATTATCCTACTCTGATTTTAATGGGCAATAAATTAATTTCCCCAAGTTGAGTATGTTTTGCCTCTGATGGTAATTGCTGAGTGATCTCTCCCTGTCCTTATCTCAACCCACGAGCTTTTCATCGTGTTTTTCTCTTCCTTGTCCAGCTGAGGAGGGGAGTGATAGAGCAGCTTTGGTGGGCAACTGGTGTCCAATCAGGGTCAACCCACTACACCCTAGGAAACAAAACAGGACACCACTGTCCTAGAGAAAGAAATGGTTCTTCCCCTTGCATAAGATTTTTCTAATCAAAACACCTCATCTAAAAGAAATATATGCTGACATCTTGTTCATAGTGGAAGCTGCCTGAAAAGTTGTCCCAAGACTAGAAAAGATAGAGACTGTCCAACTGGTAGAAAAAGCAAATGCCTATGTGTAAGAAAGCTACTGCACATGTTCTGCTTTCCAGTCTCAGTTCAAAGAACTGCTCCACCCACCACAGCAGCCTTGCTAAGACAGAAGCTGGATGAAGAGCAAGCAGAAGTTTGCTACTACTGAAGTTGCTTTGAAGATGCTGAGGAATCTTGAAGCTGAAAATTAGGCAGTGTGAGATACAAAGTGTGTTCTTATAGCAGACTTTATGGTCAAGTACAACTGTCTAGTCAGAAAATGAAGCCAGCAGGGACCTTTGATCAGAGAAGATGGATGTGCATTGAGAAAAGCCTTGCAATCAAATGTCCGTAAGTTGTATACAACCCTTACCACTGTGTTGCATATCCAGCAGCACAGATGAAACTAACTGTTCCCAAAAGACCACACACTTTTGTTCTTTTTTCTTTATTAATAAAAGTACCTCATCTCTACTGGGTTGCTAATCCCAGCAAATTCTCTGCAAGCAGCTATCAAAAGATCATCTGAATCTTGGCATCAAAGAGGAAGATATACAGGCATTGAAAAAATGTAACTCTCAGCATCTTCTACCCCTATCATGAGTAAAGGGGGGAAATAGTAACTTATGCTGGGAAAAGTCATTGATGATCTTTTTAAAAACAGAATGAATGAAAGCCAGGGCTGGCCTAGCTAATAAAAAGCAAAAGCATATCAAGCTTCCATGGATTTGCCTTTTATCTTGTTTTATATTTCATTGAACATATGTGATCTTTAATTGCCTAGTGTTGATATGAACATACATGTTCCTTATTTGACTATAAACATAGAATTAGTGAAGTTTAAAGAAAAACCCACATTTTTGAACAATTTTGCAGAATCTGGATCACTTTCTTGATCCAATTTATAGCATAAACATACATATACCTGAGTTATCTGAGTGAGAGTCAGAA
Source organism: Athene cunicularia (assembly GCF_003259725.1). Lineage (NCBI taxonomy): Eukaryota > Metazoa > Chordata > Aves > Strigiformes > Strigidae > Athene > Athene cunicularia. Next base: position 57,214,086 of record NW_020799091.1, on the reverse strand, counting down.
GCGGGGTCTGGCTTGCCTCCAGAGGACAAATGTGTAACTGAGTTTGAAAGGAGGTAGGAATTTCTTTAGTCAGCTTTATCACCAGAAAAATCATAGCATCCAACCACTCCTTAGTGTTAAAGCTTATAGTTAATGCGATTAGACTGCCTTAACCTCCAAATGAACTTGTCACCAGAAGAGAATAAAGACAAAAAAAAGAAGCATTGCAGAAAAATAATGGAGTTACTTTTGTTTAAACTGCTGTTATATTCCCAGGAATGAATCGAGAAATGGATGTGTATTAATAACTATGCTGGAAGAATTAAACAAAAGAGAACCTGCCTTTTTAATTATAAAGTGTTTTTACTGATCATGGTTTTCTGTTAGTCACAGGTAAAGTTGGTTGTGCCTTAGCAGCAGCCAGACGAATGAATGCAGCCTGTTCTTCTGTTCAAAGAAGTGACTTGACATTCTTGATCATTTGACACCAGTCAGGCTGGCGAAATGGGAACTAAATTTATTTTTGATACCAAGTTCACTGAGCCATGAAAAAATGTCAGAAAGATATTTTAACCTCAGTTTCATTGTGATTTGGAGAAACCGAATAGTCTTTTTTGGAGACGAGTGAATACTGTAAATGTACTGTTAACACATCTCTTACAACTAGGATAGCTGTAGATAATTAAGTTGAAAAGTCACTTATTTTACATGCTAATTGATAACACTTTCTTCACTATTGACTTAATCCTGCGCTGCTGAAGTTAAGAGGAAAGCCCAAGTGCAATATTAGGGCTTCAGTTCACACTGCATCTTTTGTACCCCTCAATGAAGTCTAATTGCAGTTTTCAAATGTGTCTTTCCCTTACACAATAAATGCACTTTGTGTTGCTGTAGAGTTAACTCAACATTGTGTTTAAATGCTCACTTAGACTAATTTAGGAAGAAGCAATTATTTGAAATTCCTGACCCATTTCAGCCTGGTTTTCTATGGAAGCAGTCTTTCATGACCTCTGAATGGGATTCAACCTACCTAACTTCAGACATCTACATTGCAGATGTTTATCTCTGGGTATCCTTAGATAAAGATCTGTGTTAGAATTTCTGTGAAATTGGCCAGTTTAGCAAATAAGACAGATCCTGTAACTATACAAATCAAGGGAAAGGCTACAGATGTTCCCTCATTTGCAGACGAGAAGCCACATAGATGTGATCTGTCAAAAGTCACAGATGGGCAGGGGCAACTAGTTCCCTAAACTGGGCATCTGTCATGGATATAAATCTTCGATAATTAAGATGAGAGTAAGCTTAGCCTTGCAAACTATAGCTTTAGAGTATAGATGCCTGGACCGGGACTAATCACCTGAGACTCCTATTTTCATGGAGAAAAATAAAGATGTTCAGGGCACTGCTCATCTGACCCATTTTAGATGTCTAAATGAAGATGAGAATTGCACCCTCAATGTATCCCCTGTCCATGGATAATAAAGGATTTTAGGATGACTAGCTTAGATATTCATTTGATATGATTAATTCCTTCTTAGTCTCTTAAAACTAATGCCTACCTGCCCTGTATAATTAGTGGAGAGTGGAAGATGCCTTCAAATGATTAAAGAGGAGAATACCATCCACCAGGTAAATTGTCATTGATTATATGGCAACCTGAGGCATTCACCTCAGATGCACCATCCCACTACTTCTCTACATTTTAGGAACCAGCTTGACCTCTGAGCTAGGCAGACTAGATCTTACCACTAGCTTCAGCAATTCTCCTTAGAAAAGAAGTTGCCAATTTTTCTCTCCCTCAAGAAAAGTGTACGTAAAGGATGGTTCAGCTGCTGGGCTCTCAGATTACCCAGCTAGTCTTACATGAAGATGTTTTGTTATTCAAAATCTTACAAAGTACTTGCTAGAGACTATGAAGGTTAAGAATGAGAATCGAATGAAGCAATGAAGACCAGAAGAGAGAGACAAAGCTTATGTAAAACAATAAATATTTATTTTAATTTATTTCCAGAAAAGCCTATGCATGTTTGGAATCCAATATTGGATAAATTCCCAGCAAATGCATAACAGCTTTCCCCAAAAAACTCTATCACCATTAACTATTTCTGGCAGAAAATATGACTACAACAAACTTTGTAGCTTTTCTGTACAAAAATTAAGACAAGTATTGCAGTACTTCCATAGCAAGTTATTCTTACTTTCTCAAAGGGGCAGATTCATCTCACCCAGCTTTAACCCTCTAAACATTAGCTATCTATGTTTCCTGCAAATACAGGAAAGAAATAGAAATAGAAATAGAAAAATCCAAAATTACATTCATTCTGGCTATGGGAGGTTGAAGTTTCATAATTGTCTTTTACCAGTCCATGGCTATTGCGTTATTGTAATCCTGCTTAACCCACTACTGTGAGCCCCAGACAGGTCTCTAGTGTTGGTAATGCTGATCATGAAGTGAGTCAAATCGGCTTGGTGAACACTAGATTTTTTTCTTTTGTAGGAGCAAAAGAAAAGAACAGAAGGTTACCTCAGTGACTGTTATCAGATTCCTAAACCAATCAACCAATGGCTCAGATTAGTTGAAGAAATTGCATCCAGAGTTAACGAGAATGAGGACACCAGGAGAAAGACAACCAGTGTTCTCAGAATGTTTCACCAGGGAAGTTCTCCTTTCCACAGTGATGGATCAAATTCATTATCCAAAGAACATTTGTTAATCTGTTTTATAGATTTAGTGGTTTGGGGTTTTTTTGTCCAGGATGGGAATGTGCAGTGTTTTTGCTCACCAACAACATTCAAGGAGGGTATGCAGTGATACTCAGCTCTTCAGGTCAGCTGGGAATTAATTCCCAGTCATCTGTCTAATGTTATACTCATGGATTGCAAAATCTTGCCAGAAAAAATCTGCCCATTCACTACCTCATTTCTTTTTTTTCCTGTCTACACCCTGATTACATCCAAAATTTCCTTCAATCACCACTAGTTACCACTACAGAAAGCATTTTGTAGCTTTAGACTTGTGCAAGCAAGCTGCAGAAATAATGTACTGCATTTCCATAAGCTTTAGCCAGTCTTCTGTGACAGAAGAAAATTAGCTCTGTATTTAGGTCCTTCATAAGAAATCTAACAATTACATAATAATACATGCACATAAAAAAGTTTCTGAAGCACCTTGCTCAAGCCTTTCAGCTGAATTTTCACCTCAATTATGCCCCTTTCTCAACTCCACCAACTCAAATTTTTTTATTTCTTATTCACACTAGGGTAAGTTAAATCTAAAAGAAAACCATGAAGCAGTTCATTTTGGGGGAAAAAAGGTTTCTTGTGAGGATACTGCTTATCTGCATTTTTGACCATTCATAGAATAAATTACAATATCACAAACAACATATCGATTGACTGGTAAATATGATTATCTTATACTGAGAAAAAGGAAACCAAGGAAATGAATGAACAAAATTAGAAGTCAAAGAAGTTTGATTAGATTATAGGCACCAATGTTGTGCAGAGTATATGAGCCTTAGATAAAATGTCTAAATTTCATCTTTAGACTGTGTTCCACAGGATCTTACATAGTGCTCATGTGGATCAAGTCTTTTGTGTGTGCACACAAAGCTGCTGAAATTTTACCAAATAAGAGTTTTGTGGTATCTGTTGTCAGTCACACCCAGAACCTAAGTAAGGAGGAAGGTAATGGAGAAAAATCTCCATTCACGTTTGGTTTGAGTTTTCTGCAAAAGATGTTTGTCTTTATAGAGAAATTTGAACAATAGTTCCATAGATGCTGGCACCAGATGAAATACTAAAGCCCTGGAAAAAGAGACAATAAAATAAAGAAACTGCTTTCAATTTTCTCCTTGCAGATAAAAGAAAATCAGACACAGTTCTAAAGCAGAATAGAAAAGAGTAAACACTTTCCCGTAAGGCTGCATATATAGGCCTGTATAATGCCTTTTATAACTTTAATGATTACTGGCTCTCTCCCACCATTTCTGAAGGTTGAGACATTAGTCATCAAATGAACAATTGCCACTAATAATTCATCTGGCTGCATTCCAAATAATTGTAAGTCATGGGACAGCCATGGTGTTTTATATATGAGAAGACACGGGAATATTTTCCTAGTTACTGACTGGTTCAGAAAATCCCTGAAGACACATTTAAAAAAAAAACCAAAAACAACAAACAACCAAAACCCCCCCCCAAAAACCCCAAACACCACAGAGTAGGAATACACTCAATGAAAATATACTGTCTTTTCCACACACAGGTCAATACCACTGTTTGCAATAAAGCATGAGCAGGTTTCAAAGAGGTACTAAATGAGAAATCTTCTGAAGTACATGGTTTCTCTGGCCAATAGTTTCAAATTTGACTAACTATGATCAGACTTCTGAAATCAGTGCCAGCCACTCAGTTCTGAAACTCACTTTTACTCTACATATAGATTTAGAGATTAATATTTGGACTGAAATCAATGAGAGAAACAAAAAACAGACTACAAAATTAAATACTTTAAATTTATGGCATATTAGGATGCAACATAAACCATTTCATATGAAGATTCAAGTAAAATATGATCTGGGTCTACACTGTTTTTACAGTCAGGCCCTTCCTAACATAGAAAACGTTTCAGAAATGTATTTTAAAAATGGTCAAAGTCCCTAAGAACTAAAAAACTATTCATATAGGGTCTAATCCTAAGCATTCTTAGGCCAATGCCTCTCTAAACAGGAATTGTTATATTATCGCAATTAAGCTATTCCTAACTCTTGTGAGATGTATACCTATGGAGTCTTTCTCACTAGTTGCCTAGGCTTAGGCAGCTAAGTACCTAAACTTTATAAAATCTAAGTGGGTAAAGTGAACTTGAATCAAGATAATGGTCTTACCAACAGTTCAAGTGGCAAAACCAAAGTATTTTATTGATATATAAAGCTTATGTGCTACCTTTGGCTGAATAGGCCACTCACACAAGTTTTGGGGATTTTGACAGCTAATTTATAAGTGACAGCTCAGAACAAGCAACTAAGACTTCAGGTCTCTCTGTGCCAAAAAGTAATTAGCTAGAACCTACATGAGTTTGCTAGCAGTTAAAGACAAGCTGAGCTGTTTTATATACCCTGTAGAACATTGTCCTTTCAACATTGTGCAAATGAGCTTTCTTTGCAGCCTTGCACAAGTCTGTTGTAAACTAAGGCCAGATTCTGTCTCAGAGGAATTCAGTGAAATCGAGGGACAGAATTTGGCCTATACTTTTAATCACCTGCAAAATTAAAAAATGCCATCTCTTCCAGGCACAAATTTGTCATCTCCTTTTAAATTGAGCATCTACAATAAACCATAATGACACAGTAAATTAAAATGAATATCACTAAAACCTAGCATTAATTAAACACAAATGTGAATTATCTTATAGCAGAAGTACAGAGGCCTTCAGATCTATGTAGCAAATGAACGTAAAAATTAATGCAAGTTCTTCCATCCCCAGTAGTCTTTTAACAATGCATGGGTAGTTTGATAAAATGACAGGTTGATAAACTATTACATTTTACTTCACAGCTGAATTGGTGCTTTAGGAAATCTCATAGCCTGTAATGTTCCTAGCACATAATAAAAAAAGTGAGATGATGATCTAAGTTTTACTTCAGCCTTTGACCTTTAAGGATGAACAGTTTTGTTGCTCATATTCACCGTCACTGAATCTCTGGACTGCATCTAGGTCATTCTTGCCAATTAAAACATCGAGAATCCTAAGGGACTTCACCAAGAAATGAAGAGTTATGTCCTTTTGAAGAGGTATAAAGAGCACAAGTGACTTGAACAAGGTCTTCTAGTCTTTGAGTCGCAGAGGTAAGACTAGAAAATAGTTTTCTTCTAAATCTTCATTCTTCCTTTTCTCCCTGGATCTCGCTGCTTTAGTATAATGGAAAAAAAAACAAACTGTGGGACAAACTTCTGAGCTGCAACTCCTAGCACAGAGTGACTATTTTCATTGAATTTAACAGTTTCAAATCAAAGTGAAAGAGCATGTGCCATTTCTACAGCAACATAGTTAGCAACTATAATCTTCAATCAGTATGAAATGGCAGTCAGTTGAAGCCATGCCAGAACAATAATGAAATAATTACGTTATTGGACTTTCCAGTTTCTGACACAAAAACATTGAATAAAAGAAGAACATTTGTTTCCATCAAATACACTGCTTCTAATTTCACTCTGAAGACATTCTTCAGTGTTTCAGCCTCAGAGGCATTCCCCCTGCTCTCCTACTCCCGCAGCAGTGACAAATTGCCAGCCCTGTTTAACTGCAGCCTCATTTCAGTTTCTCATTTTCTCTAATCTCTCTCAGTGGAATAAAGAGTTGCCCAGCAATATTTCCTGAGAAATTTCATTCATAGATTACAGACATGAAAAGAGAGATTGTGGTCAATTTTTAAAAATCCCACTTTCTATAACTCTTTCCAACTTCATAAGAGAAGACAGTACATTTGCTTAAAAGCCACAGACTTTAAACCTGCGTATATAGAACTTGCCTTTGAAAAGCAGACCCAAACATTGGTGCCTACAGTTGGTTATAGGCCTAACTTTAGGCTGGCTTGGAAATTGGTGGTAATGCACAGAGATAAAATAGTTTTTTCCTTTTTTAACAGACGTTTCTTCTCTTCATAGTTTGCAGCATAAAGCACTTTTAAGCACACCCAGGTAAAGTGGGATCTAGGTGATTTCCCATCAATTCTTGCATCCAGCAAGGAGATAAAATATCTTTTCTGCCATGATCACATATTTTTCTTCTCTTTATCTCATATGTAACAAATGGGTTTGGGGTTACAGAAGGACATTTGGTAATCTATGACCTGCTGATATTCCTTGATTGGCAAGCAGAGAAAATGATCATTAAAATATCTCTGAAAAAAGGCACTTGTTACTGGTTTATACAGAATTTACAGAAAGAGACCACGATGAAATTTCTGTACTCCTAGATAAACACGGTGCAATTCTCCAGCAGAGATGAGAGATTAATGCCTTAGGATATTGCCTCTCTTGCTGAACATTCCGATCTCTTTACTGTTAATGGAATTACATACACTTACTGAAATGCAAAACTACATCTCTCTGCTGATGTGTAAACAAGGAAATAAAAAGTGTATTTATTACAGAAAGAGAGCTTGTACAGACAAAGTACAGGACTGACATTCCTAAGGTTCTTACAACAGTTGTATTACCTTGATGGACAATCAGTGTTGTCAGGCCCTTGAAGGAGGGACTGCATTCCTTATTAGCACTGACAGTCTGAAGGGTGTCTACACTGTAATTGACAGCTGGATTAGGACTTTATTTTACAAATAACAGGGGACATTTGTACATAGCTATGGTGTCAGCTCCCACAAAGTCATTAAAAATTTGAACATATTTGGTATTTTTCTGAAGTGTCCAGCCTCATGTATGTATAAAGGAATCAGAAATCAATGAGAATATCACCTTTCATTTTAAAAACACAAGATATTTTAACTTCTCGTAGTGGAAGTTTTGCTGATTTAAGGTGGTTTGGATCGAATAGTAGCTCACTTGTTTGTTTTTAAATCATGGGTTAGGCTAAGGATTTATATATAGCCTGGCACTGATATACTGCTAAAGAGATCAAGAGTGGGATTCAACTCACAGATTAAATGTAGGTGTCTCCTTATAGGAAACCAACTGAATGCATGTGAACTCCTATTCCAGTCAATGGAGATCTTGTTAATACTGTCAAAGGAGCCAAGAGATATATTGAGCTGATGAAAAGCAAACTGAATCACTCTTTAGACCGAAGTGGCAGTGTTGATTAGGGAATAAATTTTGCCTAAGTAAAGACAGTCAGTGTATTTGAGATGCCATATGACACCCTACCTGGCCTTCCAGCATGTGAGTCAACCCCAAAGGCCTGCATTGTTTCTGTTAACCCCATAGAATCATAGAATGGTTTGGATTGGAAGGGATCTTCAAAGATCATCTAGTCCAACCTTCCTGTCACAGGCAAGGACATCTTTCACTAGATAAGGTTGCTCAAAACCCTGTCCATCCTGACTGTGAGCAATTCCAGTGATGGGGCATCCACAACTTCCCTGAGCAACCCATTCCAGTGCCTCACCTCTCTCACCATAAATAATTTATTCCTTATGTCCAGCCCGAATCAACCTGTTTTCAGTTTAAATCCTTTGACCCTTTTACTGTCACTATGGGTTTTCTTAGTGACAGTCTGTCTTCATCTTCCTTATAAACCTGCTTTATCTATTGAAAGGTCACATTAAGGTCTCCCTGGAGCCTTCTCTTCTCTAGGCTGAACAACCCTAACTGTCTCAGCCTGTTCTCATAGGAGAGGTGTTCCAGCCCTCTGACCATTTTTGTGTCTCTCCTCTAGATCCACTCCAACAGGTCCATGTCTTTCTTGTGAGCAGACCCCAGAGCTGAACACAGTACTCCAGGTGGGGTCTCATAAGAGTAGAGCAGAGAGGCAGAATCACCTCCCTCGACCTGCCAGCCAGACTTCTTTTTTCTGCAACCCAAACTACAAGCTACAATTGCCTTTCTGTGCTGCAAGCATACATTGCAGGCTCATGTCAATTTTTTGTCCACCAGTATCCTGAAATTCTTCTCTGCAGGACTGCTCTCAATCCATTCATCTACACTGATACTGAGGATTACTCTGACCCATGTGCAGGGTCTTGCACTTGGTCTTGTTGAACCTTATGCAAATGTCTTGCAGCCTAGGACATCTCCAAAACTGCCCTTCTGCAGGCAGCTGAATCCAACTCCCTGCCTGCAATTGAGCTTCAGAAAGTAGGTATCTGAAAGTTGATTTCTAAATGCTGGTGACCCATATGGCACTGGTGTTTCAGTGTGCCTTTTTGTCACTGGAGAGCACTATTGACCAACATGAGTGTTATAGACACAGCTCATTTCTAGATTTTTGAGAGTGAAAACCTAAATATAAGTGTCTTAAACTGTGGGTGAATCTCATCCCCTGGATGCCACACTTTCCCAAAACTAGTCTACTCCAATTCATGCTCAGCAGCTCCCTCAGCTCTCTCTGGGAGAGAAGCAGATACCGAGTCCTCAGCAGCCTTTTCCTTCATCAGAAGAATGCAGCTGTAGGAGGAGCACAGTGCTATGACCAAGATATGTGACAGAGGACACCAGAGGCGATAGCTGAAGGAAAGGGCCCTCCCATGTTTAAAGCAAAAAGCATGAGACTCATACCCAGGATGGTAGAGCAGATGAGATGGCAAGGAATCAGTACAGGCAGAACACAGCACACACACTATGTGCTTGGAAAAAGTTCTTCAGATCTAGTAGCTGGTGTGTGCGGATATGGTTATTTTATATAAGAAACACTGTAAATTCCAAAATCAGCACTGACCAGTTTCTCCCTTGGGGCTGGGGAGCAGGATGCTGTGGGGACCTCGGGAATGAGTGTTGCAGGCAGACCCAGGGCCAATAACAGGGCACCCGACAGCCCCTGACACTTTTGGGGAGCAACAAGCTGGGACTGCAGTCCGGCCAGAGGCAACACAGAGATAGGACTGAGCATAGGCACTCCTGCAGCATCACTGGAGCTGGGATGGAACATGGCTGAGCTGAAATGGGGCCCAGGGTCCTGAGTGGTTACTCCCAGGTGAGGCTCATTGAGGACGGTAAGGCCTGGTCGTGGTCTCAAGGCCTTGCACCGTATCTCAGAGGAAATCTTGAATAATGCTAAAGGTTTCCTTACTGAATCCCTATAGTGTCCTAGATCTACTGGTGAGCTGAGTACAAGCAAGCCAAGACACAGACTAAAAATAACTCCATGAAATCTGTAAGTAGTCATGTACATTTTCCCACCGGCATGTCTAACATCAACTTCCAGCCTAAGACTCGGCTAGAAATGAAGTTCAGATGGTCCACTTGGAAATGACACTGCCTCCTAAAGGCTGAATCATGCAAGCATTTTAGTCCACAGAGGCGTTTTGCTTTTTCCCTTCCAGCTCTAGAGTTGTTGACTACCTCTTGTCAGAAACCATTACCCAGTCTGACAGTGGAACAATGCCTTAAACCTTCTCAGGCAAACTCAGACTGACTGTCTCAGACAGTTTAAATTTTTGGTCGAAGATTACCTGACTGATTTTGCCTATAGCGAATTAGGAAGCACACGCATGTGTCACATTGCAGGTCTATAGGCCCAAACCTTGCTCTTGCTACCATAAATGCCTGCCTTAGCTGTTTAATTTCAGGTGCTGAAATAACCCTGCCAAATAGTTATATGTGTATATATATATATATATATATATATGTATAACAGAAGTGTATCGTTTTGTCTTCTAGAATGTGAAATAAGACATTGAATAATAAGGGATCTCCCTTTTATTTCTGTTGCATATTTAGATTGCCACTGTTTATGCTAATTTGAATTAAAAGATGGTATTCATTTTATTTCTGTATTCTCAGAAATGCACCTTAGCAAAGTTATGAAGCAAGTTAAATGGGGAGAAGGTAATTGAGGCTTCAGGGGATGGCAGAGAAGAGGGGCACAGACAGGAGAGAACTGGGAGCCTGTAACTCCTCCAGAAAGCCTGAGGATCTTTGGTGAGATCCAGAAAGCCAGTGGCCAGGCCTGAAAGAATCACAGAATCATCTAGGTTGGAAAGGAAGTTGAAGATCATCTAGTCCAACCATTGACCTAACACTGACAGTTCCCAACTACACCAGATCCCTCAGCGCTATGTCGACCTGACTCTTTAAACACCTCCAGGGATGGGGACTCCACCACCTCCCTGGGCAGCCCATTACAACACCTCACAACCTGTTCTGTAAAGAAATGCTTCCTAATATCCAGTCTAAACCTTCCCTGGTGCAACGAGGCCATTACCTCTTGTCCTATTGCTTATTACTTGGTTAAAGTGGCTCATCCCCAGCTCTCTGCATCCTCCTTTCAGGGAGCTGTAGAGGGCGATGAGGTCTCTCCTCAGCCTCCTCTTCTCCAGACTAAACACCCCCAGTTCCCTCAGCCGCTCCCCGTACAACCTGTGCTCCAGACCCTGCACCAGCTCCGTTGCCCTTCTCTGGACACGCTCAAGTCATTCAATGTCCGTTTTGTAGTGAGGGGCCCAAAACTGAACACAGGAATCGAGGGGCGGCCTCACCAGTGCCGAGGACAGGGGTCAGATCCCTTCCCTGTCCCTGCTGGCCACGCTATTGCTGACACAAGCCAGGATGCCATTGGCCTTCTTGGCCCCCTGGGCACACTGCTGGCTCCTGTTCAGCCAGCTGTCAATCAGCACCCCCAGGTCCCTCTCTGACTGGCAGCTCTCCATCCACTCCTCCCCTAGCCTGTAGCGCTGCTGGGGGTTGTTGTGGCCCAAGGGCAGCCCCCGGAATTTGGCCTTATGGCAACTCCTCCAGTTGGGCTCAGCCCATGGCTCCAGCCTGTCCAGGTCTCTCTGCAGAGCCTCCCTACCCTCAAGCAGATCAACACTCCCACCCAACTGGGTGTCATCTGTAAACTGACTGAGGGTGCACTCGATCCCCTCGTCCAGATCATCAATAAAGATGTTAAACAGGAGTGGCCCCAAAACCGAGCCCTGGGGGACACCACTCATGACCGGCTGCCAACTGGATTTAACTCTGTTCACCACAACTCTCTGGGCCCGGCCATCCAGACAGTTTTTTACCCAGCAAAGTGTGTGCCCATCCAAGCCTCGAGCAGCCAGTTTTGCCAGGAGAATGCTGTGGGAAACAGTGTCAAAAGCCTTGCTAAATTCAAGGTAAACAACATCCACAGCCTTTCCCTCATCCAATAAGCAGGTCGCCCTGTCATAGAAGATCAGTTTTGTCAGGCAGGACCTGCCCTTCACAAACCCATGCTGACTGGGCCTGAGCATCTGGTTGTCCCTCATGTGTTGTGTGATGGTACTCAGGATGAGCTGCTCCATCAGCTTCCTGGGCACCAAAGTCAAGCTGATAGGTCTTTAATTTCCCAGATCATCCTTCCAAACCTTCTTATATATGGGCGTCACATTGGCCAATTTCCAATCTGTCAGGACCTCCCTGGTCAGCCAGGACTGCTGGTAAATGATGGAAAGTGACTTGGCGAGCACCCCAGCCAGCTCCTTCAGCACCCTCGGGTGTATTCTGTTTGGTCCCAGAGACTTGTGTGTGTCTGTATGATGCAGCAGGTCACTGACTAACTCCTCCAGGATTGCAGGGGGGTCATTCTGACAGTGTCTGTCTCTAATCAGACCTCCTGATTTCCACCCTGCATAGCCTCACAGCCTATGGGATGAAAAGAATGGATGGGAAGAATTTGCCAGGGGCAGAAGGAACTGGGAAAGCTGTGTCTCATTCACGTTTCCACACATACATTTAACAGCCTCCAAAACCAAGGATGTAGATCAGCAAGTCCATAGCTAGAGAGGACTAGTGCATCCATCCATCCATGAAAGAAGGGCTCATAATTGAAGATATATAAGCTAAAATCTTAGGAGTTGTTCAAACCCAACCAAGAAGATGCCAAAAAAAAAAAAAAAAAAAAAAAAAGAAGCACCTCTGCCAAAGTAAGAGGGTCCATGGAGTTTTTAAGATGGTATAATTATACCAGTTTACATTCACCGGTTGTAGCAGTGTGATCTGTAGACAGTGGTAAAGGGGAGGGCTTACGGAGGTCATCTGCAGCCTCCTGCATTCTGCAGAAATGACAGCTATTACAGTAGACCAAAAACTCTTCATTCTCACTATCCATTTTCTTTCTGTAACTTTTTCAAACTCTACTTTTGATGAATATGAACCTGTTCTTAGATGTTCAGTTTTAGACAGAAAGGAAAATTATAGTCTGCTTACTGCCAGACACTGCTCAGTGTGCAGGTCAGAACTACAAATGAAAGTGTGGTTGGCTCTCCTTCAGGTGCATTGCTACAGCTAGATTGTACTACATCCGCCTCAATATTTTGCAGGAAACACTGCTACTACTCCCTCACTTTCATGAATTTTCAATCTGTCCACAAAGTTAATGAAAATAAAAGTGTTGTGCTCAGTCTTTTTTTTTTTTTTTTAATTAAAAGATATTGGCAATGACTCAACTTTTAAAAAAGGTTATGGTTGCATTCATTGCTATCACTCTTGTTTTTCAGCTCCCCAGTTTTCCTCCTGACATGAAGCTGCATAACAGCTTTGTGGTCCATAAAGTTATCTCAACAAAAACCTGCTGCAACACTTACCTAATTAAGCTCTAGATGGATCCTCCAACATTACTCCTTACTATATAGGTTATATCAGCTGAAATCTTGACCACTGCCAGGTGGTTTCTGTATTTTTGGTCTCCCAGGTAGAATTCTCAAATAATTTCCAAGATGCACCTGAAGAGACCACAGCTTGCCTGCTGTTAAGTGACTGTGAGCCTGTTTTGATGTCTGTTAGGACTAATTGAGAAGCACATCATTTTTATAGATAATAGGGCCATGGGGACTACTAGATCACGTCCTCTCAAGTTACATATATATCACAGGCCGTTGAGTTTCAAAATGTTACCTTTGCATTCAGCCCAGTCAATATTTTTAAGCTGCTCAAGGCTATATTCCTAGCCCCCTTCAATGAGAGCAATGCCCTCCCCAGCCTGAGAGAAACAGCTTACCTATTTTAGGGCTCCAAGAGAAAGAGCAACGACCCTTGGATGCTTACCAGGACATATATGTATCACTGTGACATCAGTAAATCCATGGCAGTCTTTGCTGTTGTGGAGGCCATCCATCAATTAGGCTGCTGGTCACACATACATTGTTGTGTAATTTAAGAGGAGAGCCACTGCTCTAGACTCATCAGCAAAGCCGATGTCCTGACAAAGGTTTCTCTATGACAGTTTTTGGATGATATTGACAAAATTATCTAATTTAAGCATTCTCAAGGGACTGGACAACATTGTGAGCATTTATTGCACACTGGACACAGCAGAAGTGTACGTAATCTTCTCAGTTTTGGAATGCCATCCTCAGCCTCCTGGGTCTGGTCATCTTCCTCTCTCTGCCCAGTTATATAAAATGTTACAAAAGCATATATTTTCTTTATTAGCATCACTATCTTGTTAGCCCAGTGTATTGCAGAGAACAAGGGAATAGCTCACCTCTGTCCTCCTCTCCTGATGAATATTAATGTTGTTCAGCACCACTGGCAGGAAGGGAGGTAACTTTATTCAGAGGGATTTGAGGAGAACTGGATGCTTTTGCAGCCCTTCAGTTTTTCTAACACTAGCTTTCCAAAGTCTTGGTGTCTATGACTCAGTGGAAGAAGTTGTTGTGTGTGACACAAGGCCCACTGATATTGCCAGATCCACCACCCTCAAGTAACAATCATGAGCAATATATGTGTCTCCACCTGAACTCAAGATCCCGGACTCACTTTCTCATCTCTGGATCCTTTCCTTTTAAGTTGCTTTCTCTACCATCCATATTCACCCTGGAAGCTCAACCAGGTGGTGAAACAGCTTCTTCTGCTCAGGGTACTTTCTGTCCTCCTCCCAGTGGGAAAGAAGCTGTATTTCCCAATACAGCCTTCAAGAGAAGGTCATCACACATAATTCCTCACGCATGTTTAAGCTTATGAGAGAAAATTTCCTCTTGTATTCCTGGTTATTCTCACATGGCTGTCACTCTGCTCCCACCAGAGCTCTTTGCCCCATGGGATATATATAGAGGTCAGGTCCCAAAAAAATTCAGCTTTTAACCTTAACGCTGCTCCCCCAGACACTCCTGGGGCCTGTTTCATATGGTCGTCATATGCTCAAACAAGGTGGTACCCGGGAGTTACAGTAGTCCTTGAAAATGTTTTGGAGACTCTTGGACCCCAACACATATGTCACACTCACTGGTTTATTTCTGTTATCTCCCTGAGTTGTCAACAAAGGTCTGTCAACTGTCTTCTTTCTTGAGGGAGTGAACAACCCAATCTCCAAATGGCTAGAGTTGGTAATGGTTGGGTACAGAACCCACAGGAGGTAATTTCCACCCTGTGCATCAAGGAAGCAGGGACAATGAAGAGAGAGATAGACCTAAGGGACTTCTCAAAGCTCAAAGTCAAGAGTGTCAAAGTTTGAAGGAGAAAGACCTTACCTTACAGAAACAGATGTTTGAGCATGAAGTGAGCCCTAACAGCCAAACTAGAAATGACACAGATTTTTCTTTTCCTCCTTGGAGATCAAGAAGCCATGCAGAGAGCACACATAGACTTTTTGAGATGTCTAAGATTACTTAGACTTCATTTATATAAAAGCCAGTTCCTCTCTGGGGCCCCAGGCAGAATATTCAAAGAAAGATGGGAAGCATAAAAACAGGCTACCTCCTGGCTTGGCTTATTAGAAAATCAATCATTCTGGTGTGAATGGGATCTGTTAAGCTTCATTGATGCTAGTAGAAGTGAATACAAGCTCTCCTCCTGCCTTCACAGCCATTTTCTTCATTTATCTCTTAATTAACTTTTCAGAGCACATCACCAACAGAAAACAACCCATCTTTCCCTCCTGCTTCAGAAACTATTCTTTAATATTGGCCATCAGAGGCTCAAGATTTGTTTAGCACTGTGCAATTAGAGTGAAGAAGGCAGTTATCAGGGTGTATTAAAGAGATATGAACTATTTCATAATCCTATAAAGAATATAACTTGAAATATGTTTTCATATAAGAAGTGAAAAAGTGAGGGAAACTCTTGGACTTCATAATGTTGCTCAGTGTCTAAGATACCTTTTGCATTGCTGGGAGCCTTGCAGTCACAACTCCACAGCCTGCCTTTCACTGCCAGCTCTGTACCCTCTCACTCAGACTGCCGAGACAGCATTTTCCAGAGCTCCAGGGCTGTATTTTTCCCTTGTTGCTGTCATACCGTTGCTCTTATACTGTTACTCTCATACTAGTGCTCTCATGTTTTTACTTTTAATGGCCTTGCACCTACAAACCCTACTAGTGTCATTATAGCAGATTCTCCTTTTGCTATTGGTGTTAGAATCCCACCTTCTTTCCCCGTTTTTTTCCTATCCTTGGTTGCGGCTTGGTGAGCCTGCTGCTTTGTGAAGCAACAACCAACCTAAGTCTCCAGTGTTAGAGATACCATCTTGGTAGGCTTGTGGAGTTCTCAAGTAGAGCATACTGGGGATTAGAGAAAAAGGCAATTAGAAGAGCCAGAGCAGAAGAGGCAGCCTCAGATCAAGATTCAAGGCTTGAAAGTAAAATCAAGACAACACAGGAGTTCACTGAACTATGAGATCATAAACCATTGAGATGATATAGAGCTAGGACAAAACTTCCAGTCAAAAGCCTAAAAAATGCAGTCAGAGTGAGTTTGTAAAACACAGCATAAAAATTGTTCAAAGGGTAGAAGCATAGACATTAGAAAAGTTCAGTCTTCAGATAGCTTTTGTGGTTTTAAGAAGCAAAATCATTTTATGAAAGTCTGGAGACATGGACTGAGAGTACTGAAAAAGAAACAAAGTCAAAATGCTATAATAATCTATATTTTCGTTAGCAAGGCTTCACAAATAGTCAAGACTTGCAAGCAGGGAATCAAGAGGATTTGTTCTGCCAACTGTTTAACATACAGCTACATCCAGAGAGTTCAATAACATAATTATTAACTTATTAACTTATAACTATTAACAATATTAACATATTATTATCAAAATATAATTATTAATTTAAAAGGTTTGGTAGGATTCAGTGTTTATTTCTGCTGAAAATTAACAGTTATAATTTGTGCTTTAATACTGTTCATTAAATTTGGTGTACTAGATAACATACTCCAGTCTTCCTGTTTGCAGGCTGAATGCTCTGAAAAACTGAACTATTTCAAACATATTTTTTCACATTCTATATAGCAATAACCTTGCCTGCCTGTGGAATTGGTGTGAAAACTGTTTCAAAGTTATTTTAAGATGCAAAGGAATCTAATTCAAACTGCTTTGACTTTGGCACCACTCAGTTATAAAGCAGTCCCTGCTTCCAGGTGACTTTTTTAATACGAAGTTTGGAATTTCATTTGGTTACTAGCTACAAAAATTAAAAGCAGAGAAAATGTGAATCCCTATAACCACTATGTAAAAGTAGAGTGGATTATGATCCAGAATCACATCACTTATCTCCTTGGCAGGTCCTGTGAACCAGTCAGGAAGGAGTGGAGACCAGGAGCTCATCCAGGAGGCCCTTTGTCTCTTCCTCAGATGGCAATGGAGCTCTGACAATGTGGCCTTTTGACAGGGTGGCTTGTTTCAAATTGAAACAGTAGGAATTTGAAGTGAGTCGCCACTACGAAGCCAAAAGGGAGAAGATCTTTCACATAGATTTCTTCCATGTATAGGTCAATTGGCAGACACCTGACTTCTCTCACAATGTGACTAAACCTGTATTAGACAGTGACAACTCTGTGTGAGTAACCAGGTCACCGTCCCGTCCTCCAGCCAGGCTCTGACCTTTGCTCATAGAGCGTTGACCCATAAATAATTTTACAAGGTCACCAGACAATGGCCAACCCATAACGTATCACCACATCTAGTTCTTTCTCCTTCTACTGGTTTGAGTTTTTGAACCCACAGCAGTAATTGCTACATCAATACTTGTTATTCATCCTTAAATTCCTGAAGTTTCACTTTGTGCTATTAAATTTCATCACAGCTTTAACCCCCTAACCTTCAGGGTCATCTACTTTGTGCAAAATATTCATAATCTCTTTGATATTAACAGTGCCAACCAGCTTTATAGCAGCAGCACTAGAAAATTCATCTGTGAAATGCCAACCTTTTTTGCCAAGGTCACTAATGAAAATAATAGAGCAAATAATTCATAAGATTAATTCTTGAGGAAAAACAAAACCAAAAACCAACCAAAAAAACCACCACCACAACAACAACAACAACAAAATTTATTTTTCGATAACATTAGCCCATTTCTGTAAAGAAATTTGGTACCTGAAACATTGGCTCCTTGCTTGGAGATATTGACAATTTCTAAACTTGTTCTATGTGTATCTTATAAATTATTCCTTGCAGAGGTATAAAATGAAATTTTTGATGTATGAATAATTTCCCTCAGGTTAAGAAGTGTTTGTATAGATAGAGAAAGAATTTGAAAAATCTTATGACCAAGACACATCTGCAAAGCCAAGTGCTTTTATTTATTGTAAGATGCACATTTATTTAAGTCTTTCACATATAAGGTCTTTGAATTTCTAGGAGTAAATATATAGAGTTTTTAGACCAGATGACATCAAACAAATCAGAAAGAGCTATATCACATATACTAGAAGACTGGCAGCTAATTTGCTTGTATTTTTTACTTTCCTGTTTGGTGTTTTGAGATATTTTTTTTTCACATTTCACATGCATTTTGCTGATTTCTAGTAAAAATTAAGACTGTTATCATTATTTAAAATTTATGGAGAGTAATTGGCCTAATTGAGACACTAACAAAATGCAAACCCATGACATTTTAACGTTCTGTGTCACCTTAACACATTCTGAGTAAATGACGGAACATAAAAGGATTTGTATCTCTGTTTCATGCAAGACTACAAAGAAGCAGCCTACAAAATAAATGCTTCATCCTGTACCAAATACAACAGGACAAATATATTTCCTTGCCCTGCTCTTTCCTTTCCACAAAGACTACAGCCAAGAGCAAAGGCAGTCGATGAAGAGAAGTGTCAGACCTGTGCTGTCAGACCTGGGACAGCCCAAACCCAGGCACTGCCTTGGCTAATCCTGTAGCAAATCCTGTGCTACACCCCATCTCTCCCAAGTGCTAACTGTAGTAGCCTACATCTCTCATGGATGTTAGATGATTACCAAACAGCTCTCCTCAATGAAACTTGTAACTCCCTTTTGCTTTCATCTTTTAATTAAAACAACTCTCTATCATGTTTTCTTGATTTGTCTGAAGTGATAACCACACTTCTGCCTGTCAGCAAATAGCAGTAATTCCACATCTATCTCTGGGAACCAAATGACACAAGTAAAGGAATAAATCTCTGATGTCAGGGGCTGTTGTTGATTTGTTCTACAGAGACTGACAGTCAATCTGATATAATTTCTGAGGTCAGAGTACATAAATAGCAGCTTATGCTGTTTTTTCCTTCCTCAGCCCATATCTTGTATGGATTCATTTCCTGCAAATGGGTTCATAAAATGCCTTCAGAGAATATTTAGAGATGAACATTGTAATGGGGATTAGTGCTTTTCTGTTTCCAAGTTATTTTTCTTTCACCATAGCATCTGGTCTCTTTGGCAGCATGGGAACATGCCATTAGTAAATAATATTACTGCCCTTAGAAGACTTACATTTCCGGCTGACTGTCTCTTATAGTCCTCAATATAAACAATATGGGCAGAAATTTTTTCCAAAAGGCTGAGGTTGTTTTGGGAAGTGTTGGTGGGGGGATGGATTTTGGAAGTACTTAAGTACTGAAACATATTTTTTACAACTCCTTTGCTCATGCTTCATCAACATCTTCACCATAAAATGAACAGGAGGTCATAGCTCCAATCACATGTCTTTCCACATGTTCCAGGGCATGTAACTGAGGGCAAAAGTCTTAGTCACCAACAAACTATCTTATGGGTTTCTTGCCTGTGTTCAACACCTCTGAATCCTGGAAAAGTCCTCACTTTACTATTAGCTTATTCAAAGGCATCCAAAAATGTGGGTAAGCATGGAATAAGACTTTAGATTTTGATTCCTCTGAGGAAGACTAGATTTTGGTTTACAAGCCTATTTGGAAGATCTGATAAATAGGAAGTATAAATTTGCTCGATTAATTTTTCAACAGAGAACTTACATAGCTGGAAAATACTGCATGTTATTTTTCTTTCCAGACCAAAAATATACGAAAAATGTATCCAGACATACTACAAGAAGACTTATTCACGTAACATAGTGGAGAAAATAATGTTTTGGTCAAAATATTTTTTAAAGGAAAACAAAGAAACAAAGGCTCACTTTGAGGTTAAAACAACACATAAGGAGTCATGAGATAGTCATTCCTGGACCTGATACTTTATAGTTATGTGACCTTGAGTAAAGTTCATATATGGCTCAGTACTGCTCCCATGGAAGCCAGTGACAAATCTTTCAAAACTTTCAGTGGTGAAATAGTTAATGTGGTAAAATGTGAGGCCCTGAAGCACTGTAAATTTTTGATTTGATGCAGATTGTGTGGAGGGACCTCATAAAGCCAGTTGTGGTCCTTGACTTCATCTTGGGCCAAACTGCACATCGTCTATCTGAGAATTGACTTTACTCTTTTTTGCATAGCTATTTAGGTTATAAAAACCCCAATTATGCAATACAATGTAATGCATGGCAAAGTAGCATAATGTGATATGATGCATGATATAATTTGATATATGAGTGAACAATTATAATAGTATAATAATGTAATATAATGTAATTATAGTACAATTAGGATGTTATATATATAACATCCTTACATGACTTCTACAAGTTAGAAAACAACTTCAAATACATTTATATTTATATTATGTATATTATTTATAATATGTGATAAGCAGCAGTAATGCAGACCAGCAACAAAAGAAAAGTCCTAACTGAGCTGTGGGACTTATTGCCCCAGGATGGTTCACTTACTGAAATTTATGGAGGACACTGTTTAAACTCACAGAAGGAAAATCCACTGAAAGTTACTAAATTCTTAGTAACCATAACCCACTCAATTCCTTTCCAGAGCTGATAAATGTCAGGCTGGTAGACTGTGTGGGAGAAGGATCATATACCTTGTCCTGTTCCTATACTCTACCTGGAAATAGAATTTTAGCCACAATCAGAGACAGGACAGATAGCTGCATAGAACTGTGTGCAAGTAGTGAACAGATCAGGGTGGTCCCTATATTCTTACAGAGGGAGTCTAACTCCAGACTGCCATGCAAAATGACTTGGGGAGTTGGGGGGGGCATTGATGCTGTAGGCAATTTAGCACATGGTAATTTTAATTGTGTGAATAATCCCTCTGAAATTAGTTTCTAAATCAATAGCATATTTACGACATTACAGAAAGCTCTGAAGCTCAGAGAATAAGCCCGGAAAGAAGAAACAGTCCCTGAGCTGCAAACAAACCCTCACAAACAGCTGCACCAATAGGCTGTGAAGGGATGGGGAAGGAAGCATTAGTGAGTTTTGTCTGGGGAGTAAGCGTGAGCAAAGTGCAGGATGACTGGGAATTCACAGTCACCATTCTGAATAAGAAGTTATTAAAAACTGGCTGATGAAGCATCCGTGGCCTGGGAAGAGATTTAGGCTGAATGACCACTTCTGCAAATGCACAATGATTATCTTCATGCGTACATGGCTGGGGTGAAATCTACTGCTAGGCATGTAGTACTCCAATTTATACAAAGAAAACTCTTTTAAAGGTGATAGGACTTACTGAGACTGGCATAACTAATCAAACAGAAAACACCAACTCTTAACTGAGGAGAGTTTTCTTGACTGACAGATTTCTTTTTCTTTTTTAATGCTTTTGCCTGAAAATATCCATTTTATTCATAATTTCTTCAGAATGCACCCACAGAAAACTAAAGCAAGCTGTGAGATCAGTTGTTTCTATAATGCAAAGGCTGGTGAAGAGGGATCTTCTGTTTATTAGATACTCTATTTTTGAAAATTATGATCGTAGTACTGAAACTTCATGAACACTCAGTTCAGGGGCCAAAGTCTAGAAGTCTGATAGTGCTACATGCATTCCTTGAGAGAAATAATGGTCATATTTGCCTTGGAAGTAGTAACGTATGGTGGAATTATACAGCTGATGTGCTGGCCAAATTCAGCTGTAAAAAAATAATCTGCTCAGTCTGCCCTGAGGTCTGTTCTTGCCATTTGGTGTCAATTGACCATAAATGAGAACTATCACTGTGAATCATCAGATGACATTAGGGGGCCTAATCATCTAAGATATTATTTTAGAAGAAAAATCTTTACTGTGATTTTTTTTCCTCAGATAAAATAACTTGTAATAAAGCAAAGGCCATAATTAAAATTTAAGATATTATTTTTCTCTCTTGTGTAACATCTTGGACAACTAAAGGTTTGCACTTCATAGATCTGTAATGATAACTGAATCTCTGTACAGATGCTAACATAATGCAGGCTGAAGTAGAAATAACATTTTGGACTCACTACAAAATTTTGCTGTTTTTTTCACTAACATAGGATTTAATTTCAAAAGGCTAACTTACATTTCAAGATGAAGTACTGTTCATTAATGAAAATTGTCATTAAAAAGTTGATGTGTTATATGCAAAGGTAACACATCTACTTCTGAATGGCTTCCAGGAGAAGACATTGCAATTCTACACCTCCAGAAAGTTACGTCTGTTTATCTTTAGTGTGGAAGATCAAGACACATAAATATTGTTGACTCATATGTGAGTTAAGAGGGATGCTGGTACTGGGTTGCCCAAGTGGTGGCAAGAGTTTACCATCTCTCTGATGCAAAAAAATATATGTAGATTTTAAAATTTCCTTTTCTGCCCAGCTCTTCACCTTTCTTACTGACATTTCCTTAAACATCTGTTCTCTGTGCAAAGAATGTATTTTTTAGAATTCGCTTGATATAAGCTGAATTATTGTCTCAAACTTACTGTTCACGGTATTTGAGTAAACAATTAATTTGTTCAGTTTTGGACATTGCCTGAAGACAGCCTAACCATACTTTTCTGCAATTACCTTTATAAAGCATTCAATGAATAAATCACAGAACATGTTCTGCCTTCAAATACAAAAGCAAATATTCAGGATTTTAGAATGTGTGACTAGTACTCTCTGTGTTTCAGAAGAGGTACCAGTGAAGGCATGAATAATGAACTTAGGAACCCACAAGGCATCTGTAGTAACTATCAAATACAGCAAGTTCCTATTTCATGTTCACCACAGAGACGTGGTGGGATGACTTATGACTGCTTAAGGGTCAGGATTAAAGGCAGGGCAAGCACAGGAGATGTTATAGTGGGAGTCTGCTACAGGACACGTGACCAGGAAGAGTGAGTGGATGAGGCCCACTATAGACAGATGGGAACAGCCTCATATTCACAAGCCCTCATCCTCATCCAGGACTTCAACCACCCCGATATCTATTGGAGGGCAACAGAGCAGGACACAAGCTATGCAGGAGGTTCATGGAATGTGTTGGTGATAACTTCCTTCTCCAAGGAAGGAGAGGAGCCTTGGAAGAGGAGCCAATGAAGAGAGGTGCTATGTTGGACCTTGTTGTCACCAAGAAGGGGCTGGTGGGGAATATCAAGCTCAAGGGCAGCCTTGGCTGCAGTGGCCATGAAATGGTAGAGTTCAAGATCCTTAGAGCATCAAGGAGAGTCTTCAGCAAGCTCAATACCCTGGACTTCAAGAGAGCACTTTGGCATCTTCAGGGATCTGCTGAGCAGAACACCATGGGATAAAGCCCTGGAGAGAAGAGGGGTCCAAGAAAGATGGTTAATAATCAACGATCACCTGCTCCAGCTGAGGAGTGATGTATTCTGACAAAGGGGAAGTCAGGTAAGACTGCCAGGAGGCCTACATGGATGAACAAGGGAGCCTACAGAGGGTGGAAGCAAGGAGAGATAGCCTGGGAGGAATACAGAGAAACTGCCCAAGCAGCCAGGGATCAGGTTAGGAATGCCAAAGCCCTGAGAGAATTAAATGTGGCCAGGGATGTCAAGGGCAACAAGAAAGGCATTTACAGGTACATTGGTGATAAACTAGGGGAAAATTTACCTCTCCATAATGAAACAGGAGACCTACTTACCTGGAATATGGAGAAGGCTGAGGTACTCAAGACTTCTTTTCCTCAGTTTTCACCGACAAGGGCTCCAGCCACACCACATAAGACTCAAAAGGTAAAGTCAGGGACTGGGAGAATGAAGAACCACCCTCTGTAGGAGAAGATCAGGTTTGAGACCATCTAAGGAACCTGAAGGTGCACAAGTCCACAGGGCATCATGAGATGCATCCACGGGTCCTGAGGGAACTGGCGGATGAAGGGACTAAGCCACTATCCATCATATTTGAGAAGTTGTGGCAGCCTGGTGAAGTTCTCTCTGACCGGAAAAGGGGAAACATAACCCCCACTTTTAAAAGGGGAAATAAAGAAGACTGGTGAACCATAGGCCAGTCAGTCTCACCTTTGTGCCCAGCAAGATCCTGGAGCGGATCCTCCTGGAAACTATGCTAAGGCAGATGGCAAATAAGGAGGTGATTGGTGACAGCCAACATGGATTCACTAAGGACAAATAGTACCTGACCAATTTTGTGGCCTTCTACAATGGGCTTACACTGTTGGTGAACAAGGGAAGAGCAACTGAACATCATCTACCTGGACTTGTGCAATGCATTTGACACTGTTCCTCACAACATCCTTGTCTCTAAATGGAAGAGACATGGATTTGATGGATGGATCACTTAGCGAGTAAGGAATTGGCTGGATGATCACACGCAAAGGACTTGCAGTCAACGGCTCAAGTGGTGTTCCTCAGAGGTCAGTCCTGGGGCCTGTCTCATTTAACATCTTTGTTGGAGACATGGACATGACATGGAGACATGGATTGAGTGCACCCTCAGCAAGTTTGCTGGTGACACCAAGCTGTGTGGTGCAGTTGACACACTGGAGGGAAGGGATGTGCCATTCAGGGGGACTTTGACAGGCTTGAAAGGTGGGTCCGTGAAAAACTCATGAAGTTCAGAAGTCCAAGTGCAAGGTCCTGCACATGGGTCAAGGTAATCCCAAGCACAAATACAGGTTGGGCCAAGAGTGGATTGAGATCAGCCCAGCAGAGAGGACTTGGGGGTACTCAGGGACGGAAAACTACATATGAGCCAGCAACGTGTGCTTGCAGCTCAGAAAGCCACCATATCCTGGGCTGCATCAAGAGAAGTGTGGCCAGCAGGTCGAGGGAGGGGATTCTCCACCTCTACTGTGATCTTGTGAGAATCCACCTGGAGTGCTTTGTTCAGCTCTGGTGCCCCCAACGTAAGAAGGACAATGATCTGTTGGAGCTGGTCCAGAGGAGGGCCACGAAGATGATCAGGGGGCTGGAGCACCTCTTATGATGACAGGCTGAGAGAGTTGGGGTTGTTCAGAAGAGAAGCATTCAGAGAGACGTTCTAGTGGCCTTCCAGTACTTAAAGGGGGTCCTACAGGAAAGAGAGCAAGGGACATTTTATCAGGGAGTATAGTGACAGGATGGGGAGGGGCGGGGG
>NW_020799091.1:57080705-57188810 GCF_003259725.1 Athene cunicularia | reverse complement strand
CATTTGCACAGCTCACTGTGGTGCAGTGAACAAGTCCTTTGGCCAATTTCAATGGAGCTAGCTCCATAGCCCAGCACTGCGAGGGCCAAGAGGCATGGTGCTACTGGGCCTGGCTCTGCATCTTTGTGACCCCAGTGAGATTGGTGCTGCGTTGTCATATCGATGTAACAGTTTTAAACTGAAAGAGGGTAGATTTAGATTAGGTGTAAGGAAGAAATTCTCTACTGTGAGGGTGGTGAGACACTGGAATAACTTGCCCAGAGAAGCTGTGGCTGCCCCCTCTGTGGAAATGTTCCAGGCAAGGTTGGACTGGGCTTTGATCAATTTGATGTAGTGGAAGGTGTCCCTGCCCTTTGCAGGGGGGTTGGAGTTAGACGATCTTTAAAGTCCCTTCTAACTCAAACCGTTCTATTATTTTATTATTCTATGGTCCTGTCTCAGATGACTCTTGTGAAGACTGAGCCCTGAGTTCTTCTGTAAAATACATGCAGTATTAACAGGAAGAAAGTTTTTTTAATTATTAATATTTTGACATTTTTACTCCATGATCACGTAACTCTTTCTAAATCTCCAGGAAGTTTTCTGCCTCCATTCAAGTGCCTTAAATGTGAACTAAAACCTTTATAAAAATTGATTAAAACTGATGTCATGATCAATAGGCTAGTGTCTATTATGAAATATAATCTGGAAGACTGCATTGAGTTCAGTGAAATAGCCACATGTCTTCTTGGCGTCTGAGAGTACAGAATAACCACCTGGGAATACATCACTTTTGCAGCGGTCAAAAAAAGGTCTGGAGTTAGTGGCATTGGTTTAAATAACAATCTGAGGGGTCGCTCAGATCTCTTCCAGTTTCACAGGAAATGATGGGCATGCATCAGAGCACTGCTAACTATTTCAGTCCATGTCTTCCAAACCAAAGGCAAGGTAATCTTCTTTTTCTTGCTGAAAACCCCATTTTTGACACCTATACTCTCTTTGACTTCTGGACTTCTCACTTGGAGAAAACATCAGAATGAGTCTGGTTAAAAATATACAAATACAGTGTTTATGTCAGACTTTCCTTTTTTTTTTTTTTTTTCTTTCTTTGACTTGTTCTGTAACTGGCTATTAACACAGCAGATCTACAAAAGCATTTTGAGAGGTTTCTTTAAGCTGGTACTTTTGCCATTGTTGAGCTAATCTGAAAGCAGGAAAGACCCTTTTCCAGGGAAATATCCTATGCTGAAATCTGTGTCCATAATCTTTTTTCTGGAAAGGTTCAGCTAAGATGGTACAAGTGCTTCCTCACAAACCCATCAGGCAATGGACAGAAAGAGGTTTCTCTTCAGAGAAGCTCATCCTACCAACCTGACACTTACCTGGGAACAAGGAAAATCATCCTCTGGAGCTGCCTCTTTCTCTTTACAGACTCAGTGGGTTCCCAGAGGACTAGTCTTAATTGAATGTCTCATTTTTGAAAGAGAGGCAATAAGAATCCCTTCTAGATTCCTTCAGTCCAGCTTCTCACCTGAAGGAAAGATGAACAAAACAGTCTTAAAACAGTCTTAAGGTTTTGTGCCTATACGTTAGAAACCTATATCCCCACTATATCATTATCAGGAAGTTTAGAAGATCGGTTATAAAGAGTTTGTTTGTTGCAGTAATTCAATCAAGGAACACTAAGTAACAACCAATAGCCAAAACACCATTGGCAATGTATTGATTTACTGTGTTTTTACTGGAGCTATAGTGGGTTTCGTTCTGAAATAGTCTATAAAAACCTACTCAAAGTAGGCCGTTATGAGCATTCTTTCTGGAAAGAAGAATGAAGGAGTCATGTGCTCCAAAATACCCAGAAATTAACTACAGAGAAAAGATCATGGAATTTGTTTTCTGTATACCAAACATTCAAATGTCAAAGCATTCTTTATGTGTTTCTGTTGGTTTTTTCTTCCTTTTTTAAAGGAGGAAATGCAAAAAAAAAAAAAAAAGAAAAACAACAAAAAAAACCCAAACCAAACCAAACCCAAAACACCAAGTTCAAATGTTCTCTGTATTTTTATGGCAGGATAGGCAGTGCTGATCAATGAAAAAAAAAAATTAAAATACAGGACCCTGATGTATCTGTTGACTTCCATTGGAGGTACACTTCGGGTGCTATTTCAGCCCAATGGGAAAGATGCTGTTTCCAAGCTGTCTCCAGGATATAGCGATGATGAGTATCATTATTTTATCATGTTGCATTTTGATTTTCTTTGGGTTTTTTAAGCAGCATCTTCTAGGGTGCAGAAGGGCATGATTTATTTTAAGAAAAGGTAATTTTCTCAACACTATGAACACAATGGTCCCTTTATTAAGGAAAAGAAAATAAGTAGGAAATGAACTCTGATAAATCTCTGAAACTTGACCCTTTGCCCACTATTAATGTGAAAATAATCTGCAAACATCAGATAAAATACAAATTAAAGAAAATTTCGCTAATCCAGAAGGTACAAAAGGCTGTTGACACAGATAATGTAAAACAGTAACTAAATGTGATAACAGAAAGTCAGTTTGAACTTCCAGATTGGGGGACCGGACACGACAGAAAACCCAAATCTCATTTTGGAAACCTGATAAATTCATGCTCTTATCAAGCTTTCGGCAGTCATTATTTATAAAAGTCTGACATCTGGGTATGGTGGGTTTTCAGTATTAACAACACTCAACCATGACAGATGGCTACTGCCACAGAAAACCTTTGTTAAGAAAAGATTTGGTTTTTTCCTCTCCTATTACCTAAATCCCATGGCTTTGAATGTAGAATTTGATGGAGGCAGAGGCAGCAATTTATTTCCTTAGAAAAATAAGGCAATTTCCTAATAATTCAAATTGTTTTTTCAATATAGTAGCATTGTAAATATTCAAATTTTATTTTTGATCTAGATTTAGTTACAATATTCATAGTTTACTGGCTTATTCTTTTTGGTTTAACAGGTTTAAAACATGTTCAGTGTCTTTATCACAGGTTTGGGATTTATTTAGTTTGAGTACTGCAAGCTTTGTGTCACCTATAATTTTTTTTTTCCTTCATTGTTAGAAAAAGAAACAATCACCATTTGCTTATTTCTACTATCATTACTCCAATTTTACATTTGATAAATATTGGCTCAAATCTGCAAATATCTACTCAGCCTTAATATCTGCATGTAATCTCAGTGGAATCGACAAGTAGGATTTACGGGATACTCAGTGGCATCACAACAATCTTTCTATTGACTTAAAAGAAATTCAGGTCAGTCATTGTAAGAAAAACTGGGCACAAGAAGGAGTTCCTCAATCATTTCTGAATAATTTGTGCATTTCTTACAAATTCTGTGTCAAATACAGTTTTGCAGAACAGAAAAGCATACCTGTAAATGAAGCTTTCTTTAAAAGGTAGTCTGGGGCCACTTATTGTTCATCTGAAATTCTGGTTTTTAGCATAGTATTGTATTGTGCATGGTCTATTAGTATTTGGAATACGGTTCTAAAAGTCCTTATTGTTATTATAATTAAGGCTAGTATGACTGTCCATTCCTATTTTTGTGCACCGCCTGTCTTTTTTGCTCAGTGGTAATCACATAGGAGTGTCATGGTAAGAAACAATGTAGTGTTTTTTTGTCTTTTCTTAGAGGAAAAAGGATAGTGAGCATCATGCAGCTGCCTTCTTTTCCTCATGTCACTTTTCCTTACTAACAATCCAGCACACGCAGCACCACAGCTACCAGCCTGTTTGCATTGCCAGTGCCCAGCATATTCACTCACAAAACAATCCCAAGCTGAGAAAAAAAGCTTCACTGAGCACCCCTGAGCCATGTCTTGGCTGCTGAAGGAGACCCACAACCAGACTGTGCCATCTCAGACCAAAACAGTTATTCTGGAGAGAAACCTCATCTTTTTCTTTGACACATCCAATTGTCTGCTGATCCTTGAAGAATCTGGTATTGATTCAACCTTCTGTCAGACCAACATCCAGCCTCTCAGTCCTATGCAAGCAGAAACAGAGACGAGGCAAAGGCTAACTACACACTCAGAGTAATTTATAACCTGAAAACAGTCAGTTGTGGGTGTAGTCTACAAAGTATAATGGGAACAGCTACAGCACTGCCTATGATTGATCGTCTGCTGTCAATACTGTTCCCATCTGCTGGGATCTCTCTGCTGCATTTGGCAGTCTCAAGTATGAGCTATAGAGGTGCCAGCTGAAAGTAGGGCTGAAAAAGTTTTCTAAACCAGTTTAAATCTATCCTGAAGAAGAGTAAAAGGAGATGACACATCTTTTTGTAATATCTCCCAAAGATTATTTTTTCCCTTTTCATATTCAACATTTACCTGCAACTACTAACCAAGCAATCAAGTTGATAGAAAAGCAAAGGAGAACATTCTGAAAGTTTTGGAAATATTCACATTCACAGAGGTAAATTCAAGCCTCTGCTCTGTTTTCTTTACAAACACTAAGATCTCTCATAGTAGCATTCCTAAGCAATCAAGTAGTTCTGTGAGGTTAGAAGACTGCATCCTATCTTCTGTCTACTGATTTTTCCTTTTCTATAAGTGCCTTTATCACTTCCATGTGGACAAAAGCAATGAAATAACCTAGATGTCAACTACTACAGAATATTCAACATGACTCTTCAGCAAAACATCATCCTAGGAGTATATAAAACTATTTTTCTGCTTTCTGCATTGGCTTTCCAGAAAATACCAAATGAGGCTGAAAGTCTTGCACTTCTTCTTTAAGGCTTCCCCTCTTTAAGCCTGCTGCAGGCTGACTACATAGTTGACAATTCTGTTCCACTGGCATAATGTGATTTCTATTATAAGTGTATAGCTTTCCTGTTTCAGACAAGCAGCTTTCTCAAGGGACTGGATGATCCAAGACTACAGATTGAACTCACATGGAGACTAAGGACTGTCACAAGAAAACTCAGCACCTTCTGCTGTTTGGATGTCTCTTTCTTTAATGCAGGTAGAGGTTGACTTGCACAGCAGAAGAAATTCTCCAAAATTGTCCCACCCCACATAATTATACCACTGCATGTGTTATTCTTTTCTAAGAGAGAAAATGGAAAATGGAAAAAAACCCAAAAATCAAAAAACCAAAACCAAAACCAAAACAAACCAAAAAAAACCAAACTTCGGTATGACAAATGTTAAGTATGCTGCTTAACACACTCCTGAAAAAAATGTTGGACCTTTTTGGTAATGAGGTAGGGCAGGATGGAATAAGACAGGTTAGAGTAGAATAGAATAGATAAAAAGATAGAATAAGAATAAGAATAAGAATAAGAATAAGAATAAGAATAAGAATAAGAATAAGAATAAGAATAAGAATAAGAATTAGAATAGAATAGAATAGAATAGAATAGAATAGAATAGAATAGAATAGAATAGAATAGAATAGAATAGAATAGAATAGAATAGAATAGAACAGAATAGAATAGAATAGAATAGAATAGATCATCCTTTAGACAAAGAACTTGGTAGTTAAGGTAGTTCAGGATGTCACTTCAACAGCTTTGCTTTAATATCAATGCAGACATTGATCTTTAACACCTTGGTCTTTAGCGTGAAAATGAGACCACCTGTACTCACCAGAAGAATCCTAATTCTGTACTGCCTTACAGTCATGAATGCAAAGTGAGTACAGATGTCCTGGTAACGCTGTTTTTTTAACAGCCTTGGAACTCTGCTAAAGTGAAACTGATTGCACAAAAGGAAAGTCAATGAAGATCCAGATCTCAGTAGTGATGGGAAAAACAGTTTTGTCATCTTGGTTATGTAAAGCAGTTTTAAGTTTGCCTTGGCCTGTCAGTTCAGGTAGGTTTCATGACTCAGTTGTTTTACTAGAATAGCAAAAAGAATGTGGGCTGATGTTTAACCGTTTGCACAGGTAAAGAAAATTTCCATTAAAGTATTAAAACCAAACCATTGTATCACAAAGCTTTGTTACCTAAATGGGAAATTGTGAATCTATGTCCCTGTAACTCTTGTGAAGACTACATAAAAACAGATTCATTATCGGAGGTTCAAACCCAAAAGGACTGAAAATCTGTGACAGTTAGAATTCTCTAATTTTCTGGAGATTTTTTTTTAGCATTTCAAGTTAAAACAGTAGTGAGTTTTATTCACTGAATAAAGTAAAAAACATCTGAACTGTTGTATTACTTTGTCCTTTGCTTTCAATTCTTTACAAAATTAGAGGGTGTGCCTTTCATATAGCTTGAATTTTACTAGAAGTGGTAAAAAAAAAAAAGTGGTAAATATTGAAGTTAAACATTGTTTTAAAAAGTTAAAAATATGTTCTAAATTAATCCAGTTTCTTTTGCTTATCTTATTAGCTGATCATGACTTACCTGAAATATGGAAGGTCAACACACGGTGGTACGTTATCAGCATTAATAGCAGGCATCCTAATGTAGAAATATTGTACATAATTATATTGTGAGTTAAAATACAGTTTCTTTATAAATGTATAAGAAACAAGCACGTATCTACTGCGGTAAGCACCACAGGACTCCAGCCAAGGTGGGATATGGGACCACTTCCAAGTGTGATAAATCTCCAGTTGGTTCTCAGTCATGAAACAAGGATAGACTTGGGTCCACATCATGTACCTCCATGCTTCACTCTATGTTCAGTGAGAAGGCATTTTAGTGGTCAAGCAGGGATGGAACTGTCGGTACCCTGATAGACCTTCCAATCTGATAACTGGGGCACCAGGATGCCAGGGAACACTGTGCAGTACAGCAATCTGCATCTCACATTGCTATAATGACTGATGAGTATTATAAAAAGCTCAGTTCATCTTTAAGGATCATTATCATAAAAAGTCACTGACATTTTTAAGCAATATAAGAAAACTTAGCTGCATTGCCTTTTGAGAACCTGGCCCTATGCTCTTGCACAGACAAATTGCCTATGCATGTGCCAATACATCGTGTTGCATAACTTCAAAGCACTATGCATGCATTACACTAGATAAATTTTAACCAGCTAATATTGAATTTGTCATTAGATAAAATGAGTAACAGAGTTTGAAGCTATGAAAGCTCTTCTAAGCAAGCCATTTTGGAGAGTGATTTTGCATCTTACCAAAGTGTGTTGAAACACTAATCAACATACCACAATTAGAGACTGGCATTGCTGTTAGGATTTGGAGAGCTATAAAAAGCAGAGTTAAACTCTTCCTTATTTATTGGACTACTTAATCCTTTGTCAGTCTGATATGTGTTAAAATGCATGAGTTTATTAAAAAGAATTGCAATTCTACATATACTGTGCAGCCCAGCAGAATTTGACTAGTTTATATCTCATGTCATATGGTAAAGGAATAGCAGAGGAATTATTGTGAGGAAAATATCAGTCATACTTAGTTCCCAGGTACATTGGTTCCCCATTGTGCACAGGGTTTACTGGACATCATGTTTTAGAGTTCAGACATTCACACTATGAAATGTTTCCAAACCCAACCTTAGCTCCAGTCTTATGTTCCTTTTTTTATCATTTCCTTTTTATTTATGATTCATCACATTTATTAAGATAAAAGCTTGCATTGCAGAAACAGTCTAAACTATACCCCCTACATACAAACTGATCTCCAGATGACTAGCAAAATTGCTGCCTTTGTATACTTATGGGCTGACGTGATAACTGAAAATAACTTCCATTAGCACTATAAAAACTCCAGCTGATACCAAATGAATTTCATTTGATACCAGCAGAGAAAAATATTGGCTACTGAGATATTCTTTGTTCATGGTTATTTACAGTTAGCTAGAATCCATGTACCATTCAGGAATCAGAAGTCTCGAGATGTTTTTCTTTACATCAGGTTCTTAAACACAAGCTTTCCCCTCTATGACCACCTAACATTCATACATTTAAATGAAATTCTTCTCTCTTAGTCGATACGGCTTCTGTGTCTTTGATTCATTGCAGGAAACCACTGCTTATAAAGGAGCTATAGGAGCTTGACTACCACTACCACCTAGGTTGATTTTGTCTTACTTCCACAAAATTTGCTGAAAAGATTGCTCCTTAGGTTCATGGAATGCAGAGTTAGCCAGTGTTACAGGCTATGATAAAATTATTTTTTTCTTGGTGTCTTGTGAAACTGCATTGCACACGCAGAACCAGGGCACTTTTGCATCAAGACAAGACCAAGATGCCATGTGAATATTTAATGTCACTGCATCCCTAAGTGAACAATTGTGTACATTATCTGCTGAAGGGCAAATCACAGAGATTATGTTAGAGCATTACAAATGATCAGCAAAGGAGAGTATCTTCATGGCTAGTTTGAATGCTCTGGTGTTGTTGGATAGTTCCAGTTTGTTTCTTTCAAAGCACAGGGAGACTTTTTGGTTGTCATGAAAATACCAATGTGAAAAAATGCTGCTTATATCCAGCTGCAGATTACTTTCAGCTTATCTTTGCTGTGCAATTACTGACTCAGGGTTTAAAATTAAAAAAAAAAAAAAAAAAAAAAAAACCAAACCAAAAACAACAAAACAAACCCACACATAAAAAACCCCAAACCAAACAAAAATTTGTTGGCTATTTCTTTATGCAAGAATAAGGTCATAAAAGGAGAGGTCAGTTGATTGCTTAAAAGTAAGATTCTTATACGCTGAATGGATACTGTAAAAATAGTTCTTTTTTAGTAGTTAAGTTAATGCTTCTCAGTTTCATTCCTAAATTTAAGTATAATTAAGAACTATATTTCTATAAAGACCCTTTACATAGGGTTAGTTTTGTCTAACTGTCTTGTGTTTCAGTACTTTTTATTTTCTATGCATTTACATATTTTCCAAGTTTTTTATTTTTCAGATTTATTTTGTCTATCTAAAACTGATAAAAAGTAGGCTTCAAATGTAACAAAATTATTTAAGTCTTCCTTATAGTCAGAGAAGAAACAAAGACACTTTCAGACAGAAGGTTATCCCAAAGTAGGTACCTAAGACGTGAGTGATACACAGTCCTCTGGAAGTTATATCTGTGCTGCTTATATCATAAGTCTAAATGATTAGTTCTTAGCAGACATCTGCCTTGTCTATGGCTCCTGGTAGAGGAGATAATTCCACGTGTGACAAAGTTTGTTTCATGCTTTTTATCAACAGCCCTGGTGATATTTAAAATTATATCCTTTAAGCTTAGTTGCCCAAACGTAAACATGTATCATGTATTAGTATTTATGGAAGTTTCTGCTAGTTCCTTATGAGTTAGCTTTCCTATTTATAGATACAGCAGATCCTAAACTGTGGGGGGTTTGCTACTTTTTGTCTTTTTTATAGTTTTCTTGAAAAGAATGCTAGACAAAAAAAAATAAGTTTAGGTCACACCTAATTCCAGCTATGTGAAGCCATTTCCAGAGTGTGTTCTCAACTGTTGCTTCCCCTGAAATCAGCAAAGTTTGAATGTATTGTAATTTTCTGATAATCAAGTCAGCAAATATGTCTAGAGACTTTTATCCACTTCTTTTTTTTTTTTTTTCCCTTTTGTACTTACTTTTAGATATCTAGGTCTGAATAAGCTTGGTCCTGCTTGTGGAGGCTGCTGCATAGCAAAACTTCTTTATCATGGTCTATAGTCATCACAGGTATTTTCCTACTGTGAAGGACAAGGATGTGTCTCTACTGTGGGCTGGAATACAGAGACCTTCAGTCAATCTCTGTGAAAACTGTTACATCCATATGACAACGCAGCACCAATCTCACTGGGGTCACAAAGATGCAGAGCCAGGCCCAGTAGCACCATGCCTCTTGGCCCTCGCAGTGCTGGGCTATGGAGCTAGCTCCATTGAAATTGGCCAAAGGACTTGTTCACTGCACCACAGTGAGCTGTGCAAATGTGTTCTTAGGTGCTCAAGTGCATTTCTGGTTCTAAGACAATTTCTGCTATTTCCAGCTTAGATGTACGGGGTGCTACTAGGTACTACTCAGCACGAGTAAGGACAGTAGGCTTCACTAACGAGTATGGAAGGGGAAATCACAATTGTTATACAAGGTCACTTTGCTGGAAAAATATATTGAAACATCAGCTAATTTTATATAAACAATATGCAGCACTCCTTACTATTTCAGGAAAAATATGTTTGAGATAAAATTGTAAACTCATAAAATTATAATTATCATTTTTAACTCAGCATTTACAAATGTTACCTTGAGTACATTAGATGGTAGACACCTTTCCATTGTCTTCATTTAAACTCTTTCTGAAGGAATTTTCAAAACTTTTTCATCTGTCTCCTTCACTGGGACACTTTTCCAAACAGAGTTTTTCCAGTGGCTCTTACTATAAAATCTTCATATCTGTTTAAATATTTGTGGCTTGGCTTTGTTTTGGGGTTATAGAATAACCTTTCCAGTATAAACTTCTTGACCACCCAGGAATAACAGATGGATTGCTTATAGCAAACTCAGAAAATAAACAAATTCTACCATTTCTTTACTTTTAGGAATATTGCTACGATATACTTATTTCTCCAGTCTCCAGGCTTCCCACTTAGATCTTCCAGAGCAAATATTTTCTCTAGGCCTTTTGGTGAAACGTCTTCTGCATGCAGTTTAAATCTTCAAAAAGAGTTGATTTTTTTTTTCTGTTTCTTAAAGGGAAAAAAAAAAGGAATAAAACAGTGGAACAAATGAAAGTAAGCAGCTTGAATATTTGCAGTTTTTCAGGTTTGGTTCATCTGGTATGATTTAAGAAATGACATTTTGGTCAGTAAGAAACTCAGTCTGCTACCTTATAGAGCTCTACCTACTAGAGATGTCTATAATGCATTTCTAATAGCTTAAGACCTTGCAACCTTTATCATTGTCATTAATTTTGCTTCCATGGTGTCCAGGGAATTGGATCCATCAAGTTTTTCCTCTTAGAGGCTTGTTATAGAAAACTGTGATAGCAAAAAGAGAATGAATAGAGCATGAATGTAACTAGCACTGGTGAAATAAAGAACCGGCTTTGAGAATAATGTGATAAAGTCCAAAAAGTAGAACAGGGCAGAGCTGTCTTAGTCTTGAAGATGAAGTGAGGAAGTTCAAATATATTGATCTACTTCAGCACTGAAAAGGGACCCTGTAAAGAAGAGATGACGCATAAATCATAATTAAGGATAGATAATCTTTGGTTTACAGATAAACATGAATGTGGGATGATTTTCATGATCGCAAAGGTGGAATGAGATTCAACTCTGACACATATTTTCTCCAGAGGCTGTCAGTGTTTGTGTTGGAAATGGAGCCTCACAGTGACCTTTAAAGTGCCTGGTATCAAGGTCCATTCAGCTGAAAACTGGCCAATTTTCAAAGGTAGTGACAATAGAGAAGTAGGGATGCATATCTGTCTGTAAGGCAGCTTAAGCTACACTTTTTGTCAAATAAGTGTTTTGTTTCTATGGAAAAAATAGAATGTGAGCTCTTTAAGCTCAGATCAGATTGACAGATTGGAAACATAATGCTGAAAGATTGCTTACCCTGCAGCTAAGCCTGTGTTTTTAAAATGAGGTTATACACCAAAAAGTAACTGAATAAATGGCCCAATTTTTATTTTATTATTTATTTGGATTTATGAGTATATAAAAAGTGGGTAAACTGTGTTTAGACATTTTAAAAACCCCACAAATCAAGCTACAAAGGGAAAACCAGCAGCAAATACCATTATGTACCAGAGAGCGGTAAGGAGGCAATCTTCATAAAAGATTACAGAGTATTTTATATTCTGGCTTTTCCAGTCTGAATGACTCTTGAAACCTAAAGAAAAATCCCTAATTCTGTGGCACACTATGAGGTTAAGACTAGTTTCTTGTGGACCCAGGGTACATTCACAGTTGCTCCCTTCTCCTGCCATGACTAGTGTCTTTGCTGAGAGCAGCTGTAGCATTCGTTTCCACATTTCTCCGTCAATACAG
This sequence comes from Athene cunicularia, assembly GCF_003259725.1. Taxonomy (NCBI): domain Eukaryota; kingdom Metazoa; phylum Chordata; class Aves; order Strigiformes; family Strigidae; genus Athene; species Athene cunicularia. The sequence continues at coordinate 57,176,896 of NW_020799091.1, read as the reverse complement.
AAACAGCTAATGCTGATTTTGCTCACTATTAAAATTACGTTCAGATCTTGCCAGACGAGCCATCCTCTTTATAACTTGTGCAGCCACAGCAAGACAAACATTACCAAGCACAGCAGGCAATGCTGGAAATTAATTAATCATTCTGTTGAAGATGGACTTGCCCTGGGGGCATGAACCCCTGCTCACATGCTTTCCTTGGTTCTGCAGTGCTAACACTAAAACATACTCTTGGCTAACATGAAAAGGAAGTAGGTATGAACAGCCTGAAAAAGCCTTATTTGTTACCACTACCACTCTCCACAAAACCTGAGAGTATTCAAATTGATCAAAATGTTATGGATTACCAATTTCAGTTATGGGCATTTCGTAGGAAAACAGAGATGTCAAGCTTGTACAGAGCAACATCTCCTTTCTAGTTCCTTCCTCAATCCAGACTTCTCTGTACAAACAGAGTGCCACTGTGATGACCAGGGGAGATTTCATTCACAGAAGCAATCTTTGACATTCAAAAACTATTGTTTTATGAAAACCTATGGGTGATTTTCATACTGTTTATTTTAGATGTCCAAATTAATCATCCTGGCAACTGGTAATGAGCTCTAAGCTCAAGAGGCCAGTGAGTGATTCAGATAGAGAAGCATACAGGGCTATCAAGGTCAGTACCTCAGGTGGCCTGTGAATACAAGTAGGATTGGTGCCTGTTGGACATTCATGTAAGTTCACCATTGTTTCTCTCTGATGCCCATATAAGCAGGAGCTATCTCTCCTCCACCTCTTGGACTTTGCATAACAGCAATGACACCAGTGGTGAAGATCATTATTTAATTTTGACTGCCTACTGATTAGATACCTAGACTAGGATAACCATCTAATCAGCGGAGGGGACAGGGACCTTCAAAGGCCAGTCCTTCTCACTTATCTTGGGCATTTTCAGTATGTATCTGTCCTGGTTCAGCTAGGATAGGGTTAAGTTTCCCCAGCAGAGAAAGGTGAAGGGATCTCCAGCCGGGTTATTCATACCATGCTGACTTCAGGACGGGTGCAGGAGCCGGCAACTTTTTTCCTTTGTGGCTTTGGTGACGGGAACACGGGGCTGTCTGTAACCCTTGCGGTATTTCTCTGTATATCTTTTGTCTTGTTTACTGTTATTGCTGTTTATTGTTGTTATCATTGCTACTGTTGTTGTTCAGACTGTTTATCACACTGTTGTATTAAATTTCTTCTTATTTTAACACGGGGTTTGTGCCTCACTTCCAGCCTGACCGGCTGAGGGGAGGGGAGGGGCAACGGCAACGTGGTCTCTGGTCCCGGCAGGGCCTAAACCAACACAGTATCTTAGCTGAGATTTATACAGTCCTGGAAGTGTCCATCTCTCTCTCTCCAGAAACTCTGAAGAGAGACAACTAGTTTAGTCCACACCTTATTCTTGGACAGATAAGCTGATTTTAGCATGACCCCAGCCCTGTTAACAACAATTCTAGCAAGCCACTTTATTTACTCAGGCAGTTGGTAGATATATTTGTTCTCATGCCAGGACTGAATTGTTATAATATCAATACACTGGAACAGGCTTCTCTAGTATTTGCTTCTAGAGACCTCTTGTTTTAATCTATTCAATTATTGATTAGTGGATGTTCACATGGGGACACTGAAGTCAATGAATATTCAGATCAGCAGGCTTGCACCGCTGTGGTTTACAACACTGTCTTTACAGTCTTATCACTGAAGTTACAGTGAAACTTCAGTCATACATATAGTCTTAATTTTACCATATCCTAATTATGCAGAAGATATTTAGCTGGTCAAAAAGATACTTAAGTCTGTTCTTAAGAAGTGGAAGAAAGAGAGAGATAACATGAAGAAATATCCACATAGTAATACCAAAGGTCTATAGGACACATACATTCAGGTACTATATTGGGCATGAAAATTCCAGAAATATTTACTGGACTTCATAAATAGTTTTAAAAAATTACTATTTGTTTGATTTAGCTTTCTTGCTTGGAAAAACATCTTTTACTTTTGCATATGACATGAAATCTGGACTTACTCCGGGTTCAACAACATTTCCACAGGATAGTAGTCCCATGAAGATTAACAACCCCCACTACATTTGCTGGAGTTTGTAAGACAATTTGTAGGGTAAGTAATTTTTCTAAAATTTTGATTATTGTTTTTTCTTAAATTTTGTATAACATGAGTATCCATTTTGCCTTCTTGTCTTGCTGCATTCACTTTTCTGGGTGTCTAGAGTTCTCTTTTAAAGAAATCTCTTCATCTCTTCTTCACATCTACCACTTTCTGTCTCTGGGGTTCTGCTCTTCAGCCTTCCTTAAAGTATAGCCAGCCCTATGCCATCTTCCATATCCTACTTGCTCATCCCATTCTCCTCCCTTGTTTTTGCCCTTTCCAAGCCACCAACTCCACTGACTCTTTGCTCAGAGCACAGTGTCCTCCTGAAATAGGAAGGTAATCCATTAACCGTAAAATCTAGAAATGCATCTAGTTTAAATTAAAGTCAACTCACCATCTCTCTCCATCACTTTCTCTACATGTAGGCTATTCTGAACACAAAAATTCCTGGATCCTTACAGAACAATATGGTCTCTGCATATTACTCAGGAAGTCCCTGACTTCAGTCCCACAACAACAGTTGTTGAACTCACGCAGACAGGCAACATAACGCCTGTGCTCCTTGATGGTGCAATAGAGCAAAAGAACATGATTTTCCACAGTCTGCTTACTTTTGGTGCCTGACAGGTATGTCTCAGAAGTAGCTGAGGCTCCTAGAGCTCCATGAGAGGGGATGCTCTTTCTGCCCAACATAGCTGTCAAAACACTTGGAAAGCACCTCTCACACATTTCTTATGTACGGAAATAAGGCACTTGAAATCCATTTCTGGTAAATATTTAATGTTTCCATTGAGACTACAGGAAAACAACAGGAATATTGAGCTTCTCCATCAGGTCACAGCTGTGTCAGCCTATGGCCCTCCTGAGAATAAGCACCTACCAGTGCTGCCCTGGGCTGATCTGAGCAATGGTTGGCCATTTTACAGCCAGGGATGCAGGAGACACAGAGCTGGACAAGGAACCAGAACGACATCAGCAGCAAACTGGCTCCTCACCAGCCTTCTCTGTCTGCCCCAGCAGTGGCTGGAAAGGAGTGTGTCCTCAGCTGAGCTTACCTTGGGCCTTTTGATCATTCTTTATTAATTTCTCCCACTTTCTCCAGCTGCTAGGTCCCTGCGCATGAGGTGAGAGATGTTCTGACACAGTTCAAACTAGATATGACTGTATCTGGCTTTTTGTCATTGTCCAAGAATTTAAGCAAGTACCTTCCCAAAAACTAGAAGCTACATAGCTTTAGGAAAAAAAGTAGGTATTCATGTCCCATTTCAGGGTGATGGTTCACAGGCAATTAATAATAAGCACCAGAGGAGTGCTTATTAAAATTAAGCAGGGAGGTATCTAGAGAGCTGAGTTACATAAAAAGGTGTCAAGCAACCCTGCAAGGTGAGGGCACCGTGTTGCTGTCACTACTTACAATAGGTTTTAATCATTGCTAGTGAGTATTGTTTCCTCCAAGGTCAAAAATGCCAGGATAGAGTTTTATTCGTGCCTGCCTCTCAACATCAAATATTAACATATGTGCAATATCATTTTCAAAAACAGGACAGGTCCTGACCCCTTGACTACTTCTGATTGCTGTGACTTTTGTGAAATGTGGTGGACTCAGATGCTGAGGGGGGAATAGACTTTTTGGAGGAAGAAGGATTATATTGCTAGTAGACAGAAAACATAAATTTCCTAAAAACTCTTTGCCTCAGCCCCAAGGCTGCTCAATAGACACATTTGCAGCACATCACAAATGTTTCCTTAACCCTAGCATATTGATGTGAAAACACTCTCTTGAATAGCTGGAAAAATGTGTTTACTTTGCAATATGTCAGGACATTAAACTATGAAATGCTTCAACTTACTTAAATCTGCATACACCAACATAAAGTGTGCTTAACCCCAGATGTTGCAAAAATATGATTTGCAAGCTAGTAACAGCATATTTAGAGGCCAGATATTGTTGCAAACTTTTTTCCTTTCCACACAAGTTCCTTTTTTGATTGTATGTTAGTTGCTCTTGATTCTGAGTTGCAAAAAGGCTAATAAAACCCCATTAGTGCTGTGAGATATACAACAGTGCAGCACCCTGGCTCTGCTACAGCACGACGCCAAATGAAGCCACGATGGAATTAAGTTTTTTCCATATAGAGAGAAGCATACATGCTTTGTTCACTGTCCTATGCCCAAAATTTACATGGGGAGAGGAGGCACTTCTCACCATGTGGAAACTGTTAAGAGGATGTGAAAACAAATGTTTTTAATTGAAATTGTCATTGCTGAGCCAGACTGCTGTCTGGGGTATCTTGCTGAAAAGTGACAGCAGCAGCAGGGAAACAATGTAAGAGATTGTAAAACCAGTTTCCATTCTGCACTAATTCAGGGACCACATATGGGATGCTATAATGTTGTTTATTTTAAGACCTAACACTAAGGGTGGAAAGCCTCTTGGTGGTGAGAGGCTCAGAGCTGGGGAGGAAGCACAATCTGGGTCAGACACTGAAGATCTGCGCCCCTCCACCGCTGACCTGCTGTGGAGCCTTGTGCCGCTCACATCATCCTCCCTGCCTGTGTGTCCTCTCAGGCTCTGTGGTAGTTCTGTCTCTTGACGTTACCTTTTCACTAGGGACAGGGACAATCTTTTGTAATGCATCCTTAAGTACGAACGCAATAACACTGTGCATAATAGCAAATAACAATTTGCACCGGTATATTGGCTGTGGAAGGTCTCGTTTCCCTCCAGTCCAGCTTTCCAAATCCATGGCAAGAGTCCAACAGAAACTTGTCAACCCTGGAACAATACAATCCTGGAAAAATTATTTGTAAAGATTAATATTTCTTTAATTTGTATTTGAAAAATTCTTTTATACATCTGCTACTTTTTACTTGGTGAAATCTGGAAAGTCTGATTATGTGAGTTTTGCTCATGAAGGCCTGGGCACTGTGCACATGTGTTATCACCTAGCACACACACCAGCAAAGCGTGTTTCCAGCGGTCAGTGTTCAGGCACAGGGCCAAGCCGCCCTCTCTAGCTCACACAGAGAAGATCAGAGCTGTGACACATCAGCCCTACCTTTGTTTCTCACGGGAATATTTATAGCCAAACCATGTTCTGTAAGAACAGGTATCTAAAGCTGAGCCTGGCATCTGGACGTAGAACACAAAGCTGAGAGCTGATGCATGTGTGCCTACTCTCCAGCAGTTCCCTTTCAGCTCCTGCTTCAGGCTTTAAAGCACCCATGAAAAGCAATGTTGTCTCATTTTCTTCTGTTTTCAGACAAAATTACCCAGACGGTGAAGGGGGGTGAATGCCAGGATGAGAATCATTTTGATTTTCCACTTCTATGAATGAGACAGAAAGGCTTTACCTCTTTCACAGGAAGCAGAGAAAGCAACTCTTGCTAAGCCAGACTGACCTTTCTGAACTCAGAAGACAAAGTATTGCCAATTCTGTCAAAATGGTCTCAGTTACATGAATAAATCTGATAATCAGGCAGGCCAAAACTATCTGCAAAATGCTTCTACATCAATTCACAGCATGAACAAACTACAAGCAAGCCTTTTATTTTTCAGACAAAGTGGAACTGAAATCAAAGAATTAGTGCAATTTTACATTCTGGTTCAGAGAATTATATAATGCTCACGCTACCACTGAATCCATAAATAGCTTTACTCCTCCCGTGTGCTCTCGGCTCCCTAGTTCTTGAAATATTAAACCATTTTTGATAGCATCCTTTGGGTTCTCGGTTTAAACAGTGCATGAGCAAATTAAGCTTGTATATATGTGTAATGTAATGTTCATGTGAGGCACCTCTTCATATTGCATATATGCATCTTTGACATGTAAATGGGAATGTTTTGTTCTGCGAACCATTCTAGACTCACACACATATTGGCAAGGAGCTGACTGTTGCATCTTCCTCCTGGGATGGGGAAACACATTTCCATGCCCTGCTCAAGATGTGCACTCTGGGCGTGCTCCATGCCACTGGTCGCAACATAACCTGGAGTAAACACTACCTCTCCTGTCCCCATGCCTGGTTTCTACAGAAAGGGAAGCTGGGCCCCTGAAGATAGAAAGCATCACACACAGCTTCCCACTGTGAGTGACTGGGGAAGCAGGACATGATGCAGCACACCCTTGCACCATTTTTTAAACATATCCAGAGTCTGTTCAGCATTGCCCTCCCCCCATAAGGGACTAGACTTGATCCCCCAAGCAGTCTCATCTATCTTTGTCCCTCAAGTCACATTTTAACCACATATCCCCCTGCCTTCTGAGGATGCTTCCATTCTAATTCAAAAGCCATCTCCCTTTGGCACAGATTTGTGCCTCTGCACTTTTTTGATGGAAAATTATGAGCTGAAATAAATAATCATGAGTCTGTGGTAGCAGAAAGAATGATGTCCCCTAAAGGAAGGAATCCTCAGCAATTTCAATTGTCTGCATAATTAATTTTTTTGTGTCCCTCATTTGAAGTCTCTGTCACACTTTGCAAATCCACACCAGGGTGTTGCATCTATTGCTTTAGGGCATAAGCCATTTATATTCTCCAAGTCCCATTTTGGAAGCCTCAGTCCCACTGAGTAGATATTATACATTCAAGGAATCTCACTGATACCGAAATGACTAACCGTGTGAGTGCAACTCACAGCATCAATAAGCTACGTGACCTACTAGATAAATTAGCATTGCTTTGCAAATGCATTGAGAAGTAATGCAAGGGCTGTAAATGACTTTGCAGAAGGAATAGGTTGAATCACCTGAGACCCTTGCCTTACAGCTGGCTAAGGTTGGGCAGGAGGGTTTGGTTTGTTTTTTCCTAAAAGATTTGTATGGTTCAAACAGAAAACTTGTTGGGGAATGGTAAACAAGGTCTGAGTGCAAGAAGCTGGACGGAGTAAACATAAGACAAGTAAATGCCAAGTAGATGTGATATTCACATCTCATTCCCCCAGTTTATATGCATGTTATTGTTAATAATTAATCTCAGTGTAAAACTCAGCACCAATGAAATGTTAAGCATGCCATGAAAATGGTAGGTTGTGTGTGTTTTCTTAAAATGTCAGTCAAATCCAGACTCATATCTGAAGACACCTTTCATCTTTCCCTCTGCTTCCACAAGTGTCTGTAGTATCTTAATTATTCACATATTCACATTATGATATTCCCTACTCTCTAACTGCAAATGTAGAGTTCATAGACTGACATATTTTTTCATTTCAGAAATAGCTCAAATTGTTTTGAACTATATCTTCTATGACCTAAATGACTTTGTGAGTTCATACCTATAAAGCATGTCATTTTTGCCATGACTGTCACATGGTGTCTTTCATCTTTTTCCATAACATCTGTTCTACATGAAGAAATTGGTTTTTTTGTTTTGTTTTGACTTCACTTGGTTTTGGCCAGGATGATAAGTGCTCTCACTATCTTTCCTCTGAAACAAGTTTTATTAACCTAGAGTCTTCTCTGAATTTAATTTTAGTTTCCCTAAAATTGCTGCTATACCACGCCTCTTTTCAGACTGACCTCACTGAACACAGCTGCCACTTCCTATGCATTATCCTCTACTAAATCTCAGACTTATTTAAACAATGGGAAGAAATCACTGCCTCTACCTTTCTTCCCCTGAGATGACACTCTGCTCCATAGTTATGAATAATCCCCCTAAGATGGCTGTTGTGATTGGGTTAGCACTAAACTATTTGAGGGAAGATAACCTGGATTGATTTAAAAAAATAACAGTTTAATAGATTTTACAGCCATAGGGGCTGCTGTGATTATATGGGTTAAATTCCTACCAAACACTAGGCTAAGTAACTTCCTGGCTGAGTTAAATAATATCTTTTTAAAGCCAATTCAGTTTTGGATTAAAGATACATCCCTTGACAAATCGCTCCAATGATTAATTACCTTTGCTATTTAAAACTGTGAACCCCCCTTGAAATGTCAAGCTTCAGCTGATAGTCTGAACACATACATAAGCTCTTGCCTCTTCCACGGGGTTAACGACTTCTCTAGTGTCAGATACTCCCACCGTCTCTAGGGGTGTTCAAAGGCTGCTCTCAGCTCAGCTTAGGATATTCTTCTTTTTTGACAGGCTAAAGGGGCTGCTTCCACAAGACCCTTACGGCAGAGTATATTTTTTTGTACTTTCATCCTTTTTTTTTTTTTTTTATTTCCCTTTTTAAGCCTGGTACTAGCATGGGGCACATGATTTTGCAAACGATCCTGCTGGTGCTGTACGGGGGGCAATAAGACCTCCCGCTCCTGCCTGACACCCTGCTGTTTACACCTCCTTGGCTCTCATCCATGCTCTCAGCCAGCACATCTCAATGGGAACTCATGTTCAATTTGTTAACCAATGAGACTGGCCAGTAAACCTTAAAATGCAACTGCTTTTCAATACAAAACTTTAAGACTACTTTTTCTGCTTTCTGTCATGCTCCAACACATACACATAGATAAAAGACCCAGCAAATAAAATGCTTCAATCAAGACTTGCTGCTGTAACACCCCTTGGTTACGACAGCTTGCTTTCTCCCTTGTCTCCTCTGTGGGTGAGGCTTCCCAGTTGGGCTAAGAGCTGAGGAGAGGAGATAAAAGTGGTGACAGGAACCAGAACAGCGAAGAATAGAGCCCCCTCCCCAGCAAGGTGCCCATGCTGTGCTTCTCCTGCCATGCACATGTCCTGGTGCCAAGAAGAATAGCAGAGGTACAGCACGGCACTGTCAGACCTGATATACAGAGTGGCTCAGCAGGGTAAGTCATTCAATGCCATCGTGCTATACAGCCAGGTCTGAGTATTGGGCTTTTCCATTTTAAATCACAGAAGTTTATGTTGTCCAGAGTCAGTCACTCCCACCAAATACTTCCCCAATTCATGAACAGGTCTACCACTGTGCCTTTGTTCCTCTTCAAAATCTTCATTGCCCAGAGCACAATCCCCTCCTTCCCCATCTATCAGGCATGCATGACCCTTCTGAGATATGGTTACAGATTTGGAAATCACTGTTTGTACCAGGCACACAAAACGGTGTGCAGCAGATTCCTTCAGACAGGCCAAGCACAGTCACCACACCCGACCTCCCCAGGTGCCTCTGCACCAGAAAGGGGTGCAGAGGGGCACCCACCCTCCCCCACCAGCTGTCCCTTCAAGCTGTACCCCGCACCCTTCTTATGGAGGATTACTGCATCTTGGACAGCCTTAAGAGCTATACAGACAATTAGTACTCTCTCTCGTCACAGCTTCATGTCCATACGTCAAAGACCCTTTGCTTTGCTCTCCTGTAGCAGTTGCCCCTCTGACAGAAATGCTGCTACAGGGACATCTGAAGGCTCCCAATCTCAACTCTCTACTCCACTGTCAATTTCTCCCACTCCTGTTTTCTTTATTTTAGTTGAGCTAACAGCTTTATCCCAATATGCTCACTGGTTGTTTGTTCTTTGCTTCTCTCACTTTTTTTCATACACTTTCTTCACAGCTCCTTATGTCTTTGAGAATAAATATTTGTGTCTTCATGTCCAGTATGAGTTATGAAAACAACAACCAAATGGCTGTTGGTTCATGTTGAGTCAGCCACGCTGCACCGACTCCATATGCACACATCGTGTAAACTTAAAAAAAATCTGTGATTACACATATTATAAGGCATCACCTTTTTGATCGTCACACTCTGGAAGGTATGATATGCAAAGTTAACTTTCAGAGGAAACTGAAAACAAACAGCAGTTCAGTAGAGTTCCAGTAAAATTGCCTTTGTTTTTATTCCTCTCTTGGTATAACTTGTCAGGATTTGATATATCTTAAAAAAAAAAAAAAAAAAAAAAAAAAAAAAAAAAAAAAAAAAAAAAAAAAAAAAGTATAGTTTTGTATATTACCAGTAAAAGTGATGTATTAAAAGAAAACAATGAAAAAGTCAGAAAGAACCAGGCAATTATTTTTGTCTCTAACAACTAAAAATCAATCTATGAATCTATCAATCAATCTATCCACCTTGCCTTGTGAGTCAGTATGGCCCTGACTTAGCATATTCCCAACCACACACTTAACTGTAAGCCTGCAAATAGTCTTACTGACTTTGATTAGCCATATGTTCAAGTTTGACTGAATCAAGACCTCTAACAGATGTACATAAGTTTTATTAAATGCAAAACTGAGGAAAACAAGGTGCCTGACTTTCTGAATAGTCTGAAAATCAGGCAGGAGCATTAGAAAGGTTATTCACATTTGTGAGGTTTAGTGTGGAGATCAACCAAAAAAACATACACGTTTTCTTCCCAAGAACTCCTCTCCCTTCCTGACCCAGATGTTGCTAAATCAGATAAATGCAAAACCAGGGTCATACTATTCTGACTTGGTTTTGCAAAAGCTGCATCAAAAGGTTTTGCAAAATCAGACCTATAGTCGGCGTATTCTGGCTGCTGCAGTATGTCTAAGAGTGAAAAAGGGTGGTGGAAACAAGCTTGGATTCTGCAACTCAGATGCCTTTGATCCCCATCCCCTGACATAATCTCTCACTCGTAGACTGTCTCAGGTCACCCCATACTTTTCACAATTATGTCTCCAAAGGTTTGATCTCAGTAGAGATGTCATTCCTCTTTTATTCACCCCTTCGATAAAATGGGAAGTGTCCTCTTCGGCTAGAAACACATACAGCTCCACTTCCTAGAAGGAAAGCAAAATATGATGTGTGGGTGGACATTGAGTGTGGAAAAGGACAGGACGATGGAGATCTTCACTGAAGATAAGTTATCTTTTGAAAAGGTGGCTGAATTTCCTTGTTTTGTGGCTCTGGTCCCTCTGTGAAATCAGAGCACCAAGTTTTGTACTGCTTTATACCTCTGACACTGACCCTGCTTGGGAAGCCAGCTCAGAAAGTGAAGGCTTGGGAGAATTTCATCGCCTAAATTTGGAACAGTGATATATCTGACTACAGTATTTTGAACAACCTCTAATTTCATAATTAAATTTCAGGGGTGGCCAAGGTAAAGATAATCACATCAATCAGCAGCTGCTATTGGACACCAGTAAATCTTCCATTTCAGTGAAACTACAACTTCATAAAGATTGTGTTGTATGGCAGAGGGTTACAACTGCATTATTATTAGAAATAATGATTGACAACAGTGAAAACATCAAGTCCTGGAGATTGTTCTGCACCCAGAACTTGCAGAGTAACCTGGGAGAGGCAAGAGACAGCATGCTGAGCACCACCAGTGATCGCAGGAGAGATCCCCCAGGCTACTGGAGTTGCTTATGTTCATTCAGTGGATTGAGTTCCTCTTCAGCTGAGTCAGTAATGTCCAAGACAGCCATTCAGCATCATTTGCAATGTTTAGATGAATAGATTTTTGGATTTCTCAGACTATCAACCAGGTGCATGATTTAGTCACCTACACTTAGGCATCTGGTATCATTTTGAGGTACTCTGGGATATCCTGTTTGTCATTAAGCAGATGCCATAAATTGTATGAAACACCTGTTATCTGCAGAGAAGTATCTTGGGTACTCTATGACATCTCAGAAAGCACTAATCACCTACACATAGGCAACTAACCTTTTCCTAGGCCTCCACTGACTGTAGCACAAGCTTGTACTCACAGCTCATGTGTAGAGACTCACATACAGACACATGAATTTGAGTGTCTCTGTTGTTGAGCTGAATCCCATTCCTTCTGACTCAGTAACCTTCATCTATCATGCCAAAAACACACACCCAGTAGAAGATGAGTGTGCTTACTGGCTTTTTTTCACTTTTGTTAGGGCTCTTCAGATTCAGCAGACTCATGAAGTTGCTTGTAGCTCCTTTCACATTCTTTTTTTTTCCTCTGTCCTCTGGTCCCCATGCTCCATCAGTTATTTCAACCTCTTTCCTTCTTCCTTTTCCACATTTTTTATCCACTGCTCTCTGCACACAGAATGGCTGTCTTCCTTCAGTCCCTGCATCCTGAATCCTGTCACAGTCTTCAGAAATTATCAAGGCTGTCTGGTCTTTGCAACATAGCAATGCACCCCATCAAGGACTACTGGGGACAACATCCAGCACAGTGCTGAGGTCCATGTTTTGCCAGCTGGGTGGCATAGGTCTGAAAATCCCCTGGTTGAGGAACACCTCCAACCCTAGCCCAGGTTAAGTACTTGTCAAATGCTCTTGTACTAAACAAGGTGCCATACAAGAAAAAAAAGTAGCACCCAAGATTTTGTAGAATGATGTGATTCAGATATCCCTGCTTTTAGCATTTACTGTCAGCTAACTCTAGGCACTCCCCACTCTGTGCCATCTGGTTTTGATGCCATTTGGAGACATTGAACTTGGAGATGTTCAAATGACATGACACATTGCCATGAAGGTACCTGAGAAATCTCTGTGCTTTGCTGTAATTCTCTTCTCAGGTAACTAGACATGAGAAAAAAAAAATACACAAGAGCACTGGAAGATGTGTTTTAAAACTTATATGCAATTGTTGAATGACTGATGCAGTTCTTCCAGGAATTTCTGTCTTCACTGGATATAAAAGTGTTTAAGACTGTGTGTAGATTAGGAGGCTGGATCATTTCCTGGTTCTTAGGTAGATGTCCCAGTAGTATCCCAACTCCAGAAAGGTCAATAGCCCTTTGTGCATCTCCTTTGCCACAGAGAGGAAATAAATAGCTGTGCATTGGAAAGGAAATACACAGTCCAGACAGCAGTGGGTCAGGATGCTGGTACCTGACTGTACCTGACAGTACACCCAGCCAGTAATCCAGATTCAGACTGTGTATCCTAAACCTTTGGATTGTGCCTGATTTTTAATCCCTGAGATCAAAAGCTCCTGCAGGCAGAGAGTGAACTGCTTTGTGCACACAACGCAGAGCAAGCTGTCAGTGCTGAGTAAATAATACATAACAAGTTTTATAACCAGGACTTTAAAGTATCTAACAGTTCTCTCATGGCAGCTGCATATTTGCTTACTGTGGGAAGTGAGTGACATTCAAATGCATGCATCCAGGCAGCTAGTTGGCCTGGGGAGATATGCCATCCTTCCCGACAGCTCCTAGTCCCATCCATGACATATGGGTGATGTTTTGTTCCAGCCCCAAGCAAATCGCAACAGAAGCATAGATTTGCCTCCTCAGAGGGATTTCTAGGAGTGTAGGAGAAGCTGTTTTCCTAGAGCTTTAACGGATCCGAATGCACGAAAGGTACTGCTGCACCATTGTCCTTGGGGCAGCCGCATCCCTTTGCCACGTTTGCCTGTCAGGGAGAGGGGAGAGAAGGCTTATCTGTCCCTGAGTCCACCTCTCTGGAACTGGAAAGAGTTATAAAAATAAATTAATGTCTTCAAATAAGGGCATTTTGAACCATTTCTTATTTGTAGTTCTCATGATATTCTCCATGATATTTTCATTCAAACTGAAGAGTAGACAAGATCAAAGTTCCCAAGTTCACCTGGTTTTGTTTGTTTTTAAAGAAAAAAAAAAAAAATCATAAGAGTGCAGACCTGGAAGGAACCTCCTACACTGTCAAATCCTCCTTCTTGCTGCCTCTTTCAATTACATCACTTTATCCCTTTCTTCAACTGATTGTGCTCTATCTTGAATCTGCTCAGGCCTCTTGAAGCCCCTGTCCCCACTGGGAAGCAGCTCCAGAGCTTCATTCTTCCTCTGCTTAGAAAGCTATTAATTTGCAGATGATGTATAGTGCTAGCCTGTTTATATTACTTCGTTCTGCTCTCTGCCTTGTCTTCTGCCTTACAGAGTCTTGTTTCCCTGAGGTACTTTGAGGGAGCGATCAGTCTCTGTTTCACTTGGCTAAACAAGCTGAGCCCTCATTTCTTTTTTATCCCATCTTCAGCAAATCACTTCCAAGAAAATAATGTCCAAGCAGCTCTGTTCCATACCCCTTGGGAATCTGTACCTGGGAAGGAAAGCCATCTTTCCAGAAAAACACCATGCACGGGGTTACATTTCCAATTGCCTCTCCATGGGAGGGGTGTCGATCACCTGAAAAGGTCATGAAAATGAATGTTTGCAAAAGTGCAGGTCTATCCCATGCCTTTCTTGCTACTCTTTCTCTCCTTTTCCTTTGTGGCTCTATTCTCATTTTGACTCTTCCAGCTCATTACCTATCTAGAAGTATCCCCTGAATTTGGGGTAACTGTGAAGATGGCTCCCTGCATCTGCCAATATTCTCACAGAGAATCTCATCATTTACACCAAGCTAAGTTTCTCTGTCTAAAGTCCCAAGAGAACAATCCCTCTGCTTCTCCCAGTATAAAGGTTTATGTGATGACTGACTTTTGCAAAAGGATATGAAATGAGCAGGTTTTTTCCTTGCACCCTCTCTATCTGCACAAAGATCAGTGGGAGCCTTTGTAGGCTTTAGCATGTGATTAGACTAGCATGGAGTACTAGTGCTGTAAGATCAGCTATTCTGCTGCAGGTTTTAACCTTGTCTTTTTCAACACACAGAGAGAATATATCTCTGGTTTTAATGTTCGTCATAAGGACATGACAGCCAAAGCTTTCTCCTCCAAGAAAAATACAGTTATGATTTATTTTAGAATTCTCTTTTTAATGGATTGTCACAGATATGATCAAATCATAGGAGGTTGTTAAAAATACATGCCACTTCAGACACTTCAACCTGCATCACGTTTTCAACAATTCATGTTCTGATTGGAAAGTTGCCTTTGTCATGCTCATTATTATCTGTCCATATCTAAATAGGTTGACTTTACATTCTTACCTTTCAGTCTTTAGGTTTGTGTTTCCCTTCTCTTGGAATTAAATCGTTCTTTTTTTCTTGGGTGGTTGTTTGTTGGTTTGTTTTTTTTTTCCTCAAGCAGGTATAGCACAACTGCTAGTGGGAAAAAAAAAAAAAAAAAAAAAAAAAAAAAAAAGACCCACTTACTCATAGGTGATAAAAATTCACAGTAAAGCCACAGATGTAGCAGAGTGAGAATTACTGTAGCAGCAGGAACAGAAGATAAAAGAGGATTACACACGATGAAATGTAGTAATTGACTAGAAGTCACTGAAAAATACCAGATGGATGTCACTATTCCACACAGCTCTAATATGCCTGTAGACTTTATTGAGCTTCACTTGAGCTTTGCTTTTAGTATTTTCCTGAGTGTAATTGAGGTTTATTGATACACTATTATGGGCCAGTTTATATGTGACCGTAAAAAAAAATACAGTTTGAGGCCCCTGTATAACCAGGAACACTGTACTATTCTGCTTAGGTGAAGACAGTCGCATTAATGATTGCAATAAGATAAATTCCTGTTTCCTCCTTTAGACCTTTGCATAGAGTATGAACAGTAAATGGTTCACACAGCATTTAAATTGCAGGAGCATTTTCAATGAGGGATTGCTGCATAAAAAGATCAGGCATGCAATTTCAGATACTGCCAGAAGAAGCTTATATGGGATTTTGATTCTGGGTTTGTGTATAAAGAAAACAAATCTACATACTATAATGACTTGCCAGAGCCAGTTTGGAGCTCTTCTTAGTTATCAAGAATTTATTTTTCTATTTATTTTAGCACTAAGGAGGTAGGAAATATTTGAATTTTGCTCTTCTCTATCTCCTTCCACCTGGCAGTGGTTGAAATAAAAGAAAGTGAGGAAAAGCTAGCTCTGTCTCTTCTGACTGAGTCAGAGAGTCCTGTTACTTTCTTAATTTGGCTGGTGAGATGGTGCCTCAGTGGCCAGAAATTTGTTATTAGCAGGATTAGCTGGTACCTAAGTCAAAAGTTTCTTCTGCCTTCCTGGCAAAGGATTAGAGCATTACTCATGGGAAGAAAAGATGCTTTACCTGAAAGACCCCCTGTGGATGGATTTTCACAATGGACTGAAGCATGGGGGGTTGGGTAGGTGAAAAGAACTCTCAAATCTGCACCTGCCTTTCTGCAATCCTCCGCTGCAGGGTGGGATGCATCATTTTGCCTTATCTTTCCGAAAAAAAAAACGTTTGGGGGAGTGGTGCACCTAAACAAGGAATTTGCTCAGGTCTGTCATCTGGGCAGGGAGGCAGCTAAAACAGCTGGGAAGCAAAACAGATCCTGATATGGCACCTCCAAAATACCAAAATGTGGGAATGTGCCAGGCATTGCTCACTGGCTGAGCCAGGAGCTCAGTCCAAGATCAGGTCAGAGGAAATGCAGCTCCTGTAAATACACGGGCGTGTCGCCTTGAAGACAGACATGAGGCAACAAGAGGAAATCAGCCCAAAGAGCCCAAGTGCTGGGATGCCAGACTGGGTGGGCCTGGGTGTCTGGCCAGAGATGAGCCCCTTCCTCTGTTTGGGAGGGTTTTCTGTGATCCCTCTCCTGAGGGTCAGCTTGTCCACTGGGTCAACTTCCCTGAGAACACTCTCTCGTCTTCATCCTTATCCTCATCCTTCATTTGTCTAGCCCACATTGCGTTTCCAGCTTTTCCACCTGTGGCAATTTGCACAAGTGTCGCAATGCCAGCTCAGAGGCACACAAGTTTAAAAAGTGAACTCTTGGGGTACCAGAGCCCCAGGCTGCACCGCATAGCCGGGCAGTGGAGTAGCGGTCCCTCAGGCAGCCAGGGAGCAGGGGCACGGGCAGGTGGCACCAGCAGGCTTGCACAGGAGCCAGCAGGGCAGGAGGCCTCGGGCATCTGCTGGCTATGGTCTGGGGAGCAGCTCTGCAGCATCAGCACTGCTGGACATGCCAGCAAACCCTGACACAGCTACAGATGCATGTCTCCTTCTTTCTGTCCATAGTTAATCCCTCTAAACCACTGAATCGGTGTCCCTTGCGAGTTCTCACTTCCTGACGCAGAGGTTTGCACGCATGCTCTGCCTCCACATGGCTTTCACCCAAAAGAGCAAAAGGAAGGCGCTTCCCACCCTCTTGTAGCCTGTTTTCGAATGTTTCTTCTTAACACATTCATTTAAACCGTGTTTTGACTGTAAGACATTACGTTGGCCATTTTATTCACACAGGAAAGAAAGCACAATTGCTTCAGTGTAATACTCACGTATTGACCTTCCTTCATCCCCATCTGAACCCTAGTAGAGAAGGGGGGAGAGCCAAGCAGCAAAGCCCTGCTCTGCCATGTGTGCTGTGTGTTCAAAATCCCACACCCCCCCTCTTTTCCTCCCCCCCTGCCATTTCTGACAGTTACCACTCTGGTTTATCTTTCCCCTTTTCTACACCCAGTCAGTAGGGTCACTTTGAAATACATCAAAACCTGTGCTGATGGTTGACTTGACTACTCTGACGAGCTCCAAACACCCAAAATGTCACTGACCAAATCAGGGTACACCTTGGCTGGGACCACTGACATTGAGTCTCTAATTAAAATTTTGTGCTTATTGTGGATAAGATGGTGTGCCTTGTGTGATCTGTATTTTAATCATCCTTCAGCAAACAAAATGAAAAAGAATCTTTTTGTTGTTCCTTCCCTTTAAGAACATCTCTAATGAGCATTAGATTATATCCAGTAAGAGTATGGTAATTCAGTACTTAGTCATTTTTAGGAATTAAATTGTGGGAGGCTGTCACACATACTTGCCCTTAAACATATTTGAATAAAGTTTTATTTATGTAATATAAAATAATTATACTGTACTAGAACACATGTAATTTTCATTTATGTAAATGGGATCTTTATAGGAAAAGTGTGTTGTTGTAGTTGTGACATTGTTCAGACTGTGCATGTTGCCACTGAATACTTTCCATGGTACAAATGCATCATAGTATATGAACTTTGTTTCCACTACAGATATTTTTGTAGATAATATGATCAGAAACGCCATTATACAAAATGATAAAAAGGAGTGTGTGAGTGCATATTTTCAAGTAACCATTTTCAAAATATTTTTAGCAAATCAAAAATAGATTTTGATTTAAAAAATGTATTTTTAAAAGTTCAGTTGACTGAAATAAAAAATACTGTTTCTGATTGGAGGACTTACTCCACTTCTAGAAAATGAAAATAGGGAAATTTTCTAAACAAATTGTATTTAAAATACATAAAGCCAAATATTTGTCTTAACAGATAAGGAAAAAAAGTATTTATATTATTCAGATTTTATTTTGTGAGATGTTTTTCAAGAAAATTTCTTGGTGGCAGTGAAGCAACCTTGTAAAGCAGGTTGGTGGGGTAGAATATAGACCATAGCTTTAGAGGGGACACTAGTACTTACAGGAAAAATGTGAACTAAATCACCATTGTTCTCTACAATTTTTACGTTCAACAAAATGTATACAGCATGATTTTCCCCCGAACAAACATTGGCCTTGTCTTTTTGGTCTCTAGCATCTACTTCTTACACTCATACAACTATTTTCTTATTGTTCCTCTAACTTCAATTTGCTGTTCAACAGGACACATATTGCCTACACATTTGAGAAAGCACCATTTGTATTGCTGGGAGTAAATTAAAAGCTGCCACAGGAATACATAATAAATAGATTAAATACATAGTTCAACATTTGAAGATGAAACTGTAAACACCAGCAAGCTGTCACCTTGACATTTGCTTGCATTCATCTAGAAGCCGATTTAAATACCTTTGACTGTTTGCTTCAGTACAATGCCACTGCCTTTCTCTAGAAGGATACATTCAAAAAAACTAGAAAGAGAGCAGAACAAAAAATCTTCGACTAATACGCAGCCCCACTATAAATACGAAATTATATTCAGTAGAAATCCATGTAAAGAAGTAGTTATAAGAACCCTAGAACAGTAACAACTCTTTGGAAGGGATAAAGGTCTGAACTGAGCAACATGAATATGTCAGAGGTTTACTGTCTCATTGCAGAGCATGGGAAATAAAAGTATCTTCAGTCACTTCTCTTGATCCTCACATATATAAGAGTTCCTGTGTGCTCACACAAAACCACACACTGTCTGATAAACTGCAAAACGGGCATTTGGCACCAGCATTTATTATTCCCCAGTGATGGTCCCGGTTGCACCAGGTGTTTGTTCATTAGCATGCTGCCCTACTGTCAAAGGATGGGTGAGATAAAAACAGACAAGAGAAGAGATAAAAGAAGTTGAATGATGGGAAAGGACTTTTACTTGTCTGTCTCTCTTCTCTCTGAGGATCTCCCTCCCAAACTACCTTGATAGCTGACATACAAGTTGTAGCGCTGCTAGAGATGCAGTACCTCTGTCTCAAGTGCAGTTATTTCGTACTTTGCACTTTCTCTTTGCCTTCCACAATGGTGACAAGAAGCCAGATTATTTCAAGTATCCCCACAATTACAGCAGAGAGAATGTGCCTTGTTGGTAATAATAGAAATAATCGTTTCTTCCATGTTCTGTATTTTATTCTGAGCCATTTATCTCAATTTTAATAAAATCACAGTTTCAGAAATGAATATAATTAGCTTTTTCTTGGCTCAAGTAAAATAAGCAAAATTGTTCTCTCATCGATCAAAAAGAAGTCGGTAAAAGAAGGCTGATTACAATGCACCCATGGTAACATCTAATCTAATATTCCACTTTATGAGGGAGAGACGAATCAGACATGGAATTTATATCATAATCATATCAAATAAATACTTTCTTACTGTCTTGTCTGTAGTGCTGCAGCTGAATTGGGATGACACATCCGGTATTTATGAAGTCTGACAGAGGAGCAGAGCTCAAGGGGTTTTGATATATGATGGCACAAATATGTCCTTTTTATTTTATTTTGCTGCTTGGATAAGACAGAAATTTATCACACTGATTAGTAAGTATTTATGTCAGCACATACATAGTGCTATAAAGCATTTCTCTTCCAACTTTTCTGGTTTCACAACATTGGAGATTTGTAGGGTAACAGGGGAAAGCCAGAAGGATACCTGTATTTCATAGCAGACAAGATTTTCAACAAGAACTGTAGGCAAAACACAACTTACAGGCTAGTAACCACCATTTAAATAGGTTTGGAGCTTATTTAGGGAAGTTAAGAGACCTTTTTTTTGAATTTTAATCATAAATAGCTCACTACATAGTAACATGATTTTGCCTACATGCCTCACTGTGGGGATAATAGAGGGGTTGCTTCTTTATGGAACTCTCTCTAAGCAATTTTGGGTTTCTATGTAGAAAAAGATAGCTTCAGAGCATTCAATGCTCACAGAAATGTCAGGTCCCTGATCTGAGCACAATCAAATCTAATAAGTATCAGCAGAATGCTGCTGCTTGGGACATATTTACAGTGAGATCATCTAAAGGGTTTCATTCTCCTGATGTATGGTGTCATAAACAACCCATCTGTAAAATACACCATTAAGAGCATCAATCCTTATATACAGCAAATGTAGGAGCAATGGAATAGTGACACTTCCCAGTTCAGGACATACCAGTTGCTCCTCCCTTGTTTTCAAATCTACTGTAGCAATGCAGAGGCCCTTTATTTTACACCTCACCGCAATTTTGGCCCTCCCAGTATTTCAGCACTGATCAGATCATGTTACTGGTATAGTACTTCTGCTAAGAAACCTTTCCCTTGGCCTCCAATCTGACTAACAGCTTCACAGACTCGAGATGAACTGCTGAATATATATACACCTTTTCCAATGTTGGCTACAAAGTGGCCTTTCACTCATGCAGAATAAGTAATTCTGTGAGCATCAGATGTGACTAAACCTCCATTTCTTGCCATTTGTGTCCTCTGATATTATTTTTGTTTGCCAAATCACACAACAACTTCCCATTAACACCACAAATACATGAATGTCTTTCCACAGAATATATTGGCAGTGATCCTTGGGCTGGCACGTTCAGCGATGCCAATAAGCCAGAGGGATCAGACATAAGCCAGGGGTGAATTTGCAAGTGTTCATACTCCCATTTCTCATCTACCCAACTGCCTGTTTTATAAAACTGGTAAAAACATAATTACTTTTGAGACCTCTGCCTCTCTGTCAAAACTGGCTGGAAACTGTTACTGAGTTCAAGAGTTATTAAGAGTGAGGAGAGAGACTCACAGGCTGAAGGAGGGATCATCCCAGGCTTGTTTCCATGGGAAATCAAGATACAAATGTTCACAAAAAAGTGGATTTTAGCAGAGTCCACAGCCTGTATGAGAAGAGCTGGGAGTGAGCCAGCCTCACTCCAATGGGGAAAGCTGTCAAGGCTGCTAAGGAAGGGAATGGAGTAGGGGAGATGCCTTGGGTCGCCCAGGAGGAGGAGAACTGCTGAAGTTCCCAAAACAGGATGAGCTATTTGCAGCCGAACTCTGCTACACTGCCCGGACTAATAAACCCCTTCACAGCAGTTGCTGGCAAAGCAGAAAGGGACTCCAAAACCTTCTGGCTCAGCTGGGCCACCAGCACTAGAAACCCTGGAAATCAGACGTTCTCAGTAACACGCTCTCCATCCCAAAAGGGAAACAGGAAAGGGCTCCTGCACCACCCTCCTCTTCCTCAGTGATCCCCAAGCATTTGGTAGCCTTACCATTGATCTTCAGAATTACTTTTCCCTGTGTAGCTTTGCAGATACTCCCCACAGGGTACAGACAGACGCCTCCTCATAGGCAGGATTTATCTTCATGTGCACTTTATAGTCTCCAAGAAAGTGCAAGCTCTAAACAAAGCTTTTGTCTCTCTTAAGGGCCTTAACAGATATCTTTTCCAGGTGGTGCCTCAGGTATCCAATAAGATGGGAAATTATAATAAATCTTTCTTTTAGAGAAAACTCAGGTAAATTTACTCTTTTTGTGACTTCTAGGCTTCGTGCTGTGTTGGGTTCAGCCACAGACGGTTTACAAAGACTTTGATTTTTTAGAAAGTAAATCTAAAAATGTAGAAATCTCTTCTGATTTAGGTAGTTTTATAGTGACTCTCCTGCTGCTTTCTACTAGAAAGAAGCCTGACAAATTATCTCTCTGATTTCAGGCTAAATCTGTATAACTCAGAATGCATAATTTGCCTGAGTTTTTATTCATAATGGCTTGATTTTTAATTTGATATTTTAGGGGAAAATTTTGCAGGGGAAAAGGTATTTCCATGTCTGACTTCTTTTCAAAGTTAATAACACTTGCATTAACAAGAGTGTGGGATACCTTTGTAGAATGATTCAACAGTTCGAATCTTCTATATTTTTGCTAATTAAACCCATTAATCCAAAAAGATTATTATGGACAGTAAATCTTTTCTACATAAAAATGTTTGTTTGATAATGAATTGTTTGTTACCTGGAAATCTATCCTGTGCTGTTTTGGTTTTCAGCTCAGTACAGCAGCCTGGATATGACAGCCACTTTTTCTAATTAATTGTCTGTACAGAATGCAGTTCCCACTGGTCTTTGAGCAGTACCTCTGTCAACTTTGGCCCTTCTGTCTGGATTGAGCCTTTGATGAGGTTGTGCATTGCCCCCTGAGTGTGTTCATTACACAGCAAGGGGAATTGCAGGAAAGATAAGTCCTGATTGAAAATAACTTTTTTTGAATCACATATGTCACAGCACCAGTTAGAGGTAAAGCAGGGAATATGTAGTGCAGTCTGCAGGTTGCCAGTGTTTATGCATTCATTCCACTGATGGTACAACTTCTTGGTTGTCTGCTGTTGAATATCCTTTCATCTTTGTTTCTCCTGCCTAGTGACGTGTGCTAAGAGACTTAATCAGTTCTGTCCAGATGGATGCTAATGAAGGAGACATTATACGAAACACTATTATAAATTCTTATTCACATCTCATTTTCTTTTGTCTCACTCTATTTTTAGAGCTGATTTCTGGAGGTGCAATTACAATCCAAATATTTATCAAGCAGGCGACATCTGAAGGTGCTATTTCATGTCCACCCACTCCATTTCTTATCTGCCAACAGCTGATGAACAAGTCCTACACATATAATTCATCTGTCCCATAATAATATTGACCTTGGGTGACATTTATATAACAAACAATACCAAAAACACATTATGCTTTTAGATACGTGATAAAGGTGTCTTTTTATCTACATATTAGAGCAGCCTTTTTTTACAGAGATTATTAGAACTCACACATGTGCAGCATCAGCACATAAATATTCAGGACAGCGACTGGAAAATATTTCAGGTTCCAATTTCAGGAGACATTAGAAAGGAACAAGTGGTTCTGTGAGATGCTAATATAGTCATTACTGTCAGACTTGAATATTGTAGCTGATTGACTTTGGTCCCTAAGAAGCTGCAAGCACCAGTGAAACATTGTCAGATTTGGGACACTTACAGTTCAGCTCTGCTGTTGAATTTTTATGGTGTCAGAAAAGGACATTGTCACACTATCAGGGCCTCAACAGGACTTCTCACCAGCACACACCCTCATGAAGTTCAAAGAAATGCAATGGCCTTTGGGACATCTATCCTTTTGCAAAGTGACTGAAGCTGTCAAAGGTGTCCAGAAATAATTAACAGGGAAAACAGACAACTCTATTGGCTAACACACAAAGATTGGACAGCCTTGCACAAAACTGTGAAACCAAGGCAAAGTGTAACTAGGGAAGTCAGGCCACACCAAGCATACTTCCTAACAGTGTATTTGTGCTTCGTTACCAATTGCAACTGTTTAAACTTTGGTTTTACTTTTGATTCAAAAGATGACATTTTATACAAAAGAATGCTTGCTCTTCTCATGCTGGGTTATCTTTTCACTGCTGACTTAGAAGTAAATATACTTCTCAAGAAAGGCAAAAACTTGTATTTTGTGATGCTCTAACTGCTGGGATCAGGGGGAAATGAAGGAAGAGGGCTGGGTCTGATGACTGCTGTGCTCCTGTAACTGTAAGAAAAAAGGCATGCTTGTTTTTGAGAAAAATGACCTCTGATATTCTGAGGAAAGAGAAATAGGACTACAGGCAATGCTGGTAGCAAAGCCTTGAGTTAGGACTTCCTGATAATTTTTTTTCCCCAAGAATTTAGTTCCTTAAAACTTTGTCAGACTCAAACTTTTTGGGCTGGCCTTTTTTCTATCCAGTGCCTACTTCTGTTGACACACAGTGCCCATCCTACCCATCTGTCTTAAGAGCCATGTGGACAGAAAGGATGACACCACCTCCAACTTCTTACTTTAAGGAATCTGTGTGGTTGTGGCACTGAAGGTGTGTAGTGCCTCATGCCTTGGAAGAGGGCTTGGTATTATCAAGGAAAGCATCTCATTGGGAGTGATGTCACATTTGCGCTTTCTGAAAACTGCCCCATATTTGGCCATGTAATGAATGGACAAACCTTGTCTTGCCTTGATTATTCCCTCCAAACAGGCTCACACTCCCCTGAATAAGCAAGAAGTGTCCCCAGTTCTATTTTGGAGTTGCTATTTGTTAGCTTCTGGCCCCATTGATTTATTGTTATTATTTCCTCCCAACATTTGTACTCCACCGAGTGCTGAACAAGCACAGACAACAGACAGCCCCCCTCCCTGGAAGAGCTGCCAGCCTGACAAGTACAAGGCAGCAACCAGACTAACTAATTTCAGGCCAGGGAATGGCTCTCTTGCAACCTTTAAATTATTCACAAGCTCTCTTTGTAAATTATTAAGTTCCCAGTTCTTAGATTTAGCTCTTTGAGTTTACAGGATAAGCTTTCAGATGCTCACATTTGCAGCTGGCTGCTGTTCATCTCACTCAGAGGATGACAGCACAGCCCTTCAGAGTTAAGAATCCAGGTTTTGCTTTCATGTTTTAATTTTCTTTTGACTTCTCTGCTCTTTAAAAGGACAACTACCAAAAGCAGGCAAGGGAAAGGGAGGGCAAAATACTTACATCAACACTTAACCATGCCTCAGTCCACTCAGATTCCTCCACTCATCCCAAGGGACTGCTCAATCCTCTACTGCTAAATAACAAAACTTTCAGTAGCACCAGTACAAATAGAGAAAAAAAATAAAATTTGCCTCTTATCCAGGACTCAGCCCTGTGATGGGATACTTTCAACATGCTAAACTTGGTGTCTGCAGGCCCAGGGCCAGAGACACCACCTTATATTCTTGTAGTTGCCCAGGTAAGAACAGTACCTGTGATGTGTTCATGTCCCTTATCCTCTTTTCTTCAGCCACCATTAATGGCTGTCCTCAACCCCACCCTGGAGACTGCTGTCCTAAATGCAGATGTTAATCAGTAAATAAATTTTGGTGTATTGCTTATCTACATTGCTCAGTCAGTATTGCAATTCAGCTGCAAGGTCACTGAGGATTATTGTCCCCATTGGGAGACACCAGCGTGCTGAGTATCCATAGCATCCATGCAGGTATCCAGAATTTTACCATGCTGGTCACAGGGACACAGGCAATGCAACACAATTAATCAGGGGAAGAGCTTCATCTAGAAGTATTATGAATGAGATCCTGCAGTCCAGAAAACTGCTGCCTAAAGCTAGGCAATGTTTCCTCTATTTTCAGAATAAGTTAGCATTTCTCTATGTCACACTTGTATGATGGACTCTCCTTTGACTGTGCAAATCACAACTTTTTGCTTCTCCCATTCCAGTTCTCTGTTGGATACTGGCTTTCCTTGGTATGTTTATACTCTTGTCCTTCTCTCTGTATGCTGTGGATTTACTCCCAGTGTACCTGAAACTTGTTCCGTGACATAAACTTACCTCTCTGCCTCCTTGATGGTCTGGCTTTGCCTCTTTATAGCTATTCTTGCAGTTGTTTGCTAGCCTTCACCAGGTCTTGTAAGTTTATTCTCCCACTCAAAATCATCCTACATGTTCTTTGTATTCCTTTTGCACATACCATATAGTTCAACTTATTTTATAAACTGTGATAAGAAAGATTTGGAAACCTGCTGTGAAAAGTTATTAACCCAGCCCCAGAGCTTCCAAACCAAAACTTTGGCTATACTGCTGTGTTACCTTCCTTATCTTTTCAGTGCATTAATGTCACAAACAGGTTTTTTCCTATTTGTTTCAGATCCCTGAAAAATCCACCTCGCTGCCCACAGTTATAAGCTGAATCCCTATAGCTGTAGCTGGCCTAAGAGAAACAGCCAGTGTTCATGCCCAAGCGGCTTCAGCAATGCTGACTTTGATCCCAAAGGAGGTGAGGAGCAATATGAAGAATACAGTAAAATTTTGGAACAGGCAGCTTTCATTATTTCTGGAACTTCCTGCTCCACTATTTCTAAATAATTTTTGTGGGTTTTTATTTCCCTCCCAGGGATAGAAATCTTAATTCTGGAACACTAGAAATATTTTCCCTGTACCACCAGAGGAGTCTGCATTTGCCTGTGGATACATCCTCAGCAGGTCCCAGCTGTGCCAAGTGAAGACCTCACCCACCCGCGTCATTACTCTTTGACGGGGGACAACATGCTGATCAGGTAGCCAGCTGAGCCAATCTGTTCCCTGTGAAAATATGAGATGGGCTAGCAAAGACCTAGCAGTTAATTTCCTTAAGTTGACTGGCTTATAATGTCTGAAATGAATTAGAGACCAGCTACGTGAGGAGCGCAGCAGATAGATCTGAGGAGGATCCAAGGACCGTCCACCTGGCAGGAGGGTGGTGACAAGGAGCCCTCCACCTTCTGGGAATGACAATCCCTCAATTAACATTGCTGAGACAAGATGTGTGTCCCCAGCCCCAGCAGTGTCACATAAGGCAGAGGCAAATCTTTGGAGCAAATCCACTGTTTCTCCTTCTCCAGTCATCTTAAAAAAACTGCACCCTGCAAAAGAGACCCAGACAGTGGCATACATTTGCAAGGAGGCTGCAGTCTTCCCACTCTTCCAACAAACTGAGTCAATTAGCAGTTCCTCCCCAGGGCTTTACGAGGAGGATTTACGATCTGTTTGTACAAGAAACAGTCTGAAAACCAGAAAGCAACATTGTCATGTCGGTCAAAAGCTGGCATCAACAAACTGGTTGCCCACATGTAAACAAAGACTTTTTAGGGCTTAATTAAATTTTATTTATCTTTTGTTGGTTTTCATTTATTTCCCACAGCTTTCCAGTTTTTAAATGCTGATGGACAAAGGCAGAAGTACTACAACAGCAACAACAACAACAAAAAGAAGACCCATATTCATAACATTTTCAGATTTTCAGCCTTAGAAAGTAGCAGAAAACAGGGAGGACGTGCTTCTGGAAATGCCGCATTTCAGGTTTTCACATATAGGCATTTCATATATGAATTACTGCCCCTGTTGGACCATAATTTGAATTAAACACCTCTTATTACATACATTGTCAGGAGAGATGAGGAATAATCAGAAACCCAATTATTACAGCAGGAAAATACCTGGATTGCTAAACCATCTCATGTCCACTCATTCGTGTTTGTGTCCTGATCTCATTTTACAAAATCCTCAGCTTCTTCAGGTTCTACTGAAATTGTTAAGCAATGCAGCAGATGCACATATCACATTGAAGAGCAAAGCCTTTAGCTTTTCTCACTTCCCAAGCTGTGTTGCTTGTTATTTGGCACAGAAGTCTTTTGCAGAGCTGTGAATCGATTCCACTCAGATGCTGACCTTCACTTTGTTCAGACATAAACCAGGAAGAGGAATGAATCTACAGGAGAAACGTAAACTAAATAAGTTTTATTTTCTTCTGGATGACACAGTTCATAGATACCATTTATTTCCTTCTTCAGGCTATGGAGAAAGCCATTGCCAGGAAGGCAGCTACAGAAGCTGTGTGCTTACTGTCTGAAAAGCACCCAAGGGAGATGCTCTGAACCCTCCTGAGACATTCCCTCCCCTGTGATAGGTAAGTGGTTGTATTCCCAAAATAAGAGTATAAATTAATTTTCTGGTCTTAAACCAGACTCTTAATCTCCAGGCTGACCAGATAGGAGAATTGTGATTTGTCATGCAATGGAGAGTATGCCAGAGACCGGCTTACATGCAAGACAGTGTAATAAGGTAGAAACAGTAAAAGAGAAAAAGTGTTCACAGGAGGTCAGGGTAATCCTGCTAACTTTGCAGTGATTCTGGCTTAAGGCTCATTCTGTGGGTGAAAAATGGGGAGAAGTAGACAGCTGAAGTCCAGTTCCTCCACAATTTCACATAACTCCTCTCGACCTCACTTCCTCAGCAGGACAGGGAAGAGGTTTTTCTAACACCTGGTATGATCAGTACATTTTCTTCAATTTACAGCCATTCAACTCAACTGGCAGAACCAAAGAAAATGTCAGCCTCCAAGTTCTTGCAGAGCTCCTTGAAGTGACAAAAAAAACCCCTTACTTCAACAAGTTTGAAAGCTGTAAATTAAGTCACAGTTTAAGGATCATGTTCCTCTGCTACCTGTTGCTGTAAGAACATGCAGTCAGGCCTAGGACACAGTGCTGCCTCGTTTCATAACCAAAGGCTTTTGGTACATGCCTGAGGGGTTACCTGTGGATTACGGATGGCCACTGTAAATCAGTCTAGGAGGGAGTATCACTTCAGAGCTATGAGGAAAGGAAGAGAACATGAGAGAGATCACCAGAATCTCTCAGGAGGGTTTGGGGTGTGGAGTTCCACCATTGCCACAGTAAGCTGGAAATGTAAAGTCTCTGCAAGAAAGCCTTTCTTGGGTTTTTGATGTTGGCTTCCAGTAACAGAAAAAGTTTAAGACAAAGTGACCCTTAAACAGAGAAACTTTGAAAGAATATCTCTTGCATTTATACACCCAAGTAACAGATGTTGGGTAAAATCACTTTGTCCTTTGTCTCCTAGCAGATGTAAACCAGGAATTCATGAGACACTGGTGGAAGACCTGAGTTTGGAGTGGCTGCAGACTACGTGCAGACTGATACTTGTTTAGACTTTTATTTTTTGTTATTACTGAAATTTAATACGATTTTAAAGCAAAAATTAAGCAGGAACAATCAGTTTACTTGACCTTTTCTTTCAAGATCTGATAAATTTTCTGGTTTAGGTTTCTATTTACCTTAAAAGATAGGGGCATTTAGCACTGTTAGCTAAAAAAAAAAAAAAATCAATATGCTGCTATGATAAACAAAGTTCTGTGTGCCTGAGCTTGTAGAGGGACATGGTTCAACATTGTCCTTTATTTTCTTGCCAGGTCTACCACAGCTTCTTCACCTCTTGCTGCTTGGCCTCTTTATTTACATAGGCTACTAATTTTACAGATTGGAAAATTTCCATTAGGCCTCATGGTAAAAAACCCCAACATCTTTCTAATTATTTCCCTCCTATAGAAAAAAAAAATCATCATAGCTATTTTAAAGCCTGAAATTTGATCAAGAAAACCTCAAGTCATCCATCCTCACACAGATATAGCAGTGGATGGTAATGGCTGTACCATTGCTACCTGGCCAGTGGCAATTGTGATTACTGGTGACAGCTTCCCTCTGCTAACTCTCAGCTTGAGTGACAATAACATATCATTTGTTGTAGCTTGGGAGAATACTGAAGTGTATTTATTTCAAAACCAACAAGGTTAAAGATTATTTTGAACTTAAATTTCTGTCCCTTTTTTTTTTTTTTCCCCCAGGCAGCAAAAGTCCTGGTTATAATCTTGCAGTATAAGGAAAGCAAAGTAACTATTGGTGCTTTTTATGGTCCCGTATTAATCTTCTTGGTCATTCAGATGCATCACTCAGTGAGTCTCCCAGATGTTGTGTATGGCCCAAAGGACAGGTTCAAAGCATCCAGTTTGGTGAAGTAAATGTTAGGGTAATGGATAATTCTATTTGTACAAGCTACAGAAAAAGACGGTTCATAGACAGTAGATTGAGATTGACTTCAAAAATAATTTGAATGAAGAAATTAATGAGGAGGCTTTTAAGACAGCTGTTTTACAAAATTTTCAGACAAGAGAATCCTCTGTATTTTCATAAAGGCGAGTGGAGTGGGGTCATCTGCAGTAATAACGCCCTGGGTTGAATAAAAATATGTGCTCTCAATAACAGTGATGAATGCAAAAGAAAACCTATCAGCAGAAAGTTGCTTGACAAATAGGATGAGAAATGGCTAGTTTCCTATTTCTTCTCCAAATGCAAACAAAAACCCAACATATCTGTATACTTGGAAACATCTCCCCTGCTGCCCGTCTCCCTCTTATCTTACTTTCAGAGTTTGTATTTTGCTGTCTTATCTGCTTGTTTTTCTTGCAGAAGAGTTTGTGTACTAAAACTTTATAAACAAAAATATGTAAAAAGCATAAGATGCTGCCATAATAGCAAAGAAATGAAAAGACAAACGTTATTAGCATGGTAGATCAGGCTTGGGCTAATCCAAGCAGATAGGCTTGCTTCACTGAGAGTTGTAGCAAACATTGTTTTCAGTTGTGCTTACCAGAAGATGAAAACAAAAACCCCAGAGATACTCAGTTGACATCTGTGTGTCTTGCTTGCTTGACTGATTTCTTTTTGTTCTGGGTGAAGAAGAGACATTTAAAGTGAATAAACCAAAAGAATAGTAACGCCAAAAGTGACACTCATACTTTTTCTTGAATTAAATAAGGGGCAGCTAATCATCAATGTCTGCTGTGAAGAAAAGAAAAAAAAAAAAAAAAGGGAGAAATTAATGGCTTTCCTAGTCATAGCATGGTGGTTCAAGGTGGAGTTCAGATCTGAAGTAAATCGGAATTTCAGTGAAGCCACAGAGGGAGTCCAGTCACATTCTGTACTGGGATACTGCAAATTACTTTATTTAATACCATTAGATAAATAGGACTGATAAACCAACTCTATGTGTGGGGTATCAGCAGAAAAAATAATGAATGTGCCAACATGGAAATAGAAACAGCCGCTATGCTGATTGTATTAGTCACGTATAGACAGGGTACAGTGCCAGGACTCACAGTGCCAAAATCATCTACCCCTCTCGTCTCAGTATCTGTGGACATTTGGGTGTATATACTTTTCTATTTCAAAGCCAGACAGCCCTTTGTCATGAAGTAGACTGGTAAGGTTTTGGATAAATCAACACAAACCCCACGATTCCATTCTGCCTAGTACCTTGACAGAAAATGTAGAATCCAATCCTTATTAAATTTGCGAGGGCAGAGTGCCTGATTTGAAATGACAGTGCAACTTTCATTGTTTTACTGTATGCTTTGGGCTACCTGTGCGGGACTGATTAGTCCACTTTTTGTCTTGAATCCAGCTGTGCACCTGACACTCTGAAAGGTACCATTAAGAAGGATAAATCCTCCTTGATTAAATTTATCAACCATGTTGAATTGTTTATCAATGCCAGAGACTTATCTGGAAGGTGTTCTTCCTCTAGCTAGATAAGGGAAAAAAGTTCTGAATTCATCTGGTTGGACTACAGGCTTTACTAGCTCTATAATGCATCCTCCCTTGAATTATTCCTTCTTTAACACTACAAGCAATCATATTTATCCTATGGATCACTGGCAAGAACTACCCCAGGCTCGATTTTTCTATTGTTACCAAGGTGGTTTCCCTCTTGCACCAGTAGGTGATGAAGCTGACTGTGATGACCTTGGTTGCTGGGCTGAGCATCCTTCCTGTTTTGAAGAATTAGGGATATCGGAGGCTTAATGCTGTCAGTCTTTCTCAACAAAATATATTTGGTGTATATTTGGTGTAGTGTCACAAAAAGGATCTTGAGGTAGACTCACATGCACAAAGTTTTATTTGTGGGCTCTTTGCTAGTCACATACACTAACTTCAAGGTGCCATCAAGAGGAAAAGCTGTTGATGATGATTTTTCACCAGGTTTTTTCACATAAACCTGGATACTTTTCATCAAGACCTCTCATGACTGTTCCCACTATTAGCACTGACTGGAGAACATTTTGATCAGCTGCAGATGCTGCCCAATCATCTGTTGTCAATCCTTGTGCATGCACATCACTGAGTAATGCTTACTGGCTATTTAAATTATTATTAACTACATTGTTATTCACTAAGTCTTGTTTTTCCTCTGATGTAAACTAAAAGCTTCAAAATAAGGACTAGAAAAAAATGGGTAACAAAGAGCTAATTCCATGCAGGTGGTGATTGCTTCACGTGAGAAACCTGACATAACAATAACATTGGGGTTTACAGGTATAAAATGGTGAGAATAACAGCCAACAACAGCATGAGAACTACAGTAGAAAAGGGCATATTACAGGGCTACAAATAGAAGATCCTTAGTATTTCAAAGGTTAAGGCATTGCGAAAGGATGATGCTCATAACCAGAGCAAAGTGGACTTTACAAGTGCTGATTTTTTTAGTCATAAGACAACTGAGAAGTTTGAGAATGGCAAATGTTAGGAAACTGCTCCCACCAGTTTGCCAGTTGCTTTTGTTTTAGCTATTCTGCACTGAATCCACTTACAAAGTATTAAAGGATGAGTACATCCTAGGCCACCTGAAGAAATGGCTGGCTGACATAGATCCTACTATTAGCTGAGCTGGTCTTATCAGAGCTGGAGATGCTGCTCTGCATCTACAAAAGGTAAGTAGGGAATTGTTCATTCATGGCTTTGTATCCTTGAAGATCATCAATGAATTCAAGGAATGTGTCAGAACCAGAAAGTTGGTTTTCATGACACAAAAAACCCTTACATTTTTGCTCCAAAAAGGCACAGTAAGAAAGGCTACAGCAGGATCAGAACATTGTGCACTGGCACTATAGCAAGTCATGAATGTGAAGGGAAGTGGAGAACAACCTTCCTTTCCTGTCTCCAAAGATCATTGTCCCTGTAGCAGATGGCTGAGTGCATGCACCATTGGACTGGCACTTTCTAATAATTTTCCTCTCCATCCAGTTTATAGCAAATGGTAGTTATTTCAGCCCTTTTAATGTGTCTGGTTTTGCAGAAGAAAAAGTTCCAAGCTATATTTACAGAGATCCTTGATAGCTTCAATAATCCAAGTGAAAAAGTGTTTTCGATGGCTTTTGGGGCCATTGCCAGAATCGTCACAGACTGCAAGAGCAAGGACAAACGTGGTGTGGAATTTGTGAAGATTGCCAGAGTTTCAACCCTTCTCATCTGATGTAAAGCACAAAGAAGAGTGATGGGTTTAGTAAGCCTTGTTAAAGCTTTAAGGGACTAGTCAAAGTCTGTGTACGTCTGCAAGCAGAATAAAAATAGAAGCAAAATCTGATTCTATGGAAAACTGAAAGCATGCTTTAGATGAACAACTAATTCAGTCATTTCACCCTTCCACAGCCTAGCTTCTCCATTTGCAGTTTTGCCGTATACCCCAGCAACAAACACTAATAATAGCCACTGTCATCCACCATAGTAAGAGTAACAACTGAACACACCTATGCATGCTAACACTGAAGAGAATAAATGAAAACAGAAAAGACTCGCTCTCATAAAGGCAAAAATTAATCCTATAACGCTGAATGCGAACTGTATACAAAGTTTGTACAGCCTCTATTCTTTTTGTTATAAATGAGGTGCAGCTGAAATTGATGGAATTACAGTGGCATGAAATAAGCACCAAAGTAATATAAAGCCTTAAGTGTGTAATCCATAACACACTAAGGATGGGATTGCTATAGTTATTTAGCCTGTGATCCTATATATGGCATCACATGCAAACCTGGTACCATTCACAGATGAGCCTGGTGCAATATGACGTACTGATATCTAAGTCAAAAGTATAACATCTTCTTTCATCACGCTGCTCGTGCCAGAAATATCACCCATGTCTTAATCTGATAACATTCAGCAATTGAAGATCTTACACCATTTTCAAAATGTTTTGGAAATGTGATCTAATTAAGCCTTACAGAGCCCCAGGGCAGTAGGTAAATGTTATCATCACCATTTGTAGTGATGAAAAAACTGAGACACAGATGTTTAATGAGTTGCCCAGCCAAGGTCACCCTGGAAGCTGCAAATACCCCGTAGTATAGGCAGCCAAACCTTAGGAGAATGAAAGTGAAGAACCCTTTAGATAAGAGGTTAATATTGTTTATTTGATTGTATTTGAAGTTGTTTGCATTCCACACATGGTTGAAATAGACTCTAGTTTCTCACTCTGGCTGCAGTGCTCACAAGACCATGCCTTTCCAAAGCCTCTTCCATCAGTGGAAATACTTACTAAAGTCTACATTTTGGCAAATTGAAAACCGTTCTCCTTCTGTCAGTGATTTGCCTGTGCTGTGACCATTCTGTAAAATTGAAGACCTTCCCTATGGTGTATTTCACAGGAAGTGATACAAAAAAATGCTGCACTGCTTTTAAAATATTTAGATATTTTCTCAGAGCTGTGAATGTGAAAGATAAATTCCTGATAGAAGAGGAAGCCCTCACTAGCATGGTTTCACCGCTACTGAAACTGCAGGAGCAGAGTCCTGATGTGACCAAAGTGACTTGGCTATTTATGCCATGGCACTTAAGAACACAACTGCTTGTTACCTCCTCCAGTCTCACACCTTCAGGCTCTCATATTTCCCATATCAATGGATATAGAAGTGAAAATATCACTCCAGGTATTCACTTCTGATTTCCTAGGTGCTGAGCTCATTAAGAGTAACTCCCTTAAGAAGAGACAGATGTGAGTGTCTCAGCAGACCATCTGGGGACAGCAGGCTGCCTCCCTGGAACTGGTGTGAAAGAGGAATAATAAAGAGGAGGAACACACGGCCCACTGAGGTCCTTTAACATACATTCTCCTAAGTTTATATTCTCAACTGGCAGTAAACAATATCGTAATTGTCCATCAATATAAATCCAGGAGTGCTTGCTTGTTGTAGGCTTGCACAAAGACTTTAAAGTCTTTTTGGGGTGGACTTCAAATGACAGCTGGGAATTCAGGAAAAACAGCTGTAAGCAACTTGCAAGGAAACCCTGTGCAAGCACCATGTTTTTAATTGTCAGTAAATAAGGATGACATCTTTCACCCTGCTCATCTCAGGACTCTGGTTTTGGGGATCCAGCAGCACCAGGACCATGCTGGAAAAGGTAGAAGAGGCTTCAGTTTTGCATAAAATTCTCTGAGATTTCCCAAATAGTCCTACTGCTCCACATCTTGAAAAGATACTCAAATGGAGGACTTTCAAAACTGGAAGGGAAAAAACACAGCAAGCCACCTTCATTTGTAAACTTTGAAGGACTTGAGTAATTTCTAATATTTTGCATGACCATAATTTCTTCTAAGTACTACTACTTTACAATATTTTTATTTGAAAGGATTTTTTTTTTCTTGGTTTGGTTTTGTTTTTACAATACGCAATAGACCCAAATTTATAGCATGTACATACTCCCAGGAATTTTGTTTGTCACCAGTCTGAGAATTTTCTATAATATGTTTCTTTCCATGAGCAACACCTGGAAAGATTATTTGACTTTTTAGACCAGGTCAAGAGATATCTCAGAAGCCCACAAGCTTCTTTATGGAGAGTTGCCAGGGAATCTATAGGCAATTGAAAAATAATTTTCTCTCTTTTCAACATCTACCAGAAAATTCTTTACCATGCTGACAAACCATTCCCATTGTCTGACAGAAAAATTATTGCTTAATTCAAACCCATTTTTTTTTACTTCCTTCACCTCAGGAGATTAACACCAAGAATGTGAACAAGAATGAGGGAAATAAATTGTTATGCTGCCTCCCCTTTTCTACCACAACAGTTCTTCTAAATAGTCCTCACATTCCCTGTAAAGACATCTTGGATATTACTACCGGAGAAATCTCTTTTCTAAACACTTTCTTCCTTAATCTGAAAACTGATGGCAGAATGAAATATTAAAACATAGCACTTGAGAACATAAAAAACAACATGAAATTTTAATTGTTCTTATTGGAAATTTAGACTGCACATACCAGTTTATAAAAGCCACCTTGGGGCAAAAGGGAGAAGTGGATTTGTCTCAGCATGGTAGGCAATGACCGAAAACAAGCATAGTTCCTTCTCTTTTGCATCTAAATATTACCTATACTTCAAAAAAGTACACAAAATGATCAAGACATGTTTGTTTCAATTATGGTATCTGCTCCTATGGTTGTATGTAATACAGATTCACATCGTATATGAATTATATGCAGCCAATTACATATACTCCACTGTTCCTCTGCTGCAGCACAGTTAAGGGCTACAGCATGGAATTATTTTTTTCTCACTTCAACCAATTTTGCCAAAAAGCATACATTTTTGTAGAGCAATTCATCCTTGAATTTGGCTTGAATTTTCCAGACAGTTTTGATTTTAAATGTCAAGAAAGAGAGAAATCAGGACTGAAAGAACAAGAAACAAAATGCAAAAGGCAATATCCTTCTCCAGCTTCCTTAT
This sequence comes from Athene cunicularia, assembly GCF_003259725.1. Lineage (NCBI taxonomy): Eukaryota > Metazoa > Chordata > Aves > Strigiformes > Strigidae > Athene > Athene cunicularia. Next base: position 57,140,674 of record NW_020799091.1, on the reverse strand, counting down.
CAGCACTCCTGGGCAGTGAATGAATAGTTTTAAAAAAAGCCGATCTCTTTATTTCTTACCACCATCCTGTTTCAGCCCTGCTCTTTTGTGTTCTGCACCTTCACCTAATTCTTAATTTCTATTGCTCTTTTTTTTTTTTTTTAGAGATTCCCAAAATAAGCAAAAATATAAATCTGTTGCGCAGGTAAATCAGAAAAATGAGGGTGAAGGAAGTAATGGACTGTTGCCCCTACCTCTTCTGCTCTTTCTGTATTTGTTAATCAGTAGGGCTTACCGTTATTTTAAATTGCATCCTGACCTTCATTTTATAAAATTTGAAATTAAATGTCTTGAATGAAAAATCTTCCATTCTTTGAGTCTAACAGTCATGGTGCCCCATTGCAAGTATTTAACCTTCATTTCAGGCAGGTATGTAACCTCTTCCCTCTGTCGTACATTAAGCATAAAATATCAAGGAATAGCTAAATCATAAACAGTCCATGAAACATGCAGAGTGTGAGTGAAACCCTGCAAGAACAAAGGAAGCCTAGAGCTCAGTAGAGCAGAGGTGGAATGACACACAAAAAGGCTGCTAGGATATACCCATAATTATGCAAAAGATGTGGCAACAGCAAGCAGTGTAGAGTCATTCTAGTGACAAAGGTTTGTTTTTTAGAGCAGTGGTCTTGATGTCCTGGATCAGTTTTCAGCTCTTCACCCTTAGAAACAGAATTGTCTACCCATACCATTCCTAGCATAACCACTGAAGAGAAAGCAGCACCGTGCAGCTTCTTACAGCAAACTGGATTTTATTTTGGTTTGGAGAAGTACGAGAAAATGAACAATATCATTGTCTTTTAGACTGCTAGTTTAACACACAATCACAAAAGACTTCATGTTCACAGACTGAAGCATACCCAGGTCTGGCATTATAATCCCTACTCTGCACTACTGCAATATCAATATACTAGAATTATGATAATCACCATATTTAAAAATACAGCTAGAATGGGACAAAATGTCTCCACCCCAATCCCAGTCTAGTGGGCTTCCAGCCTCATTGCACAAACTTGAGATGATCAGATAGTTTAGAAAATATCTGAAAACAGAAAAAGTTTGAAATGCACCTGATAAAAGGGGTTTCATATCTTAAAACCTTTAAAATCACACAACTTTGAATTAGTCAGAACAATTGTAAAGAAAATCACAAGGTCTACAGAGCTAGAAGCTGGATGCATGACTGCTGAAGTCATACATCTTAGTAGTTCACAGTACCGTTTTTCTGGATCCTGAGCACTGCCGCTCAAGAACAATCCTTAGGAAGGTTTTCTCAGCTGTCAGAAGTCCATCACATGTCATCTGAAATCTAGACAAAACCATCAGCCCTTTGCTCCAAATCCTGTATCCTAACTGAAACTCCTTCTGGAAAATCCCTGGAAGTGCTAAGAAGGGGTCGGTCATTCACACATATTAGGAGTGGATGGCAGGGAGTAACTGCGAAACTGAAAGCAAGTACAGAGTTGATTAACAGAGTGTAGTGACCTCAACCAAAAAAATCTAACTTTCTCTGTGGGAGGCTTTTGAAGGTTGCTGGGTTGCTGTTATAGCCTCTCATTTAACTTTTTTTTTTTTTCCTTTGACAGCTCTTGCAACTACTGTCTGTAATTTCATCTCTATCACTTATGAAGTAGAGCAGACTCACACATCAATGTGCATGATCCTCAGTAAAAATTATTTTCTTCTGATTCTTAGCATTTTTTATAGTAGTAGGATCAGATAATTAATAACAGAATGCACTGTTCCTAGCTCTTCAAGTTTTCCCACCAGACAATTGCCTTATTTTTTTCTTTTTCCTTTGGGATAGATAGAAATTGCAGCCAGTGTGTGTGCCTATACTCCTTCTTTGTATCTGAAATGGCCTTTGGGACAGGACTGACAGCCATCACTCCAGGCCACATGATAGAGTTTGTTTCTCCTATTGCACTTAAAACTCTCTAGCTTACAAACTCATGCAGGAGTTTTGCAGCATTTACTGAACAGTGAGTATGAAGGTTAAATGCTACACACCATACATAGTCTTATTTTGAATTACAGTGGTTATAGTAAACTCCTTTTTATGATAAACAATTATCTCTTCCCAGTGGAGAGTTTTCAGCTGCTTTCCAGTCTCTCAGCCAGGTCCTTAATCTGAGCCTATTCATTTCTGAAACTCAGGCCTTGGACGTAAGCAGCAACCAGTATTACAAATTTTTAAATCTGCAAGCAGTAGTCTGAACTGGGTATGAAGTGCTTTTGTATATAAGGAAGTAGGCAGATATCTTCTTTCAGTCCATGAAATAAAGTTTAGCATACATGTAGCACAGCAAATATATTTTTAAAGGTCTGTACCTTTAGAATACAAAATAGCCTTAGAAGTAATTAATTATCACATAGCAACAGGGGTTATTGTAGAGCACCAGTTTTACCATAAGCATTCATACAGGCTTCCTGAAATCTCAGCTTGTAGCACACACGAAAAAGAAAGTGACCTTGAGGTCAGAAGCAAATTGCTATTATACATCACCAAGGATAGCATGTCAAGTACCATATTTATGTGTGAAGTGGAAAGGAATTAATGAACACAAATAGAATTCAGACAGTGTACGTTCTCTGGAGCAATATAAATGAATGATGTCTTACAACAATTATTGAGCCAGATCTACTCAGATAGGAATTACTAACATATTAACATGCTAATTGATGTGTTAACTATCACGACTATAAAGTGCATAACAAAAAGTTTGCATTATTTTTTCTGAGTTTTTTAACAAGCTTTTCATTTTCCAAATAAACACTCAATGGTCAAGAGGTTGTCCAGCTATCATGGGCATTATACACAGTGCTTAAGCTTTGGACTGATAATACCTAATTTTACACAACATGTACCTGAGTATTGTGTATGTGGCTGAGATAAATAATTCATTCCTGAATATTCAAACATCAGTACTCATGGCACCCAGTCATTGGTGTCTGGTTAGTTCAACTGCCTGATTTTTTTTCTCTGAATAACCTGTTCTTTACTGCAGGCCAATTTTTGTCACTCTTGCCCATACTGGGAGAGGTTTCTACACAGAAAAGGCTAATCTGTGTCAGTGGTGAACCAGGAAAATTTGGCAGATGACAAGAAAAAGAAAGGACAACCTTAAAAGGAATAAACACTATAAGAAATGTCCAGGCAAACTCTGACACTGAAATATCTTAGAACTTTGAAAACAACCATTTACTCTCAAAATATATGGTAGAGGGTCTTCTCTGTAGTGCTGTCTTAAGAAGAGAACACATTTTATCAACACAAAGAAAAATACTGTGCAGGCCTGTGAAGGTGTAAACAAAGTACAAAATTGATTTTGTATTCTTTATTTTCCACTGGGAAGTGAGAACTTTTAGCCAAAGTTAAATTGCCAGTCATTCCCAGAACAACTGATCAGTAGAGGAGAAAGCTATGTGTTAAAAGGGCGGTGGTGGGTAGCATGCAATGGTGGGTAGCATTCAGTATCAAGCCATTTGTGCCGATGTTATTATTGTGTCCCTCTATTTCTTTGTTTGTTCAACTGCAACTGCTCATTTAAGTTAGATAATCATGTAGCGTTGACATTTATGCTGAGATAAGTAAAAATCTATGCTGTGCTTTTGTGAAATGATGTGTGAAAAATCAAAAGGCCAAGTCTGTAAAGTAGTTTCATATGAAGCAAAAATAAGTATGGTATATAACGTCATCAGGAAGCCAGGTATAAAAACCACAGACATAATAAAACTTAGACTGAAGCCACCCACAATATGATGAAACATAATCAAATACTGTATTGATACCTCCCACCTCTCAAAAGAGTGTCTGAGACAAACTGCTCCAGCCAACCTGAACCTTTTGTGTAGTTCTAGGAATAGTTGTGCATTGTGTGAGAAGTTTTTGAGAGAGATTCTGGAATAACCCGCCTGCCTTAACTTCCAGAGATTTGCCTTCATGCACCTCCAAGGTAATGAAGCATGAGTTCAAAAGGTTAGATTTCATACAAGTCTGCATGGAAGTCAAGAGGGAAACTTCATGGTTGAAGCTGTATTTTTTAGAGCAGTTTTTATATTAATGGTTCCAAAAACAATAAACAAAAAATACCCAACTTCGTATTGTCATGAAGGTTATCAACAACTGCTGCAGCTGAAGAGATATGAAACACCATTCACCTGCATACACTGTCAAGTATAAACTGTACTTCTGTTTGTTATCTGATATTTCATCCCCTGGATATGTACAAATACAACTTTTTGGTGAAACATTCTTCCTGAGACAGAGAAAAGTGAGAATCAATCCTTCAACAGACTGTAAAAAAAAAAAAAAAATCAATAATTTTCAACAAATCTGACACTTATTTACAGAGCTGTAGAAGGATTAAATAAACTGTAATATTTTTCTTGACTTGTTCGTGACTTACATGAGCATAGGGCTGTTATGTGCATGGTTCCAAGTATTCTGCCAGCAAAAATTCCCCTAATAATGAAGAACCTTTCCAAAGATTCAAATGCCTTTTGTCCTCTCAGGAATTATTTTATTTGCTAGGCAATGTTTCCTCCCTGTCTTCATGAAGTGTTCACTCCTGTAATATTAATAGGATCCTTCTGTGTCTTCTCTGAAAAAAATGGAAAGAAAGAACAATTCTACTCTAACCTTTTGGCACCTGAACATTTAATTAAAAGTCTTTCATATCTCTCAACAAAATATTAGCTTTGGCAAGTATCCCAGCACAACTGGGAAATCATAAAGAAAATATCCTACTGCAGACCTCTGTTTACAAAAAAATAGAAGGGCACACCTCACAACCTTGCTTATTCTTATTTTTCAGTGTTTTTTACTCTTTCCACTGCTGCAAAACAGGGATCAGAGCTGTTGTATATGACTAGGTTATACATTTCCCCAACTGCCATAAACAGAGCACACACAGTTGATAATTTGATGGAAGTGGAATCACCCTCTGATCTACTCCCCTCAGTCATCAATATCATCAGGGAACCTGAATAAAGTCCTGGAGTCTGAGTAAGTTCTGTAACCACTGATGCATTGCTGAATGGTCTTAAGAGATGGGCTCTGCTGTCAGTTTCAACTTCATGGTTACTCTTGCTTAACACTATTTAAGGACGAGTGTCAACTGCCATGGAAGACAGTGGACAGATTATTACTATTATGATTATCATTTTCGTTGATGGTAAGCTCTGTATGAGTCAAGAGTTTACTCTGGTTGGCCCACAGGGACAACCATATCCATTAACCACAGTATAGCTAGGCAGTTGAAAGAAGTGATTGTCCCACTATACTCAGAATTGGTGTGGTCCTACATCGAGTACTGCATGCAGTTTTTGGCTCTGCTATATAAGATATAGAAATATCAGAATGTGTCCAAAGGAGGGCAAGGAAGATGGTGAAAGGACTAGAGGGCATGACTTATGAGAAGAAGCTAAGGATTCTTGCTTTGTTCAGCTTAGAAAAGAGGATACTGAGGGGTGACCTCATTGCTGTCTACATCTTCCTCATCAGGGGGAGTGGAGATGGGGGTTCTGAAATCTTCTCTCTTGTCTCCAGTGATAGGATGCAAGAGAATGACTTAAAACTGCATCAGGGAAGTTCAGTTTGGATATTGGTAAAAAGTTCTTCACTGAGAGGGTGGTCAAGCACTGAAACAATCTTTTCAAGGAAGTGATCATGGCCATAAGCCTGTCAGTGTTCAAGAAGTGTTTGTACAATGCTGATAGATACATGGTTTAACTTCTAGGTTGCCCTGTCTAAAGTCAGGAGCTGGACTCAATGATACTCATGGGTCCCTTCCAACTCAGGACATTCTATGATATTCTAACTTTATTCCAGCAAAAACCTCTTTGTTTTGATAGTGTAGTGATGGCAAGATCTCAGCCAAAATTGTTTGTCTTCCTAACTAATGGTAAATTTATCTCCATTTCAGTTACAAAATCAAGAGGAATAAGTGAACCTATGAAAGTGTCTTCATATTATCTTTCTACGCAATCTGGTCTGTCAGCCTACCTGAACTTGTGCACAATTCTAGATTATCAATGGCAGGTACATTGGTGTAAATCACTTGCAGATTTACCAGGATCGGTGGAATAGCTTCTGCATAAAAAATGTATTCATGAGGGTCACAGCCTATCCCATTGTAATAAGAAATATGTCTAACCTCAGTAGAGAACTACTCTGAAAAATATCTGACTTTCCTCTGTGTCTTTCCACTGACACCAAATAGGAATGAATATTGTTCTTCTATAACTGCCTTTGAGGATGTCCCAGTTTCAGATGGATGAACTTGAGTGGCAGGTTGGTGACAAGACTTAAATCTGGACAGGCACATTCAGAGGCATGTAACAGTCAGCAAAAGTCAGTACATGTTTCATTAGAACAGTTTTTTCTTTGTTGTATTTCCTGGTACCAGGAAGAGTGGCATGTAAAGAGTTAAATTATTTTGCCCCTCCCCCCCTTTAATGCTCACCTAAATTTTTCAAAACTTTTTGAACTTTAAGTACAAATTTTCCATTATGTTGAGTCTTTCTGACAATAACAACTTATGCTAATAACAAAAGAAGACTCAAGGGAGAACGGTTCCTATAGACTAATCATAACCTCAGGGAATTGGCATATCTATCTTGCATTTTGCTATGCCCCACAGATGCAATTATCTCACTCCAGCTGCACAATTTATTGTGACTGTTAATGAAGGACTAATACATGTGCAGAATTACACAGTTAAATCCAGAAGCTAAATCACACACAACAAAAGAGCAACAACATTTACAGAAAATTATTGAACTAATCAAAATATATTATTCTGTAGAACTGGAGACCTCACATGTGTAGTGAATCATTATACCTTTAGAATACTGCTTGTATAAGTAAGGTTACAGGATCAGGTCCTGCCTAACCCACTTGAAGCACCAACTCTAGCAGTATGCAAAAGTTGGAATTTAATGAAGTGTCAGTTATAAACTGCCAATTTTAAATGGATTAGATAGTCAGATTCACAATAAAAAATCCCTCTGGGGAGAATCCTGGCCTATTTAATTCACAAGCATGGAGGCAATTTCATTGTAAAATAACTTCACATGGAGAATTCATTGGTTAAATTATTTTTTATATTTTCATCAAAATATTAAATGTTTAATTTTTTAAAATTGCTGACAAAGTCCCAAAGTATGATTGGAATATAAAATGAAAACAGTTTAAGATGTTGGTACATAGCTTTTTGAATGAAATGATAGTATGCAAAGTTACTATGAGCATCACTGCCACTGTCTCTTCTACCTCCTAGCTTTCAAATTCCCTTGGTCCAATTCTGCTACATCCTCTGTTCTCCTCATCTCTTCCACACTTCCAGGGATGACCTGCACGCTTCCCTATGACCTCCACATCTTTGCTACAATAACAAAGTAAATAAAGTAAATATGAATTTTTCCCAGCTATTGGTGAGAGGGGGAAAAATAACCTAAATTAATCAAATATACTAACCTGGTCTGCACAAACCAGCACACACACATATACATATACATACACAAGTATACATATCTGAACTGAGAACTTCAAAGCCAAGAAATTTATTCAAAAACTCTGTGGGACCTGACATGTCACTTACGTTGCATTGGCACTTGGGTTTCAAATACTTCTAATGGAAAGACAAAAACAAAACAAAACAACCCCCCCACACACACACACACACACAAAAAAGCCTAAAATGCTCCTGATGTTAAAGACTATTTAGAAAAGATAACATCTGCTTTTGTTAATACTCAGAGAAAATTCCTTGGACGGCACAGTTTATCTGACAAATGAGCACAGTCCAATTTACTCAAATTGATTTTCCCAATATTTAAAACCACAAGGAATTTATTACAGAATAAATAAAGATTCAGTAACATCAAGTAGCCACCTTCATTTTTTTTTACATGGATCGTTTATCATAGACTTCTGGGCTGTAATAGATTTCATAGACAACACTTGTAGATTTCACAGGCTTCAAGACTATCATAGACTAGATGGCAAGACATGCAGCAGGAACAAGCTCTGTAAAACCTATGGTATTTGATGTTTTTCACTTCAGACCATCCTTCATCTTGGAAATGAATGTGGATAGATGTCAAAAGTCTTTCACAACACGATACTCAAACAGAATCCTAAAAAAATACACATTTTGAGCAGATCATCTGTAGGTGGTAATTTCCATATGTAATCTTTCAGTGAGTTGCGTGTTTCAGTTGCCCAGCAAAGGTGTGTGGTCCTCACATTCAGTAAAAATTTGATGATGCTTGTTGTATTATTTAAGAAGCAAGATTTTAAAGAGTTGGGGTAATGCAGAAGACAACAGCATCCTGTACAAAGCTGATATTCAGGAAAGCCTTCTTAGAGTGGTGAACAGGTACCTAGAATCATAGAATGGTTTGGGTTTGAAGGGATCTTAAAGATCATCTAGTTCCAACCCCCCTGCCATGGGCAGGGACACCTTCCACTACACCAAGTTGCTCAAAGTCCCATTCAAACTGGCTTTCAACACTTCCAGGGAGGCAGCATCCACAGCTTCCCTGAACAACCTGTTTTAGTGTCTCAGCACCCTCACAATAAAGAATTTCTTCCTTATACCTGATGTAAATCTACCCTCTTTCAGTTTAAAACTATTACTCCTTGTCCTGTCATGGCACTCCCTGATTGTCACGGTTTAAACCCAGAGGGCAACTGAGCACCATGCAGCCACTCACTCACTCACTCACTCACTCACTCACTCACTCACTCACTCACTCTTTCCCCCTAAGGTATGGGGAGGAGAAAATAAAAGAAAAGGCTCAGTGATCAAGACAACGACAGGAAGAGATGACTCACCCATTATAGCCATGGGCAAAAGACAGACTCCTGAGGGGAACTAAAGTAGAACATCAAAAACTAAACAACTAAAAAACAACAACAAACCACTAATTTATGATATCAATCAGAGTAGGACAGTGAGAAGTACAACCACATCTTAAAAACACCTTCCCTCCACCCTTTCCTTCCTCCTGGGCTCAGCTTTGCTCCCAATTTCTCTACCTCCTCCCTCCAGAAGTGCAGGGGTGCAGGCAATGGGGTTTATCATCAGTTCATAGCCTTTTGTTTCTGTCACTCCTTCCTCCTCAGGGGCAGGACTCCTCAAACTTTTCTTCTATTCCAGCGTGAGGTCCCTCTCACGGGAGACAGTCCTCCATTAACTTCTCTGACATTGGGTCCTTCCCACAGGCTGCAGCTCTTCATGAACTGCTCCAACATGGGTCTCTCCTGGGGGCTGCAGTCCTCCCAGCAACAGCCTGCTCCAGCGGGGGCTTCCCTCAGAGTCATGGCCTTCTTGAGTCACAGCCACCTGCTCCGGTGTGGGGTCCTCAACAAGCTGCAGGAGGAGATCTGCTCCACCAATGGACCTCCTTGGGCTGCAGGGGCACAGCCTTACCTTTCACCATGGGTTGCAGGGGAGTCTCTGCTCCAGCATGCCTGCCCCTCCTCCTTTCTTCAGCTGTTCTTAGTGTTTGCAGAGGTATTTCCCTCAGAACTCCCCCTTTTCCCAGGTTCCCATTCTTAAATACATTATCACAAGAGCGCAGCCACCATCACAGAATCAACTAGGTTGGAAAAAACCTTGAAATCATCCAGTCCAACCATTGACCTAACATTGACAGTTCCCACCTACACCAGATCCCTCAGCAGTGTCAACCTGACTCTTAAACATCTCCAGGGATGGGGACTCCACCACCTCCCTGGGCAGCCCATTCCAATGCCTAACAACCCCTTCTGTAAAGAAATGCTTCCTAATATCCAGTCTAAACCTTCCCTGGTGCAACCTGAGGCCATTACCTCTTGTCCTATCGCTTATTACTTGGTTAAAGAGACTCATCCCCAGCTCTCTGCAACCTCCTTTCAGGGAGCTGTAGAGGGCGATGAGGTCTCCCCTCAGCCTCCTCTTCTCCAGACTAAACACCCCCAGTTCCCTCAGCCACTCCCAGTACAACCTGTGCTCCAGACCCTGCACCAGCTTCGTTGCCCTTCTCTGGACACGCTCGAGTCATTCAATGTCCTTTTGTAGTGAGGGGCCCAAAACTGAACACAGGAATCGAGGGGCGGCCTCACCAGTGCCGAGGACAGGGGTCAGATCCCTTCCCTGTCCCTGCTGGCCACGCTATTGCTGACACAAGCCAGGATGCCATTGGCCTTCTTGGCCACCTGGGCACACTGCTGGCTCCTGTTCAGCCAGCTGCCAATCAACACCCCCAGGTCCCTCTCTGAATGGCAGCTCTCCAGCCACTCCTCCCCAAGCTAATTGGCTCAGATGCAGGTCCGACTTGGATCCAGGGGATCTTTGAGAAGCCTCTAACAGAGATCACAACTGTAGCCCCTCTTCTGCTATCAAAACCCCGACACACACAAACCCAGCCCACTGATAAAGAGTCCCTCCTGTCCCATTGCACATGACAAATTTCTAGGCAATGCATCTATACAGTGAAGCAGAGCACAGTGAAGAGATATCTGAACTAACAAAGACCTGGCAACATTGCTGCTCAAATCCTTGCAGACTTCAACAGAGCAGATACAGACACAGGTTCTCTAGCATGTCAGTAGTGGGATGTATTCAACTGCATGTAGTGCTGCAGTAGATGGATTCTCTATCTCAGATCTCCATTAGCTCAAGCATCTCCAATTCACATGTAGACACAGGTGGAGAGATTAAATAACTATCAATTTAGACTTGCCTTCAGACATACAACTCTTGTTTCTTTTTATGAAACTGTGAGAAGAATAGTTAAACAAACTAATTCAGAAGAAAGAAAATTGCTCAGAGGAATAATTATAACAACTTTCACCTCAACAGCTAGGTCAGTGGTTCAAAATCATTCAAATCACTTGTGACTGAAAATCATTACTAGTTGACTCCACTCAATGAGCTTGTGCTTCAGGTCAGAGTAATAATTACTGCAGGACTAAAACCATCATTAGTGGCTCCATTAGTAGGGGGAGTGAGAGAGAGAGAAAAAAAAAATAAGCAGCAGCCTTGGTCTCATTAATGTTTCTTCCCAGTCAAAGATGAGAGGAGAAAATACTTTGAGGAATCCTGTAGTATTAAGGCCTGATTTAGCTGAGGATACTTGAGGATATGCCTCCTGCTCTGTGTTTGCACTTCCAAAAGGACACAGATCTCCCTTGGGTTTTACCTGTCACATCTACCAATGCCATGTAGATATGATAAATAGCCTACATCGCCTTGGCTCTGGCACTAGATGTCAATCTGGGGACAGCCAAGTCCAGCCCTTTCCATTCCAGCCTCCCTCCAATGCTTCCAAATGGAAACTCAAGCCTCAAAAGCCTTTGAGTTATTAGTAAGCTTACTAATTAAAATCTTCCCTTTTCCCTGTTTTTGTCTTTGTCGTGTAAAGCAACAAAACCCACAGATATTGGGAAATGTTGTAAGAATATCTGTGTATATAAATGATGAAATGTAGGTACCCAGCAGACATTCACCTGAAGACCTATTTCTCTGAAGATTCCTTATAGCCTGAATTCTGCCACAGTGTTTATCACCAGCAATTTACCTACATTTGGGGTGGGTTTTGCCTATAGAAAAGTGGTATGTGAACTTTTCAATATCACAGAAATAAACTGAAGAAGCTGAGCTGAGAAACTGTCCTAGGAAGAGCAGCCAGACTACAAGTAAGATTTATGACACCTCTGCATGGCTGGACATGCTGACAGCTCTCTGGTACATGAACTACAGAGTAGTACAGCTGAGCTAAGATGTTAAACCCACCACCTGGTCAAGTGAATGGTAGACACAGATGAGGCCAGGTGAAAAAAAAAAAAAAAAAAAAGATTTACTTGCATCAGGTGAAAGGAAATTCATGGTGGAAAACAAAATCTTTAAGAGAAGATGTGTTTCTCAGGTTTTCCAAAGGAATCCTCTGAAAATGGCAAATATTAATGACCATGAATCCAGTGGGCTGTGAAGGAAAAGCAGTGTTTTAAAAACAGTGACAAATGCATGAGTACTGTGTTAAAGATTTATTACAGAGCATCTTTCATCCTAGCAGTTTCTGGTAGTTTTTAAAAATACATTTGCTTATATGACCGGATTCTTTATACCAAGATACCCTCATAATAACATGTACTCATAATAACAGTATGGACTTATTAACATTCCATATTTAAAAGATCAGCCGACATGTTCAGTTGGTTCTTTTAACATTTTCCTAATGGTTGCTAGTTTGTCTGTCTCTCTTAAAATACCTCTCTCTTAAATATTTATCTCTCTCTTTAAGCAGAGTGTTTTAATCCAACACCAACTCTTTAGATTTTAAGAGGAGGTTATTACAATACATAAAACATATGGTCTCACTTCAGCTCCCAGTATACATAAAATTAGTCAAAACAAAACACTACCTAATCACTACCAAAACATGTGGTTCAGTCAGTAATTTTTGCTCAGAAGCATCTTGGGACTAATTTAGCATGAACAATGCAATTTTTTTTTTCTCACGCCACTCTTATCTCTGTAGGTCACACGGCAGCAGAAGGCAGAATTGCAAGTTGAAGTTCACCCTCTACCACACTCTGCCCCTCACTTACATTTCATTCAAGGTTGTCTCCGCTTCCATATAAATCTTGCCACACTGGTGGAAGCAAAAACTTCAAAGCAATATAGACACAGTATTGGAAACCTGAGATAATTCCAGGGTCTTGCTCACAATAAAGACTTTTTTCCCTGTTTCTACATGAGGAAAAAAAATGCCTATGGGAACATCCAAGTTTACTCCTTGGCCTGCTGTTAGGAAAGGGAGAACGTTTGCTCTTCCATGGAGTGAATTCAGGCACTGAGCTTGGGACCATCAGTGGCTCCCTGTCCACCTGGCTCTGCTTTGGGACACGGAGCAGTCATTGCCTTCAAGACAATGCCCAGGCACATTTCACGGGATAATTTTCTCCCAGGACTACACAACATAGATGTAAAGATGACATACATTGGTTTTGCTGCTTTCTATTTAACATAGCCTTCCATCAGTAACCCAGCAGTCTTTGTGCCCTCAGGATCCTTACACCATATCCCAGGGCAGACAAAATATACCCACAGCATCATGCTGTAAAAATAGCACACTGAAGAGCTGCAGTTCAGTCTTCATGTTACTTCAGCTCCTTTGATCTAGAAAAAGCAGACCAAATAATTATTGTGTTTGAGGGTCACACAGGAGTCATACTAAATTCAAAGGACTCTTGTACCCAAGTGCAACACTGGGAGAAAGCAGCTGTCTATGCTAGGGGACAGCTCTCTGAGCAGTGGGATGGAAAGCCAGCAGTGCAGCATGGATGGGAGTGATCCTCACCCTGTCACCTTTGGCAGCAGGGGCACAGCCCAGTAAAGAAGGCAGAGCTCTGCCTCAGGACTTTCACTTTACCCCCTTTTCTGGAGAGATGACTGCTGAAGCGGAGGCCACCAGCAACCTGTTCTGGTGTTGTTCTTTGGGCTATCAGTCAGTCACACTGGCAGATATTAAAGGCATTCAGCTAAAGCATTATTTATGATCTAGTTAGTTTGATGTACACCAGGATAATTGTAAAACAGAACTGGCCCATTTGCGGCATTTAGACCTGATTTTGACAAGGGTGCAAGGCTCCTGGCCCCTCTCTTAGCATGCAACAGTGAAAGGACATGATGCACAAGCAGATGCAAAACTAAACTGTGATTCACCATTAAAGTGTGATAGCATGTAATAGCTGTCAGAGGTTTCAGGCCAGGAAGCAGACACAAACACAGCTTTTAAATACAGAGATACTACTAAAACCTCTATGGGATTAGAAATAACATAACTCCACAACAGTCTATGAAGAGTGTAAAACTCTAAAGGAAGATTGAAAGTAACCTTTGACATTCCTGACATAAATGAGGAATTATAGCATGAATCTGATATGAAAAAATCAAAGCAAAGATGAGCCCTACCATGACCAGCTTTAAAAGAAAAATATTTTTTCATACATACTTGTGTATGTTCTATTTACCCATATTTTTTTCACAAGATCTTCTGAGTAATAAGAATCCAAGGACTGTGTTGCTGGGGAAACTAAAATAATGGTGTAATCTTCCGAGAAAGTGTGAAACATAGAATTAACACCACTGAATTGAATTTAATAACACTGTGCAACATCAGGTCTAACCTTAAATCAATACTTCATTTTCTCAGTCATCTTACAGATAAGTTGTAGCCATTATATCTCCAGGGAATGCCAACCACTCCATGGAGGGTCACTCTACTTAAGTAATATTTTGCAGGATCTTCTAATGATCTCAAAACATTCTTTAAGAGTGTATAACCTCAGTTTCCATAAATACTCTTTTGTATATTCTGGAGACATCCCTTATGTTCTGTAGTAAATACTACAGTCAGTTTTACCCAATTAAGCTCAGTGATACTTATGACTCATTACACCTGTTATTTCTATAACCTAGGCTAAACATAATCACTTTTGGAAGGCAACAAAAATAATAATCACCAGTATGACCACATAAAAATAAGCTTCTACAACCACTGCTTTCCCAGAAAGCTAGTTTCAAACTGAATTCAGAGCTGCACTTTAGATTATTCATAGCAAAATTCTGCTGCTTTAAGTTCTTCCATATTCTATTTCAATCCAGTTTTTACTTGGAAGTGTCTCAAAATCACAAGCAAAATGAAATTAAGAAATTGGGTGCACCGTAATATGCACATTCACCATTGCCTTGAAAAAAATTGTTTGTGAAAAGGCTTTGTCACAGCAGCAGAGATACCATTCCTTGGATTATGTGTTCCTGCTGCAGCGTGCAGGCAAGGCAGAGAGCACAGCTGCATACCAGGGGATCAGCAGATCACACCAGGTAGGGTATCATCAGCTGATGCAAGGTTGTTGCCAGACCTGGAACCCACCAATTAATTGCAGCAAATATAGAGGGTCCTTGAGCTAAGAAGTGTAGTAACTTGGTGCTACAGCTCATCTCTCCACTACCACACAAGGAGGGGTGCATCTATCATGTCACTTGGTACACAGGTGTTCATCAAAAAGTCTATCGAGGCTGTGGCCCAGTGCAAAAATCTTCCCTGTCAGGTTCCCACATATTAAGAGAATTGTGCCCCTACCAAATGTGCCAGTTGCTGAATGCACTCAAATGGATGTAAGCTTGGCCAAGGTGAGCCCCGGAGCATCTGCAGTTAAGCAATTTGATGCTGGAAGTGGAATTTGCACTGCCTACAGCACTTTCTGAATCTCAGCAAAGCTGTTTCTTCTTCAGGAATTCATAGATTTGCTAAAATATTCTTGCATAGGCGAACACAGACATTTGTGCAGAATAAATGCCTGATGCTGTAAGGAGCAATGATTTCACACAGTAAATAACATCGCTAACGGATGGAAATAAGAATATAGAATTACGTCATGACACAAGATAGATTTTGTAGTTTTGTCTTTGCCAGTAGGCTGACTTTGTACATGGAATTAACCCACAGTTTAGTGTATTCCATAAAAGAAAAGGTGAAAAGGCCTGCTAGGAAGTTAACACCTGCCATACAGGTTTGGCTGACAGCAGCCAGCAGCAAATTCTTAGGAAGATATTTAAGAGAGCATTTCAGACAATGATCCTTTTTTATATTATACTTGATTTCTAGCGATCAGTAATTTATGAACTGCCTGATAGAGACATTTCAAGTCTAAGCTTAACATCTACTGACAGATATGTATGGTTCATGAACCCAAAAGTCAGGGACATAATAGAATACTATAGGGATCATTGATGGACTTGTATACAGAGATTGCACTGTACCTACTACTAATGTATCTGTAATTGCTGGACAGGCAGATTAGTCACTTATTTGCATGAGCTATAAAATTACCCCAAAACCAGTATTCTAAATTGTCAACATAAAAGGATTTTGGTCCTCCATCAGTTTGGCAAGAAAAGGAAGAGAGAGAAATGACAAAAGAGCAGATGGTAGAAGAGACACACCAACATGTTATATGTAACAGTGAGGGAAGATGGGAATCTTGTAGGAACAAAATAGGATTCATTTGCTTAAAAATTATAGGCAAAGGAGATCTTTAGTACAATACATGAGACAATGTGAGGTTCCAGAACTGAGAAATAGGGGATATTTTTCTGGGTTTCTTTCTACTGTTGAAAAGAGTAAAAAATTATCTGTAGAGCTTACTGCCGTTGACTGCAAGAAGTGATTTAAATTACTCATGCTACATTTACTTTTTATATTCAATATTTAGCAAGCAATCTTTGAGTAACCCTGAGAGTAGCTGGTGATACTGCCACAAATAGTGCAAAATCTGGGAGAGCTCCTTAAGCCTCAGGCAGCAGATACATCCTGGAAAGAATTATGAATAAAGCATGTAAGCATGCATAGGAAAATTTTGAAGACTAAGACAAAGGATATCATGTTGAAGTGTTCATATTCAGGTAAGTCTGGGCCGAGGGATGTTTCTCTTTCATATGCCTGACAGGTTATCTCCAAAGTCACTTTAATGTTGGCAACAGCATAGCCTCAATGGAACGCAGTCTTCATTTACTATATTTAAATATTGTAGCTAAGGGATTTTTCCTAAATATTGTTTGTTCAACCAAAGCACTATTTATAGAATTTATTGGGGTTTTAGTGCCTTTAAGAATCTGCTTTTTTTCCCAGCTATACTGTGCTGTATCATGTGTGAAGTAAATGAATAATCTGTACAGCTTCAATCTCCAACATTTTAATATTTGAAAGAAAATCATGCAGCCCCGCTATCATCCTGTTCTTAAGAGTCAAGATGCAAACTGTATAAATGATATTGAGTAAAAGGGGGATAATGGCACGTGTAGGTGCCCAGTGAGACTTGCAGAGTTCTCACACTTACATTTGGAAAGGAATAAACGTACATCTTGCAGTGCCTACGACTACTGGTTAACAGTAGTAATCTTGGGTCAAAAAGAACTGAGATTATATCCTGTTGTGCAATCAAAGAAAAAAATTACTTTCTAATGTGATTTAATTATGTTTGAATTTTTAGGTAATTCCTCTTTTACTTGTCTTTACATTTTTAAGCCTAGAAACAAATAGCAGTGCAGAGGAGAAGCAATTTCACGGCACTCAGTACTTATGACACTAAATTGTTTTAAGTCAATATTCTTCCTAGGTAATAGGCATTAGAAGTAGATTTATTATTTGAAAACATAATGTAAACTACCTGAATAAAGGATAGCCAAAATTCATCTGTTCTACAGCAGATATGACAGGAAAAATGCCAGCCCTCACCAAGACATTGAGGGGGGCCAGTCATTGTAGTTAATGTGTGACCTCAGCACCATTGAAATATATAAAAAATACATCACTTTAAGACAAGGGACTTTATCATACTTTCACACCCATATTAAATAATGACATAGCCAAACTAAACAGAGAAACTAGAAAAGAGCTTCTAAGTGTCCATTCTGTTTCATTCAACAGTACACTAAAGCCAAAACCCTAATACTAGGCCAATCCAAATACACAAAAGTACCTGAATGTTTGTCAGATAAATAGGGACAGCATACACCACAAATTCTTAGTTCAACATATTGTCTGGAATAAAAGTTCTCCAGTATTTCTGAAAATAGATACTTGACTTTCTTCTTTGAACAGCTGAAAGCAATGTACACAAACACAATATTCACCCAGATATTTTCATCTTGAAAAGTCCTAATCATATTATTCTGACTTACTTTACTGCTTTTGGTTTCAGCTGCACACATTCCTGATAGCTTTTCCATAGTGGAAATGAAAAACTCAAGAACTGATTATAATAATAACTTGAGGGCACCTTTTGTTTATAACGTAATATGCATAATCTGGACTAATAGATACCGTGGCTGAAGGCCAGGGACTTTATTAGACTAGGATATGGTTATTACAGGTTATTATACTCAATGTTTAATTAAAAATTGAAATCTTAAAACACAAAAGTAGGGGAAAATTACTTTCTTTACCTTTACCCTCCTTCACCTATGTCCTTTAGTCTCCTGATGTACTTTAGTCTTCTTATACCATGTCCATTTTGCATTATCCCCTTGATCTTTTGTGTACAGTTTCCTTTTATTTCCACAGATTTGGGTGACAGCTGAATAAGGTGTTTAGATTGTATCTTTCAAAGTGAAAAACACTTTGAAAACTGAGAGTACTGTAGTTTTTTACTAGAACACATAGATTCTAATAGACAATTGAGGTATTTGTGTATTCACAGTAAAAGTACTGTAGAAAAATCGTTATGTGATTAGAAAAACCCAAGCATAGAGAGACGTAGCTTTGTCACTGACAAATATAAATCATCTAGTGCCAGTCCTTGCCAGCGAAGATACAGGTCACTTCATATAACTAGGTCTGACTGAACATCTGATTGTAGGAGGCCATCATTAGATAGACGAATCCCATGTCTGCTAAGAGTTCATTCCTGGACTGCATTTTGTTGAGCTGTAACAAGTACAGTC
Organism: Athene cunicularia; assembly: GCF_003259725.1. Lineage (NCBI taxonomy): Eukaryota > Metazoa > Chordata > Aves > Strigiformes > Strigidae > Athene > Athene cunicularia. Next base: position 57,122,138 of record NW_020799091.1, on the reverse strand, counting down.
TCAAGTGCTCCCACAATATACAGTAAATGAAATGCAGGTGACTCAGCTGAGTGTGTTTAGCAGAACTGTCAAGGGGGTGGATATATTCAAAGCTGCTTATGGAAGTGTTATCAAGAATGAGAGAGCAACGGGCAGTTTCAGGAGCTTATATGAAGTAAAGCAACACTGAATGAATGAAAGAGTTGAAAGTCAGCTGGCGATAGTCCTCCTGATATTGAAGTTATCAGAACTGTCCTCTTATTTGTTATAAGGTCACAAGCAACACCACAAAGATGAAGATGTCCAGCAACAGTGGGAGGAAATATTAGCCAATGGCACCAAGATACCAATCATAGATGGTTTTGTCACCATTATGCTCATCAGTAGTATTTGAGGAATAAAAATCTGGCACAAAACCCCATTTAGATCTGTACTGCCTGTTTTTTCTCCACAGGCTGGAGTGTCAGTATTTCCATAAGAATCAGAAAATAAGATCCTGTCCTCCCCTGCCAGTGACACAGTAGGCTTTCCAAGCTGAAGAATATTTTTGTATCCCTGTGACCCTTTGATCGTACCCTGATATCCAGCTCAAGTTTCTGGCAGCCACAGAGATTTAATATCTGACAAGATAATAGTTTGTTATCAACAAAATCAGTCATTTTGAAGAAGCAATTGCGAAGTGAGGCAGAAAGTGGATTTCAGCTTACCTTCAGGGACCCACACTCAGAACTCACTCACACCTTGATCTGAGAGAACTCTTTCAAATGCAACTACAGTATTCAGATAACACCTCATGAACAGGAATCTGAACTAATAGAATAATGGCAGCAGACCTCAAAAGTGATGTGAATTTCACCTTATGAAATTGTGAAGGCACGCATGGTGCATCACCACAATGTTTGTGTAGCCATGGTGTGGAAGATATATGGAAAGCGTGCAGGAACAAGCACCAAACGATGCAGGTTCTCAGCAGTGCCATAACCAGGAATGATTTCAAATTTAAGTTTTAGATTTATTCTAAAGAAGAGGTTAAGCAGAGATACAAGAGAGATGGAGACGAACTTTGCAAGTGAGGCTGCTGTCACAGAAACCTTGAGTAAGCAACAGCTCTGAAAGCAGGGAAAATGAAACTTAAGACTTTGGAAGTGATCATGAGTTGAAGTAAAAGAAAATTCTCACATTCAAACTGATCATTAAAAGGATAATTTTTACCAGCTAGAAACTTCTCTAATTTATCTAAGGTGGAGGTAGATTTTAATGACATTCTCAACTCCTCAATGTTGTTATAACATATAAGATAACATATAAGTTATAAGATTTGGCCCCTAGCCAACCCAGTCTGTACATAGGGTAGATTTTTCCTTTTCTCTTCTTTGCTTTCCCAGTTTCACTCACAGTACATCTGTATCCAGATTTATTCTACATCTCTTCCTCCACTTTCAGAGAACTGAAAAGCTCTCTGCAACTAATATTACTCACTCTACACATATATCTCAGCAGGTGAGCTGTAAAGTAAAACTATCTTGTCAGAAACCTTCCTAGTTACCCACAGCTGTCACACATATGAGTGAGCCTGTGCTTTTATACTTTTCCTTTCTGTTTGAGTGAGGAGCCTTATTCCAAACAGAGCACTTTCCTTTCTGCCTGACCCAGATTCCCCCACACAGAGCTGCAATCTGCACAATATCCTGCCGAAACACAGGGGCAATATGAGTGCAGTCACTGCATTTTTGTCCACCTGTCACTCTAACCCTAACAGTTTCCTGCTTCTCACTTTACCCCTGGGTTTTCCACTTCTCCAAAGCACTGCTACTCCACCTGCGACACTAACGGTAAAGAGCAGGCTCTGCTCAGCAATCTGCATGCTCCCTGGGAAACTTGAAGTGAGGCAGCCAAACCTCCATCAGGGAGCAGGGGTTGTAAGGTAAAAGGCAGTTGCCAAGGCACTGGGATGATTTATATTTCTTAGTTTCAACACACACATGTATTTCAAAGTCTACTCTCTGGGTATTTGACCCACACGGGCAAGTATTCATGCAAAAAGAGACTATCAAATCTATTGTTCATAAATTCTACTTGAGTGATTCTCAGAGCTCAAGCTGAGGGCCAGCTCATGTGCCTGGCAGCCAAAGGCATTTAACTTCTGGCAGCAGAGCAGTTATTTATCTACAAAATCAATAATTTACAGGGGAAAGAGAGGCTTCATAAAACTAAGAGTAAAAGAAAAACAGTAAAATCTCTAAAATACAAATGCAAGAAGGAAATAACTCTTTTTCTATACTAGAAATTTAATTTAAAGATTCTTAGATCCAGTAGTAATCTTAATGGAAATAAACTACCAAGATTATAATTCTCCATAGCATGCAAGTACTGAGGTCTTATCAAATTGCCTCAGCAAGCAGTTGTTCTTCAGGGGCAAAGAAATAGGTGAATAAGGAAGTTTTAAGATTGAAGAATACTTTGATATTAAGCAACCTTACATTTATTTTCCTTTCCTTTAGCTGACCCTGTCGGTATCTCCATAGGAGACATCTGATTTATTCACTGCAATCTTATTTGGTTTGGTCAAACAACTTTCCCACTTGAAGATCAGAGATAACAGGAGAGTGACTTGGTTTCAGGAAAGAAAGGCAAGGTGTCAGGAAATTAGTATCGATGTGTGAGTTTCATCGTGGAAAGCTCAAGCCCATGGCGACCTCATGGACAGCTTGATTTGTGGACCCCAAATCTCACAAAAGCACTGCAAAGGTTCTTCCCATCCTACATTTCAGTGGAACAATGCAGCTGAAACTGTGTGTGAAAACTTACCCTGCTTCTTCCCTCTTTGAAAAGGTTTTTTTTTTCATATAAACAATGATCCATGTCAGAGCTATTAATGCTGGCACTTGGATTTTCAGTCTTGTGTTCTGTTTGCAATTATTTTGTCCAATATAATATGAAATTAAATAAGATGAAAAATGAACAATTTAGCAAAACTGCAGGCACAGAAAATACTGGCACATTGTAAACTAATGACTTAGATTTCAGATGGCAAAGATCTGAACAACTGCCTCCAGGAGGATCCATGGGAAGGGAAGGTAGATAGTCAATGGCAGATACTTGGCCTATGCCTTATGCCATCTAAGGTGTCAACATAAAAAAGAAGGGGAGGATAGGCATAATAGGAAAAGCTAGGGTATCTCTACACTACTGTGGTGCTTTGACCTTGGCTAAATGCCAGGTACCCACCAAGTCAATCACTTCCCCCCCTTCCCCTTGTTTTGTCACCAGGGCAAAGAGGGGAAAGAAAAGAAGATAGACCAACCCTTGTGGGTAAAACAAAAGCAGTTTTAATATAAGCAAAGTGAAGTAAAGGTCAGCACACGGAAGCAAAAAAAAGGAAAACAGATTTATTCTCTCCTTCCCATGAAGAGGTGATGTGGGGCCTTCTCAGGAGCAGGGCTCCGATACACATAGTGGTTGCCTCGGAGGACCAAGGGTGACCCCAGTCCCTTCCTCCTTTCTCCCAGCTTTATACTGAGCAGATGTCATATGGTCTGGAATATCCCTTTGGTCAGTTTGGGTCAGCTGTCCTGGCTGTGTCCCCTCCCAAGATCTTGCCCACCCCGTCCCAATGTCGGAAAGAGCCTTGGTGCTGTGTAAGTGTTGGGATTCTAGAGGACTTTCTGTGAAAGAATGGCCATGTGAGCAATCCTGCATGAGAACAAGACTGATAAGAGCCTCAGCCAAGCAAGAATGTGATAAGGATGTGACCCTGAATGAGGGGGGAGAAACTCGATGAGACAAACAACCCCCAGAACGGGTTGGGATGGAAGAGGAAGTTACACAAGGCGGGAAGCCTGGCAAGGCTGATGTGGCACTTTTTATCCAATCATAAGAAGGTTTAAAGCACGGGCTAAGTTAACTGTCCAATCCTGAGGTCTTGTACTGCATGTTACTCACATGTGCGGGAGAACATTATAAAAGGGCTTTCTTAGTTGTAATAAAAGGGCATTGCTTGATCACATTGGTCGTGTGCGTGCTCAGCTCTCCCGCATGTAAGCACCACTCAGCAGTAGTCACAACACCAGGGTGCTGCCAACACCCTGCCAGCTCCCAACATAAAACACAGCACCATGAGGGCTGCTATAGGGGAAAACCAATTCCAGCTCAGCCAGACCCAGTACAACTATGTTTGCCCTAGATGGAATTTCTTGACCCTTACTGTCTCCTGAAGGTGCCTTAAGATGACAACCAATGGCCAAAATATAGTATAAAGGTGAAGATAGTGCATGTCACGTCTTACTTGAGCTTAGTATCCTTTTTCACAGGATGCACTGCTCTATCCTGTTAAGTATGAAACAGATACAGCCACATAATGAGCCAAAACCTACTCTCTTAACTCGCCAAAACCTACTCTCTTAACTCATACAAGCAATCCCAAATATCATTGGCTATGCTGCCAGATGGCAGTGCTTCACAGAAACACAATGTTAACTTTCACAGCATCATGAACAGATAAAGCATTGCCTCCAAAGGGTTAGACTCACACCCAAATATTTGTATGCACTTGGGCATGTTCATACAAACTAGTTCCAGGCTGTGCATTAAGACCAAAACAGAGACCCATCAGTTTCAGAGGAACTGCTGTTATGAGTATAGTGAGCAGACTTCTTTTTGTCTGAAGTGTCTTCTGTTGGCAGTAAAATGCTTATGATGCCACCAATGGGCTAGACACTAGACAGTATCAAAAGAAAGGCGCATAAAAGCTCACAGTTCAAAGAGAAAAAGAAAAGGATGAAAGATAATTATACACAGATACTCATGGTCTTGATCACTGAATCACAGAATCACAGAATCATTCAGGTTGGAAAAGACCCTTGGGATTATCGAGTCCAACCATCAGCCCTACTCTACAAAGTTCTCCCCTATACCATATGCCCCAACATCTCATCCAAACGACCCTTAAACACATCCAGGGATGGTGACTCCACCACCTCCCTGGGCAGCATATTCCTCTGTCCTTGTTCTGTCACTGATCCCCTGTGAGAAGAGACCAGGCACCAACCTCTCTACAATGTCCTTTCAGGCAGCTGTAGAGAGTGATGAGGTGTCCCCTCAGCCTTCTCCTCCTCAAACTGAACAGTCCTAGCTCCTTCAATCGTTCCTCATACGATCTGTTTTCCAGGCCCTTCACCAGCTTTGTTGCCCTCCTCTGCACTCGCTCCAGCACCTCAATATCTCTCTCATATTGAGGTGCCCAAAACTGGACACAATACTCCAGGTGTGGCCTCACCACTGTAGAGTACAGGGGGACTGTCACCTCCCTGCTTCTGCTGGTCACACTATTTCTAATACATGCCCGGATGCCACTGGCTTTCTTGTCCATGGCCTACGTTAGGTTTCTTGATCATGGCCTGTGTTCTGGCTCTGATGATGTGGATATAGAATAGGCCTATAAAACACCCGTCTCTATTTCTGTGAGTGGAAATTATTTCTTGGTGTTGCAGCTTTTGTCCACCAGTTCTGTTCAGATCTCACTCATGCACTCCAGAAAACGGTGGTCTGGCAGTGAGACATATAATAAATAGCAAGGGAAGGATTGTGGCCAAAACAATCTGGACTGCAAAAAAGACCTGGTGATTACTTGTAATCCTAGCATGGTTCCAGCTTGTGCTAATGCTGGAATCTTACAGCACCACAATCTTACAGGTGCAAAAGTAGTACAAGATCACCCTCAACTTTTGGCAAAACCCAGAAAGAAAACTAAAACAGAGAAGAGAGGGGCACACCATGTACAGTGCCCAGGTCATGACTGGCCTCATTTTGATACTGCAGTGTTTAAATAGCCTTTTATTTATAATTAAATATGTAAAGCTTATCCCAATTATTCATTAGACAGGCCACTAATTCCGTTCCTCTGTTCCCCTTAGAGAAAGTCACCCAATGCCAGCTATTAAATTACACATAGTAGAAGAAGAGTTCTTAAGTTACCTAGCAAATGTCAGTGTATGAGGTAGATTTTCAGCAGTGGAGAAAGTATCATTACCTTACAGTTCATGCAGTTTTATAGGAATATGCTTTATTTGTCATATCCGAAAATACAAAAAATTGCAGCTGCATGAGTCAACATAAATATCCAAACTGTTAATACATTAACACAAGTGACAGTACCAGATTGCAAAGCTTAGCATAAAATCACAAATAACTAAATATGGTGTAGTGTGTTGCTTCTCCAAGCAATCAAAACTCTTGCATAATATTATAGTGCAGCTGGTTAGTAGCTCATGCCATGTAATTTAAGTCTCCTTAATGGATAAGAAGAACTTTGAAGAAGTCTCTAATGAAATATCACTTTGGTCCCAATCGTATCCTGAATCAATTTCTCTCTTAAGTTTTCCCTGTTTCCAGGCACATTCATGACTATCGAAGTAATGGTTTCTGTACATTTTTATATGCATTTTCACTTTTATAATACAATGTGAAAAATGGGTGTTATTCCATGACCTTGTGCAGCTGTGCAGAGTATACTTTAGAAAGGCAAACACTTGATGGTATGTGAATATTCACACCAGCAAATTAATAGCTTACACACTCAGAGCAGCACAAAAAAAGACAACGAAAGTTTCTCCATTACGGTGATTAGACAATACTAGTACACTTGGCTTGTTGTGAGAGGTGATACTGTCCTGGAAATAACCTTATTACCTGTCACATTGAGATTCAGAACCATAAAACTCTCATCTCCCCTTGTAATTTCTGACATGCTCAATAGCCCTGGTAATTGAACTACACTCTTAGGACTTCTTTAGCATGCTGAGATACCTTAGCAGCTAACTACTGGCAATTAAAATCTTTAATGTGAATAGAAAAAAACATGAATTAATCAGAAGTATATTAGATAAGTAACAAATAACAAAAATAGTGCTTAGGTGCAGAAGCCAAAATTTCTACAGAAAATGTGCCATATAATGTATGCTAAAACAACAGGGTGTAAAGAGCATTCTTAAAACTGGACTCTGGTATGTGTTCCCATACAGAAAATAAATCATGTATATCTTTCTAGCACTCAGATTTTAAAAAAACTTGCCTGAAGCTATGATAGCAGCTGAATGCTTTATTCTGTGAAGAATTAATATTTTCAGCAGCAGTAATCAGCACTTTATGGAGATCAGATAAATCATTGCAATAAATAAGAGCCACAGAAGAACAGGCACTATGTTTTCTTAATTTATTCATTCGTCTATTCATTATATATATTGATGCGTTGATATTAAAACATATCAAACAATAAAAGAAACAGACAGGTGTCTGGGGCTATAGAGCTTTTGTTTTGTTTTGACCATTAAATTCTAACAATAGATCCAAGATTAAATTATTCTCTCCCGCTTACAAAAACATGATATGAAAACATTCTGTTCTAGAATGAAAATAAATGGTAAATTAATTGCCTCACCAAGCCATTGTGTGGCCTCTTTGAAAAACATGTTGAAGACATACACTATTCACAGAATACCCTGGAGATCAATGTGTTATGCTTAAGTGGTAATGAATTTTATGCTGGCCACTGCATTACCAGTCAGTTAAGTATTTTCTTAGTTAGACCCTTGAGAATTTAGCAAGTAATTAATGATCATGAAAGATGAGAAGATTCATTATGGGTAATATGCATTTTTCCAAGATATGCCATTTTCCAGGTTTGTCATAAAGCAGCACCTATTATTGAAAACTAGTGCACTAAGATCTATAGGCTTAGTAAATAAATCTACAGGGGGACCAGAACACTGAAATACCAAATGCTGTAACACCCACATTTCACAAGCCCATGATGCAGGCAAACTTGAGCACCTATGCCCAGGTGCTTTTCAGAAGAGCTCTAATAGAAGACCAAGATAAAACCAAGAAACAAATAGGATTAGACGTGGCAATCCAGATTAGTTACAAGAGGTGCTGAAGAGGATAATGGACCTAAGCATCCTCAGCAATACTCTAAATATAAATTGGAACAAGAGCTCAAATTCAGGTCTGAGTGCATTTTCTAAACTGGAGCAGCTACAACAGAAGAAACCAAATGCTGTCTCTGCACTGCCATGCAGGGTGTGACCTTGAGGACAAATTCAGTCTATCCTTTTTTACCTAATGCTAACTTCCATCAACCTCACCTTCCCTTTTAAAAACATTACTTGATCATATTAGACAGACGAGATAGCAGACACTCTTCCAACAAGGGCCCCAACATCACATCCCTGAGTTCAGACTACCTACATGGGATATGGGAACATCAGGTAGCAGGAAAATGAGGACACATCACAACCATCTCCTTCCCTCCCCGTCTCCTTTCCCTCCTTTGAAATAAGCTACTCTGATTTTATAACTGAGGAACTTAAGAGGCATGCTTATTGTTACATGATGCTATCATTCTTACATTTTATACTGTCTTGTTACACTTACCACAAAAGATTGTTTAAAATGCAGCCACTTTCTTGCACGACAAGTGATTGAACCAAAAAATATTGAAAATCCAAGAGAAGAAAGTAAAACTTTATAGGCAGCTGCTGTTTTCTTAAAAACAGACTCCTTCTTTGGGGGGTTGAAGTGATAATAACCCACAAAATACTATTTCTTTGGAAGGTAATGCCTCCCATACATACAAAGCTACATAAAATGAAACTCGGTAGTGGAAGTAAAAGACTGTTTTCAGTCAGGGAAATTACCCTTGGAGAATTACACTCATTGCTTCCTCCACTGCTGTCATGCTGACTCTTGAAAATCTGGACCACTGTTCAACTGATGGGTTCTGCTTTGCTGTTTCATAGAGAACCCCTGGGTTTGGTGAGAGCTGAGCAGGTTTTAGCAAAGTGCACAGTCGGTTCACAAACAGCAATTAATCTCTGACCTGCTTGTGTCCTGTTTGATCCTTTTGATGAAAGTTATACAATAAAAGTGCTGCTTAGTAAAAACAGTTTCTAAGAAATCAGTTCAGTCTAGAAAACTCATTCAGTCTAGAAAACTCATACATGTTACTCTTCAGTTACATGAAAGAAATACTGGCATAGAGCTAGTAACAGTCACCTTCACAGAAACACCATGATAGCCTGACTTGAAATGGAAAAGATCATGAGCCCCTTTCTCTGAAGACATGAAAAGTTATTCATGTGAGAATTAAGGTAGTGATTTGAAGAAGACTCTGTAACCAGTCAAGACATTGCATGTTCAGTTAATGACCTAGGCACAAACTTAGAAAGCTCAATAGTAACCACCAGGTATTCAGGAAATGCATGGCAAGCACCACACTTGGTTGCTCATAATTCTGTGAATACATTCACAAGCTGTTATATATTGACCAGCAGTATGCTTTCTTCCCAGGAGTGCCCACTGAGATAATGGTCTTTGTTCCTACAGGCAGTACCACTGATGGAAAACGGACCTGTACAAAAGGGCCCACACGCTATCCCATAAATAAGGATGAGAGGATTAGTCCTAAAGCCACTCTTCTGAGAAGGGCAGTCAGGGAGCAGCAGTACAGGTCAGGGCTGAGCCAGCAATGGAGCAGACCTCATGGATTGCCATGCCCTCCCCAGCAGGCACCATCCCACAGGGTCACAGCATGGAGGGCAGAGCCAGGGGCCAGTACCAGGGTCCATGGACAGACAGGGCAAGCAGTCAGCCAGTACTGGGAACCAGCTGGGATGTTGCATCAGGAATGATAGGAGACAAGGCTGGACACAGACATGCTCACAGTGTAATTCGGGGCAGGGCTGGGTGCCCAGGACTGAGTCAAAGTGGGGATCCTGGACCATGGCAGGAAGGATACATAGGTGAGGGTCTCAGGTGAGGCTGCTCAGGTAAGTTAGAACTTATGGGTGCACCCATGCATCTGACCAGAATTGTCCCTGGTCTCAGTTAGAGGTTGTGACTTTGAAAACAGTAAATTTCCTTGGTAGCTTCCAGCTTTCTGCTATTTCTTGCTGAAAGACCAATGGAAGTTACAGGAAATGTATGTAAGGCATGAAAATTTAAAAAAGACCCCAGCTCATGTGCTCCTGCAAAGTCTGATAATTAAGAGACAAGTGGCCAACATGAGTCGTTTCTCTGCTTTTTTTACCTCCTTAATGCTATATCTATAATGAAAATTTACGCACAGAAAACTTGTGAAATCCTACCACTAATTTTCATCAACTAGTTTATATATACTTATGTTTTTTACAGTTAGAAGTACCCTTGGTATAGGCCATTTTAAAGGTGACCAGTGTTTTGGAAGGAACCAGTGTCTAAACGAAAACTTGTGTAATGGTTGGCCCAAAGCAGGGCACTGACACTAGAAGGAAGGTTTTGGTTGGTAGAGAGCCAAATGACCTGTTCGAACTTTCCTTTACCTATCTCCTATGATCCTTCTTATCTGTTAGGGGATGGGATGATACTTTAAAATGTCATGTTTATTTGCTTTCTGAAAAAAGTTGGTATGTATAATGTATGTGTTTCAACTTGTCTACTGGTCTGGAAAAGAGGCAGTTGATTGCCCTGCTGCCCTCCACGTATCTCTTACCTTGAAGTTTTGCTTACCCTTTGCTGCCTGAAAAAATTACAGCCTTTCTATATGAGAAAAATGTATGGATTAACAAAGACCCTGCCTATCTTGCCAAAACCACAACAGCTAGATCCAAGTTACAGCCTTAGTTTTGACCCATAAACCTCTGTCAGGGCACCTATATAGAAGAAAGGCCACACAGACACGAGGCTCTTCACCACCATCTACTTTGTCAAATGTATTTCATTATTTCTATTATGACAGGACACATTAATAAACCCATTGTCTAGGTTTGCTTACAATCTTTTTGATCAATAACTATATTCAATGTGAGTATTCACTGCCAGCCAGAACTGGGACAGATTAGAATAGAGAATATAAGTGCCTCTAATAAATTGCCTTGCAAACAGGAGTGATCTTGGGAACAGCATTAGGAAACCATTTTCTTCTGTTTCCAGAGAATGTACTCTGTGTTGTATGTCAAAAAGGGAAAAAATGTGAAACAGTGCAAAGCCATACATTTAAACTATAATTTTATTAAAAGAAATTACAAGAGTGAATAAGATGTAGGCCACAGAAGGAGATTAGAAAAAGTGATTTGTGAAAAATTAATTCTTTTCATCATCCTGTAGCTACATGAAGCAATATATTTTAACAGACTGGATCTGAGAACCTAGATTTCTCCTCTTTCCCTATCCCCTTTTAACTGCAGTATTAGCCTTCTCTTACAAGGCCAAAGATGGCAGGGTACCAGGACAGCTATAAAGGAAATACCTTACTGTATATGTACTGTGAATAGGCTTCAGCCACTGCTGGGAGGTTGAGTCTTACTGGAATGAAAGGGAGAGGGCAGAAAAATATTCCTACATTCCAGGTTATACAATAAGAATTCTCACCCACGAGATTTGTAAATAAGCACCACAGGGGCCATTGTGAGGGTACAGGAAACCTAAAATAAACCAAAATTAAAGCATAGCAAGTTACAGGTTCCCTAAGAAAAGAAGAATCCAAGAAATAAGAAAAAACATCCCATCTTTTTTTTGTGAGGGATCATTCCACCAACTAAAACTAAATACAAACCCACTTCTTCAACATCAAGAAGTGGAGAGACAAGTAAAGTAGTATCTTTCAAATCAGTTGGGCAAGCTGCTATTGGCAAGGGATCTGTATTGTGAGGAAGTCTGAACTTCTGATCCAGGGCAAGGATCGTGATTTCTGTGTGGAAAGTGGAGAGAATATTCTAAGTTCTGGCAATGGCATTTGGATTGAATAAAACATTGAAATCAATAATGTTATATTCAGTTGTCCATAAGTTCTTTATTTTAGGACTTAGAGAAGAAACATGTTTCCTGAATAATATAATGTAAAAAGTCAATAATTAAATGTTCAAATAGATTTATGTTTGGAGGTGTCACCTTCAGGTTTCAACATCAGCCAGACACTGAGATAGACACAAGCATCACTGACCTTTCTGAGCTACCATTTCAAACCCTTTCCTGCATCAGATTACAGATGGCTCATATTTTTAATACCTTTTTATCATCATAAATTGTCATTTTGTCATAAATCTCATAAAGACATCTTTTATTAGTGATAGTAAAATACTGTAGGGAACATTAAAGGAGATGCTGAGAAGCAAAAGAAAGACCAGGGAGAGTCTCCATCCCCTGTCAGATGCAGGAGGACACATGGTAACAAGTGATGAGGAGAAGGTTGAGGTCCTTAATGCCGCCTTCTCCTCAGTCTTTAATAAAAAGATTAGTTGTATTGAGGGAATCCAGCCTCCTCAGCCAGAAGACAGAGACGGGCAGAATGACCTCCCTGCAATCCCGGAGACAGTCAGTGACCTGCTGCATCACACAGACACACACAAGTCTCTGGGACCAGATGGGATACACCCGAGGGTGCTGAAGGAGCTGGCTGGGGTGCTCGCCAAGCCACTTTCCATCATTTACCATCAGTCCTGGCTGACCGGGGAGGTCCTGACAGACTGGAAATTGGCCAGTGTGACGCCCATATATAAGAATGGTCAGAAGGATGATCCAGGAAATTACAGGCCTGTCAGCTTCACTTTGGTGCCCAGAAAGCTGATGGAGCAGCTCATCCTGAGTGCCATCACACAACACATGAGGGACAACCAGATGCTCAGGCCCAGTCAGCATGGGGTTATGAAAGGCAGGTCCTGCCTGACAAACCTGATCTCCTTCTGTGACAGGGTGACCTGCTTATTGGATGAGGGAAAGGCTGTGGATGTTGTTCGCCTTGAATTTAGCAAGGCCTTTGACACCGTTTCCCACAGCATTCTCCTGGCAAAACTGGCTGCTTGAGGCTTGGATGGGCACACACTTCGCTGGGTAAAACTGTCTGGATGGCCGGGCCCAGAGAGTTGTGGTGAATGGAGTTAAATCCAGTTGGCAGCCAGTCACAAGTGGTGTCCCCCAGGGCTCAGTTTTGGGGCCACTCCTGTTTAACATCTTTATTGATGATCTAGACGAGGGGATCGAGTGCACCCTCAGTCAGTTTGCAGATGACACCCAGTTGGGTGGGAGTGTTGATCTGCTCGAGGGTAGGGAGGCTCTGCAGAGAGACCTGGACAGGCTGGAGCCATGGGCTGAGCCCAACTGGAGGAGTTTCCATAAGGCCAAATGCCGGGGGCTGCCCTTGGGCCACAACAACCCCCAGCAGCGCTACAGGCTTGGGGAGGAGTGGCTGGAGAGCTGCCAGTCAGAGAGGGACCTGGGGGGGTTGATTGACAGCCGACTGAACAGGAGCCAGCAGTGTGCCCAGGGGGCCAAGAAGGCCAATGGCATCCTGGCTTGTGTCAGCAATAGCGTGGCCAGCAGGGACAGGGAAGGGATCTGACCCCTGTCCTCGGCACTGGTGAGGCCGCCCCTCGATTCCTGTGTTCAGTTTTGGGCCCCTCACTACAAAAAGGACATTGAATGACTCGAGCGTGTCCAGAGAAGGGCAACGGAGCTGGTGCAGGGTCTGGAGCACAGGTCGTACGGGGAGTGGCTGAGGGAACTGGGGGTGTTTAGTCTGGAGAAGAGGAGGCTGAGGGGAGACCTCATCGCCCTCTACAGCTCCCTGAAAGGAGGGTGCAGAGAGCTGGGGATGAGTCACTTTAACCAAGTAATAAGCAATAGGACAAGAGGTAATGGCCTCAATTGCACCAGGGAAGGTTTAGACTGGATATTGGGAAGCATTTCTTTACAGAACGGGTTGTTAAGCGTTGGAATGGGCTGCCCAGGGAGGTGGTGGGGTCCCCATCCCTGGAGGTATTCAAGAGTAGGGGTTGACATAGTGCTGAGGGATCTGGTGTAGTTGGGAACTGTCAGTGCTAGGTTAATGGTTGGACTGGATGATCTACAAGGTCCTTTCCAACCTAGTTGATTCTGTGATTCTGTGAAAATTGACAGTACTGTGAATGTAGGAATCAGAAAGGAGACAGGGGAGACCCTACATGGGTAGGTACAGGAACTTGCAGAAGTGGGTATGCTTCCTGTGGAAGGGATGAAGGGTGCAAATCTGTACCAAAGACAATTTTTCAGTTGTCCATCTACTCACTGGACATCTTTATCTGTAACCAACAAAGACAAATATAAAAGTTCCCTCAGATGCTGTCTGCTATCCATTAGCTGGTGAAATATAACATTGGTGCTCTCTTATATCTATTTTACTTTAAATTGATCTATCTTCTGATATCAATAGTGTATAGGAAGGATGGATTTGCCATTGAAGTATGACACTAACTCCATATTTAAGTTCCCAGCTGCACCACTGATTTTCCATATACTGTGAACATGTAGCCCAAGCTTCCCTAGTTAGGAACTGGTTTAAATTTCACCTTTTCCTTAGTGTTGATGGAGAAAAACATTTTAGCATAATGTCTTGCCTAAAGTGAAATATAATAAATGAGATTCAATATTATTAAATCATCTAACTTACCTTACGTGCAAATCACAGCATAGTTAAGGTTGAGGTTATGTTAGGCCCAGATTAACCAAGCCTGATCCTGGTCAAACTCATTCAAAATTAAGCCTTATGCAGATACTTTAAAAGCCCAAGAAAAAATGATTCCCAAAGCAGTGTGTGTTCTGAAAAAGAAAAGCATTTCAATTAAATTCCAAGTATTACTTTTTAATTTCCCCCACTGGAGTCAGAAGAAGTGAAAAAAGCACCTAAGGTAACATTCAAGCATATTTGTAAGGTTATTACTACTATTAGTCAAAATAAATTTTGTTCAATGCAGTAGTGAAACATGGTTCTAGAATATGTAATTGAAATAGCAGTTTGAAAACGTCAGAACAAAGCATTTTTATTTTTCAGAAAGAATCTCCATTTCACAAACACTCTCAATCAAACCCACACTGCAATTATCCTGCAAAAGTACTGTTTGCCTAAGAAATGTCCCCTACCTGCGCTCATTGGCACTCTTATGCCAGGCTGAAGAGACGAGCTCTGCTGAGCCTTCCACAGGGTAGCTAGTGGGTGACATCAAGGTCCCTATGAGCCCCTCCTACCACAAAGAGGGGACAGTGAAACGATTTAATTCTAGGCCAGGCCTGTGCTGGAGGATCAAGGTAGCATAACTGGCCCCTTGACCATGTTCTTCTACATACACCTGTGTGTTTGTGCATATGAGCATGTTCATGCTTGCACACACACTCACACATATATATCATACATACACACACACGTACTTGCACATATATAAGTGCTATTGCTTTAGCATTATTTGCAGCCAAGAGCATGACAGAAGAATATAGAGCCAGGAAATACAGTGGTATCTGAAAATAAAGTCCTCTCTACTACCAATAGATGCAGCAGCAGTAGATTATCTCACATGAGTTTCCATGGTAAACTACATTAATGAAAAATGCCTCATTTCTGAATTGCATCACAAGAGAGCAATTGTAATAGAAGTAACAATGAGATATGTAGGTGATAATATTCTCCCTCCTCAATGTAGCAGAATAAGAGGAACATATCCCTGTTGTGCAGTAAATGCCAATAGGTGTAGCCAAAGTGTTTATTGTTCTGAAGCCCTCAGGAAATTTGGGTAAAAACTAAAGCCAATTTTTCTATTGGATCATTCAGTGAAATGAATGTTCATTATAACACAGAGAAATGAAACAATGTAAGACCATTTTAAATTTAAATATATTTTAGCAAGTAGAGCAAGGACTGCCACATTATTCTCTCGGTAGGGTGTGAGCTGCTGTATCAGTTAGCATCTGTTCTTTGCAATTCCTCCAGTCAGAATGCAATGATTTAGTAAATACGCAAAAAGCCGTACTTCTGCAAATTATCATTTTTCCCGAGGTGTTTGTTTCTCATTCGTATACAGTAGATGGCACTGGTGGAATAAGAAGTTATGATACATGGCAACTTGTAGAAGCTCTACAGCCTCCAGCATGTTCAGTCAGGTTTTGAATGTCTGCAAGGATAGACACCCCACAACCTACCTGTGCAACCTGTTCCTGTGTTTGACCAGCCTTACAAGAAATTAGTGTTTTCTTACATTTAAATGGAATTTATCCTATTTCAGTTTGTGTTCATTTCTCTTGTCTTGTCACTGGGCACCACAGAAAAGAGCCTGTGTTCCTCTTCTTTGCACCCTCTCTTCAAGTATTTATACATGTTGATAAGATTCCCCCACTTGAACTTTCTCTTTAAGATGAACAGTCCCAGTTCCCTCAGCTTATTCTCACATGTCATATGCTTCAACCCCACAATCATCTTTGGGGCCTTTTGCTGGACTGCTTCCAGCATGTCTATGTATCTCTTGTACTGAGGAGCCTAGAAATGGACCCAGTACTCCAGATGCTGACTAGAGGGGAAGGATTACCTCCTTTGACATGCTGGCAATCCTTTTCCTAATGTAGCCCAGGGGGATTTTGGCTTGCTTTGCTGCAAGGGCATATTGTCTGTCAGGAACAAGGTCCTTTTCTTCAAAGAACTTTGCATTTGCCTTTGTTGAACTTAATGAGATTCCTGTTTGCCCATTTCTCCAGCCTGTCAAGGTCCCTCTGAATGATAGCACAACCATCATGCCTAATAACCAATCCTCCAAATTTTTTATCATATGCAAATCTGCTTAGGCTGTACTCTGTCTCACCATGCAGTCTATTAATGAAGATGTTAAACAGTATTGGCCCCAGTATCGATGGTGTCGCACTGCCAGCCTTGAGGTAGACACTGTGCTGCTGATCACAACCCTTGGAGATTGGTATTTAAGTCAGTTTTCAGGCCACCCTATTTATTATCATTCATATATATATATATATAATTATTATTATTATTATTATTATTATTATTATTATTATTATTATTATTATTATTATTATTATTATTCAGGCCACCCATTTATCTAGTCTATATTTCATTATTTGTCTACAAAGGTGTTACAGAAGACAGGTTTGAAAGCCTTGCTAAAGTCAGGATAAACAACATCCACTAATCTCTCCTTGCCCACTGAGACAGTTGACTCATTACAGAAGGCTATGAGGTTTATGATGTATGATTTTCCCCTCATAAATCCATGCTATCTACTCCCAATCACCTTCCTGTCCTTAATGTTTTCCAGGATTAGTTGCTCCAACACCTTCCCAGGGATTGAGGTGAGGCCATCCAGCCTGCAGTTCCCTGGATTTTCTTTCTTGCCCTTCCTGAAGACAGGAGTGACATTTGCTTTCTTGCAGTCCTCTGGAACCTGGAGGAAGCCTGCAGAAGGAACCTCAGGAACTCCACAACCCATGAGCGCTGCAGCTAAGGCATCCTCTAATCTTCACATTACCCAGCAATTCTTCTTTGTTTGTGAATATCAGATCCAGAAGAGCATCTTCTCTCATCAGCTCCATGATCACTTATCTGGAAGTTGTCATCAATGCACTCCAGAAATGCCCTGTGTTGCTTATGCCCTGCTGTGTTGCCCTCCCAGCAGATATCAGGGTGTATAAAATTCCCAGTGAGAACTAAGTCTTGCGAACATGAGGCTTATTCCAGTTGTCTGAAGAAAGCCTCATCTACTTCTTCCTGATCTATAACAAGACACCCACCGCAATATCATTCATGTTCATTCTGCCTACTAATACTGACCCATAACCTCCCATCTGGCTCACCATCCATTCCAAGGCAGAGCTCCATGCACTCCTGCTGCTCTCTCACATAAAGGGCATCTCCCCTTCCTCGCCATCCTGGCCTTTCCTTTCCAAAGAGCCTCCATCTATCCATTGCATCCACTGCATTCAGTTGTGTGACATATCCCAACACATCCCCATGATCGCAATGAGGTCATAGCCCTGCAACTGAACACAGACCTAAAATTCCTCCTGTTTGTTCCTCATGACTCTTGCATTTAGCATATGGACACCTGGTCGTGCTGATTTTCCCAGGAAAAGTGTGAGAGACTGCCACCTTCACTCTGGTGACATTTGTGAGAGGCTGTCTGATATTGCTGCAGGGAGATCTCATCCAGGACTGACTTCCACCCCCAGCAGCTACTTTTAAACTGAGGCTGGGCTCTGCCTAATCTACAGTCCCTGCTGCATCACAGCCATTCCTCTGCAAGGCCCCAGGCCCCACCAGTCTGAGCCTGGACCCAGACCTGGACCCTGACCTGGGTATTGACTTCCCAGCTTGACCTTGCACCTTCCTCATACTGGCAGCCCCCGGGCTGCTCCACTCCCTGCCTGGGGTGATGGGATGGTCCTGGCTGGGACATCCTTGACCTGCCAGCTCTGTGGAAAGCCCCCACCTCAGCTTCCAAGTCCTCAGCACCCACAGAGCCACTAGCCCACAAGACACCCTGACAGACTGAAGCACTGATGTTTATACAGCTTACATTGGGTAAAATAAATTACAACTTTCTTCTGAATTAATACAGACAACCCCTCCCTCCCCTCTTAGATGCAACATCTAAAAATTAAAACAAAATGTGCTTTGTTTTTAACATAATTTTCTCATTTCACCATGCATGATGCACAAAATAAAGGAGCATTCAGATATTTTTACACTACTGAGAGATTGCTGGGGCACTGATACAGTTCAAAGTAATCACAGCTGACAGAAATGTCACATTTATGTTAGAAGAAACCTTCTATGGCAGCTTCAGAAAGGCTGTGGTTTGTCAGGTAGGCACATGGACTTCCCTAGGATGACATTTATTTTGATGCCATTGTCCTGATAATGACTACCACTTACCAAATGTTACAAAGACAAGGCCACAAAAATCAAGGAAAAATCCTTTGACTGAAGTTCAAACTGACTGCTGAGTAAAAAAGTATGTCCAATGCCCTCACAAGGCTGTATTAAGGAGGGATATGAAGTCATTTAAGGTACTGAGACAGAAGAAAGAACATGGATGGTGAATTTCCTTTAGCATCTCTCTGAAGCTAGAAGATCTTCTTTGGTGTTAACGAAGTATGCTGGAGATCTCAGATTTTATTTAATTTTATTTATTCGACCTTTATTGAAAAGGTTTTTCCCTTTAGAAGATAAGGCAAATCCCCAGAGCTGTTACATAATGTTACCTACTGCTTGGGAGCTTCTGCAGGACTCACCCTGGGTATTAAATCCTAGCTCTGAATTTTCCAGCTTTTATTAGCACTTTAAGTATTACAGCCCAACCGATTTGTTTTTATTCCAGTTTTAGGTTTAATAGCGATGTCAAAAAAGTTATGCCAAATGGAACATTTTACTTCCAAGTAATTTTTAAAAGCATTTTGATAGAAGATCTTAAACAAGTTACAACTTTCTATTCTGACATGCCACACATGAATAAAAGAACAGAGCCAGTGCAATTTCCTATCTACCTGGATAAAACAGTTGTGATTGTCAAGTGTTCATAAGAGTAAGAAGTTATATAGTCAGCCTAGGGAAGAGGAAAAGGGGCACTCTTCTGTACCAGAGGGCAAGTGGTAATTTTGTACATACACTAACACTTTAAGGGTGGTTTTTTTCATGCATTATACATGCCCTGCACTACCTTGGAATTTTCCACTCGGCATTTGCACAGGATGCACAATTGACAGGTCTGGGAAATCATGCCTAGGTCTTTATTCTCTGCTGGACTTTGGGACTGCAGTCTCATCTTCCACTTCATTGTATGTCACCATGTTGAGTGAAGAAGTGGGCAACCTATTGGCTTCCCTAATACTCTGGTGCCAAGTAACACATGTATCGTTTCCCCAAACACCATTTTGGCAGTTACTTCATGAACATCTGCTGCCCACAGACAGGAACAACCTAGCTTCCCCTGCAACTGATGATAGCAGCAGGCAGCTTGTGTCTTCACCTTCTTCTGAAAGTTCAGCTCCCTTTATCAGCTTGAGGTCTATAGCTTAGGGCAGTGAGGAGCAACTACCACAGAAAAGGTGAGAGCAGAGCAGTTGTGGTCAGCATAGCAGTGTAAAATGAAAAATGATGTTTTGCTGACCTTCTCCAATGCTTCAGTCCATTCTCCTGGAGAGAGTCCAAATTTCAGAATTCATGGGAATAGCTGGCATTGCAAAAGGCCTGATAGGAGTAACAAAATATGTTAAAATTTTTGCCTAAGCCTTGCTGAAAAACTGATGAGTTGTGAGAAGGAAAGAAAATGGTAAATGACAGTGGAGAAAAAAAACGAAGAAATTTAACTGGACTTCTATTGTAACATAACAAAAGGCAGCTAGTTTCTCTGAACTCTGGTGTAACAGTGTCAGGAGTGATGTAGAGTTAAAAAGAACAAGAAAGGGCATTAAATATAATCTATTCCTATTCTTGCAGTAATATCTGGCCCCCATCCAAGGCACTCACACAGAGATACAGAATCCCCTCCTTCTCAGAACCAAAACACACAGTAGGGATGTTTGGTGATACAGATGAGAAGTGAGCAAAAGAAGGAAAATAGCTTGAGGTATTCTAAATTCTTCTCCAAAATATATACCCAGCAGGGATGAGTATGAATCATCAGTCAGAAAGGCACATATATTATCATCCTCCCTGTGCTGGTTTTGTTTCACTTCATTTTAAATTTGTTGAAGGATTGTTTTGTTTTGGTTTGGTTTGTTATGTTTTGTTTTGTTTTGTTTTAAACACCAGAGCCATCATTTTCTGTATGCTCACTTCTTGGGTTACATTCAGCCTTCAGAATTTTCTGAAAAACAAGCCATACAAAGCAAGTCCTTCTTTGTTCACCCTCATAAATCATCATACAACCAAATCATTGCCCCTCCTGCCTGCAGGTGACTGATTGAAAAAATGAGTTCTGATGATGTAAAGATTATGACAAAGAATAGGGCACTAAAATGTTCTGCTTAAGAAAACAGCCTGATAAGGAAAAAGAAAAGGTTAGCTTCATTCCAATTAACTTTTGGGGCACGGAACTCTAGCTCATCAATTTGAAGCTGATGCTTCATGTCAACAATTTGTAAATTAAAGCAGTATTCATCTCTTCTGAGAAGCAGGAATGAGAGTTTTACAAAGGAGATGTCTGTACTTTTTTCCGCTATGTCATGTACTGAGTAGGATGCCATGTTGGAGTAGTACACAGTACTCACCATCTGCTGAACTCTCACCAGGACGGAATTTCTAGTTACTAGATGCCTGCATTTCAAAAGTGCTGGGACTTCCTGATAACTCATTTGTCTTAAGCAATGTGATATTCAACACTCCATCACCAAGAAATTACCCACAAAATTTAAGAGTGAGCTCCAAAATGCTGAGTCAGGTAACTGCAGTCGATAGAAAAGGTGTATGGGTTATATGAGTTTTGCCAGCAGCCAATCCACTGAGTGGAGCAATATCTAAGCTGTACCACGAGCAATGCTAAGTGAGAGGAATGAGGAATTTTGCAGAACTCAGATTTTGAATGCAGGCATAGAATCAGATGTGAAA
Source organism: Athene cunicularia (assembly GCF_003259725.1). NCBI lineage: Eukaryota > Metazoa > Chordata > Aves > Strigiformes > Strigidae > Athene > Athene cunicularia. Next base: position 57,100,774 of record NW_020799091.1, on the reverse strand, counting down.
CAGACTCAGAGACAAAAAATATTTTTTGCATTGAAGTACCTGTTATACACATGCAGAGCTGTAATGTCTTACCTATAAAATCTACATCTCTATGAGATAACTAGGCTCCATTCATACTCAAATGAGAGAAATAAGCACGGCCAGAAAGATTAATTTCTCTACTTTCAGATATCTATCTTGAGACAAAACAAGTCACAAATCATATTCTAGGTGTTCCTATAGATAGTTTCTAGACAACTATTCAGATACAGACTTCTGTATTCATAGAATCATGGAACGGTTTGGGTTGGAAGGTCATTTCATCCAATCCCCCTGCAATGAGTAGGGACACCTTGCACTAGATCAGGTTGCTCAGAGCCCCATCTGACCTGACCTTGAATTTTCCAGGAATGGGACATCTACAGCCTCTTTGGGCAACATCTCAACAGATGACTCTCATTGCCATTAGCTTGTCAGGTTAAAAAGATGACCATGAAACAATTTATCTGACTTCAGGAATGGATTAATTATTAGAACATTTACCAGATCAATAAGAATTTCATTTTCCCACAGCAACCAGGGTGCAGGTTTGTAACTGTCTATTGGCAGAAGAGAACTTTAATTCTTTATCTCTTAGTACAGGTGGGCCACTGTTCAAGCAAGTAATAGTGCCAATGACAATACCACTGAAACGGAATCACAGTCATCTGGGTTCCTGTCAGCACTTTCCTGAGTGAAGCAGTCATGATCATAAAAGAGTAATAAAACTTAAATCCAGATCTAGGTCCTCTGTCTCCTTGGCAAAAAACTGCTGACAAGCAAGAGACTGCTAGCATACTCTTTTGGCCTCACTGACTCCTGAATTCTTTGCTGTCCCTTTCTCATAACCAGATGGTTAAGTTCTGCATTGGTTGGGCTGCATGCCTCTCAGGCATACAAGCAACTATGTCATTGACCAGTAAATAGGTTTGTCTATTCTGCTTCTATCTGACTATTTTGAAATATGGCAATACTGACTTAATTTGTTAGGTATAACTAGAAAATGCTTAGAAAGACTGCAGTCTTCAGGCACCTTATACTGTAACTCCCAAAGAAGCCGAGGCAGCTAATAAGTTCCCAAATGTTCAGTTCAGCCACAGTTGCAATACTCTTAATTATGCAGAATAGAAAACCTTCAGGCACATAATTCATTTTCAGTAGAAAACTGGAGGATCTATTGCTCTCTAGGCATACAGATGATTGAACAGATTTTTTTAAAAAAAATTTCTATTAAAATTAGCCATCTATGTTCTTTCAAAATTCACTTTAGGCACCTAGGCAATATTTTCAGATTTTTCCCTTACTGCAATATTTGAACTTTGCTGTATTAATTTTCATCTCATTCCCACTGTTCTATTCTCAAGGTGATCTAATTTTTCCCTGTATGACATCCTAGTTCTCTTCTGTATTGGCAGTGCAACCCATTTCCATATCAGATATTGTTAGTTCAATCCTACTTCTCATGCCAAAATCATTAAAGAAAATACTGAGATCCACTCCAAGGCTGATTCATGAAAAATGCTTCTAGTAGTTCCCTTCAACCCATTACATCTTTTTTCAATATTACCCATTTTCATCTTCACTTTAAACAGCTTCCTAACTATCCTGAAGTTCATACCTCTGTCTTATTAATGGGCACTTTCCTCTGGGCATCATTTCAGATACTTCAGTCATAAATTAGTCTGTCTCAGTGGGATTACTCCTATTTAACTTCAGATGTCTTTAGGGTGGTCATCTACACCTGAGCTAGTCATCCCTGGGTAACTTTACAGTCAATGGAGAGGAATGAGCACTTGTAGGTGTGATTCATCTGACTTATTTTAGACATTTCCTTTAGGATGGGATGAATCATTCCCTAAAAGGAACCTTTTTTTTTTTTTTTTTTTTTTTTTTTGAGTGACTAGTTTAGAAGTAGATGTCTCCAGAGCAGACATGTGCATTTAGTCAGATAAATCCCATCATTCATTACCAAATAAATTAGATCTTTCATATATCTTTGCTTTATAAAATCTGTTATCCAAAAAATGAATTCAGTTATTCTACTAAAAATTTCCCCTGGCAAAACTGATTGCCTTTTATACCATTTTTGTTTACCTTTATGTCATAAATTATTCTTTCCATCACAATTTTATCTTTCATACTCTTGATGTTACACTAGTAGGTTCATTGTTGCTCAATACTTTCACCCTGAGTAAATTAACCTCACGTGTTTTGCTTCTATCTGCAAAGCAGTTATTTCCATTTTCTGTGCATTCTTTCTGATCCTTAATAATTTTTATTTATACATAATTATACACTATATAATACTTGTCTTGATACTTATGTTTTACAGTTTCTAGTAAAGTGCTGGATATTCTGACAGTTAAACACAACCAATTCCAAAAGTTTGGAATTACAAGATATTCATTACTAAATATGTTTTGAAAGGATACACTGTTCGTATATAACTCCTCAGTTGTGTGCCTTTAGAATCAAAATTCAAATAACTAGTAAAGGTAATAAATGCAGTTAAGCATTCATTTTACATTCAGTCAATCACAACAGTTATCAAAATCTGTAAACATGAAAGGGGGAGAATGTAAAATTACTAAGTAACACATGACCCCAGAGCAGTAAGCAATCTCCACTACCTGACTTCTCTTTAATGTGAAGCCTCTTTGCAAACAGATGCACTAGAAAATGATCTCTCTGATGCTTAGTAAATTAATTTTAAATGGACTTTATTAATATTGAATAGGTATTCTTATTAACATCACATATTATGAATATGTAAATATCACTAGATTGCCATATTTATCCGAAATAATATACTGCAAACATTTAGCATAACATTAAAATCATTAATAGACTATAGTAGGGTGGGTTTTTTCATATTCTGAACAGTCAAGAATCATGCATAATGTAATAGCACATTTTGCAGCTGGTAACAGCAGGACAGATTGCAAGAGATATTTTAAATGTGTTTTTATTAACAAGAGAAAAAGGTCTTTCAACTGATCTGAAGCAATTTCTGAGAGAAAAGCTGAAGGGGCTGTCATTACAAAATGTAATGGTAAATGGAGAATCCTAGAAGAGAATGTCCTAGGAAACTCTTTTCCCCTGTATTTGATCTATATTTACCAAGGACCTGATCCAAAGCTCATTTGGAAGTCAGCTGAAAATCTCCTGCTGAAGCCAATGGATTTTAGATCAGTGTTGGAGTGCAAGAATAAGGCAGTTGAAATTATCTACAGATGTTTGGACTTGAGATGAAAAGTAAATTATGTTTAAGATCATGTATATAACTGGTGTTAAAATGCTAGATGAGACTGAACTGCAAATTTTGATACATGGAGTCCTTATGGATTTCTTTCCTCATTCAACCACACCTAATGGCCCTCAAGGCTTTGGATCTGTGGTTCGTTTCAGAAGCACTACGGAAATAGATGGCAGGTACGAGGTACAGCATCTTGAGGCTTCTGTAGACTCACTAATAAACCTTAATTAATATAGCAAACTCTGGTTTATTAAATATTACGGATTAATAATACAAGTGGCTCTTTAACTATACATGGATAAACATTTTATATAGGAAATCAGATAACCAGGAAACATTAATAGTGAGAACCTTCACACTCAAGAAATATGTCAGAGCTTCCTATGAACAAAACATCCACAAATGGGCTTTTTAACATTTAGCTCATGTAAGAGTGAGATAGTTTTGTATTATCAGTAAATTTACTCATCTACCTTATATAGACTAACATAATTTAGTATTGATAATATATATATAAACCTGAATTTATATCAGAGTTAAAATAATAAGAGTTATGATTTGAAACAGTACTTCTTCACTATTGGATCAGTGCTTGTGCTGCGGTTTCCATCTGCAGACTCTCCCAAGACCCTCTTCAAAGTTTTTATCTTTAAACTTAGGAAAATTAGGTCAGATTTGTCCCAAATAGGTTAACTACCTAATAATTATATGCTGGGTAAAATGTACATTTTTAATTCAAAGTTTTATTCTCTCCTTTTCATTTGTTTTTCTCCCTCAGTTATTATTGTAATAACTATTGCTAATGCATTTCATATTATTGAACAGATTAATTCTTAATGTACTATCTGTATTGCATTATTCTTTATATGCTTATTGTATTTAAGGTTTTAAGTAAACAATACAAGATCTGTTCCACTGAGAGCCTTTTGGCAGGGGCTGGCTCCTGGAACTCTCTTTGGGAGGATCTCATGCTGAGAACTGACACATAGTTTCCAGTGTCAAAGGAATGAACAGGACACCTTGCACACTGCAAGATTTTGCAGTTCTGTCTGAAAAGGTTCCATCATTTCCAGAGTGACATTGCTTGCTTTGAGAAATTGTAAATTCTGAGACAATCAGGATAGCATTTTAAAGCATGAACTTCCTAAAGAGGTTTGATCTTTGCCAGAAGTAAGGCATATTAAAAGAGACACTCATTCTACATAGTCTGTCAATAACCAGAAAACTCTCTGGAGCTTAAGAACAGGTATGAAAGGGGTATCAAGCAGCTAACTGTCTAAGAGTTTGTGTAGTGATTAAACAAGACAACAGTTAGGTCTATAATGCTGTGTAAGAGCAACATTTGTGAGCACGGTATGTGCTGCCTCCCATTCATTTACTACATATACAGTGGCTTCCTGGTGCACCTCTCCATGTGTCCCCAGGTACGTTGATCAAGCAAATATGAGAGAAAATGTAGGCTTTCTGAATGATCTGCAGGGTATGTTCCTCTGAGTTCACACTGACAGACTGGTCTGCATGACTCACAAATTTAGTCTTGACAATTTGACCTCAAGCCACTGATTCACCCTCAACGTGTCATGTGGACATACTTGGTCGTGGTCTGGAAATGAATGGCTGTTGGAAATGTTACACCTTGGCAGTGTTCCCACTGCACAGCAAAAATCCCTAGCCTTTTTAGGAGCTGTGTAGGAATAAATGATTGTGACCCAGAGCTTTAGATCTAAATCAGACCTAAACTAAAAGGAGGGCTAGAGCAAATTTACAGCTTAGTCTCTTCTGTAACTTTAAGACTATTTAGTAGGGTGACTTGTTTAGCATCATGCTGTATATTTGAGAGCCAGCAACATAAATGTATTTGAAGGCTTATTCAGAAGATACAGTCTGGTTGAAAGTCCAACATGGTGCTTGTTCACTCAATCCAGTGTGCAGAACTGTCAAAATAGCATTTCTGTTGCTGACAAGAACAAACTAGCACTTGTTCTCTTCTGGTTTTTTTTTTTCTTGTTTTGGTGGTTTGGGGGTTTTTTGTTTTTGGTTTTTTGTTTTTTTTTTTACATGGGGGGAGGGGTCTTACTCTTTGATTTAGAGTATGATAAAGGGCCTCGATGACATTTTCTGGATTGCTGTTAATGCAGAGTGGAATTGAAGGCTAGTTACAGCCCTTGTGATTTTAACCAGCCATTGTGATTGAAGCAAAGACCTTCCTAATTCATTCCTCATCATTCTAAGGAAGTTTTTGTTTGACCTAATTATGTGTGACTGCAAATGTCAGTCATTCTTAATGTACTTGAATTGCGTGCTGGGAAAAACATTACAAGAGCTTTGAACATAAGGTGTTTCAGACAATCTATAGAGCCTTTTGTCTGCTTGCTCTGTGTATCACTGGCAGTTTAAAAACTATACAAATAAAATGTTGGGGTTTTTTTAATCAGACTTGGTTATGTCTGCGTAAGCTTGGTGCTATAAGACCTGAAACAGAAGATAGGGGCACTATGTTAGCATCTGTTGTGTAGCAAGGTAGTCAAATAGAAGAAATCCGTTTCAAGCAGACTAAATTTACACAGCAGTTACAGTATAATGCTGGAATAGTTTCCTAGTAAAAAGAGCCATACTGTAAATCTGGGGTAAATATGGAGTCTCTACACTAGTGAGAAGGTCAGGATGTGCAATGATACAGGGGATGAGCTATTGTTAAGGATGCAGCTTGCAACATGGGACTGAAGAAGACAGGACAGTGCTCCACCCAGCATCCTATAATGGGCTAAGTGGTGAAATCACACTCAGCTCCACTTTGACCAAAACATGTTGTGTGGATAGTAGGAGGGTAGCATCCAGTTTTTCTATTCATCACTCACCGGAGAGATGAAAACTCAGACTGCATTGTAGATAGTCTAAAATGGAGTCAGAAGAATTTTCCTCTTCTTGTTACATGGTCTCCCATTGCTCTTTCTCTCTCCAATGTACTCCCCTTCTTTCATGATTAAACTCACTTATTTGATTAATAATTTCATAATAATAAAGTACCACTCTCAGACAGTATGCTTTTCCACATTTTTTTGAGCAACGAGGAAATTTTATGTGTCTGTAAAGACACATAAAAGTTTACTGTTGTCATTTCTATTAAATCAAAATCTGGGAATCCTCAGCAAACATTTTGTTTAGGGTTAAGGCAAAGTATGTTCATGTACAATATATTTCCTTTTATTCATTTACTATGTATTTTATTCTTTTGGTAGACTATAGGAAAAAAAATCTTGAACCAATGCACATCCTCTCAAACAATGTGAGACTAACTTTGCTTATATTCAGCCTCTGTCAGTGGTTGCAGCAGCCAATCCCCACCAAATTCAATAGCAGATATTCCACCTCTTGGGCAGCTCTTTTGTTATTTATGATCCACATATCATGCTGGGGGGAACACTGTTCTATTTATAAGTGCAAGCAAAATTCTGCTGCTAAATTCTGCTGGTCTTTCGGCACTTCTGTAGCTGTGTTCACAAACAGGCAATCAAATCCATCAGCTATGTATACAAACTAGCCTTTTGCAATGATAGATGTATAACTTATAGGGAACACCAGAATCCTTTTGTGATAGCTGTCTTGTTTTTATAACAGTGCATGCAGATGGTAAACGTGTCTTCTGTGTTCAGCATTACCTTTCCAGAAGTCAGCTACAGATTGTTTCCTGCTTACTGCTTCCCCTAATATCACCACCCCTGTAGCAACAAACAAGGAACCTGGTGTTCTAGATATGCTATGCATAATGCCTTCTAGCAAAGAGTTAGTTTGGATTCAACTGCTGACGGCTTTGACTGTATATCTGTGAGTGCCCTCACCTGCCACTACTTAAGGGAACTAAAGAAATGCAGCACAGATCAGTGAAAGGGAAGACACGGGCAGGCACTTCAGCTGTTGCATAGCTTTTGTTTCGGCATTCTAACTCACCAGGATCGCTCTTCTTTCTTAAGAACAAGAAACATTTACTGCCATGTGTGTTCTGTTTTTCTGAAGGTATGAGTGTACTTTTGCAGCTCTATAACACAGCTACCACTGGGAAATATTTTCGTTGCTGGGGTATCTCAGCACTGTTTGTATTGTTTTGCCCCCGCACACACCCCCCAGCTATTCCTTTTCTTGTTTCTCTACAGCATGGCTAAGTAGGCAAGTCTATTATCCTACACCACCGCTACAAAGACTTCCTACTACTCAGCAGGATTAGCTGTTACATCTACCTATGGGGAAGAATCTGGTGGAAGATTAATCTGATTCTGCTGCTAAAAAGATAATACATACTCTGCTGTAAATACAGTTTTACCTAACTATGCTCCTTGCCACCATCTAGTGGGTGGCTGGGCATATCCCTATAAATTAATGGGTTATCTTTTGGGAGAAGCCACAGAAAAACTTCACATATGTGCCATACTTAAATGCACTTGTCAAAAATAGCTTCACTGATACCTGGTTCAATAATGTATGTATCTGCTACATGTTTTCGTCAAGAATACTGCTGAAAGTCAAATATCACAAGTCTTTCTGCTGTATTCGGTTTATCAAAGCTATCTCTGAAAACCTCAGTCCACTTAAAGCCCATAAGAATGTATGCACTGTTTTTAGATGGAGCAGGACTTACCTCAACTTTATCTTTCACTTTCATAACAAAATATATTGTATATGGACCAAACATATGTATATGTATATGTATATGTATATGTATATGTATATGTATATGTATATGTATATGTATATGTATATGTATATGTATATGTATATGTATATATATGTATATGTATATGTATATGTATATGTATATGTATATGTATATACAAAGAGAAACCAAGCCATGATGCCTTACTCAGATTTACTTCTGGCTTTTCATACATTTGTGCATAAGCTCCCCTACAACCCTTCTGGACTTCTACTAAACTGAAACTTTAACAAGATAGAAGAAAAAAATGTATGTAGTCTTAAGAATACACTTACTCTGCAAGTAAGCGTTTCGCTCTGCTGTCCAGCCTACAGTCCTATTCTGCACTATCCCTACTGCAGAAGATCTTCAGCTGGTTCTGGTAAAACATACCCAATCCTCTGAAATCACAAGCAGCTGTATAATAGACATTGAGTTCTGAGAGGCACAAAACTTCTACTTTCTTGCAATGAAGAATCTTAAAATCTCTAATGTAAAAATGCAGTCACAAAACCTGCAATGTATAATATGAATAAAACAGAAAAGAATAGCATTATGATCAATGCTCAAAAATAACACTGAAGTTATCAGAAGATGGTTAAAGGGCTGCTCTTATTCCCCACCAAGAAGGTTTCCAGATAAGATGCTTTGAGCAGTCATTACAGTCATTCACTCCTATATATATCTATATAATACATACATACATTTACATACACTTTATCTGTCATCACCTACTTTACCTATTTGGTACCTTATTCTGCTGTAAATCACACACTCCCCCTCGGATATGATATGCCTTCTCCCTCCCTTTCTTCTCAGCTTTGTGAAAGATGAGAAGGTAGGGATTACTCTGTTCATGTCATGCATTATTATAGCTCTATACCAATCAAATAACTGATTTTTTTTTTTAACCTGATTTTTATGTATATAATCTTTGCTGATTTGGGATTTTGCTCAACTATTATGGGGCCGAACTCAGAACAATAAACCCAATGCAGAAAATAGCAAGCTGAATTCAGAAACAGGAACACTGTTTTCGTGATCAGTTTCTTTTTCTTTCCTGTAGTCCTGAATAATAAAATCCAAGAGGTGCTTTCATACAACCCTTACAGCAGTAAGCTTATGGGAAAAAAAGGTAATTGTCACTGCACTGTATGGCACATTCAAATCAGAAGGTAATTAACTTTAGGGGATACAAGAATGATGGTAAATCTGCATTTAAATGGTATTTTTAAATGCTACTTATATCTCCCAAATTTGAGCATGGATTCCTTATCCATCCTTATTCACACTGCTAAGGATTTCTTCCAGTATTCCAACTGACCTTGATAGTCTTTCTCCAGTGAGTACACACCATCACCAGCTTAAGTGGCCCTTGGGGACCTCCTATGAGAACACTTTTCCTGCTGATATATGACTTAATTACTACTAGTAACACACGCCGTCAAACAATACTGAATGAATTCACAGCTATTAGGTTTTTGCATGTTTAAAAACCAATAATATGTAATTCACTATGGTTTTTAGCAGGCAAAACAAGGTCTTCTACTTCCAAAACCTGAGAATTATCAACAATGAAGATGAAGCTGGTGTACACATCTAAAGCAGGCAATCTTGATGCTTTGTATCTCCCTTGAACCAAAACTTGTGTGAAGTGACAGCAACGCACCCTTGGGAAGAGCCTAGAATGCCTAATTGGAACATACATCTGCCTACAAAATCTAGATTTACCTGCAGAAAGCAGCTCCTCAACTAGCTCATTTTGTAACAAATTGTTACTGTTCCTTCTGTTTTTAAAGATTCAGAAAATAACTGGTAACAACTATATTCACATGCATTTAATTTCTTTAATTGTTTAAATTAAGAGAAATAGGTATAAGAACTATTCAAGTACAGTTTATATGGTAGTTTGTTTATTTAGGTAGTTAAATTATCTAAGCCAAAGGTTAAAATTTTCGTTTCAGGGAAGAAGACACAGTCAGGTCTTGATAATTGCACTAATTCTATACAATACAAATATTTTTGCATAAATAGAACAACAACCAAATGATTTGCACACTGAACTTACTCTGTGTTGTCCTGTCCTCACTGAAATTTTTAGCATGAAAATTAGAGATGGGCAAGTGGAAAAGTTAAACTTTGACAAATGAAATGTGCCCACCAAGCTCTTAGTCCTAGTTTCCTATCAGGCTGACGGTGACAGCTGGCTCTTTCAAGAAATAGATGCAAAGAAAGCAACTTATCTAGCATCAGCATATTGTGACTGAGGGTTGTTACCTTGTTCCAAAATAAGCCATCCCACAGTTTCAATATCATAAGGAAACAAGAAAATGAAGTGGTATGATTACCACCAATGGCATAATGCCACAGATGTGATGACATGCAGAAAAGATCCTTTCTATGAGAAACATACCTGCTGAATTAGACAGATGGCTTAATGTGAGATCTCAACATACCTTCAAGAGCAAAACAAACCAAAACAAAGGCGATAATAAAAGTGGATGACCTAGAGGTATGTTATTTGCATGGGATTCCGAAAATCAGGTTTGATTTTGTGGTGGGAATTCACAGTAGCCTAAATAAGGTTAGCCTCATTAGTCTCTACTTGCAGCCAGTAGAACCACACAGAGGAATTTAGAGCAAGAGGAAAGTCAGCTATAGGGTAAACCTCCTCTATTCCCCACATGTTCCTTTTTCTTTCCTCATTAGACAATCAAGACCCTAAGCAAGAAGGGGTAATGCTGCACTGATAAAAATCAAGCTGAAAATAGGGAGTTTATTGCTCATCTCTCAGCTGTAAGTTGGATGCAATGATGAATGAATGTAGTGCACATGAATAGTGACAGCAGCTTCACTGCTCAAGAAGCTGAAATCCCTTTTACAAAACTACCGATCGTACAACATGGGAAGCCACTGGTACAGTTATATCAATATGTTTTGTCCCTATACGATCTTAACAAATCCTTTTCTATCTACCCTTCAGAAGCCTGTAGCCTTTTAAAAAATATTTTAGAAATTCTTTCTCCAAGTTGTTGGATTTTTTTATTTCTGAGATGGCTAAATACTTAAAATAAATCTTATCATGTATGAACAGGCTTTACCTTACTACTTAAAGGATTTGATATAGATTATGATGCACCATTCCAAAATGAGACTTGATGAACTTAAACATAATAGTCCCTGAAAGAAATATAAAATCAGTGTCATGAGCATAAGTGAGTTGCACAAAATTTTGCTATTATTGCAGTCAACAGCTATTAATCTTTTGCCACGTATTTTAGGGGACCACAACTGCATGAAAGCAAATGTTTAAAAATTCATGTTATAGAACTTTCTGGGACAATATAATTGAATTTATTGCCTGCTATAATTATTTCCTTGGGTCTTAATTTTTTTCTCCTTATCTTCTAGTTTTTCTCTTCTCCCTCATTCTATTAGATAGAGAAGATAGAACTCTTATTCATGTTTCAGTATACCATTTGTTGACTACTGCCCAATATTTCAGCCAACATGATACACTAATAAAATACATAAAGTAATATATTTTAAAATACATTTTCAGAATATGGACTTCCAGTATCAGTTCTCATGAAATCCTGAATTTAAGAATAGTAATACAGCTAAATCCCTGTCTTATCATTTTGCATCAAACAGGTTTACCAGTCTTAATATTAGGTTCTTTAAATTTATTTCTGTTGTTTGTGAGCACCATGATGGTCTTGAAGGAACAGAAAACTTCTCCTTTTGGATTAATTTACTCACTCAGAAATGTTCGTTCATCAAAGCTACACAACCATATTTTCTGACATCTCTCTCTAGTGTCATAGCAATAGATAATTTAGCCAAGTGGGTACAGGACTGCATCCTTGTGACACAACAGACTGTTGGCGTTCAAGGTCAGGGACATGGCATTACCAAGGCTTGATCCTGTGAAACACAGCAATCCTGCTCAGAGACAGCTGATAGCTTGCACAATGGTTTCCAAACTAATTGCATTTGGAAAAGGAAGATTTAGAAGATAATGTGAATGTAGATACTAGCTGAGGCTATAGTTCTGCTTGGTTCTGATCTTCCTCACCAAAGTGTTGATCTGCTTCTATACAGCTACTGCCACTGAAGTCAACACACACAAGAGCACTTGGCACTTTTCAGAACTGGGTCTTCAAGTGAATACTGAGAAAACATAAATACTCCAAATGCATGTGGGTTGTCAAGGATTCTTTAAACCCACAGATACTTTTATTAAAAATAACCAATGCCTGGACTATGTTAGATAATTTCCTAGCATTCAGGCCACTGCAACTGTGAAAGAATTTCTTGAAGTTTCTGACTCACTTGGAAGGGAATAAGTACAAAAAGTAAGAAACAAGAGTTCAAATGTCCTTCCACCAAGATGCAGTCAAGAAACATCTTGTGTGTCTTGAGTCTTTGGATTCTGCCTGAACATTTCTAGAGCAAGTTCAAAGAGACAAACTTGCGGAAAGCTCTCTATGTATTTGCCTCAGGGAGTGGGACTGGAGTGTATTGTTAATATTTTTACTTCCAGACTGTACACTGGAGCCATTTCTTCTTTTTTGTCTTTTTTTGACATTAATTAACCTTTTTTTTTTTTTTATCTTTTTTTATCTGTTAAAAAAAAAAAAAAACCAAAGAGAAAAAGGGCAAGATTTTTCTTTCTCTTTCCCAGTAAATAAAACTGAATAATTGCAAGAGATGTTTATTATTAAGCAGGCTTTGATTTGTGATGCACTAAGCCATCTATCTTTTGCTGTGGTTACAAACATGACCTGCTACAGGTAAGCCAACATAAGATTCTGTGGAGCATCAACTCTTTTGCGGTCACTGCCTGCATACATGTTGCTACTCTGACATATCCAGGGGTAGATGTAAGCAAGTATACCCTTCAATTAAGTTATTTTTCCTTTATTATCCTGTTGCAGAATCTACCACAGCCGAACAATTCCACAATTGATTTGCTGGCAGCCGAGCCCTGGGGCTTGGAATGTAAATAAGACTCAGAATGAAAGTGATGTGCACTGCAGCAGCCGACACTGAGTGCAGGTACTTCATCAATTGACCTGATTTCTGGAAAATCTGCTTGCAACCTTGAAACTTGCTTGCAATTACAGTCTTTGCAATAAAATATTAGTCTCCATGGTAATGAGAAGTGCTTTCCTAACTTATTTAGAAAAAAAAATGTGAGGAGATGACAATATCTCTGAAAAAAATGAAATTTTCAGTATCATTTCACAGTTGGACAGCTTCCTGCAGACTTGTCAACAGAGTAGCAGCATTCTGCCCGTTTTATACATGGAAAAACTGAGTAATTAATAGCCCCGAGGCCTTCCTTGCAAAAAGGAGATTTAATGAGCTCTGTAGCAGTATCAGAACAGAAAAGCACATAAACAGTTTGCCTGTGTCCATGCAGAAAGAACATCATCAATGGAAGGATGGCCCCGCCTTACAAGATCTACTAAATGTTATTAAACAAGAGCTGCTCTTCCTGTTTAAATGTTGCAAAATTGTGAGGCACAAATGATCACTTTGGGGCAAGAATTCTGTCTTTCCTATGCTTTTGTATAGTATCTACCACAGTGGAAGTCTGATCTATAGGCCCTAGTTTACCAGGAAAAATTAAAAAAAAAAAAATTAATTAGGGCCTAGTAGGCAACAGAAGAATAAGAAAAATGTGACAGGCTGTACAAAGTCAGGTGTTCAACAGACAAAAAATTATTCAGTCCAATTTATGAATAAGGGGTTGTTTTAAGAACCACATGAATAGGGTTTTAAAGCTGGTTGTGAAATCTGAGTAATTTCCTCAGTTAGTTAAAGTAATGGACAAAAATCTTCAAGGCAGAATCACAGAACTGAAGTCAGGGTGGGGAGAGAGGAAAGAACCATCTTTCTTCTCCCTCATTAGAGAGCCAGAGAGAGTCACACAATTCAGATTATGGCAGCCTGCCCAGGGGTGTCCTATCAACTCTACGTTCCAGGGGACAAAAAACCTTCCAGAACATAAATGGTTGGCTGAAAAACTTAGTCTTGTTTCTCCTGAGATGGAGTTCTCTTGGATGAGCAGAAGGAAAGGGCAGTTTGTGTCCTATGAAAACGTTGGGGTTTTACCTATCTTCTGTCTGCTCAGCAAAAGCTTTTCCAAAACCTCAGAATTCCTCACAGGCAGGGAAACGCAATGTTATAACCAGCTCTGTTGGGTTCTGTTTCTTGTTCTTGCCACTGAATTACTGTGCAATCATGGATAAGCTACTTTATCTCATTATTCCTCAGGTTTTCCAGCTCTAAAGTGAGATGCTTTCCTTAGCCAAGCACTCTAGATGAAAAAAAGATAAACTATTCCTTCTTAAATTTCTTACACATCCATAATTACCCCTGAGCAAGAAGGGAAAGAAAAATGTTATTTACAAATCGCAGCTGGAAATTATCTAAAAGCAGCCACTCTAACTATACTCCACAGTAACTCATACATCTTAAATTTCTCAGTGTTTTCTTGGGTAGACATTAAAATGCAAGCACCACTGCATGATCTTATGCTTACAGCCACACCTGTCTATAAAACAAAATTATTCTAGTAAGAATAACAATTTAATTTCACAAATACCAGTAACAAGAAAAGTTTGGAATAATTTCTGCATTTTATGGCAGTGTTACTGTCTGATGTCCTGGTCTGCAGTCTGATGTTGTCTAATGGCTGCCTGTCAGATCATGCTGTTCCCCAGCTTTGCCTCAAACACTGATGCAGTTCTAAGATCTTTCCATACAGATTTTGATTATGAGTTATAAACTGGGTTCATATGAATCATGCACTATTACCTTCTCTCCTTCTTTCTTTATATTATAGAGTGTTTCATTGTATATATTTCCCCAGAGTTCTCTCATCATTTTTAGGGTTAGCTTCAAAGATCTTTTTTTCCCCTCCTACTTTTTAAAAATAGGTCTTGGTCATAGAGTTCTTTACATACAGATGAACTTTCAGGATTTCATGGAACCCACTGTTAGGTAAGTAGGTCTGTGAAAAAAGAATAAAATACAAGGTTAGACATATATCTGAACAGCTAAAAATAGCTGGAGAGGGAACCTTTATACAAAAAAAAAAAGTACAAAGAAAAGTACAAGTAGGTCCCAATTCATTGTTTCTTGTACCTCACATCATCATTTTATATTAGTACAAAATTACATCATCTGACTGACTTACTATATTCAGCACTTATATTTCACTCAGTCAAATGACTATATGAGTGCAAAACGAAGGTCCAATGTGCTAACATTATGTATTTCAAGGAAAGGTAAATAATTTTTATGGTTCTCTGACCATGGTTGCAAATGCTTTTCAAGAGAAGCTACTTCAGATGCTGTTGGGTTTTTCAGTAGATTATAATTTCCCTAATCTTCTAAGGTATCACCCAATACAATTTTATATAGTGTGCAATGAAGTTCAAATCAATTTAACCCTAAGAGAGATACAACAGTCTTTAAAAGTGCCTATTTATATTTGTGTGTGTGTGTGTGTGTGTGTGTGTGTGTGTGTGTAGATAAAAGGCTGTTAAACTGGAGAAGTAATGAATTACAAATTGATTCTAACAGCAGAGATGCTTGTACAGCTTTTGATTAGGAAAACACAATTTTTAAACGTATAACTTGGAAATATTCTTAAATCATATAATGTTAGTACATGCAATCATTCTGCCTACATCTCCAATCTTTTCGTCATACAGCTTGAAATAATTTTAGGAAGGAAATTTGAGTACCTTTGAAAATGATTTAAGAGTCCCACTTTCCATTTAAATTTTCTTTTTTATCTTTTGCTTCTTTGTGTCAAGCACAGATACTTTCTTTTCAATGTCTGGCAAGGAGAGGGTGGAGAGAAAAAACTTATCACAGTTAAGCAAAAAATTAGTATTTTCTCTAATGTAACAAAAGCTAGGCAGATGCACAGAGTGAAGTAGTCGAGGCTTAATGCTGAACATTTAATGGGTTGGCATAACTACACTCGTACTTTCCCTGAAAGGCCTGGGCTGATTATTGATAGACAGTTCTTTATTTTTCCTATAAAAGCTAAAGTATATATCTTGTACTATATCTTAAGAACTGTAGTGAAGAGTAGTGATGAGGATTCTTATGGTTCAGAGAACAACAGAATACCAGAACCTTTGTTATTCACAAATGTTTGACCTTCTGCAACATTTTCATTTTATATTGACAAGAACACATTTCACAACCACCTGTATAGTAGAGCATAATTCTCGCTTCCAGAATTAACTAGTATTTTTAAAAGATATTTCTTAGCTACCTATTTGGGGGAAGGAGAGTGTATGATTAAATATATACTTTATATATACTTTAACATAGTTTAAGACTGTGAGCCATAATCCTTCAAAACTACCCTAAACATTATATGGAGTAGCAACAAGTCTTCAATGGATCTGCTCATTCTCAATCAGTGAGCAGGGATATGTCTACAGCAGCAAGGCTAAAGGATCCGATACTTGACTGGAAGCCTCAATTCTAAAGAAAATTAAAGTTGTGGGGTCTGTCTGGCAATCCTCTTCTAATAACTTCTGTCCCACTTAACCCAGAGTTATGAAAGTACAGGGGCCTCAAGCATGTTCAGTTCCTACATGTTTCATAAAAATCATAATGGCTGTGTAAATCACAGCAAGCCTACAGACACTTTCATGGCAAGATCCAGCGTTCACTAGGTGTATGTGGTGGCTGGCTAGCCAAGAAGTCTGGGCAGGCCACTTACCAGGGAATGTGCTCAGAGCTCTGGTCAGTCACAGAATGAAGTGAATCTAGAACAGGTGGCAAGCCAAAAAGTGAAGTGAGAAATACAGAGGGATCTTAACAAAGATAATTTACACTGGTCATGAGAGGAACTGCAGTTTACTAAAGCAAGAAGGTATAGGAATATGAGACAGAAAAAACAGAAGGCTTCATTCATTCCACTCCTCTTGCAACAATCTTGTTTAACTCCTATTTCATTTACATTTTGTTTTTATGACTTATGGTCGATCAAGACTGCAACAGGCATATGAGTTTACCTGTGTCTACATACATATAGATGTACACACACATGCATACAAAACATGACGTACAAAACAAGCTACATAAGACCTTACGCTATTTAAAATGCCGTGTAGCAGAATAAATATTTGGGACATGCATTGCCTAGAGAAAAGAGACCATCGAACGAACAACAACAGTAATACAGATATGCTTATTCTATATGTAAATATTTGCATATACAATGCTTGTGCATGCCCCAACCATGCAACAGGTATTGACCAGCTAATTACCTACTGTTACCAGCAGTTGTGCTCAATGGCCACACCCACATTCCTGACAGCAAAATCCAGGCCAGGGACAAGATGCAGCTCTTTCAAAAACAACTATGGTAAAGACTATCAGTCTTTTAGGCTTCTGAAATATTTTGGTTGAATTCCTCATTACCATAGTCCCTGACATTTTATTCTCTTGTCTGCAAAGTCACTGCAATACTTGCTGATGCTGATCACTTGAAATATGACATCTTTTGCACACTCCTTTCTTACAAAAGAAGGATTGGCCTTTGTGCAGATCTGCAATAGCAAGTTGCTAAAAATAAGGATGCAATAGCCACTCAGGTAGATCACTTTAGCATGCTGAGAAAACTACAGAGCAAGGAGATACTCATACATATACCCTCCCAGAAATTGCAGATTAAAAAAAAAAAAAAAAACAAAAAAAACCAAAAACCAACCACCAAAACCTGATGTACTTAGGAACTGTTTTAAATTGAAGTGCTGTAATAACCCTCTGAAAAAGCAGACTGGAGATAAATTATGCAACTGTAGCTGATTTGAATCAGATTTTGAGGGAACTAGGGAACTCTCTAGAACAGGTATTTGCTCTGCTGTTCTTCACATTAATTAAACAGAACAGAAGATCATTGTAAAAGCTGCTATGTTATAAAAAGCAAAATAATAAAACCCAAAGAAATAGGCTTATTTCAAAATAGAAAATAATGGGAAGGAGGGACTTCTGTATATGTTGTCTAGTTCATAAAGAAATGTTCATCAGTATTGCTATATTGACATAAGTGGTGACGAGGTGATTTATACCATCTGTGCATCTGGCTGTGTGGATATATATAAATTTGACCAGAACTGATGATATCAGCAGACTTACACTGACCAAATTAAATTCCAGTTATAAAGCATAGATCAAGGATGTGCAGATTGTAAGAAATGTGAGCAAAGGAGCTACTAAGACAAGAATCTGATGTGAATGGGCCATTAGTAAAAATAAATACATCAGTAAATGTGATGAAGTCAAATGCTCTACAGAACAAAACCTAACAAAGAAATGTGAAAGTGACCCAACTAGTATAAGTCTGGCAATTGTCACAGCCTGGTGAGGGAAATCTCAGTCTGTATTCACAGAACCCTATGTATATTTACATATGCTTAAAGTAAAATAAATTCTTACATATGCACAAATTTAAGCATGAACTTTCACTTACTTCATTGGAATTCATAGAAGATTAAATACATGATAGGCTGCTTTTCCTAACAGTATTTTTTTCCTCTAAACCGGGCCTCTCTTCTGAGTTGGGGCCCTTCCAGCTGTAAACACAAATTATTTAAAATGACTATAAATACTGTGAACTCCAGAAGATTGTTGGATATGGAAAGATTGGAAAGATAGTTGACAAGACTTTGACTTGATAGCACTTATTTGGGGAAGTTCAGGGGGTGTAAATTGAAACAATAAGGAAATGTGACAGTCATCAACCAGTACTTCCTCATCATGAACTAATGTGGCAAACCCACGGTTTTTAGGAATGATATAAATCTCAGTGCTTTGGATTTTAGGAGGAGAAACCAAGAAAACATGCCGTTACAGATTATCTCACATTCTAGTTTGCATTTATGGGGCAAAATGAGCTAAAGGTCATAAAGACATCTTTCACCTCTACTATTTTATGATTGTAAATTACAAAATACAAAGCTTATTAATTATTCCCACCTGTATCTCTAAGCCAGGGACAAGGCCAGAACAGACAAGATCATTTTAAAGTACAGGGCACAACTTACTGGCTTGCAAGTCATAGTCTTTGTGTATTTATTTTAGCTCTTTTAACAAAGGAACGGAAGTTTGTGACCAGTGAACAGAGGTCTGTGTGCTTGGTGACAACAGGTCACCTGCCTTCCAGCACTTCCCAGTCCAGAAGTGCCTCAGATGTTTTGTGGTGGCTGTTAAACAAGCACCAGCTACAGACTACCATCTTAGAAGCAGAGGCATCACATATACTTGAATAATACACTAGCCTGGAAATTGTGCTGGTTCAGCTGCTGCCTACAAGCAGCTGAGCTGTCCATGTTGTAGCAGCAGATGCTTCAAAGCAGGTGTCAAGTAGACAATTATGGGTGGCAACCACTGGAAGCCTCCCAAAGTAGCATTTCCTCTTGAGAGTTAAAGCCTCGAAGGAGCTATAAAATAACCTTGTTAATTTGACACTTGGTAATGCAAACATCTCAAAAATCCCACTCTTAAATTATGCCTCAGCCTGGCTCGCAGCCAGGATTTCTCATCCAATTTCAGTATATTAGATTTTATTGTTTTTAGGGAAGCTTCTGCCAAACATTTGGTGGTATAGTTCAGCATTTAATCACAATTCCTTACAAGAAAATCGCAATGATGAAACGCACGAATAAAGTACACCTGATAAAGCCTTTTTATTGCTTCCTTACGGTAGCTGTCCCGCAGAGAGCACCCTGCCACTAGCCCGGTAGGACAGGGAGCCTCAGCGGGAAATGCGGGAGCGCTCGGCCACAGCGTGCCCCAGAGCTCCACCGACACGCCCACCCCGGGAGTCGGCACCCACGGGAGGCAGCCCAAGGCACCCACAGCTCCGGCCCAAGGAGGCGACACCCCCCTACACACACACACACCCCCCGCGCTACCCTATGGGCCCTGCAACGGTTTTTTGTTGGTTTGGTTTTTTTTTTCAGGGGGGATTTCGCCTCGCGTAAACCCATCACGGCAGGCACCTCGGCTGCAGGGGAAGGGCCGAGGCTCAGCAGCAGCCGCTCCCCGCGTCCGCCGGGTTGA
>NW_020799091.1:57039958-57080655 GCF_003259725.1 Athene cunicularia | reverse complement strand
GTCCGCGATGGGTCGGTGGGGCCGGCCCTGGGTCGGCTCGGTCTCACCTGTCCCTGAAGAGGGCGGCGGGGAGGCGCGGACCCGGCAGCCTCCTGTGAGCCGGTCGACAACGGGAGAGCGGTTCGGGCCGGCGCTCGGAGGGACGTGCGCGGCGGCGGGGGCCGCGGTCCCTCGTGGGTGCTCAGCCCGCCCGGGCAGTTAACGCGTTGCCCTGGCAAAGGGAGCCCCCAGGGACTGGCCAGCACCGCGGGGAGAGGACTGGGAGCAGATGGACATCGGATACATAGAAAAGAGGCATGGGAGAAACTTTCCGGGCAAAATGAATTTTGAGTAGATGAAATGTTTTAATTGCGTAGCGGGCATTGATGCTGTGTCTGTGCTGTTAGGAGCAGCACAATGCACTTCCCTCTGATTGCAGAGGAATTGCTTTTAGTCTTTGTTTTTGTCGAACTAGGCTGAATTACTTTGAGAAAAGATTTTGCTTGTAAAGTAGTTGGTCTGCTTTGCTCTGCTCCATTCTCTCTCGGGTTGCACAGCTCCACGTTGCTGCCTTTACCTGAATTTGGGAGCACTGCTATACAGTCCCCAAAGGGAGAAGGGGCACTGCTGTGACAAGGAGTGTTCACCACCGCCTGTGGGTGTGCATGTGAGATGCCCGTGTGCACAGAGACTGGGAATACGCGGAGGGTGGAATTTAGCATTGCAAACGGAAAGCTACAAAGCAATTGCCTTAGCAGTGCTAATGGTCAAGTCTGTTCAAGAAGCCCAATGCGTGGAGCTTTTTCCTAGACTGTGTGAAGACATCAAATGCAATTTTTTCAGGGCTGAGACAGCTGATTTAAAAAGCCAATAAATAAGAAAGTGTGAAGCTGGGCTACTAGATGTACCTATCATTCTTGGGGTTTACAAAGAAAAACTTTGTATTCTGCCCTGCTTTTACTGTGGTTTTCCATTTGTAACCTCCTCCTGCTGCCATTTATAGTAGCACTTGATAATAAGGCCAGAGGCAGAGATGGTGGCTAGGCAGAGGACTGGCTTTCGAGCATCAGAAGAGACCTTCCAAGTAAAGGTGGCTCATGGGTAAACCTCCAGCCTTAGTACCTCCACACTGATCACTTAGTGCTGTTGGATTGCATCGTCTTTTTAATCTACCCCGAACAACCTCATAAGTCCATGAGTACAGCAGCAGAATTTAGCCTATACAGTACTTCTGGCATGCCGAGTGATCTAGTGAGCACTACTTTGGTTTTCGCTGCACGCATCTTGTTGTCTCGTTGTTTGAATTGTTGACATTTAGGGCCTAGTCCATTGACTGTTATCTGTATATGCCTGCTTGTGGTGTTTGTATGAATTCCCTTTATGGGCTGTGTGTAAGACTAGGTAGGTCCTTTAATTCGATTAACAGAAGAGAGTTGAGCTGGTTTTGCCACTGATGATGTTTGGTTTTCACACTCTGAAGGAAATTATAATGCTTATCATTCTCCTAAGACCTTTATAAATGCTCCACAGTCTCCATGATGCCCCTGTTTGTAATTAGAAAAGAATAGTAAGAAACAGAAAAACAGTGATTCGCTCAAGGTTTTAGATTTTGCCTGTGCCAAAGCTTTAACTTAGAATCTAAGAATTTCTTGGCTTTATCTCTGTGCTCAAGTCATGAGAACTGTGCCGTTCTTCCACATTTGAAGTACAAAATTATGTTTACAGATGTTCCAGTAATTATGAAATGCACTGAGAGAATAAAATGTTAGGTTGTATGAAACGTCATTCTTCTCTCCCAACCCAACTCTCCATTTTTAAGTTCTTTTCTAGTGAAATGCAACTATAACTGCATTTGTATGTATTTCTTTCAGACTTGCAGCCAACATAATGCTGAAGCTCCCAACTTGGAACAAGCATTTCACAGAATGGCACAAACAGAACCTAATCTGGACCGTGACGTATCATGGTTTCTCCTTCCATCATACTGGGCTAAAATGGTTGTGGCATTAATTTCCTTCCTCTGTTTTGCTAACAGCTATGATGGAGATTTTGTCTTTGATGATTCTGAAGCCATCATCAATAATAAGGTTTGTCTCTCTTTTTCCCTGCCCCTCCATGCTCTTTGACATAAGCGGTCATAGGAGAAGAAATAATGACAGCCGGTACCTAGGTAGACCCAAAATATCCATCCTAGTAATGAGCTTCCTTCCGATATTCTTTTTTTTGAAGTTTATTTTTCTGTTTAGTTATTTTAAAAGTAAGGGTTTTTTTAAGTAAAATTTATTTAAGATTGACAAACAAGCTGCACAGCAGTGCTCTGAAAAGCTAGAAGCTTTAAGTACACTTAACAAAATCTTACTCCTAAAGCTGTTTGAATAACATTATGTGGGTTCTAATGCATAAACAAAAGAGTGAACAAATTAAACAGCATTTTTTGGTTGCTTTTTTTTTTTTCCCTCAGAACATGTCCCCTTTCATTCTTTTCCAAGTGAGGTGCTCTGCTTAGGAAGTCTTGATATCTGGTCAGGGAAGGGAGCTCTTTTTGTCATACCAAATGGACTTTGCTTGTCATCTAAGAAAACATTATCAAGGCTTGCAGCCTTCGATGTGATGTTTAGTAACCCTTATTCACAGAGTACCTGCACATCAGGACTTCCTATAGATCTAATTTTATGCTTATTTCTAAGTCAGTGAGAGTATGCAGTAGACTTTTCTAATACCCGTTGATGTTAACAGGAGATTTTTTTCATTATCTTCTTAGGGTGACAGATTAATAAGCCCAATAAATAAACTTACTCTGGTTGCAAGATACATGTGTCACTAAGTGGTTGTAGAGTGCAGGGGTTCTTCAGCTGTGATTTATACCATAAAACTGTTATGGGAGTAAGGAAAGCTTCCTCTTCCTGTGTTACTTCCCCACTTAAAAGTTCCCGTGACAACAGTATTTTTTTTGAAATAGAGACAGAGTATTCTTGTGTTCTATTTTAAAACTGATCATACATGCAATGAACAGTTCTTGAAAGGCTTAGAAATTAACATGTGACTCGAACAAACCTCTTGCTGAGATTGTTTTGACTTTGACTTTGAGAAGTAGAGTGTCTTCAGTTGCTGAGACACTTCATGCAATCACATGTAGCAGTTAGCGAGCCTGTGCTCGTGAGTGGGTCTTGGTGTTACAGCTCTTATGCTGTTCTAGAAGGTACTTGTTAAATGTTTGGAAAGAGAAGCACAGGGTAAAAAGAATTGCACTCATCTGTTGGTTCCGTTTTCCTGAAGCCATAGGTTTATAAGGAGGATAATCTGGAGACTCATACTGCTAGAAGAACACAATTCACATTTTTTTGCCTTGCACAAGATTTAGAGGCAATTTATCGCCATGTGCCTTTTAGAATCCCACAGAATTATTGTTTTCTTAGACAAATTTGTATTATGCTTGTGTAACTCATCATACCTTGAGTTATAAATGTATGGGAGGAAAATGCATCTGCCAAATTGGAAATAAATCTCAAAGCTTCTAAGAGAATACTATAGACTTATTAAGACCCTACAGTGATTTTTTTTTTTTTAAGAACCATGTTTTAACACAGCTCCTGGCAATGTTTCATTCTGCAAACTTTTATTTGGGGCACAATTATAATATTTTAATTTCCTGAAAGAATGAACAAAAGACTGATGTTGAAACAAGGCAGGTTGTTTCGTTCATGTGCAATTTCCACACTTTTAATCTTTCTCCATTTCTTTCAGTCTTTACTTTCAAAAT
This sequence comes from Athene cunicularia, assembly GCF_003259725.1. NCBI lineage: Eukaryota > Metazoa > Chordata > Aves > Strigiformes > Strigidae > Athene > Athene cunicularia. Next base: position 57,076,916 of record NW_020799091.1, on the reverse strand, counting down.
GTTTCAATTTATCTATGCAGCACAACAACCTGCACCAGGATTATAGCTGTTGGCAATGCTGAGAAATTCAGCCAACTTCTTAAATAGATTAATTCATGTCTAGTCTGTATATTTGAAAAACTGTGAGGCTTATGCTATTTTTCACATCAAAATCCTTTATTATTCCCTAGAAATTAAATGAGATTTTTGTGACAGTATCATTTTAACACAGGGGTCATATGAATATATGGAAGTGCAAAATTCATGAGAAAAATGCAGAGACAACAAATTTACCAGTTTAATGTTGAGGGAGAGCATCTAGCAAAGGCACAGTTTATTAAACAAAATATAGCATATTTTGTTCCTATTCAATGGGAGAGGCAGCAGGTGAAGTAATTTTGTAGATTTACTGAGCATTACTATACCAGTATTTTCCTGGATACCACACAGTGATCTTTCTGTTAATTTACTAGCTACCACCACCACTCCAATCTTTCTTTTTTTTTTTTTTTTTAGTGAAAGATACACTGTTAGTTGACCCCATGCCTACCGTATTGTGGAACATTCTGTTATTAGATTATACTACCTTTCAAGGCCGTTTTCCAGATGCTTTCTTGTCATTTTAAGCAGCATTTTAACTAGTACACAATAGTGACTTTTGTCTTTATTTATTTACTAGCTTGGCAAGAGAAAAAGTTGGTTTAGAAGGAGCTTCAGACACTGTGTCATTTCCATAAGCCTTTATACAGAAAAACTGACCTTTCTTTCAGTATTGAACTCTGCTGCCTGTAAGCTCCTACTAGTCAAATATTTTGAGATCCTTTGATATCTACTTTCTGTTCTTAAAGAGAAAATCATAACGTAACTTTTAAACAGATGTGCCTCTCAGAACAAACCATTCCTATTTTAGGGTAAGTCCATTTAGTGAGAAAATTAATGTAAGAAACTCTCTTACAAAACTTGGATACAATAGCAAGATACATGACTGAAGATTTTTAGGTCATATGGAAGTGTAATCTAATTGCTAAGTAATTCCATGTATTCAGCTTTTCCTGTATTCCTGTGGAAGACAAAAGAAGACTGATTGTAGCAGAAAGGGAAATCTAGCCTTGCACATTTCAGATATATTTCTCATCTCAAGTTATTGAAGACCATCTGTGACATAGAAGACATACTTTTAAAATTTTTATACTAAAGAAAAGCATCTCTTTTTCATAGTCCCTTTCTTTGGCAAATGTACATAAGGAGCAGTGCTATTGGTTGGAAAAACCCTCCGAAGGTCACAACACCCACAAACAGCTGTCCCCTGCAGAGTGCAAAGACTTCAGGAGATGTTGGTGTAGAACCCAGTCCCAACTTGCCCCTGGAAAATCAGCTATAATGATTTAGTGGGCTGCTGGTTGAGTGCACTCCTGCTCTGAGAGTCAAATTATGACCTTTAGGGTTTGTGCATACCAGTGAGGAATGGAACAGGAATTTAGGTGCTTAAGGCCAAAATTGCAGTCCTGGGAGAAGAAAGTTGTAGCTATTGCTTGGCAGTAGAAACATCTGTGAGAGAGCAAAGAAGTTTTGCACCTTGATAATTCTTAAGCCCAGGTTGGATCCCCTGTGAGTCTTGATTTCTTAAGATTTTCCCTGAGAATCCCTTAATTGACAGCTGCGGTATAGGATTTTTCAAAGACTACAGTGTTAGCCTGCTCTCATTTCTGTGTATTGATTACTAACTTATTAGAGAATGCTTCACTTCATTTGACAATGTGTGAGGAATTTTAGCCCACTTCCCCTTCCTAATTCTTATTTTTAACCAGTGGTTAAAATAATAATACTGGCCAAATTTGATCAAGTGGTAGAAATAAATCTCTTCATGAATTTTTTTTGTTTAAATTTTTGGATGGATTGCAAGTCAGAATGTGTTAAGAGAGAAGCAAAAAAAAATTGAGTTATTTTAAGTTCAGTGTAGCAGCAGCCAGTCAGCATGGCCCAGACATTTGGCTGTACCTTGGGACAAGCAGTGGTATGTGTTCCCTCTTGCCTTGTTGGCAGGCCAAAAATGCTAGCTAAGGATGAAATGGAAGATACTGGAGACCACAGGAGGTGCTCAAGATACTGTAGAAACAAGTGAGATGGTAGCAGCATTTGAGAGGAACTGGAGTTAGTGAACCAAGGGTATTGTAATGTGGGAATCTTGTAAGTAGATGGAGATGTAGGAGGAATAAGGCATAGGACACCAGGCTTTGTAAGACCTTACATGGGTTTAGCAACCCCGTTTGTCTCCTTACTTGTGTTTGTATTGGCTTGTTAATCTGCTTTGGCTTGTTGATCTCTTAAACAATTTCAGGGGAGAAGGTGGGGGTAGAGTAACTTGTGGTTGATTGCAGGTGTAATACCAGCACTTACACAAAAGCTATTTATTTGATAGTACAATTTTGTTCTTAGGTTCTCTCTTAAGTGTATTTAACATGCACATTTGCTGTAGCATAAATTGGTATGTAATTGACCCAGGGAAGCAGGAGAATAGGGGTAAGTACAACATGAATATGTTAGTTTGAACTTCCCAGCTTGTCCTCACAGAAAACTGAGGTGGATACTACTAAGGTCCTTATTTTTTACCTTTTTAAAGTGTGTGTTTTCCATTCAGTCATCTAGGTTATTTGGATTTTTTTCATTATCAGCATGGCTTTAAGATAAAAGGGAAGAGTGGACTTCTCCTCTGCAGTGTTTTTTCTTAAGTCCCCTACCCCCACCCCAAATTAAAATAATTCATTAGTTTTCTGTCTTCTGCTATTCATCTTTTGGATCAGTATGTTGAGATTTTGATTCTTGGTTTCATGTATTAAGGGGTTTTTTGGGTTTTTTTTTTGGGGGGGGGGTTGGTTTTTTTTTTAAAAAAAAAAGCTATTTGAATAGTGTCCTGTGCAAAGTAAGGCTTCAAAAAGAGCTAATTGTTGTTTTCTATCTTTAGCCTCCTTGCTTTCATGTTTTCATTAGTAGTTGTGCTACTGACACTGGTAGAAAAGTAGCTGTTTGCAGCAGGTTGTAGTTGGCCTCCTTCACAAGATAACCTAGACCTAAAATTAAAGGCTTTTTACAAAACTGAAAGGTAAAGGGATTTTTTTGTGTGTCTCATATCTTGACTATTGACCAGATTATCAACTGATATGAATACGCACAGGTCTAGTAGATTTCATGTAGTTATGCCTCTTACAGAATCCAAGGATCTTGGCCTCTATAATGACAGGCATCCAAGATATGACTGTCACTGCAAACTTGGGTACCTTGTCAAATGTCAGAAGTGAGCCAATGAAATATCTGCTATGTCCATGTTAGCATGAGCTTGTATTAGTTAGGACTTGTTTGTGTTTTAGCTGCTTTGAACATAACCGAAATGTTAAGAATCTAGTAATTTATGATGTTTCCTTTCAGGACCTCAGGGCAGAAACCCCACTTGGTGACCTGTGGCATCATGACTTTTGGGGTAGCAAACTGAGCAGCAATACCAGTCATAAGTCATATCGACCACTAACTGTCCTAACTTTCAGGTGAGACTTGTCTTTTTGCTCAAGGTCTGATTTATTTATTTATTTTAACATATATTGGCTTAATTGATTATAGAGAGGACACAACAGAAAAGGAGAGAGACAAAGTATCTGAAGGGGAGTTGGATATCTTTGCTGAATATGATTTTTCTGTTTGCTACCTTAATCTCAAATTAAGTTTTAATTTTCAAATTGTTTCTTTCCCGAAGTATATATTATTTTGTCATTCTATATTCCAGTGGTTCAATTTCAGAGATTGCATCTTATGCTTTTATGTATCTCAGTACTAGGGACAGTATGGTTCAGTATGTAGGTCACATCGTCAGAGAGCTAGGAAGTGTATGTTCCCTTCATTTAGCCATGCTGCCACTTACACTGCTATTGTAGTTGCTGTTCTCTGCTTTCCTGGTGACCTGTCAAATGATTTTTTTATAAATAGAATCAATCTTATCATTGCCTTTTGCCACTAGGTCACTGAATAGTCTTCCCACCTCTTTCCCCCTGATATTCTAACTTCAAGTGAGTGTTTGTGTCTGAGAATCCTAGTGAGAGATATGTCTGTATATATAACTTGCTGTTTTTCTCATATAACTAAAGGTTTATGAGGATTACTTCTGTAGATGCCTAGCTCATGTTTTTTGCACAAAGATTTGAGCAAGCAGTAGACCATGTAGAAACTGTGTACGGTAATGCAGAGAATCTTCGGGGACTCAGTCTTAAGCTTCTTTATTTTCTCAATGCAACTCAGTGTTGTGAATGGGGGCCTGGCACTGGTTCCAGACTAAGCCAGGGACTAAGTGATTGCATAAGAAGTCTTCCCACTCTTAGTCCTCATATTCAAGCAAAAACTTTGACTCTTGAGTGCAGTGTCAGTGTTTTAAGTACTTAGCAGTATGGGTTTCACTGTCTGTTGGGCTTTCTTCACATTTTCATCAAAGAAAATATGCAACTGAATGGAATGTGTCAGAGTCTTAAACCTATTACAGCTTTCAGCACATGCTTTCCTTTCTTTTCAAGGTCTCTGTGGTATATTCCATCTCTAGTAACATCCTGGTTAGTTTAAAGAGCGGACTGGGATACAGTCATTACTATATCTGAAAATATAGATGAGCATGTGGAGATGGTCTGTAAAATGCTATTTTTGCAAGTAAGAAATCGGTTTTCTTAATTTCCCTAAGCTCCAGCTTTTATGTGTATCACATTTATAATAGGTTAGGGTCTTTTAAATAGATTTCACTTAAGCCAGATGCAGACTGACCAAATGAACTATATAAAATCACCTATCCAAACTAAGTTTCTGTGTATCTCACCTACTGATAAAAGTATATGAATAATAACAAGGTGTTTCTCCCTTTTCTTTTCCCTCTCCATTTTATGGCAGAGTTCCTATCTCAAATAGGTTTTTTGACTAAATTTTCACTTTCACTTCCTTCTGGTTCTGATACTTGCATGAAACATCTCTCTAACCAGTCTCATAGCTTAGTTACTAAGATGCACTAACTGACTGCTTTCTGGATTGATACTGATTATACCCAGATGGTTTCCAAATCATCAGTACAAATGCTAGGACATTTTTCAGCTACAGTGTCAGTGGATATCATAGTCTCAATGCTTATTAGTTTCCTCACTGTGTGGATTTAATGAAAAAAATTTCATCAGGTTGTTTTTGGACATAGTTTCTCTTAAGCCCAAGGGTATCTCCCCAGTAGGCTGAGTTGTTTTTCTGCAGGACACTCCTGCATTACAACACTGAAGTTATATTGCTGATCAAAAGCCAGTTCTAAGTAACGGTAGGTATGATTAACATAACAGCATTAACCTATGTCTTTGGAGAGGATAGATATTATGCTGAATATGGTATCCCATATGAATACTTCTGAGTAAAGATCAGGACGTTGTTTCTGTCCGACTGTGGGGGCTAAGAGGTAATACCATACATGCTGGGGTCTGCTGGTATTTTTCAGACTTTTGGTTTTGTGTGTGTGTGTCTAATATGATCTTGCTATGGGGTTGCTTAGGTTTTCTGTTTGCAGATCTCTTACCATTATATAATTCCTAGCCTTGACGTTTTTCTTTCTACATAGAATTAATTACCTTTTTGCTGGAGGCTTCTACCCAGTTGGTTTCCATGTCATCAATATAATACTGCATTGTACTATCTCAGTGTTGATGGTTGATGTGTTCTCAATATTATTGGGTGGACTGCAATTCACTAATAAAGGAAGAAGGCTAAACCTGGCTCCAAAGACATCTCTTCTAGCTGCTTTGCTGTTTGCTGTACATCCAGTGCACACAGAATGTGTAAGTACTGAATAATTAGCTCCAACAATTTCTGTCTTATAAGTTCTTGACCATCTTGATTAATCAGTTCTGACATAGCCTTATAGTCTACACACTTCTTTTATGTATTCTTAATGCTTCTCTTGGCACATGTCTTATGAGAACAATCAAATATTATGGTTAGCACATCCATAAGTTTGTAATTCCGCAGGGCTGGACCTTATTAAAGAAGATAAATTAAATCATTTAAGTACAATAACTAAAGAAAGATAGCTCTAAACTACAGGATTAAGAATTCATAGATACATTAGCTTATGGGCAGCCAAGGAGAATGGAGGATAAACTGAATGCAAACGCATAACCACATTTCATTTCCAGTTGCTTTCATAAAAAAACAGGGAGATAGAAAATTGGATTAGGGATATTATATGAACTCTGTATGTGACTGTATGAGAACTGCATCCAGTTTTGAATACATGCTGCAAGGAGGACACTGGGTAAAACAGAGAGGGCTCAGAAGAGCCACGAAAATGATTAAAGGACTGGAAATCATCCCGTGTCATGAAAGATCGAACACCGTGGTTTTATTTTTTTAAGATGGAGAAGATTAAAGGAATTTTTTTTATCACAGTCTGTAATTATGTACATGGAGAACACAAATTTGAGAGTAGTAGGCCCTTTAATAGTGCAGACAAAAGCATAACAGTGGCTGGAAGCTGAAGCTGTAAAGATGCAGAATAGAAACATGGCACATGCTTAGCAACCAATTAAAATACCTGACCAAAGATCAAAGTCCTTGTATGGAAATTTTAGTGAAGAGGAGATGGTTTTCTTAAAAAGCTCTTTTGCACTCATCGCTAAGAAAATCACTAAGAAATCCCTTATGCCAGTGGGCTTGCAGGATGTGGTCCCTGATTGCTTGATCATGTAATCATGAATAAATGAAACAATCACAATACAGGAATCCTTTTTTTTTTTTTTTAGAGTTTGGAAGGACTGGGCTACTGAAAAAGTACTAACTTTAGCTTTGATCTTTGTGCTAGTAATGAACATTGACTCCTCAGTGCACCTTATTCTATATATGTGGCACTGATTTTTCATTTATTCACAATGTCATGGTTTTTGGCTTTTTTCATTTGCTTTGCACACGATTGATGGGGAAGAGGTTACGGAAAGCTAGGCCTCTCAGCCGACTGGGGACCCTGCATGTATTGGAAACCTAGAGATGGTGCAAATTTATGTATTAGTAATTTGGCAGCTTTTTTGGCAGTATGGCTAAAATATCTCCCCATCATTCTCCGGTGTTTGCTTGCCTGCAGAACAACTTCTTTGTGAGAGTGCATTGTGCTAGTGTCAGAAGGGCCCATTGTATTTGTTCTCCAAAACCAGTTCTAGATGTCAGAGTGAAATAAAACAAGTCTTCAGTGCTTTTGGTGTTCTGATATGTAAAGAGAAATTTTACTTGAGTCTTAACTTTGTAATAAACCTACTATTGACTCCTTTGTCATTATTTTCTTCTTCATTCCATTTGACTCTAAAAATATATTTAAATCAGCAGGCAAATATTAATAAGATCTTGGTCATGTCAAATAAATTACAAGTGATACTGTCTGCTTGCATATGTGAGGTTTGAAGACTTGCATATGCTTTGGGCAAACACTGGAAGAAGAGGAAAAAAGTAGCATGCTTACATACCATCTCTCTTCTAAGATCCAGGAGTGAACAGAGGCCTCTAATCATTTATACAGTGAATGTTAAATCTTGTTGCACTGAAGCAGTCATGATACTGCTATCGTTCTCACATGGGTGTGTGTCAGGCAGCATCTCCTCAAAAAGCACTCCTCATTATTTTAAAGCTGTGAGTTTTAAGTATCATGACATCCTGTTTTGAAAGGCGATGACATATTTTGTCATAAAATTGTGAAGAATCTGTCTGTTCGCTGCTTTGGATTTTGGTATATACAGCACAAAACAAACTGTCATGTAAAACAACCTTGAAAAGTTTAATGCTTTTCGGTACCTATGTAAGAAAAACATCTGTCATTATAATTTTTTCTATCTACAAATAAACACTCTTGTGCTGTAGTTCTGTCTTCTACAAAATGCTTATTCTTTGTAATGAGTGTGAAATACTAAATGAAATATGGACATAAGGATATACCTGATACTAATTTAAAAACAGGGTTTTTTGTTTACCTTATTAGCAGAGACTATAGGACTGATCCTGCATTTGGGTTGTATCATACTGTTGGAATCATCTGAGGCAGTATGTCTCTTATTAGCCCCTTAATCTCTTTGTTGTAACAAATTGACATTTATTTTCAAAATCGTGTCAGTTCACCTTTACTTTTATCTCATTAGCTGAGAGCAGCTCCTGAAACAGAATGACACTTCATTATTTTCACCTTTCAAAGCACTCCACAGCTGAGTTAATTCTCATAATTCCTCTATAAGATAGACAAAGAAACAGGGAAGTTAGATGTATGGCTTTGGATAAATCAATAAGTTTTTCTGAACTGAATTTAGGAGTCCAACAGTTTTTCCTTTTACAGTGCTAAAGTGAAGCCGAGCATAAAATGGGAGAGTGGATTCAGTCCGACTCTCATGCCTCTATACTTCTTTCTGATGTTATTTAGAAATAGTTGTTCCATTATGTCAGATTGACACAGGAAAAAAAAACCCTTTTCCTAAGGGAGGGTTAGCAGGTGCCTTTAAACAAAATGAAGATAGAATTTATCTTTTACATTCCTCTTTCTGTTCCACTCACAAAATGGGACAACTGGTGCACTATACAAGAACCAAAGTTTCTGCCTTTTGTCCCTAATGCAATAATATGTATTAAATAACACAAAAAACTTCTGGAGGGGGGATTTTTTTTTTCCCCCCAATTCTGCATACTGGAAGCTATTTGTCCACTCTGAGTGTTCAGACTGCCATTTGAAGGCTGGCTTGTCTTCTGAAAGTAGATAGTCTTGATTTGCATTTCAGCAGAGCTGCTGATTTTCTTGGGGTTCAAGATGTTTGCTAAGAATTCTACTGAAAGGTGACTTGATCCAAAACCAGATGGAATCTGGCAGAATCTACATTTTATTCAGTGAGGTCCTCCTTAATTTCTTAAACCAGCAGTTTTTCATAAATTAAAGTCAAATCATTTACCCAGTTGATACTAAGCAATACCCAATCAAAATTAGGATGTGGCTTAGAACACTGGGCATTACTGATCTAGCAAACCAGGTTAAAAAAAGGAAAAGTGTTACAAAGATATTATTTTATACATTTCACTTTGTATATGTGTGTGTGTACCTTTATCTCAGGTTTTCTAAGAGTAAATTCTGGTAATCTGAATTTTTTTTTTCTTTTTTCTTTTTGTTTTTTTAAGGTTGCTGGGATTGTTGGCAGAGCAGACCTACTGTGTGCCCTGTTCTTTTTGTTGTCATTCCTTGGCTACTGTAAAGCATTTAGAGAAAGTAAGCGTTCTGTTTGCCCCTTTAATTTTATATCGTGTATATTTTCTGCATTCATAAATTTCACTGAAGTACAGCAAAACTAAAAATGTCATCTTGATGTGGTTTGAATTTATTAATGTTTATACCCTCATAAAATCTTAAAAAAAACCCAACTGCTTTAGCAGGTATTTATTGTTAGAAGAACTGGAAGGGTTGCTATCCCTGATTCCTGTTAAACACTTAAAATTATTTTAAGTCTGTTTTATAATAGACTTATTTGTTAGATGTTTTATTGTTTAGAAGCATAAAGAAATATTTTTGTATTTAGAAAGAAATCAAACCTATAAATATATATTCTTAAATATTTTAGTAGACTTTATGCCATTTTGTTTGGGATGGCTTAAATGGGAACAAACTTTAGAAACCTTACTGGTATTTTTAATGAATTGTAAAGAATTACTCATATGAGTAAGCCCTCTAAATTCCTGCAATATGCAAGTGCTGGCATATATATCCTGAATATAGTGTTACTCATAAAGTTTTTGTAAGACAGCTGTATTTAACATGAACAATTCCTTTGTAGATGTTTTTTCAAGTGAGCTTTAAGATCTGTTGTATTATTTGATCTGAATGCAGGTTGGCAGTTCAAATACAGTTGTGAAGAAATTGTCTTGGGGCTCTGCTAAATAAACACACAAGAATACATTAATTCATGATTATGAAAAGCTATACAGAACATGCAATCTGGTATCTGAATGTACCCCACCACAGGAAATATGGAAATCATTTGCTTGAACACATGAGGAGCTGTGTTGTGAAGAGCTTGTATAATACCATTTGAACAGGCATGGCCTGTAATGTTTAACCAGAGTTGACAGTGTATTACAGAGGTACCTGAGCTGGCTTCAGGTGATCTAGCTTACCAATAGTCATGTCATCCAGGAGCTTAGTGCAGGCCAAGTGGGATAAGTTAGTCCACAGTGAGCTCTAAAATGTTGCAAATAGATCTTGCTAATTGAGTTTAGATTGTTTAGAACTATTTTGCATATTTCCACAGCTGATAACGTGAGCTTAACTTCATCTTCACCACTTCAAATGGTACTTATGGTAATTCCTGTTCACATCTGATATTTTTTTCTCCCCTTTGAGTAGGTTTCATTTCTTTCAACTAAACTGATAATTTCTTGATGAAAATTGGCCTTGGGATCTTGCTTTCTTATGTATTCTTTTCTTATCTATTTTACGGGGACGATTGTGCTTTGATGTTTCTTCCTCTTAGTGCTAGAGTAAATTAGACAAATCAAAATATTGGCTATGTGCTTTCCAGTTTGTTGGTACAGGTAGACCTATATGGCAGGGGTAATAATCTTTGCTTGAAGAACTCAAGAGCCAAATTCTTAGGATGACCATTAGACACTTTTATGTAGGAATCTGTAATTATTTTGTTATGGAGGACATCTCAGGAATGATTAAGAATGTGGTGTGGATGCTGGTTAGGGATATTCTTAGTGCTTGTACAAATTGCAAAGGCCAGTTTGATGCCTTTAGATGTCAGTGTCATTTTAATAGTATTCTTGTACTGAAATTCTTGTCATTGATACAGAAGAAGGAAAATGTCGTGGAGACAATACTAAGCAGCACTTTGTATTTTTTATTGGACATTACATCATAAGAGGGTTAGATCTGTGTCTCTTAAGCAGTTTTGCCAAGGAAGACTACAGTCTGCCAGCACAGTTGTGCCTTTTGCCTTTCAGATCAATTTTCAATGTTTACTGTCACCTTCACTGCCTCCTTTTTCCTCAGCAACTTCTTAAAGAAATTTAGATACTTTTTATTCTGTACTCAAGAATTTTTATCCAAGTTACATACTTGAGTCTCTCCAAACAGTTTTGGGTAGCTTGGTGACAATTTCAGGTTCTTGCAGATCCTTTCTGGCATGTCCTAAATGAGAGCATGAAAAGTTATTTCTAGCACTGTGGAGAGCACTAATAGTTCTTTAGCAGATCTTGCATGGAGCCTGAAAGGAGAAGCTCAAGCTTCAGAGTATGTATTTCCTCTGAACCTCACATGATTTGCTGCAGGCTGATGAGCAATGTGACAAAACCCAGACATTTCAGAGTCAAGGTTTCAGGTCAGAATGATTGTGGTCTGAAAACTGATTTTGAAATGCGTGGGTGAGTTTCATTGCTCATCCTGGATGTGCCTTGCTGTGAAAATCATTAATTTGTAAATAGCAAAGTGGGTTAGATAGAATACAGTAGTCTATTTTGGTTGGAAGGGACCTACAGTGATCATCTAGTCCAACTGTCTGACCACTTCAGGGCTGACCAAAAGTTAAAGCATGTTATTAAGGGCATTGTCCAAATTACTTTTAAGCACTGACAGGCTTACTACCTAGTTGACTACTAGTAGGCCTACTACTAGTTGACAGACAACTACCTCTCTAGGAAACCTGTTCCAGTGTTTGACCATGAGAGGGTAAAGAAATGCTTCTAATGTCCAGTCTGAATCTCCTCCGATGCAGCTCTGAACCACTACCACATTGGGTACCAGGGAGAAGAGATGAGCACCTCCCTTTCCATTCCCCCCCCGCAAGAAGCTGTAGAAAACAATGAGATTTCCCCTTAGCCTACTTTTCTCCAAACTAGACAAGCTTGTGAGGTCCTTAGCTGCTTCTCACAGGACATTCCTTACAGCCTTTTCACCAGCTTTGTTGTGCTCCTCTGGACACATTCAGGGACTTTCACATCCTTCTTAAATTTTGTGGCCCAGAACTGCACACAGCACTCAAGGTGAGGCTGCACCAACACTGAACACAGCGGGATAATCACCCCTTCTGACCAGCTGGTTGTGCTGTGTTTGATGCACCCCAGGATGTGGTTTGCTCTCTTGGCTGCCAGGACACACTGCTGGCTCATATTGAGACTGCTGCCGACCAGCACCCCCAGATCCCTTTCTGCAGAACTGCTCTCCAGCCACTCCTCTCCCAATTTATACTTGTGCCTGGCATTACTCTGTCCTAGGTGCAGAACCTGGCGTTTCAAGTTATTAAATTTCATCCCATTAATCACAGCTCAATGATTCAGTCTATCTAGATCCCTCTGCAAAGCCTGTTGCCCCTCAAGAGGGTCAACAGCACCTCCCCAATTTGGTATCATCACCACACGTTAATAATGTGTTCAACTCCTTCATCCAGATTGTTGATAAAGATATTGAGCAGAACTGGCCCTGGAATAGAGCCCTGAGGAACATTGGTGGTGCCAGTCACCAGCTAGATGTAGCCTCATTCACTACAACCCTTTGAATTCTGCCTTTCAATCAGTTCTTCATCCAATGCACCATGAACCCACTCATCCTACAGTTGGACATGTTGTCCGGAAGGATGCTGTGAGGGACAGTATCCAAAGCCTTACTAAAATCCAGAAAAACTACATCCACCTCCTTCCCTTCATCCACTAGGCAGGTGACCTTATCATAGAAAGATATCAAATTAGTTAAACAGGAGTTCCCTTCGTGAACCCATGTTGACTGTGCCTGATGGTTGCATGATTCTTTCATTGCCTTTCAGTAGCACTCAGTATAATCTCCATAACTTTTCCAGGAACTGAGGTTAGACAAACAGGTCTGTAGTTCCCTGGGTCTTCCCTCACATGCTTTGTGCAGATTGGAATAACACTGGCTAGCTTCCAGTCAGCAGGAACCTCCCTAGACTCTCAAGACCTATGTTAGATTATCAAGAGGGGTCCTGCTATAAGATCCACTAACTCCCTCGGTACTCTGGGATGAATCCCAGATTGTCTCCACTACCAGTATCCCTACAAACTTGACCTTCAGCCTCATAAGCCAGCTGTGTTTTGTCTTGTGTCCATTATGTGTGTGGTATTCTCAGGCTTTAATAGCTGAACCTTCAGGAGGTTTCCCTACTTCGTCAACTTAAGCATCTAACTTGGGCATGCAGCTTAAAAGCCTTTTCTCCTTCCTCCTTCTGTGCAGTCACTGGAAAGAGACAGACTCCTTTTGATGGCCAGTCAGAGGAATAGTTTATCTAAGGCACTTGCAGTCATCTTCTAGAGGTACCAAAATCTATCAGTTGTATAGAAGCTTAGGAGGACTAGGCTTGTAACTTAAGATGCATTTCCATTGTCACTTCAATTGGACAGAAGTGCAGGAGGCTGCTAAAATGGAGCAATCTAGCTTCCTTTTATCATATATCATAGATCAAGTTAGGTTGGAAGGAAGCTCTGGAGGTCACCTCTAGTCTAAAATCTTAAAGTAGAGTTAATTTCATAGATCAGATTGCTCTGCTCTGGGCCTTAGCCAGAACCATCTTTAGTGGTTCTTTAGTGGCCTGCCAGGTTGTTGATGTGTTTCCTGTACTGGACACCACACTGAACACAACAGTACGCCTCACGTGGCTTCATAAGAGCTAAGTAGAGATGAATAGCCACTTTCCCTGACTTGCTGGGTATGCTGTAGCTAGTATAGCACAGTGTGCATTTAACCTTCTTCATTACTGCAAAGGCACACTACTGAATCATTGTGAACTTGTCAACCAGGAACTCCAAATCCTTTTCTGCACTCCCCAGCCTGGACTGTTGCATGCATCCGGTTTTTGATTTTCATCAGTCTTTTCTCAGACCATTCCTCCAGCTTGTCATGGTCCCTCCAAACTGCAGTCTTGTTCTCCACTGTACCCATGTATCCTCTAGCTGAACCCCACCAACCACCACAACCAGTTTTACTTTCTGCCCTTGCTATAATTTTTTACCTTTGGGAACAGAGATTGGTCTAACCCATCAGGCAGCTGTTTGAACATTAGTGTCTGTATAGGAAAGGGTAGTGTCTGGATTGGAAAGAGCAGCTACAAATAAAGGGAGGCTGTCTCTTCACAAGGAACCACATGGAGAAGACAAGAGGCAATGGGTACAAGTTGCACTGGAGGAGGATTCACCTTGATGTAAGAAAGAAAGTGCGAACAATCACTGGAACAACATCTCCAGAGATCTGGCAGAGTCCTCATCACTGGAGGTTTTCACGATGCAACTGGACAGGGTGCTAGGTAATCTCATCAAGGCTCCCTTTCCCACAAAAGGTTGGACTAGATGATCTTTGGAGGCCCCTTCCAACCTGGGCTGTTCTGTGATTTGATGTTTGTATGAAAAGCTTTAGGAAAAGGTAACCAAATATGGGGCTGTAGCAGAGTATGACTTCTCAGTGGTTTGTTGTATTAAAGTAAACATGAAGTTTTACCCTTGGATGCCTCCATTTTGGTGGTATGAATTTCCTTTTGTGAACAGTTCTTCTAGCCATTCACAAATAATAGGATAAATAAGGAGTAAAGACCGTTTTATTTGAGTTTAGCTGACTTTGATTCTTCATAGATTGAGGGTGTCAAAAATAGCAAAAACTGTCTTAGTTCTATGTGTAAGCTGATCTCACTCAGTATAGATAAAGAACAAGCATTTTAAAAATACACACATATAGTTTAAAAAACAGACTTAAACAATGTCTCCTAAGCAAGGAAAAAACACCCTTTGTCCTCTCAGAATGTTTTCCTTCTGCTGGCAAATCCATGAGATCCAGAAAGTCTCCAATACTGTTGGTCCACACTGATAATTCTAGTTCAAGTTAAGAGTTGGTACTGCATCACTTTCTAGGTCAGACCAAGACAGTAATTTATCTTTGTGGAATAGTCTTAGTAAGAAAGAGGGGGACAGAACAACCAAGAACCCCTCCATGCATTCCATTGCATCAGTCTTGTGTTTCTAATCAAATACGATGATCCTACAGAAAAGTGGAATCTACTAGTTTGTTCTAACATCCTGTTTCCTTTTGTCCTGCTAGATTTTTATATATTAAAGGAAAGTGTGACCCTAAACCATAGGTCAACTGCATGTGTCATTGTTTCTGGATTTGACTGTCACACTTATATAGTACTTAGGTCACCAGCTTTTTACAAGCAGTAAGAGAAGAACTATCAAAGATGAATTTTTAAAATTGTTATTAATGGATGCATGGTAGCATGACTCTTTTGGAGTACTTAAAAGAGGGTGAAACTCTAAGGCCTTCAGGACTTGTGGACTGCATTTGTATTGTCTTTCAAATACAGTTACCAAGACATGTTTGATGCTACTTTGCTTTTACTGATGAACTTTGAATGAGCATGAGAGTAAAACAAACACTGAAAAGCCTGAGTTGATAGTGCTGATATGGTTGTGTTCTCAGTGACATAGACTGTTTTTTCATCAGCAGCATCCCAATTCTACTATCTGGTAGATAGATTGTCTAAGTCTTTCATAAAGAACCTGATTATTCTTGCAACAAAGCAGTGTGAGATCTGTGTACAATTGTTCCAGAAATCTGTTTGTTTTTCACTAGCATAGGTGTAATTGTTGAACTGTCATTCTTGGTCTTCTCTAAAGGAGACAAAAGCCATGGAAGAGAGACTGATTTGGTTAGTGCTTATTTTCACCTGATGTCTGAGTGAATGAATGAAAGAATTTCTTTTTGCTTGGGTATAAGGACTCATAAAATGTCTGAGGAAGATTCGAGGGTACTGTGGGGAAGATATATATATATATTAGTGAAAACAATCAGGAGATCAGAAGAATATCAGTGTCAGACTGGAAAACTTCCTAAGGAAAATAATGGGTTTTATAAAGCTCAGGGTATACTGCAGCTTGTTTGTCTGATGTGATTTGTTTGTGGTTTTGGTGGATTTTGTAATACACAGGGTTTTTTAGCCAGGATCTTCAGCTCTTTTTTTTTTTTTTTTAAAAAAAAAAAAAGCATTTAACACACTATATGGCCTGTAATTATGTCTCACTGAAATTCTACAATTCTGTTACTTTTTTTCAATATACAGTTTTTTGTGTTACCATCTTTGATAGGATATTTGCAAGGAACTAATCTGTTGTTCTCATTCTGTCCTGCTGTTTTAAAACACAACTGTGGGGACAAATCCACTGCATAGGCTTTGGAGACAGCAAGAGCTGACAACTGTTTAGGTATGTTCTGAAGGGAATTATGGGTTATTATCTTTGTTGAATTTTAATGCAGCTTATCTGGGAATTCATAAGGTGATTTAAAACTGCTGTAGTATTCATTTTGCCTTCCTTTGTCTTCAACTTTGACAGTGATTCAGTTGCATGTATTTGCCGTCTGCATTGGCAATCTCTGAGTGATATAAAATGATGAGTTCACAATTTACTTCATGTGAATAACATTGGCCTGGATATTAAATAGGTGATCGACTGTTTGCTCATATGCTATGACTTCTTAAAATTATTTTGTTTGGGTTTTGTGTTTCTGTTTTGTTCTGTTCTGTGTAGTCACCTGTCAATCATCTACTAGTTCACTGCTAATTTAATTAAGCATGCGAAGTAGGCTGTAGTGATGAGTTTTGTGAATATTGGAGGTTTGTATTATGGAGGTTTTCCTATAGATTGGAAATGGTTCGGTCTCCTGTGTGAAAGAGATCATTGTTAAGATATGGGGTATATTGCAATTGGTCAAGAGGTATTTGCTGTTATTAAACCTGTGGGCCCTGATTTTTCAACTGTGTGCTCTACTGTTCATATCTGAACACATTGGGAGGGAATAGTTGTATGTGAAAAAACTAACAATTTTATTGTTTTATTGGGCAGAGGAGAAACAATAACCTTTTATTTGTAGAATTAGTGCTAACTTTTGTTTGTCCAATATAGTGTAATTCAGAGATAAATTATCCCTTTACTGTAGCCTATATGTAATGAGTTTGAGATGCTTGGATATGTTTAGAAATGGCATTTGCCATTGTGGTTTCACTATGAAGTGAAACACTGAGTTGAGCTGAAGTAGTATGTACATTTGGAGATATTGTAAGGAGATCTCAGGATTAAGTTGATTCTAACAGTGGATTCTTCTGTGATCTTTTAAGCCTAGGTAATTCTTCCCCCTTTGCTTAGGAATTCACAAGCAGAGAAATCTTAGAGCTTGGTTAGATGAGTATTTGTAGTTGGAAGATACCATCCCTGTAGACTAGGCACATCAACAGAATATATGAGTGTTTGTGATCTATTTCAGTTAAAAATCAAAACATTCTGCAGGAGCTTGACATAACTTACTTTGCTTCAACTTTCAAAGGAGTAGGTGGCTTCACAGAATCAATTACTGGGTTTCATCTGAAGATGGAGACTTCTTAAACTGCTCCAAGCTGTCACCTGGTTGAGCCCTAAGTTGCTTAATTAGTTTTGAAAAAGGAGGTGCCAAATACCCAAATGTCTGAATTGGTAATAATTATTTGGTATATTGTTAGTTTGAATTTAAAGTAAGACTAAGCTTGATACTCTAGAGTATTTTCATCGTATCCTTATTTTCTAAGAAATTTCATTAACTAGTGGATTTAGGATTTTGCAGCAAATGGTCTCGTGAAATAGGATTAGCATTTAGGAAGACAGGGTTGAAGTATATAATCGTTCTGCTTATAAATTTAGGATCTGTCAATTCATAGAATCATAGAATGGTTTGGATTGGAAGGGACCTTAAAGATTATATACTTCCAACCCTACTGCCATGGGTAAGGACACCTTCAACTTTGAGCAACCACTCCAAAGCCCCATCCAACCTGGCTTTGAACACTTCTGTGGAGGGTACGTCCACAACTTCTCTGGGCAACCTGTTTCATTGTCTCACCGCCGACACAGTAAAGAATTTCTTCCTTATATCTAATTTAAATCTGCCCTCTTTCAAAAAGGAAAAATGGTAAAAACCATTACCCCTCGTCCTATCACTGCAATCCCTGATAAAGAGTCCCTCCCTATCCTTCCTGTAGCCCCCTTTAAGTACTGGGAGGCTGCTATAAGGTCTTCCCTGGACCCTTCCCTTTTCCTGGCTGAACAACCCCAACTCTCTCAGCCTGTCCTCAAAAGGGAGGTGCTCCAGCCCCCTTATCATCTTCATGTCCCTCCTCTGGACCAGCTTCAACAGGTCCATGTCTTTCTTATGTTGGGGACCCCAGAGCTGGACACAGTACTGCAGGTGGGGTCTCACAAGAGTGGAGTAGAGGAGGAGAATCAGCTCCCTCAACCTGCTGGCAACACTTCTCTTGATGCAGCCCAGGATATGGTGGCTTTCTGGGCTGCAAACGTACATTGCTGGCTCATATTCAGTTTTCTGTCCACCAGTACCCCCAAGTCCTTCCCCACAGGGCTGCTTTCAATCCACTCATCTCCCAGCCTGTATTTGTGTTTGGGATTGCCTCAGCCTATGTGCAGGACCTTGTACCTGACCCTGTTGAACTTCATGAGGTTTTTGCGGACCCACCTTTCAAGCTTGTCAAGGTCCCTCTGGATGGCACATCCCTTCCCTCCAGCATGTCGACTGCACCACACAGCTTAATGTCATCAGCAAACTGCTGAGGGTGCACTCAATCCCCCTGTCCGTGTCACCAACAAAGATGTTAAACAGTGCCGGTCCCAATACCAACCCCTGAGGAACACCACTTGTCACTGCTCTCCACTTGGATATCGAGCCATCGACCACAAGTGTTTGAGTGTGACCGTCCAGCTAATTCCTTATCCACTGAGTGATCCATCCATCAAATCCATGTGTCTCCCATTTAGAGACAAGGATGTTGTGAGGAACAGTGTCAAATGCTTTTCACAAGTCCAGCTAGATGACATCAGTTGCTCTTCCCTTGTTCACCACCAGTGTAACCCCATCGTGGAAGGCCACCAAATTTGTGAGGCACGATTTACCCTCAGTGAATCCATGTTGGCTGTCACCAATCACCTCCTTATTTTCCATCTGCCTTAGCATAGTTATCAGGAAGATCTGCTCCAGGATCTTGCTGGGCACAGAGTTGAGACTGACTGGCCTGTGTTTCCCTGGGTCTTCCTTTTTCCCCTTTTTAAAAATGGGGGTTATATTTGCCCTTTTCCAGTCAGTGAGAGCTTTGCTGGACTGCCACGGCTTCTCAGGTACGATGGACAGTGGCTTAGTCACTTCATCTGCCAGTTCCCTCAGGACCCACGGATGCAACTCATCAGGCCCCATGGACTTGTGCACCTTCAGGTTCCTTAGATGGTCTCAAACCTGATCTTCTCCTACAGTGGGTGGTTCTTCATTCTCCCAGTTCCTGCCTTTACCTTCTGTGACTTGGGCCGTGTGGCTGGACCCCTTGTTGGTGAAGACTGAGGGGAAAAAAGTAATCGACTGCCTCAGCCTTCACCATATCCCAGGTAAGCAGGTTTCCCGTTTCCTTCTGGAGAGGGAAATTTTTCCCTACTCTTCCTTTTATCACCAACGTACCTGTAAATGCTTTTCTTGTTTGCCTTGACATCCCTGGCCACATTTAATTCTCATAGGGCTTTGGCGTTTGTAACCTGATCCCTGGCTGCTCGGGCAGTTTCTTTGCATTCCTCCCAGATTATCTGTCCTTGCTTCCACCCTCTGTAAGCTTCCTTTTTATGTTTGAGCTTGTCCAGGAGCTCCTTGTTCATCCATGCAGGCCTCCTGGAAGTCTTACCTGACTTCCTCTTTGTTGGGATGCATCACTCCTGAGCTTGGAGGAGGTGATCCTTGGATAATAACCAGCTTTTTTTGGGCCCCTCCTCCCTCCAGGGCTTTATCCCATTCTACACTGCCCAGCAGACCCCTGAAGATGCCAAAGTCTGCTCTCCTGAACTCCAGGACATTGAGCTTTCGGCACACCCTCCTCACTGCCCTAAGTATCTTGAAGTCCACCGTTTCATGGTCACTGCAGCCAAGGCTGCCCTTCAGCTTCACACTTCACAGCAGCCCCCCCTTATTGGTAATAACAAGATTCAGCATAGCACCTCTCTTTTTTGGCTCTTCTGTCACCTGGAGAAGGAAGTTATCACCAGCACATTCCAGGAACTTCCTGGGTTGCTTGTCTCCTGCTGTGTTGTCCCTCCAATGGATACCGGGGTAGTAGAAGATGAAGACCATGGCTTGTGAATATGAGGCTGCTTCCATCTGTCTATAGTCGTCCCCATCCACTCACTCTTTGTGATCAGGTGGCCTGTAGTAGACACCCTCTATAATGTCATCTGTCCTTGCCCTCCCTTTAATCCTAACCCATGAGCTCTCAGTTGGCTCCTCATCCATCCCTAGGCATGGCTTCCTGCACTCCAGCTGGTCATTGACATAGAGGGTGACACCCCCTCTCATCTCCCCTGCCTGTCCTTCCTAAAGTGCCTGTATCCTTCCATTCCAACACTCCAGTCCATTCCAATGCCTCCATGATGCCTGTAAGATCGTAGCCCTGCAGGTGTGCGCATGTCTCTAGCTCCTCTTGTTTACTCCCTGTGAGTCTGCATAGAGGCATTTAAATTGGGCTCCTGATGAAGCTGATTTCCTGGCTGGAGTGGCTGGAATTCCTTTGTGCTGTTCTTCAGGTGTTCTCCTGCTGACCTGTGATCCCTCTCCAGGCTCTGGGCATCTATTGCTGGAAGTGACATCAAACTGGTAGGAACTGGATGGATTGAGGTTCCCCTCCCGCATGCTGTGAAAACACTGTGTATACATCCTTGCTATAGGAATGCTTATACTTCAGTCTAGCACTCTAGTGTAGGAGCCCTTATGGCTTGTTTATGGTTTATGTAGGTATTTCATTGAATCCCCTCAACTTTCAGACTTAACGGACTCCTAAAGAAGGACCATCTGAGCAACGCTTTTTGGTTTTGTATAGAAACACTATATTTTTCAGGCTTAAAAAAAAAAAAAAAAGTACTCTGTTTCTTTGGCATGCTTACAATTTTGTCCATCTGTTAGAGTGGCACAATGCCCACTCACAATATGGTGTACCAGTTTCAACCAGGCACAGGTGCCAACGAAAGATTGGTTTCATATTCTGACAGAAGATTTTTCTGGTGGGAAGCAGTGCCGTATTAGAGGAATGTGCTTTGTTAGACTGATTACTTCTGTTGGCTTGTGTGTATCTCATAATAATAATTAGCACTTATGCAGTGCTCTTCATTTTCGAATCACTGTTAAAAAAAAAAAAAAAAGAAAATTGAAGGCATTGCTAAATGACAGTCTTTTGTATCTTTTTCCAGTCTACTTTACTGAGATTTCTGCAGTTGAGGGGGGCGGGAGGTGTTGTGTCTGTTGACCCAGGAACAAGCACAAGAGAAAATGTTTTATAACTGAAATTCTTTCTCTTTGATGAATTAATTCAATGATGAATTTTCATAAAATTACTGTTCTATATATGAATCACAAAATGGTTGAGGTTGAAAGGGACCTTTGGATGTCACCTGTGCTAACCTGCTCAAGCAAGGTCACTTTGAGCCCGTTGTCCAGGACCATGTCCAGATGACTTCAGAGTATCTCCAAGGATGGAGGCTTCACAACATCTGTGCAACCTGTGCCAGTGCTCTGTCACACTCCCAGTAAAAAAGTGTTTCCTGATGTTCAGACAGTTTCAGTTTGTGTGCATTTTCTCTGGTCCTGTTACTGGGCACCACTGAAAAGAGCCCATCTGTGTCCTCTTTGCACCCTTCTTGCAGGTGTTTATGTACATTGATGAGATCCCCCTTGAGCCTTCTCTTTTCCAGTCTGAACAATCCCAGCTCTCTCAGCCCTTCCTCACAGGGGGACATGCTTCAGTCCCTTTATCTTACTGACCCTTTGTTGGCCTCACTCAAGCATGCCTGTGGCTCTTGTGTACTGGGGAGCCCAGAACTGGACACAGTACTCCAGATGTGGCCTCATCAATGCGGAGTAAAGGAGAGGGATCTTCTACCTTGGCCTGCTGGCAATATTTTGTCTATTGCAGCCCAGGATACCATTAGTCCTCTTTCCTACAAGGGCACATTGCTGGCTGTTGTTAAACTTGGTGTTCACCAGGACCCTCAGGTGCTTTTCTGCCAAGCTCCTTTCCAGCTGGGTGGCCCCCAGCATGTACTGGTGCCTGGCCTGGGTTTGTTCTTCTTCAGCTGTTTGTTCCTCTTCCCCTTGTTGAACTGCATGAGGTTTCTGCCAGCCTATTTCTCCAGCCTGTCAAGGTCCCCTCTGGATGGCACCATAACCTTCTGACACATCAGCCACTCCTCCCAGTCTCATGTTACCTGCAAACTTGCTGAGGGTGCACTCTGCCCCATCATCCAGATCATTAATGAAGATGTTGAACAGGACTGGATCCAGTATTGACCCCTGGGGTACACTGATAGTTACTGGCCTCCAATTAGACTTTGTGCCACTGATCACCACCCTCTGGACCCAGCCATTCAGCCAGTTTTCAGTCCACCTCACTGTCTGCACATCCAGCCTGTACATCAACAACTTCTCTATGAGAATCTTATGGGAGACTGTGTCAAAGGCTTTACTAAAGTCCAGGCCTTTAATACTGTCTTCCATAAGATGCTCATTATGGGTCCCTTATTATTTCTCTTTTGCTGCATTCTTTTACCATCTTTGAGAGTCCATGCTTAAGCCTGACTGCACTTGACATGCTGAGATGTTCCTGGTGTCTGAGACTTGGACTTCATAAGAAGCAAATATGTTTCTGCACAACTTTGAATGTGTGCCTATGGAATGGCATTTGATTTTTTTTTTTTTTGGTAGACCATTTCTCCAGTTTGTCAATGGAATTCTAAATTGTCCGTAGTATGCTTCCTGGCCATTGCAGCCTGGCAGCACCTCTGGACTTAATCGGCATATTCCTTATTCCTTAAAAGTTCCAACCAAATTTTTAAAATTATCTGTTAGAACCAGACAAAGTAAAGACCTAATGAAGAATGTATCTTTACATTTTTAACAGTGAGGTTTCTATTACTCCTAGTGTAGTCTTCCAGCTGTTATTTGTACCCAATCTATAACAACTTCGTGCAGCCCATATTTTTTCTGGCATATTTCACACTGTCTCCATTGGTATTCTCATGCCTTTGTGAAGTCAAGGTATAGGATGTGTACAGGTTTACTTTCATTGGAAAGGCCCCTTTTTCTTCTGTCCAAGTCAGAAATTATACCTAGTTTAATATAAATGGCTAAAATATGTTTGTGGCAAACAATCACATCCTTTTATATTTCAGAGGGTCACCTAGAAAATATTTTGCCTAAGTGGTTTTTTTTTTCTGGGTAATCTTGACCAGCCAGCTTAGCTTTGTTTCTTTATCTTACCCTTTTGTATCCCTCTTTAAAAGTAGGCATGAGGCATTGTTTTATTTTATTTCAAGCTTGTGGAAACTTATGTTTTTTATGACTTCTTAGAGATAACAGTTGAGATTGCTCTGGGTTGTATAGGACCTGTTGGAGTGAATTTGACCAATTGTAATTTAAAACAGATTAAATTCTCTGTAAAGTCTGTGTCTTGTAGTTCACTGTTTTTCCTTTTGTTTTTGCTTCCTTTCTTCTTGTGTTGTGCTTGCCATCTGATTGCAGCTGACCTCTGTGAAAAAATGAAGCAAAAAGGAATAGAAAGCTTCTGTTTCCTTGGCATTGTCCATTTTCCTTCCAACTCAGTATTGGAATAAGTCCTTCCTTGCTGCTCTTCTTCTTACTAAAATATATATGGAATTGTGGCATTTTTTCTTTACATAAATTACCTTTTCTCAATTTGTGATGTGACCTGTCTGAACTTGTTTCTGTTTGAGTCTGCTGGTGCTACACATGTCCTTGATAATTTGACCTAGTTCCATTTTTTCCTACTGCTCTTATGTTTCAAATCATCAAAGCATTTGTGAATTTTCTCTTGGTCTCTTATCATATATGCTTCCCACTGTCTTCCATGTTAAGATAGTTTGTATTTGTGTACTGAATACTGCTTCTCTGGGAAGTACTTAGTTGTCCTGACTTCCTTCTGCCAGAAATTCGTTATGGGAAGAAGTCTCTCAGGAAAAGAAAGTATACTTCTGTAAACTTAGTGAAATTCATTGGCTTTGTTCACTGTTCTCCCTTTTACACTCACTAAGAATGACTGTCATTTTGTGAACACAGTAAATTACTTTGCCTCCCATTTTGCATTCTCTCAGCTAGTTTATTTCTACATTTTTAAAAAAAACAGAAAAAAATCAAAAATTTCAAGAACTGGCTGAACAGTCTGGCGTATTGCAGAGTTTGAAGAGCTCAAGAGTTCCTTCAAGGGATGTATTTAGGACAGATTCCTTTTATTCTTAGCAATACTCTTTGAATTTTGAAGCCACTTCCTCCATGAATTGTACTCCTCAGTTGTTCTTCTGTATAATTGATTGAGCTGGAGATTTCTAATTGCATTTTTTTTGTTGTTGCAATTTTCTTTATTTTATTCATTCTGTATTTTGTATTTCCATGTTTTTAGTATTGTTGTGTATGGCTTCTTTCATTCAGAAAGCTTTATTTTAACTTTACAACATCTGCACCTCTGATGTTAAGTCTCACCTCACCTGTGAGGACATAATTTGGAGCAGAGGGAAAAGGAACAACTGCTTACTAGGTATTGCAGGGATCAATATCAAACATCTTAGCATTCACTCTGAAGCTATAATCTTAGGTAAGAAAGGACTGCTAGAACCAACATCAAAACATGTTCTTCCACATATTTTTATGAAGACTTCTGATCTATGCCACAATAAGAGTATCATAGAATCATAGAATGCTTTGGGTTGGAAAGGACCTTAAAGATCATTTAGTCCCAACCCCCTGCCATGGGCAGGGACACCTTCTACTAGCCCAGGTTGCTCAAAGCCTCGTCGAGCCTGGCCTTGAACACTGCCAGGGAGGGGACAGCCACAGCTTCTCTGGGCAACCTGTGCCAGTGTCTCACCACCCTCACAGTAAAGAATTTCTTCCTTATATCTAATCTAAATTTATGCTTTTTCAGTTTAAAACCACTACCCCTCGTCCTATCACTGCAATCCCTGATGAAGAGTCCCTCCCTATCCTTCCTGTAGGCTCTCTTTAAGTACTGGGAGGCTGCTATAAGGTCTTCTCTGGACCCTTCCCTTTTCCTGGCTGAACAACCCCAACTCTCTCAGCCTGTCCTCAAAAGGGAGGTGCTCCAGCCCCCTTATCATCTTCATGTCCCTCCTCTGGACCAGCTTCAACAGGTCCATGTCTTTCTTATGTTGGGGACCCCAGAGCTGGACGCAGTACTGCAGGTGGGGTCTCACAAGAGTGGAGTAGAGGAGGAGAATCAGCTCCCTCAACCTGCTGGCAACACTTCTCTTGATGCAGCCCAGGATATGGTGGCTTTCTGGGCTGCAAACGTACATTGCTGGCTCATATTCAGTTTTCTGTCCACCAGTACCCCCAAGTCCTTCCCCACAGGGCTGCTTTCAATCCACTCATCTCCCAGCCTGTATTTGTGCTTGGGATTGCCTCAGCCTATGTGCAGGACCTTGTACCTGACCCTGTTGAACTTCATGAGGTTTTCGCGGACCCACCTTTCAAGCTTGTCAAGGTCCCTCTGGATGGCGCATCCCTTCCCTCCAACATGTCGACCGCACCACAGAGCTTGATGTCATCAGCAAACTGCTGAGGGTGCACTCAATCCCCCTGTCCGTGTCACCAACAAAGATGTTAAACAGTGCCGGTCCCAATACCAACCCCTGAGGAACACCACTTGTCACTGCTCTCCACTTGGATATCGAGCCATCGACCACAAGTGTTTGAGTGTGACCATCCAGCCAATTCCTTATCCACTGAGTGATCCATCCATCAAATCCATGTGTCTCCCATTTAGAGACAAGGATGTTGTGAGGAACAGTGTCAAATGCTTTTCACAAGTCCAGCTAGATGACATCAGTTGCTCTTCCCTTGTTCACCACTAGTGTAACCCCATCGTGGAAGGCCACCAAATTTGTGAGGCACGATTTGCCCTCAGTGAATCCATGTTGGCTGTTACCAATCACCTCCTTATTTTCTATCTGCCTTAGCATAGTTATCAGGAAGATCTGCTCCAGGATCTTGCTGGGCACAGAGTTGAGACTGACTGGCCTGTGTTTCCCTGGGTCTTCCTTTTTCCCCTTTTTAAAAATGGGGGTTATATTTGCCCTTTTCCAGTCAGTGAGAGCTTTGCTGGACTGCCACGGCTTCTCAGGTACGATGGACAGTGGCTTAGTCACTTCATCTGCCAGTTCCCTCAGGACCCACGGATGCAACTCATCAGGCCCCATGGACTTGTGCACCTTCAGGTTCCTTAGATGGTCTCAAACCTGATCTTCTCCTACAGTGGGTGGTTCTTCATGCCTTTACCTTCTGTGACTTGGGCCGTGTGGCTGGACCCCTTGTTGGTGAAGACTGAGGGGAAAAAAGTAATCGACTGCCTCAGCCTTCACCATATCCCAGGTAAGCAGGTTTCCCGTTTCCTTCTGGAGAGGGAAATTTTTCCCTACTCTTCCTTTTATCACCAACGTACCTGTAAATGCTTTTCTTGTTTGCCTTGACATCCCTGGCCACATTTAATTCTCATAGGGCTTTGGCGTTTGTAACCTGATCCCTGGCTGCTCGGGCAGTTTCTTTGCATTCCTCCCAGATTATCTGTCCTTGCTTCCACCCTCTGTAAGCTTCCTTTTTATGTTTGAGCTTGTCCAGGAGCTCCTTGTTCATCCATGCAGGCCTCCTGGAAGTCTTACCTGACTTCCTCTCTTAGTCTGCTTCAAAATGAATGAGCAGACCAATGTCAGCAGGTCCTTTTTACACCTGTGGTTATGGTTTGCATCTGACTCAAAAACATCTGAGCTAGTATATTAGTTTCTGTTTATAATCAGTGAAGAGAGAGATCTACTTCTTCGAAAGGTGGACTACATTTAATTAGGTAACTTAATCCCTAAAGGCATCCTCTTCTCTCAACCAATTAGAAAGGAAGCCTAGTATACTAGTTTAGGTGTCAGTGCCTTCTGGTGAAATTAATCTTAATTCTTCCATTTATCATTTCCATAGACCATTATTGCAGTTCTGTTTAAGTACTGAGGGTCAAACCTGCATTAGCAGTAGGGAAGAACTGCTCTAGAGATCAAGGAAAGTAAGAAAGGGATTCAGTCAATTAATGTAGAGTTTAACTTTGTTTTTTCACGTGCCAAGTTAAAGATTGATTCTTGTGATGCCTGTAGAGGCCATGTTGCTTGAATCAAGAAACTGCCTCTCAATGGGCAGAGTGCTTCCCTCTGTTGCTTGCACCTGTGGAGTAGAGGTTGCGACAAATACGTTTTTATGTGAAGTGCCCATGTACTGTGTGTGTGACAGTACCTTGGCTGAAGTAGGGCTTATTGTTATATTAATCTCAGAAATGCCTGCTTGTAGTACCCAAAATCAGCTACATGGTGCAGTCTTTAAAGACTCTTTCTTTGAGTAGAAGCTGTAGTTACTCTTGATCTCTTAACCCCAGAGTTCCTCACCCTGCTGTAAAACTGCTTCCTGAGTGCAAGAACTAACTGCTTCTCTGCTCAGATGCTGAAATTTTTGAGCTCCGTGGCATTCCATTGCAGTGCTAATGAAATGACATGAGGTACTTGCTAAATGCAGTAGCCCTGGAGGAGCAGCTCATTGTGCCTTTGTAGATTAGACTACACTTAAAACAGTTTGCGTGTGTGATTCTTCATGTGTAACCGTTAGAAAGAATTTCTTGTTCTTATGGTAGCTTGGAAGAGAGTGGCCAGTAATGATAGAGCTCTAGCTAAAGATGATAAATGTGTCTAAATATTGGAGATTAACCTTTGCAGATCATGAATTGTGGAAACTGTGTGAAGCTTCTGCCAGTCTAATTAATCTGGCTAAAACGTCTAACAAATAGGAAGATTTCTAATGTCTCTGAGACTAGAAACTGACTTCAATAAAGGGACAAATGCCAGCATATTGCAGGAGGTGTCCTATGCTTTTTAAGTCTGTGTATCCAGACCTTGACTGATAGAAAAGATTGTGAGATTAAATGCTGTATATTTTTTAAATTCTAATTCTAGTTTAGATTTCTAACTTTACCTTTAAATGTATAAACCTAATGTGATGGCATGCTTTATCTTGACAGATAAGGAAGGACATAATTTTTCTATATTCTGGGTGCTGGTGAGTGTTATCCTAGGTGCAGTAGCCATGCTGTGCAAAGAACAAGGAATTACAATACTGGTAAGAATCCTCTTATTGACTGAATTTTGACCTCAGCATCTGTCAGGTGCAGTTATAAAGCCTACAGAGATGAATCTTCTCCACAGCTAATTACATGCACACCTTTTTGTTCTGTACAGAAAACTAGTTAATGTTGACAAAAAGCAGTATTCTAGTAGATCTGTCTTAATTGTATCCCTGGAAATCTGTTGGAATTCTTCATTTTATCTTTTGTAAGCAGGTTGCATATATCTGTTCATTTTTTTGCAAAATTTAAAAGATCTACAGTATTAGTTTCAATGCATATCACATTCGTTTGCCTTGTTTTTTGAATGTAATTGTTGACATAGCAGAACTACAAACCTCTCGTTGAAGGCTTACGAACAAAGCTGTAACTGGGGGAGAGCATTTTTAAAAGCTCCATCCTCTTGCTTTTGTGAACAGTTTAGAAGTAGGGTCATTGTTTATGCATTTCTAATACTGAATCTCTTCCTCCTGTCCCTTATTTAAGGATCTGCCAATGCAAATAGATATAATTACTGTTCATGTTCACTGTGCTCTTGCTTTTTATTACTTCAGTGAAGGCATTCTGTTTTGGGTGACCAAATCATCCACCTGAAATGCTACATCTGTGATTCTTACTTTTTATATAGCCATATATCTTTGTAAAGAAATTTGATTTATAGCTTCAACTGACATAAAGCAACAGAATCAGAAGAATTCTTTGCAGCAAGGGCCCTCTTGTCCTTGCTAGGAAAAAAACAGAGAGGAAATTACAAAAAACTTGCTTTAAGACATTATTTTTGGATTAGATGTTTGTAGAGTGATGTATTTTTCAAAGGTGTTTGTAAGGAAAACATAAGGAATTATCTTAAAACATGGTGTGATCATTTCCTTTAGTGGTATGAAGTAATTATGTGAGCTGGCAGACACAGAATTGTTACTGGATCTGGGTTTTTTATTTGTTTGCTGTTGCATTGCTTGGACGATTATGTTTATTGTTGTGCTGAGAGGCATGGGTCAGAGGGGTGAAAGGATAAATCAGACATTTGAAGATTACTTGTAGGCTGAATGTATTTTTTGGCAGGATTCTTGCTTTCCTATTTCCATGCAAGTGAGCCAAAAGACTTCTAACTGTCAGGCAGCCTTTCTACATGGAACCACACCACTCTCTAACCTATCTTCTGTCTTTTCCCTTTGACTGTTAGAGACCTGTGGTGTCCCAGTGTACTAACTCTTTGCCTCACATGGAACTATTTATACTGTCTTTTTTCTGTTTAGTCTTTAGAACACTGAGGTAATTTCCAAAGTTATTACAATATAGGCTAAATTTTCAAGGATTGTCATGGTTGGTGATTGCTGAAACATTGAAGGGAAAATGTTAAAGTTGGATTTTGCTGGTCACCTCAACAGAATTACCTTTGGGTGCATTTTAGTTGCTTGCTTAGGGGTAGTATGTGCAAGTATAGTCCTGAAAAGCACTGAATATGCTCTAGTTTTATGTATAGTGGTTGATGTCACATAGAACTATGCTCTTTTTTTTTCCAGCAACTTTCACTGTGTATATTTGTGTAATTTCAAGAAAGGCAAGCCTGATACCTCTGTTAAATCTTTCTGAGCCTTTGTTTGTTTGTTGTGACAATTTATGTAATTTAAAAATAGTATTTCTGAACTGTGAGTCAAAAGATACCATGCTGTGCAGCAAAAAAAAAGTAGAAGGCTTAAAGTAAATTACCTTTTGACCATTTACACAGCATTTACACTGCGGAACTTTGGGGAAAGAAGACAAAGTGCAGAATACTGTTGAGACCATGCATATGGGGTCTAACTTGCTGGTATATGGGCTATTCCATGTAGCTATTCCACGTAGCAGGAAAATCCCCATTACAGTAACAGGATATTCTACTCATCTGAGCTCAGGTTCTCAATTTACCATTCTGCCATCATTGCTACCAACATATCTTCTCTACTTGTTTGGAATCAGAAATAAGATGTGCAATAACTCATGGTAGAAGTGGAATTTAAGATGTATGTAAATAAAAAAATAGTTGTGGTTAGCTGCTCCATCTTATGCTCTTATTTTTTTCTCTTGGTTGCTTAGGGTTTGAATGCAGTGTTTGATGCACTGGTGATTAACAAGCTAAATGTTTTGGAGCTTATTCAAAAGTTACTACATAAGGACAAGTCACTGGAGGTGAGTCCTCAGAAGTTTTGTTATTCTGGCCATTCAGTCATATACTAAAAGATAAAGGTACAATTTCTGACAGTTTTGTTGTTGAGAATTAAAAAAGCCCATAGAGGTATTTTCAGTCAGCCTAGTAAATCAATGTGCTGACATCTTTGCAGCAACATGAGTAGTAATGGGATAGCATTAGAATTGCACTGGATAGTGAAATCCATTCCACACTTCTCTCAACAGTATGTTAAAAATGTGACGTGCAAGAGCTGACTGCTTGATGCAACAAGTTCTTCAGGGTCAGTAGACAGACACCTGAAATGTTTGTTTAACACAGTTTGGTCAGAGTAAAGAGAGAGATTTATTCAGCTTCTCAAATGAGATAGTTAGACATTTGAAAAAGTACATTAAAAAAATATTATGTCTACTTTGCCAATCCTACTAAAGTATTATGCTGGTTTTTTTCAGAATACAAATTACCAAACAGGAGACAGTTCCTAGTAGCTTGGGAGTTTAAAATAAAAACTATGTAAGCACTGATAGTCGCTAAGGATAGAATTTCTTACTTTTGTTGATATCACTTTATCTAGTATTGGCTCAAGTGGAATCTGGCACCTAGTATTTGCACTAGCATACAAATCACAGAAACAGACAGCCTCAGGTGAATGATTGATAGCAGCCAAATAGACCAATAGCCTACTGGAACATCACTACTGTTCAACAATTAATCATTTGCCCCTCCCATCTAAGGTTCAGCAAGGCAAAGGAATATTCATTGTTCTTTGCATCAATCAGTGGTTTCACTGTAGAGAAGTCTTGCTCATGCTTCTGAGTAGCACAAGTCCTTGGGGCTTTTAAATTCCTTTGTAAAGAGCGAAGGGAGGAATTTCAGGAGGAAATCAGTGAAAGTGAAATCTCTAGACCTGAAACAGTAGATTTGACCAAGAACAGCTAAGTGAGGGGTACAGGAGTATTTCAGGCAACAAATAGGAATGCTGGAGAATTTTGCTGTATAATGAGAGTAACGTCAACTAGGATATGACAAGGAAAGAGTTTGGAGCTGTAGTGGACTAAAGCAGAGCCAGTTCAGAATTAACGTCATGAAAATAAAAGGTAATAAGGAGTACCCTGGGAATAAGTGGCCAGTCAGCTGCACATCAGTGCCTGGTAAGATCATGGAACAAATCGTCCTGGAAGTTATGTCAAAATGTATGAAAAACAGGGAGGAGATTAGGGACAGCCAGTGTTGCTTCACCAAGGGCAGATCATGCCTGACTAATCTAGTGGCCTATGATAGAGTGATTGCATCAGTGTACAAGAGAAGAGCTGCTGCTGTCATCTACCTGGATTTCTGTAAGGCCTTTGATATGATCCCCCCACAGCATTTTTGACACTTAAATGGAGAGATATGAGTTTGACTGATGGACTGTTAGATGGATAATGAATTGGCTGGATGTCTGCATCCAAAGAATTACAGTCAATGGCTCAATGTCCAAGTGGAAACTGTAATGAGTGGTGTCCTCAAGGGTCCATACTCAGACCAATACTATTTAAAATCTTCATCGGTGACATAGATAGTGTGATTGAGTGCATCCTCAGCAAGTTTGCCAACAACACCAAGCTGTGTGGTGCAGTTTAGGGAAGGGATACCATCCAGAGTGACCCTGACAGACTTGAGAAGTAGGACAATGTGAACCTTATGAAGTTCAACAAGGCCAAGTGCATTGCACCTGGGTCAGGGCAACCCCCAATATTAGTACAGTCTGGGGGATGAACAGATTGAGATCAGCCCTGCAGAGAAGAACTTGGGAATAGTGGGGGATGAAAAATTGGATATGAGCCTGCAATGTGAGCTTGCATCCCAAAAAGCCAACCATATCCTGAGCTGCATAAAAAGAAGCATGGCCAGCAGGTTAAAAGAGGTGATTCCTCCCCTCCAATACACTCTTGTGAGACTCCACCTGGAGTACTGTGTTTGGCTCTGGGGTGGATGGAAGACATGGATGGACCTGTTAGAGCGGGTCCAGAGGAGGGTGACAAAAATGGTCAGGGGGCTAGAGCACCTCCCTTGTGACAACAGGCTGAGAGAGTTGGGATTATTAAGCCTGGAGAAGAGAAGGCTCCAGTAGATCTTATTGTAGCCTTTCTATATATAAAAGTGACTTATAAGAAAGATGGAGAGAGACTTTTTACCAGGGCCTGTAGGGACAGGACAAGGAGAAATGGTTTTAAACTGAAAGAGAGTAGATTTAGATTGAATAAAATGGAATACAACCTTTTCAGCTGGAAGGGACCTACAATGATCATCTAGTCCAACTACCTGGCTACTTCAGGGCTAACTAAAAGCCTCTTAAACACTAACAGGCTTGGGGCATCAACCACCTCTCTAGGAAGCCTGTTCCAGTGTTTGACCAATAATAAATTCTTTATAATGAGGGTGGTGAGACACTGGAACAGGTTTCCCAGAGAAGCTGTGGCTGCCCCCTCCCTGGCAGTGTTCAAGGCCAGGTTGCACGGGGCTTTGAGCAACCTGGTCTAGTGGAAGATGACCCTGCCCATGGCAGAGGGGCTTGGAATTAGATGATGTTTAGAGGTCCCTTCCAACCCAAATCATTCTGTGATTTTGTGAAATGTGTCAGAGTTAAACCTTTTTGGAGCATTACTCTTGAAACATGAAAAGGTCAAAGCATCATGCTTCCATTTTGTGACTTTTAAACAGCTGTGGTTGTAGAAAACATGAAATATGTCTTTTTTTTCTTGTTTTAATATAAGTAATTAATTTTAGCTTCTGACACCTACACTTCCATGAAAAGAGCAGAACAGGTTTCTGTACCTAAGATTTGTTTTGTTGAAAGACAGATCTTAAATTTTCCTTCTTGCAGATTTTTTTTCTTCTTGATTGAGACAGGTTTCAATTTCATGCCAGATTTCAGTTAACTCTAAATCAAAGATAATACGTTAACACTTCTTCCGCTTTTAAAATTCTGCCTACTAAGAGATTTTGTGGTGATTTGTGAAATCTGGCCTTTAAGAAGCTGCATGTACTGTTAAAAAACATGAAGCCTGGGATAAGGTTTTATGTGGTTAATTTGTTATAAGGCAGTTACAAATTGTCACTATATTGTCTTTCTTCATACCACAGTTCTCTTCCAAAAGCAGTTTTTAGGAATGGTTTTCTTATAATCCTAATTGTAGTGACTTTGGTTACTGACATGTGTAAGTTAGAAGTAACTATTTGAGCACAAAGGCTAACTTACGTAAAATCAACATTACAAACTTCTTTATCCTTAGGCATTCAGTTAAATTTTTATGATGACTCCATTGTCGACTACAAATATTAAAAACCCATCTGAATATTGCTTTTAAACTTGACTCTTTCATCATTTTGGAGAATAAATATGTTCAGCCAGGGTGCTGTTGGATGTCTGTCTGTGCAGTAAGCCTACTTTTTTTTTTTTTAAGTCTTCAGAAGTAACTAATATCAATCTCCTAAATAATTATGTTGGTGCTTGCTAATCAGGATATTGCAACAATAGGTAATAATAATCAGTGTGCCAGTTCCCACAGAAGACATAGAATTGATCATGTATAACTATCAGTACATTTTTAAAGGTAATAGAAGCAGAGCAGACTAAGGGAGGAAGGCAGGAATAAAGGAAAGCTAATACTGGAGATCACATGACCATATTTTTTAGGATCCAGTCAACTCTTCCATGTAAAAATCCATAGTTATCATTCGCTAACTGGGTATGGAAGCTTGGATTTACATCTCAAAGCTCTGACAGGGATATCATTACGGTTACTCATGATTCTGTTTCCAGTCTCTACTGGTTAAGCTTGAAGAACCTCTAGAGTATGCATTGGTTTTCTTTTCATTGATGAAGCTGATGTGTGCTTGGCGGATATGTGTTATCCTTCATTGAGGAAAAAATGGAAAAGTCTGTCAAATTTAGCTTCTGTGATGTCACTTCTCTATGCTTTGTGTGCATTGACTTCTTTAGACCCTAAAGTGTATATTGTAAAGCATGTGATGTAAATCAATGGAGTTAATGTAGATAAAACGCAAATTTTTGTAGATCTTGGGTAATTTTAGCCTGACCAAAGTGATTTGAGTGCCTGTTTGTTAACAGCTTTTTAATCACATTAGTGATTGTGGAAATTTTAATTCAATTCCTAATTCCTCCCAGTTTCTAACTATGCAGTTTGCTTGTTGTATACATATAATTAATTCTACCTCTAAAGAGACCTAAGTGGACAAAAACTTTCCATGATAAGCAGTCAGCTGGATATAGCTATTTAAAACAAAGTTCACAAAGTAACCATCCTCCATTCAAAAATATATATATCAATTTAATATGCCATATACTAAAGGCTGTATTCTGCTCAAATTCTCTGTGTAAAATTACATCAGCTATAGAATTACTGAAGATTTGTAGATGAGAGACTTCTTGAACAAAAAAGTTTTTGGATTGAAAAGGAAATTAAAATGTTTGCAAAAGGTATTTTGCAATTAGTCAATGAAAGCATAGTAATGTCCGAGAGCTTTCTAGTAACTGCAAAAATAATAAAAATGTCAACTCTAATAGCAAAAATGCACAGGAATAGCTGCTTCTCTCTGAGACAGTGGAGAAAAGGATGTGAATGTAGGGGAGAAGAGAACAAAATAATGGGTTTTATATGAGGGATTTTTTTCTTTCTTCCCTGTAGAATGCTGGGCTGTTAAGAAAGGGGCTGCTTTTCAGGATAACTCTTCTGATGTCTGGAGGGGCCAGTATACTTTATATACGCTGGAGGATTATGGGCACAGGGCCACCGGCTTTCACTGAAGTAGACAACCCAGCTTCGTTTGCAGACAGTCTGTTTGTGAGAGTAAGTTATGAAGCTGCTTTTTTCTGGCCAGCTCAGAACATTTGTCTGTGTCATCAAATTGGATTTTCTTTTCTGTGCTTCAAAGAAACAATAGTGGGCAGTCTTTACATTTCAAGATATGTGATGCTGTGATGATTTTCTGCAATTTTTAAAATGGTATACCGTTTATACTCTTTGTATGCAATTTAGCATGTACTGCACACATTAAAGTACATTTCCATGTACTCACTATTTTTCCCATGCATGCAAGAACTTAGCTTTTGCTGGGTTTTAGCCCTTTTCCACATACTGTGCTTGACTTTTCATCCTTTCTTTCACAATTGAAGAAAATAGCATCAAGTTCTGGTCTGGTGCACTTGGAGTATGTCTTGGCTTTATATCTCTGACTGCATTAAAGCTCTTTCTGGAGATGGAGAATGAAGAGTGAAGACAGTGGGTGCTGTCTTGACATTTTCTCCTATTGTAGGACAATATTTTCTTCATGTGTGGATATTGGTTCGACAGTGCAGAATTATATTTCCCTTCTCTGAATAGGAGAGCCACCTAGATATGTTTTAAAAAAATTAAAATTAATTTTACAGCTGTAAAATAAATGGATATGTAACTAGTTGTAGTCTTAACAGTATTTTAAGCCTCTATTGCATGAGACATATTTTGTGATAAGGGAAATGATAGCAGAGAGAAGAACTAGAGTTGCTCCCCCCTCTTAAGTTTAGTATCAAATAAATGTTTGTTTTCTTTTTGACTGACAGGCTATAAACTATAATTACTACTATTCATTGAATGCATGGCTGCTGTTGTGTCCCTGGTGGCTGTGTTTTGATTGGTCAATGGGCTGCATACCCCTCATTAAATCCGTCAGTGACTGGAGGATAATTGCACTAGCAGCACTTTGGTTCTGCCTAATTGGTCTGATATGCCAAGCTCTGTGCTCAGAAGACAGCCATAAGAGAAGGTAAGAGACAGTGATGAATTTTAAATGCCTGGCCAACTTGAGTACAGTATTATTTTGTTAAATCCACTACTGATAATTTTAACAATTCAGTGCAACCAGTGTCTAGCAAATGCAGTTCAAATAAATATTTATAGCTGTCATTACGGTTTTATCGCAATTTGGGCCCATCACTGTACATTGACTAGTGGGAAACAGAGTTGGAGGAGGAGTGGATGGCTGCTTTATTTTTCTTCTGAAATGGCATTTTGAGATCCTTAACACTGTAGGTGGTAAAAAGTAATATGTGCTCAGAGCAGAGTAGGAAATGATGTATGTTGTTGTTCCTCATTCTTACAAGTCATCATCTCATTTAATCTTCTCTTAATAATTAAATACAGAGGAGATGTCCCTTGAAAGGAGATAGAAATTCTGGCTAAGGCCATAGAATTAAAAAGTAAAATGCTGACGCATAGTATCTACTGAAGGAACAACGTGTACTTTACCAAAGGAACTAAAAACTTTATTGTAAACTATTAATTCACTAAGGGCTTCTGTTTAACTTTTCAGGTTCTGTTCCCATGAATTTTATGTATAATTAATTTTTCAGTTCTTTAAAATTTTTCAACAGCTCAATTGGAGCAAGGTCGTTTTTTTGTTCAGTGTTGAATATTTTCTTTTTCTTTTCTGTGGTATTCTGTAATTTCATCTCTTCCCCCCC